>NC_066370.1:0-737500 GCF_013377495.2 Cygnus atratus
GCGACCGGGGGCCGTCGGGGCTTACCGGGCTGGGTCCAACGGGGCGCCCGGAGTGATTACACTGTGATTTACTTACACTGTGATTTACTTACACTGTGATTTACTTACACTGTGATTTACTTACACTGTGATTTCCACCCAATTGCTCTAAGGAGTGTGGTTGTCTGCATTTTACAAGTTTGTCTGTTAAGCTTTCTTATCGCTGCAAGCATATCTCAATACCACCTTCCTTCCCTCTAAATGATGTAACTCTGTGCAAAAACATTTTTATTCCCACAACCTTGATCCCCTTACCCGAAAATCCTTATTCCCTTTACCCTTAACAACTCTAACCACAACCCTAACCCTTCACATCAACTCCCCATCGCTAATGACACTGACTAATGATCCAAACCCCAAACTGCCCCTAACCCCAGACAGCCAACAAAGAAACAAGCACAAAGCTGAAAACTACAGAAAAGACAAAACCCTGGATACAGGCCCCAAATCACAAACACGCGACCAAAACGCTACAGAAAACCCCAGACACAGGCCCCAAGCACTACAGCTAGGCCCCAAAAGCCTAAACATATGCCAAAAAAAGTATTAATGCAGGTGCCAAATGCTACAGACAGGCCCAAAAGCGCAGGCCCCCAGAGGAGGAGGAGGAAAACTGGCGGTGAGAGTATTTGTATCCCATATTTGCCCCAGAGGACAACCCCCGGTGACAGTATTTGAGAACTACATGTGTCCCAGTGTAGAGCTCCTGGTGACAGACTGTGGAACACCCTCCCAAGTGCCCCAGGCGACCACCCCCGGTGATAGTGTAGGCACTCCCGGATGCCTCAGTGCCCAGCCTCTGGTGACCTCTGGCGTAAAGGGGGTGCTCCGATGGAAAACTGCCTGGTGACATCCTTTGGGACACCCAGGTGCCCCGGAGGACAACCTGCTGTGACACTATATCAGGCGCCTCGGAGGACACATGCCGGTGACCCCCGACGGGTCGCCCGGGCGCCCCAGAGGACCCACAACGGTGACCCACAGCGGGCCCACGGGCACCGCGGAGGACCCATCCCGATGACAACCGACACGCCGCTGGGCTCCCCGGACAACCCACCCCGGTGACCCCCCGGTGGACCCCCTGCGGCCCCGGAGGACCCACCCCGGTGACCCCCAACGGACCCCTGTCACCCCGGAGGACCAACCCCGGTTACCCCCAGTGGGCACTCGGGCACCCCGGAGGACCCACCCCGGTGACCCCCAGCGGGCCCCCGGGACCCCGGAGGACCAACCCCGGTGACCACCGGCGGACCCCAGGGCACCCGAGATGACCAACCCCGGTGACTACTGGCGGGCCCCCGGGCGCCCTGGAGGACCCATCCCAGTCACCCCCGACAGGCACCCGGGCGCCCTGATGGACCCACCCCGATGACCCCCGGCGGGTGCACGGGCTCCCCGGAGTACCCATCCTCGTGGCCCCCGGCGGAAGTCCGGGCGCCATGGAGGACCCACCCCAGTGACCCCTGGCGGGCCCTCGGGCACCCCGGAGAACCTACCCCGGTGACCCCCGGCGGGCCCCCGGGCTCCCCGGAGGACCCACCCCGGTAACCCCAGCGGGCCCCCGGGCGCCCTGGAGGACCCACACCGGTGACCCCTGGCGGAACCCCGGGCGCCGCAGGGGACCCCCCCCGGTGTCCCCTGGCGGAACTCCAGGCGCCCCGGAGGACCCACCCCGGTGAACACCTGTGGGCGTACGTGCTCCTCAGAGGACCCATCCCAGTTACCCCCGGTGAACCCCCGGGTGCCCCGGAGGACCCACCCCGGTCAACACCGGCGGGCCCCTGGCCGCCCCGGAGGACCCACCCCGGTGACTGCAAGCGGGCCCACGGGCGCCCTGGAGGAGCCACGCCGGTGACCCCCGGCGAGCCCCCGGACACCCTGGAGGAACCATCCCGGTGACCACCAGCGGGTGCACGGGCTCCCCGGAGGACCCATCCTGGTGGCCCCCAGCGGACGTCAGGGCGCCGTGGAGGACACACACTGATGAGCCCCGATGGGCCCCTGGGCGCTCCGGTGGACCCACCCCGGTGACCCCCGGCTGACCTCAGGGCGCCCTGGAGGACCCACCCCGGTGACCCCCGGCGGGCCCCCGGGCGCCCTGGAGGACCCACCCCGGTGAACCCCGGCGGGCGCACGTGCTCCTCGGAGGACCCATCCCGGTGGCCCCCGGCGGGCGTACAGGCGCCATGGAGGACCCACCCCGGTGACCCCCGGCGGACAACCATGCGCCCTGGAGGACCCGCCCTGGTGACCCCCGATGGGCCTCTGGGCGCTCCAGTGGACTCACCCTGGTGACCCCCGACGGGCCCCCGGGCGCCCCGGAGGACCCTCCCCGGTGACCCCCAGCAGGTGCACGGGCGCCCCGTAGGACCCACCCAAGTGACGCACAGCGGGCCTCCGGGCATCCCAGAGGACTAACCCCGGTGACACCGTGCAGACCCCCGGGCGCCCAGGAGGACCCACCCCGGGGACTCCAAGCGGGCCCACAGGCGCCCTGGAGGAGCCACCCCGGTGACTACCGGCGGGCCCCCGGGAGCCCTGGAGGACCCATCCCCGTCACCCCCGACAGGCCCCCGGGTGCCCTGGAGGACCCATCCTGGTGGCACCTGGTGGACCCCCGGGCGCCCTGAATGTCCCGCGCTGGTGACCCCTGATGGGCCACCGGGCGCTCCGGTGGACCCACCCCGGTAACCCCCGGCGGCCCCCAAGCGCCCCGGAAGTCTCACCCCGGTGACCCATGACGGGCCCCCGGACGCCCTGGAGGACCTTCCCCGGTGACCCACGGCAGGTGCACGGGCGCCCCGGACGACCCACCCCGGTGACCCCCGATGGGTCCTTGGGCGCCCCGGAGGACCAACCCCGGTGACCCCCGGCGGGCCCTCAGGCGCCCCGGAGAACTCAGCCCGGTCACCCCCGGCGGGCACCCGGGCGCCCCGGAGGACCCACCCCGGTGACCCGTGGCGGACCCCCCGGCACCCCGGAGGATCCACCCTGGTCACCCTCGGCGGGCCCCCGGGTGCCCCGGAGGACAAACCCCAGTGACCCCTGGCGGAACCCCGGGCACCCCAGAGGACCCCCTCAAGTGTCCCATGGCGGTATGCCAGGGGCCCCGGAGGACCTACCCCGGTGACCCGCAGAGGGCCCCGGGTCGCCCCGGAGGACCCACCCCGGTCACCCCCGGCGGACCCCCGGGCGCCCTGGAGGACCCACCCCGCTTACCCCCGGCAGACCCCCGGGCGCCCCGGAGGACCCACCCCGGTGACCCCTGGCATACTCTCGAGCACCCCGGAGGACCCACCCCGGTGTCCCCCGGCGGTACCCCGGGCGCCCTGGACGACCCCCCCCAGTGACCCGCGGAGGGCCCCGGGTCACCCCGGAGGACCTACCCCGGTGACCCCCGGCAGGCCCTCGGGCAGCCCAGAGGACCCACCCCGGTGACCCCCGGCGAGCCCACGGGCCCCCAGAGGACCCACCCCGGTGACCCCCAGCGGCCTGCCGGTTGCCACGTAGGACACACCCCGGTGACACCCGACAAGCCCCCGGGCACCCTGGAGGAGCCACCACGGTGAACCCCTACAGGTGCACGGGCGCCCCGGAGAATCCACCCCTGCGACACCCAGCAAGCCCCTGCGCGGCGTGGAGGACCCACCCCGGTGACCCCCGGAGGGCCCCCGGGCGCCCTGGAGGACCCACCCCGGTGAACCCCGGCGGGTGCACGTGCTCCTCGGAGGACCCATCCCGGTGGCCCCCGGCGGGCGTACAGGTGCCATGGAGGACCCACCCCGGTGACCCCCGGCGGACCACCGTGCGCCCTGGAGGACCCGCCCTGGTGACCCCCGATGGGCCTCCGGGCGCTCCGGTGGACTCACCCCGGTGACCCCCGACGGGCCCCCGGGCGCCCCGGAGGACCCACCCCGGTGACCCCCAGCAGGTGCACGGGCGCCCCGTAGGACCCACCCAAGTGACGCACAGCGGGCCTCCGGGAGCCCTGGAGGACCCATCCCCGTCACCCCCGACAGGCCCCCGGGTGCCCTGGAGGACCCATCCTGGTGGCACCTGGTGGACCCCCGGGCGCCCTGGATATCCCGCGCTGGTGACCCCCGATGGGCCACCGGGCGCTCCGGTGGACCCACCCCGGTAACCCCCGGCGGCCCCCGAGCGCCCCGGAAGTCTCACCCCGGTGACCCATGACGGGCCCCCGGGCGCCCTGGAGGACCCTCCCCGGTGACCCACGACAGGTGCACGGGCGCCCCGGACGACCCACCCCGGTGACCCCCGATGGGTCCTTGGGCGCCCCAGAGGACCAACCCCGGTGACCCCCGGCGGGCCCTCAGGTGCCACGGAGAACACAGCCCGGTCACCCCCGGCGGGCACACGGGCGCCCCGAAGGACCCACCCCGGTGACCCGCGGCGGACCCCCCGGCACCCCGGAGGATCCACCCCGGTCACCCTCGGCGGGCCCCCGGGTGCCCCGGAGGACAAACCCCAGTGACCCCTGGCGGAACCCCGGGCACCCCAGAGGACCCCCTCCGGTGTCCCGTGGCGGTATGCCAGGGGCCCCGGAGGACCTACCCCGGTGACCCGCAGAGGGCCCCGGGTCGCCCCGGAGGACCCACCCCGGTGACCCCTGGCGGGCCCCTGGGCACCCTGGAACACCCATCCCGGTGACCCCCAGCGTGCCCAGGGGCACCCCGGACGACCCACCCCGGTGACCCCCGGTGGACCCCTGGCGGCCCCAGAGGACCCACCCCGGTGACCCCCAATGGACCCCTGTCGCCCCGGAGGACCAACCCCGGTGACCCCCGGTGGGCACCCGGGCGTCACGGAGGACACAATCCGGTGACCCCCGGTGGACCCCCGGGCGCCCCGGAGAACCCACCCCGATGACCCCCGGCGTGCCCCAGGGTGCCCCGGAGGACCCACCCCGGTGACCCCCGGCGGAACCCCGGGCCCCTCAGAGGACCCCCTCCGCTCTACCCCGGCGGTTCCCCGGGCGCCCCGAAGGAACCCCCACGGTGACCCCCAGTGGGTCCCCGGTCGCCCTGCAGGACCCACCCCGGTGACCCCAGGCGGAACCCCGGGCGCCCCAGAGGACCCACCCCGGTGTCCCCCGGCGGTATCCCGGATGCCCCGAAGGAACCCACCCGATGACCCGCGGATGGCCCCGGGACACCCCGGAGGACCCATCCCGGTGACCCCCGACGGGCCCCCGGACGCCCTGGAGGACCCACCCCGGTGACCCCCGGCGGGCCCCCGGTCGCCCCGGACACCCACCCCGGTGACCCCTGGCGGGCCCCCCGGCGCCCCGGAGGACCAACCGCTGTGAGCCCCGGCGGACCACCGTGCGCCCTGTAGGACCCGCCCTAGTGACCCCTGATGGGACCTCGGGCGCTCCGGTAGACCCACCCCGGTCACCCCTGGCTGGCCCCCAGGCACCCCGGAGGACCCACCCCGGTGACCCCCAACGGGCCACTGTCGCCCCGGAGGACCCACCCCGGTGACCCTCGGTGGACCCTCGGGCGCCCCGGAGGACCCACCACGGTTACCCCCGATGAGTCACCGGGCGCCCTGGAGGACCCTCCCCGGTGACACCCGGAGGACCCCGGTCGCCCCGGAGGACCCACCCAGATGACCAACAGCGGGCCGCTGTCTCCCCGGAGGACCCACTCCGGTGACCCCTGGCAGACTCCCGGTCGCCCTGGAGTACCCACCCAGGTGACGCCCGGCAGACCCCGGGCGCCCCGGAGGGCCAACACCTGTGACGCCCGGCGGGCCCCTGGGCGTCTCGGAGAACCCACGCTGGTGACCCCTGGCGGGCCCCCGGGCGCCCTGGAGGATGCACCCCGCTGACACCTGGTGGAACCCTGGGCGCCGGTGAGGACCCCCCCCGGAGTCCCCCGGCGGTACCCCGGGCGCCCCGGAGGACCTACCCTGGTGACCTGCAGAAGGCCCCGGGTCGCCCCAGAGGACCCACCCCGGTGACCCCCGGCGGGCCCCTGGGCGCCCTGGAACACCCATCCCGGTGACCCCCAGCGGGCCCACGGGCACCCCGGACGACCCACCCCGGTGACCCCCGGTGGACCCCCTGCGGCCCCGGAGGACCCACCCCGGTGACCCCCAACGGACCCCTGTCGCCCCGCAGGACCCACCCCGGTGACCCCCGGCGGGCCCCCGGGTGCCCCGGAGCACCCACCCCGGTGACCCCCGGCGGGCCGCCGGGCGCCCCGGAGGACCCACCCCGGTGACCCCCGGCGGGCCCCCGGGCGCCCTGGAGGACCCAGCCCGGTAACCACCGGCGGGCCCCCGGTCGCCCTGGAGGACCCACCCCGGTGACCCCCGGCGGGCCCCGGTCGCCCTGGAGGACCCAGCCCGGTAACCACCGGCGGGCCCCCGGGCGCCCCGGAGAACCCACTCCGGTGACACCCGGCGGGCCCCCGGGTGCCCCGGAGTACCCACCCTGGTGAACCCCGGCGGAACCCCGGGTGCCCCGGAGGACCCATCCTGGTGGCCCCCGGCGGACGTCCGGGCGCCATGGAGGACCCACCCCGGTGACCCCTGGCGGAACCCAGGGCGCCGCAGGGGACCCCCCCCGATGACCCGCGGAGGGCCCCGGGTCGCCCCGGAGACCCACCCTGATGACCCCCGGCAGGCCCCCGGGTGCCCCGGAGGACCCACCCCGGTGTCCCCCGGCGGGCACCCGGTCGCCCTGGAGGACCCAGCCCGGTAACCACCGGCGGGCCCCCGGTCGCCCTGGAGGACCCACCCCGGTGACCCCCGGCAGGCCCCCGCACGCTCCGGTGGACCCGCCCCGGTGAACCCCGGCGGCCCCTGAGCGCCCCAGAGGACCCACCCCGGTGAGCCCCGACGGGCCTCCGGGCGCTCCGGTGGACACACCCTAGTGACCCCCGACGGGCCCCCGGGCGCCCCGGAGGACCCTCCCCGGTAACCCCCAGCAGGTGCACGGGCGCCCCAGAGGACCCACCCCGGTGACCCGCGGCGTACCCCAGGGCGCCCCGGACAACCCACCCCGGTGACTCCCGATGGGTCCCCGGGCGCCCCAGAGGACCCACCCCGGTGACCCCCGGTGGGCCCTCAGGCGCCCCGGAGAACCCACCCCGGTGACCCCCGGCGGGCCCCCAGGCGCCCCGGAGGAGCCACCCTGGTGACCCCTGGCAGGCCCCCGGGCTCCCCGGAGGACCTACCCCGGTGACTCCAATCGGGCCCACGGGTGCCCTGGAGGACCCACCCCGGTGACCCCCGGCAGGTGCACGGGCACCCCGGAGGACCCACCCCGGTGACCCCCCGGTGGGCCCCCCGGGGGACCCAACCCCGTGACTCCTATCGGGCCCACAGGCACCCTGGAGGACCCACCCAGGTGACCCCCGACGGGCCCCCGGGAGCCCCGGAGGACCCACCCCGGTGACCCCCGGCGGGCCCATGGGCGCTACGGACGACCCACCCCGGTGACCCAAGGTGGGCCCTCAGGCGCCCTGGAGAACCCACCCTGGTCACCCCCGGCAGGCCCCCGGGCGCCCTGGAGGACCCACCCCGGTGACCCCCGGCATGCCCCCAGGCGCCCTGGAGGACCCACCGCAGTGACCCCCGGCAGGTGCATGGGCGCCCTGTATGACCCACCCCAGTGACCCACAGCTGGCCTCCGGGCGCCCCGGAGGACCCACCCCGGTGACTCCAAGCAGGTCCACGGGTGCCCTGCAGGAGCCACCCCGGTGACCCCCGATGGGTCCCCTGGCGCCCCAGAGGACCTACCCCGGTGACCCCCGGCGGGCACTCAGGCGCACCGGAGAACCCATCCCGGTGACCCCCGGCGGGCCCCCGGGCGCCCCGGAGGACCCACCCCGGTGACACCTGGCGGATCCCCGAGCGCCCTGGAGGACCCACCCCGGTGACACCTGGTGGATCCCCGGGCGCCCCGGAGGACCCACCCATATCACCCCCGGCGTGCCCCCGGGCGCCCCGGAGGACCCAACCCGGTGAACCCTGGCAGAACCCCGGGCGCCCCAGAGGACCCCCCCTGGTGTCGCCCGGCGGTACCCCGGGCGCCCCGGAGGACCCACCCCGGTGACGCCCGACATGCCACCGGGCACCCCGGAGGACCCACCCCGGTGACCCCCGACAGGTTTCTGGTCACCCTGGAGGACCCACGACGGTAACCCCCAACGGGTTCCCAGGCGCCGCGGAGGACACACCCTGGTGATCCCCGACGGGTACACGGGTGCCCCGGAGCACCCACCCCGGTGACCACCGGCGGACCACCATGAGCCCTGGAGGTCCCGCCCTGGTGACCCCCGACGGGCCGCCGGGCGCTGCGGTGGATACACCCCGGTGACCCCCGGCGGGCCCCCGGGCGCCCTGGAGGACCCATCCGGTGACCCCCGGCGGACCCCGAGCGCCCCGGAGGACCCACCCCGGTGACCCCTGGGGGAACCCCTGGCGCCCCAGTGGACCCCCCCCGGTGTCCCCCGGCGGTACTCCAGCTGCCCCGGAAGACCCCCCCAAATGAGCCGCGGAGGGCCCCGGGTTGCCCCGGAGGACCCACCCCGGTGTCCCCCGGTGGTACCCCGGGCGCCCCGGAGGACCCACCCCGGTGACCCCCGGCGGGCCCCTGGGCGCCCCGGAGGACCCACCCCGGTTACTCCAAGCAGGCCCACGGGCGCTCCGGAGGACCCACCCCGGTGACCCCTGGCGTGCCCCAGGGCGCCCCGGAGGACCCACCCCGGTGACACCCAGCGAACCACAGGTCGCCCCGGAGGACCCACCCTGGTGACCCCCGATGGGTCCCCAGGTGCCCCGGAGGACCCACCCCGGTGACCCCCAGCGGACCACTGTGCGCCCTGGAGGACAAGCCCTGGTGACCTCCGATGGGCCCCCGGGCGCCCCGGAGGACCAACCCCGGTTACTCCAAGCAGGCCCACGGGCGCTCCGGAGGACCCACCCCGGTGACCCCTGGCGTGCCCCAGGGCGCCCCGGAGGACCCACCCCGGTGACACCCAGCGAACCACAGGTCGCCCCGGAGGACCCACCCTGGTGACCCCCGATGGGTCCCCAGGTGCCCCGGAGGACCCACCCCGGTGACCCCCAGCGGACCACTGTGCGCCCTGGAGGACAAGCCCTGGTGACCTCCGATGGGCCCCCGGGCGCCCCGGAGGACCAACCCCGGTGACCCCGGCGGGCCGTCGGGTGCCCTGGAGGACCCACCCCGGTGACCCCCGGCGGGCCGCCAGGTGCCCTGAAGGACCCACCCTGGTGACCCCTGGCGGAACCCCGGGCGCCCCAGAGGACCCCCCCCGGTGTCTCCCGGCGGTACCCCGGGCGCCCCGGAGGACCCACCCCGGTGAACCCCGGCGGACCACCATGAGCCCTGGAGGTCCCGCCCTGGTGACCCCCGATGGGCCCCGGGCGCTCCGGTGGACCCACCGCAGTGACCCCCGGCGGTCACCGAGCTCCCCGGAGGACCCACCCCTGTGACCCCCGGCGGGCCCCTGGTTGCCCTGGAGGAGCCACCCCGGTAACCCCTGGCGGAACCCCGGGCGCCCCGGAGGACCCCACCCCGGTGACCCGCGGAGGGCTCCAGGTCGCCCCGGAGGACTCACCCCAGTGACCACCGACGGGCCCCCGGGCGCCCCGGAGGACCCACCCCGGTGACCACTTGCGGGCCCCCGGGCGCCCTGGAGGACCCATCCCGGTGACCCCCGGCGGGTGCACGGGCTCCCTGGAGGACCCATCCTAGTGGCCCCCCGCAGACGTCCGTGTTTCCTGGAGGACCCACCCCGGTGACCCCCGGCGGGTCCCCGGTCGCCCCAGAGGACCCACCCCGGTGACCCCCGGCGGGCCCCAGGGCACCTCGGAGGTCTCACCCCGGTGACCCCCGGCAGGTGCAGGGGTGCCCCGGAGGACCCAACCCGGTGACCCCGGCAGGTGCACGGGCGCCCCGGAGGACCCACCCCAGGGACCCACAGCGGGCCTCCGGGCGCCCCGGAGGACCCACCCCGGTGACACGCTGCGGACCCCCGGGCGCCCCGGAGGACCCACCCCGATGACTCCAAGCGGGCCCACGGGCGCCTTGCAGGAGCCACCCCGGTGACACCCGGCGGTCCGTCAGGCGCCCCGGAGAACCCGTCCCGGTCACCCCCGGCGGGCCCCCGGGTGCCCCGGAGGACCCACCCCGGTGACCCGCGGCGGACTCCCGGTCGCCCCGGAGGACCCACCCTGGTGACCCACAGCGGGCCCACGGGCTCCCCAGAGGACCCACCCCGGTGACCCCCAGCCGGTGCACGGACGCCCCGGAGGACCCACCCCGGTGACCCACAGCGGACCCCCGGGCGCCCCGGAGGACCCATCCCGGCGTTCCCCGGCAGGTGCACGGACGCCACGGAGGACCCATCCCGGTGACCCCCGACAGGCCCCCGGTCCCCCCGGAGCACCCACGCCGGTGACCCCCGGCAGGTGCAAGGGCGCACCGGAGGACCCACCCCTGTGACCCCCAGCGGGCCCACGGGCGCCCTGGAGGACCCACCCAGGTCGCCCCCCGGCAGGCTCCAGTGCGCCCCTTGATTACCCACCCCGGTGACCCCCGACGGGCCCCCGGGTGCCTCACAGGAGCGACCCTGGTGACCCCGGGCGAGCCCCCGGGCGCCTCGGAGGACCCACCCCGGTGACCCCCGGCGGGTCCCAGGGCGCCACGGAGGACCCACCCCGGTGACCCCTGGCGGACCCCCGGCTGCCCCGAAGGGCCCACCCCGGAGACCACCAGCGGACCCCCGGGCGTCCCAGAGAACCGACCACCGAGACCCCGGGCGGGTGCACGGGCGCCCCGGATGACCCACTCCGGTGACCCCCGAAGGGCCCCCCGTCGCCCCAGAGGACCCAAACCCGGTCACGCCCTGCGGGCCCCGGGTCGCCCCGGAGGACCCACACCAGTGACCCCCGGCGGGCGCATGGGCGCCCCGGAGGACCCACCCCGGTGACCCCCGGCGGAGCCCCGATCCCCCCGGAGGACCCACCTCGGTGATCCCCGGCGGGCCACGGGCACCCCGAAGGACCCAAACCGGTGACCCCCGGCGGGTCCCTGGTCGTCCCGGAGGAACACCCCGTTGACCCTCAGAAGCACCCGGTCACCCCGGAGGACCCACGCCGGTGACCCCCGGCGTGCCCATGTGCGCCCCGGAGGACCTACCCAGGTGACCCCCGGTAGGCTCCCAGGCGCCCCGGGGGACCCACCCCGGTGACCCCCGGCGGGCGCACGGGCGCCCTGGAGGACCCACCCCGGTGACCCCCGGCGGGCCCCTGGTCGCCCCGCAGGACCCACCCCGGTGACCCCCGGCGGACCCCGGGCGCCCCAGAGGACCCACCCTGGTGACCCCCGGCGGACCCCCAGTCGCCCTGGAGGACCCACACCACGGTGACCCCCGGCGGGCCCCTTGTAGCCCCGGAGGACGCACCCCGGTGACCCCCGGCGGACCCCCAGGCACCATGAGAACCCACACCGGTGACCCCCGGCAGGTCCCCGGTCGCCCCAGAGGACACACCCCAGTGAGCCCCGGCGGGTCCCCGATCCCCCCAGAGGACCCACCCCAGTGACCCCCGGTGGACCCACGGGCGCCCCGGAAGACCCACCCCCGTGACCCCCGGCGGACAACCCAGGCGCCCCGGAGGACCCACCACGGTGACCCCCGGCGGACCCACGGGCGCCCCATAGTACCCACCCCGGTGACCCCCGGCGGACCCCCGATCCCCCCGGAGGACCCACCCCGGTGACCCCCGGTGGACCCCCGATCCCCCCAGAGGACCCACCCCGGTGACCCCTGGTGGGCCCCCAGGCGCCCCTGAGGACCCACCCCGGTGACCCCCGGCGGGCCCCTGGGCACCCCGGACTACCCACCCAGGTGACCCCCGGTGGTCCCCCGGGCGCCCCGGAGGGCCCACCCCCTTGACCACTGGCGGGCCTCCGGGCGCCCCAGAGGACCCGCCCCGGTGACCCCCAGTGGGCCCCCGGGCACCCCGGAGGAACCCCCAGGTGCTCCCCACGGGCCCCCGGGCGCCTCCGAGGACCCTCCCAGGTGACCCCGGGCGGTACTCCAGGCCCCCCGGAGGACCCACCCCAGTGACCCCTGGCAGCCCCCGTCGCCCCCGAAGACCCCCCCAAGGTGATCCCCGGCGTGCCCCCGGGAGCCCCAGAGGACTCCTCCATGTGACCCCCGAAGGGTCCCAGGGCACCCTGGAGGACCCCCTCCAGCTGACCCACTGCGGGCCCCCGGGCGCCCTGGAGGACCCCTCCCCCCCCCCCCCCCGTGACCCCCTTCAGGCCCCCAGCACCACGGCGGACCTTGGCCGGCAACCCCCGGCAGGCCCCCAGTTGCTCTGGTGGAACTTTGGTGGCCCCCAGTAGACCCCCCAGACCCCCGGCAGGCCCCTGTCAAGGTTGGGATATGCTTGCAGTGATATTAAGGTACTCTTGCAGTGGTAAGAAAGCTTAACAGTCTTGTAGAATGCAGACAACCACAATCCTTAGAACAATTAGGCGGAAATCACTGTGTATGAAACATTACCAACTCAAAGAGTATAAAAGTCAAAAGAAATTTGAGTTATAACAGGCCAGGAACTGAAAGCCATGTATTTTCTGTGAAGCACCGGATAGATTGTGAACCTGGATTACCCAGTCAGTGGGGAAGTAGGGGAGGGTCCCGGTCCTCGAGAAAAAAAGTATATGAACTGTGTTATGGAACTAGTAGGCGCGCTCCTGCTTGTGGGACGCCCGCCATTGCAATCGTGAATAAATTACTACTTCACTGAGATCCTCGACTGAGCCTAAGTTACTGGCTACAGAGTGTTTCTCACAATTTTGGGGCTCATCCGGGAGCCAGTCACCTACCAGGGAGCCCCGCCGCCGCAGCAGCAGGAAGGCATGCCCCGCTGATTTCAGCGGTCCTGTGCATCGACAGTGGTGGTTCTGTGGAGCGCTGACAGAGGGCCTGAGAGTGATTAAAGAGGCAGGATCCATGAAGTACTGGGGAAGGGAAGAATGTAGGCACCCTGGGTTTAAGAACTGATCCAGTAACTCTGTGCACAGACCAAGGTAAGAAATATTAAGTATTGCCTTGGGGGTCAGCTGAGACTCTGTGCGACGTGTGATTGAGACGTACTTTTGTACAAAGCGAGTGTGGAGTCCTGATCCGCAGTTCGGTAGCTCCATGAGGGGCATGGCTGGAGACGGACGAAGCGTGAGATAAGAGAGAGAAAGGAAGAGTCTCGGGAAATTTGGTGTACGGTACCCCTTGCATGGTGAAGTGCTTGGCAGTACACCAGGGAATCTGGTAAACTCATAGGTGTGCGGTACCCCTTGCGTGGTAAAGTGCTTGGCAGTACACCCCCATTTTCCAGAATTGGAATGTTAGTGTGTGGTACCCTGCAGGAGGGAAATTTCTGTAGCAGCACACTGGCAATGGCTAGGAGAAATGGGAAAACATGGGTTCCAGGGGACAGGGAGATATCCCTGGGGGAGTGCCTACCAACAGTTCTTCCTGAAGAATGATAAGAAATTGGAAAAATAATCCCAAAATTTTAGGAAATGATAAAAGAAGAAAATGGTTAAATATTGTGTATCGGTCTGGACAAAAGAACCAATTAAGGAAACAGCAGTATTTTGGCCAAAATACGGGTCTGGTGAAAATTCAGGCTTTAAATTTATATGTAAGCTATAAGATTCCTTTTTTGGAGAAGGAGCCAAGTTATTCTTCCTATAATCCTAATATTGCACCAGTGGCAGCAGCAGTCGCTCCAGGAAGGGAGACAGGGACTGTAATTAACACTGTCCCTACAGAAGGCACGTACTCTAGGCTCTGGCAAGAATTAGAACAAGGTAGAAGAGAGATTGAGAATTTTGCCTTCCCTGATACTAACAGTACTAACACTAACTGTGTATCCTCTTAGGTGAACTCCCCCCACCCTCTCCTCCTTACCAGCAGAGAGGTTAGGGCTTTTAAGAAGGAGATGAAGACTTTAATTGAGGACCCCATCAGGCTAGCTGAACTATTAGGCCGGTTCCTAGGACCTAACCTATACTCTTGGGGGGGAAATTATGTCTATAAATATGTAGTTTACAGGGGAAGAAAGGGGAATGATCAGGAAGAGAGCTTCTATACAAGAATGGGAAAGAGCTCATCCTCCAGGGGTAATACCGGCAGGGCAGAAATACCCACTTGCCAATCCTGGCTGGAATAATAATAGTGTGCAACACAGAAATCATATAAGAGACTTGGGGTCAGAATGAGAAAGTACTCGGGGATGAATGCCGAGGACCCGGTATCCCAAGGGCTCTTGAAAGTTCGTTTTGTGATTAAAGCCTGGCAAGATACATAGAAAAAGCTCCAGAAGGTGGGGGGATGTAGTGAACAGTCACTGGGGGACCCTCCTGCGGGAGGCCCTGAAGGTGTGTGTCAGGAGGGGAGATGAGAAGGAAAAGCAGAGAGCGAAACTAATGGTATTGACAGTGTAGCGGGTAGTGAGGCAGAGGGTTGGAGAAAGAGGAAGAAAATCTTCAGGGGAAGTCAGGGCCAGGATGGAAAGGAGAGGAAGAGAGATGAAGTAATGGCAGACAAGGAAAGCTACCTGTGTTGCAGCCTGAATCCTAGCAGGGACAGGCTTTGATAGGATGTTTTAAGTGTGGCCAGGCTGGCCACTTCAAATAGGAATATCTGGAGTGGAAGAAGGAGGAGAGAAGGAAAATGAGATGAAATATAGTATACTGGTATGTTGTTTCAGCATCCTGGAGGGAAAAAAAGCATGGAATTAATTTGCCCCTTGACGGAGCCCTTGGTGAAAGTACAGGCTGGAGAAAGATAAAAAGAAGTGTTAAAAAGAGTTATTGAAGGTGTTAAAGGTGTAGTATGTAGTGTTTGACAGAGCTGTTTGAAGATGAATGAGCAGAGAAAGAGGATGTAGGCATTATCTAAGTAACAGTCTAGAAGTTTTGGTATATTTGCAGTGGTGTTTGATCAGTTTCCCAGGTATCGGGGAGGGGGGAGACAGCGGGGACAGCCTGCTCCACCAGGGGCCTCTCCACAGGCTGCAGGGGGGCTTCGGCTCCGGTGCCTGGAGCGCCTCCTCCCTCTCCTTCTGCGCTGACTTTGGTGTCTGCGGGGAGGTTTCTCGCTCCTCGCTCTCCCAGCTGCTGTTGAGCAGCAGGTTTTTGTTTGTTTGTTTTCATTTTCTTGGATGTGCTCTCACAGAGGCACGGACAATGTTGCTTGTGGCTTGGCTCTGGGCAGAGGTGGACCCCTCTGGGGCCGGCTGAAATTGTCCCTTATCTGCCACAGAGAGGCTTCTGGATTCTTCTTGTGGGGGCTGCCACTGCAGAACCCCCCAGAACCTTGCCATTGAACCCAATACATCGGGGCACCTAGGTCATTACTGGCCTGTAAAGTATCAGGGATTAAATTAACTAATGAAACCCTAAAAGTGATGGGGGTAGAAGGGGCTGGGATAACAGTGCCACTTTGGGGGGATACGAAGCTGAGACTAGGGGATAAAATGATCACTGGGCAATTATTGTATGTACCCAAGGCAGGGACTAACTTGTTGGGAAGTGATTTGATGATGAAATTGGGCATTCAAATAGTAAATTGTTAGACTGGAATAACAGTGTTACTAATGGAGTGCTCTCAGGCCCTGAGAGCAAAGATCTATTCACCTCTGACTGGAAAGACCCTGAAATGGGGGCGGAAGCAACAATACAGATGCACAGTTTTACCTCAGGGGTTTACGGGGCCACCGATTTATTTGGGCAAGTTCTAGAACAGATTTTGGAGCAATTCCAACCTCCCGAGGAGGTATTACTGTTACAAATATGTGGATGACGGTTTATTGTCAGGACAGGATAAAACAGTAGTGAAGGAAGCTACTAACAAGCTATTCAACTTTCTGAGAAAACAGGGCTTGGAAGTATTGAAAAATAAATTACCATATGTAGAAAAAGAAGTCAAGTATATAAGGCATCTAATGTCTGAGGGAAAACGAAGAATAAATCCAGAGAGAATTCAGGGAATTGTTGAAAACTAAGAAAGAACTAAAAAGTTCTAAGAGATTTTTTTTAAGGAATCAGGAGCCACGAAGTCTGAAGGAAAATGGATACTCCCTGATGGGAGAGAAATGCTGAATAAAGCACCAATGAGGCAAATATTAACTGTTTTACATTAAGAGAGTCATCGGGAGGTGCAAGCAATGTGTGATGCTGTACTAAGAAAGTATGTCTGTGTAGGAATATACACTTTAGTGAAGCAAATATGCAAAGGATGTACCATATGTCAAAAGGTAAAGAGCACCAGCACCAAGAAAGGATATAGGAATTTCACCATATGAGATGCTATTCAGATTACCCTATCTGGGCAGAAGGGATGAGATACCACAGTTCGAAACAAGAGAGTTTTCTTAAGAACTGTATTCTGGGGTTGTCTTCTTTGTCATCTCTCAGGACCCATGGGCTGTTGGCTCAAACCCCACCTTTGGAATTCCCCATTCACCACCATCACCCAGGAAACTGGGTCCTGATTCAGACCTGGAAAGAATCAAAACTGAACGGTCTGAATGGGAAGGACCATTCCAAATACTACTAACCACTGAAACAGCCATAAGAACTGCAGAAAAAGGTTGGACTCACTATACTCGAGTGAAAGCACCCGTCGACCCTAGTACCTGGGAAGCTATTCCTACAGAAGACTTGTTGAAAGTTAAAATCAAAAAGAAAAACCTCATAATGGACTCTGAGCAGGATAAAAGCTCACAATTGTAAACTAACCTTTTATTTTCACAGGTAACTAATGAGTGTGACTTATGATTGAGAGAAAGGACTGGCCTATAGCGAATCGAAGTGCTCCCAAGGGGTTTTTGTTCTAGTAGTAGTGTACATGTATCTTATTCTTTGTATTGATAATTATTTGGAAACCTAAGGGTTAAAAATAATGACAGGGAAAAATCAACTATTAATTTTGTTTCTAGTGATTGTGGGCCTCAGAGAAGGCCTTGGTCAATTGGCAACTTGGAAAAGGCATGACCAGATAATAGTAAGACGGGATACCCCATCAAAATATGAGTGAATGTGACAGAGGGTTATGTACCACAATCCATCACGTTTGATGCTTGTGAGGTGTTAGCTTGTGGAGATTTAAATGCCCAACGGCAATTGAGCAGAGAGAACAAATAACTGGGAGAGATCCAACAGCCAGATTGAGAATAGCTGTATGGAAACGATCTTCTATTGCCATCAGAGAAAGGGAGAAACTCAAGGAGAAAACAGGAGAGAAAACAGGAGGCCCTCTTTGAAATGCAGCAGTTCAAACATTTGAGAATGTTTGAAACAGGGTATGGGGATGTGAATGCCTGGATAGAATGGGTCAAATATACTGTCCAGAGTCTCAACCATAGCAATTGCTATGCTTGTGCCTCAGGATGACAGATTGCCCAGATAATGCTCTTCCCATTCGGGTGGACCAAGGATTCCCAGGGGATGCGATGTATGATTGCATTGTACCAAGAAAAGACTGCCTAGGGAAATGAGGCCTGTAAGTCTCTCTCTTTGCTGTTCCCTTCCTTGCGTGATAGCAATATCAGGGTTCCCCCTGCATTCTCTACAGCTATAGGTAACCATACAGCTTGCCTCTCACAGCAGGGTGTGAGTGCTACTCGGCATCTGGGAGAATTTGCCTTGCGCACAACGACCTTGAATGCTACCAAGAACTTGATGGGAAACTGCTCACGACGTGAGATCCCCAGGGCAGATCCCTGGTGGTACCGTGGAGGGAAGATCTTACAAACCACCCTACCATCTAACTGGGGAGGCACTTGTGCACTTGTTCAATTAGCTATACTTTTCACCCTGGCATTTGAAAGAGAAACATCACAAATACCCAGAAGAAGTAAAAGAAGCTTAGGAGTATCATTTGATGATCGAGTGTACATAGATTCTGTTGGGGTGCCTAGAGGAGTTCCTGATGAACATAAAGCCAGGAATCAAATTGCTGCAGGGTTTGAGTCACTGTTCTGGTGGGTAACAATCAATAAGAATGTGGATTGGATTAAGTATATTTATTATAATCAGCAGAGATTCATAAATTATACAAGGGATGCGATAAGAGGAATCGCTGAACAACTAGATGCCACCAGCAAAATGGCTTGGGAAAACAGAATAGCATTAGGTATGATGCTCGCGGAGAAAGGAGGTGTGTTTATGTGATACTGAGCAACCATTGTTGCACTTTTATACCCAACAATACTGCCCCGGATGGCACAGTAACTAGAGCATTGCAAGGGATTACCACCCTTGCCAGTGAATTGGCAGAAAACTTAGGAACAGGCACTTCCATCACTGGATGGTTGGAATCTTGGTTTGGTAAATGGAAAGGGATGGTAGTGTTCATATTTACATCCTTGATCGTAGTAGCAGGAGTTTTGACAGCATTTGGTTGTTGCATTATCCCCTGTGTAAAAGGACTAGTACAGTGGTTAACTGAAACTGCACTATCGAAACAAATGACCATGGAGCAACCACCTTACTCAGATAAGGTGATGATATTAGAGGAGATGGAAAGCAAAGAAAGTGAAGAGGAAGATATCCACCAAATTACACCTTAGAGAAAAGGTTTACAAAAATCAACAATTTATAAAGAAGAAAAGGGGGGAATTGTGGGAATAAAAATGTTGTTTTTGCACAGGGTTACATTGTTTAAAGGTAAGGAAGGTGGTATTGAAATACGCTTGCAGTGACAAGAAAGCTTGCAGACAACCAGACTCCTTAGAGCAATTAGGCGAAAATCACAGTGTCAAGTCAGATAAGTAAAGAAACATTACAACTTCAAACAGTAAAAAAGTTAAAAGAAATTTGAAAATTAACAGGCTGGCAACTGAAGGCCATGTATTGTCTGTGAAGCATCGGATAGATTGTGAACCTGGATTACCCACCTGAAGCCAGGGATAGAAGAATGGGGGCTTGCTTAATCGTATTAATGATTTCTAAATAAAACAATCATAATTATTAAAGCCAGGAATGAAAGAATGGGTCTTGCTTAATCGCTTTAAAATAGATATTACTGAGTGTCTTTGCTTATTACTGTGCAAATTAACCGAAACAAGGAGTCTCGGGGCCCCTCACAGAAGATGTTTCCTGACAAAAATGGGGAACCTGTCTCAAAAACCAGCTGAGACCGACCTTGTGGTTTGGACAAGAGCCAAGAAGCAGCTGAGTCTGTACAAAGGCAGGGGGTCAGCTAGTGGTGATGAAGAGGAGTTATTGGACTTCATCCCCACGACCCCCCGATGACCACCACCAGAAGGCACTGTGCAGGTGCAGATGGGAGGAGTTTATGGAAATGACTTCTTGGAGCTGATTTTAATACAAAGCAGGGATAGGTTATGAATATGTATAGGCATATTGGGAAACTTCATACATATGTAACTTTTTACTGCATATAACCAAAGCAAGTTGCTGCGTTAAGGTGTGCATGCCTTTGGGAGCTATCCTGCATGTGCCTGGTGCTGAAATAAACCACACACCTACTGTATAACTTATTTGCTTTGAGTTATAGAGTTTTTCCACGAATCACACTCAGTGGGGAAACAGGGGAGGGTCCTGGTCATCGAAAAAGTATATAAACTGTGTTATGGAACTAGTAGGTGCGCTCTTGCTTGTGGGACGCCCGCAATTGCAATCGCGAATAAAGTTGCTACTTCACTGAAATCCTCGCCTGAGCCTATGCTATTGACTACAGAGTGTTTCTCACAGAATACATCCACCTGGTGGAGACACCTCCCTTTGACCCCCCTCCCTCAGCAGCGGCCATATTGTGGTCTCCCTTCAGCGCCCCGCGCCTGCACGCCCGGCCGCTCCGCCATAACGATGCCGAGGGCGAGCGCCCTCTGGCGGCGCGGCGGGGCCTCCGGCGGGCCGGGCCGGTCGCGAGATGGCGGCGCGGAGGCTGTGGGCGCTGCTGGCGGCGTTGCGGGCGGGCTGGTGCCTGCTGCCACAGGCCGGTTACCTGCACCCCGACGAGTTCTTCCAGTCACCCGAAGTCATGGCAGGTAAGGCGGCCCGGGGGGGGGGGGCGGCGGCGGCGGCGGCGGCGGCGGCCCCGGGGGAAGGAAGGGAGGGAGGTGCTGGCGGCAGCCGCGGGGCGTCGGGACGTGAGGGGGCCCCGCCGCCGCTCGTGGGCGCTGCCCCGGCGGTGGTCCCGGGCATGGTCCCGGGCCGAGGGGCACTAAGGCGGCAGGTGAGGCGGGGAGCTGCCGGCCCTGCTTCGGGTGCCCCTCTGCTGCGCCGCCCCTGCAGGCAGCGGGGAGCCCGGCGGCCGCCCCTGGTCTGGTTTCTGTGGTAGCTGCTGCCAAGTAAGCGCTGGCCGGAGCCGTGCTGCCCTAAGAGATGTGCTTCTGTCCCCGAAACTTGGTTAAAATTAACGGTGTGATCCTAAAAAAATCATGGTTGATAGTAGTCCCAAAGATTTAGGGACTGCACTGCATCGTGATGCCTTTTACACTAAGTTGTATCTCTAGTGCCAAATTACTGAATAAAATATATTATGTATGTTTGTTTTTTCTTTCTTTCTTCCTTTGTAGGAGATATTTTAAACCTACAGGTCTATTACCCTTGGGAGTTCCTTTCCAGCTCTCCTTGCAGAACAGTTGTTTTCCCATTAATGACATCTGGAGTTACCTACTGGGTGGTCAAGTCTTTGCAGCAGCTGAACATATGTTCAAGTTGCATCAACAGCTACACCCTTCTTGTATCACCTCGCCTTCTCTTTACAATCTTTTCTTTTGTACTTGACTATAGCGTGTATCGATTAGCTCCTTCCTGGGAAGCAGATCCATGGAAAGCGCTGGTACTTCTGGCTGGATCGTATGTCACTCTGGTATTTTACACAAGAACATTTACCAACACGCTTGAAGGACTTCTCTTTGCTCTTCTCTTGGTATTGGTTTCCTCCAACAAATCTGACAGCAGCTCAGTAAAGCCTACAAGCAGCCCTCTCATAGGTATTGTAACAACTGCTGGGTTTTTCAATAGGCCAACCTTTTTGGCATTTGCACTAATGCCCCTGCTTTACTGGGCAGGTTTAAATGTTGACTCCCAAAAGAGCATTAAAACTATCGTAAACCCCTTATTGAAGCTAATCACATGTGCATGTTTTACTGCCATTGTTTTCATAACAGCTGACACCTTATATTTTACCTCCGTGGGCTTAGACAACTTTTACAGCATTAAAAAGAGCAGCCTATTTCATGTAATAGCTCAATTGAATCACAAAATGGTAGTAACCCCTTTAAATTTTCTCAGCTATAATCTCAATCCTCATAATCTTGCGCAGCATGGAAGTCACCCACGAGTTACGCATTTTACAGTCAATGGAATAATGCTCTTTGGGATCTTACATATTCTGGCCGTTGGTGCTGGTTTAAAAATGCTAAAGAAATACATCTATCAATTACTGTGGGTCAAATCATACTACCGTGGGTCACCTAGGGTATTTGTGCATTCCAAGGGCCATCCAAAATTACTGCTGTTTTATTTTGTTCCTTTGGCATTCCTCTCCCTGTTCAGTCACCAAGAACCTCGTTTTCTCATTCCTCTCATCTTGCCATTAGTCCTGTTCAGCACATCACAGAATAGAGCTATGAAGTGGAAACCTGTCATTATTATTTTCAACATTCTTGGGGCTTTGGTGTTTGGGTGGCTACACCAGGGGGGACTGATACCATGTTTGTTTCAACTGGAACATCTCATGCATTCTCCAGGGTCCTCAAACCATACAAGACATTATACTCTACTCTTTGCTCACACCTACATGCCTCCTAGGTCTCTGCTTAATATCAAAAAAAAGGACACACATATAGAAGTAATTGATATGGCTGGATCTGAAGAAGAAACCCTCTGCCAAACAGTAGGGCAGCAAGCAAAGAATTTTACCTGCAATGACTGCCATTTTTTTGTTATAATCCCTGGAACAGTCAGAGCCACAATTACAAAGTGTGGTGTCTTGCTCAAGAATGAGACTTTGATCTTTCCACACTTATCAATGGAAGACCCACCAAAAATATCCTTCCTCTTCAGTGAAAATTGGAGAAGTCAGCTAGGACTATACATCCTTCAGCTAGGCAGAGATCATCAAAGCCCTTAGATGTTAGAACAATGTGATAGTTTTTCACTGCACTTTGACTCTGCACAAATGTGCTGTCAGACCCTCCTCGTCACAGTCCCATGCTCAGTATGGGCAGTGACCATGAGCTTCCTGATTCTCTTCATTCCATTTCTTCATGCTCGTACACTCCTCAGGATAGCCAGCTCTCGCTAGATGCGAGTCATTCAGTCCCTGTGGTGTTTCTTAAGAACTTGTGTAATTTTCCTCATGAGAGAGGGTGAACTCAGAGTCCACAAAAACTGTGATTCAAGCTTAGCTCTTTTCAGGTGAGATATTCTTTAAAAGTTCTTACAGACTCAGATAGAGGGCTTGTGGACTGTGTTACTGGTAACAGACATTAACGCTGCTGCTGCTGGAGAGAGGTTACTGGACAAGGCAGAACCTCCTCACTCTCATTAGACCAGACTGCAGTCACAATATAGGCATCAGCATCATGATATTATTGTCTGAGGTGCTCTTAGGTGGTTCTGTCTTGAAAAATCCCCAGTATTGATCTAACAGAATCTGATTTAGAACTCAGAAGATGCTTCAGCATAGGCACTTATGCTAAATCCTAAAATCCAAGCATTGTTTTTGCCAGTTTCATTCCTGTGGAAATTCTGCACAAGAATTACATACAGCGATGTGAGGTCACTGGTTGATGTGACTAAGCCTGTCTGCTGCTTAGCTCCTGAAATGGGGCAGGTCCTTTTTGCATTCCAGGTGAGTGTCACAGCTTTCATTGCTCTCGGGTGGCTCTGTGCCCGGTGATGCTCGATTCAAGGAGCTGCACAGACAGAAAACTGGCACCTTGGAGGGGCTCAATTCCTTTTATGCATTTGACCAGATGCATCTCTGAACTGGTTGATGGCAAGGTTAGAGGAGCACCAGTTCTGTTGCAGGGGTGTATGCAGGTTACCAGGGAGGAGTCGCATTCCTTGTGCCCCCCTCACCTTTCAGTACCAGCTCCCAGCTTAGTCGGAATGATGGATCACAGCCCTGGTGCCCTAATAGAGACCAGTTTCATTTTAAAGTAGGATACTGCAGCATGACTAAACATTTTAGTTCAGAACATTTAGAACTTCGAATGCAGAAACATCCTGACCTGGAGGGAGATACTAATTTGGTACATTTGTTACACCTCTCTCTATGAACTGAATCTGACACTAATTCTTTCTGCTTATAATGGCAGTAAAGTTTTTTGCAGTTCCTCATCCATACAACTTCACGTAAGACCTTATTTGCCAGTTTTTCAACAGAGACAAGAATGGTTGATACCAGAGTCTAAAGGGAGGCTAAGAAAAATCCACGTGAAGTATTTGCCTCTTACCTTCCAAATTAAATATTCAATCTAGATTTTTAAGGAACATCTCTCTCTCTCATAAAGCATTTTGTGTTAAAAGTCTCCCCTACATGTTCACTGTAAGATCCTTTATCCCTCATTACTGACAGGCCTGCATAGTGAAGGTGCATGTTTTTTGGTGAGGTAGGGGGAGGGGTTGCATGTGTGTTTGTACAGATGTCTCATCCAGTAGTGAAGAAGTTACGAAAGCATCATGACACTTACCAGCTGTATGTTCCAAGTTCATTTCCTCTTTGCTCTTTTACACTGGGACAACAGTATTGTGCCACAGCTTGTATTTCGCATCCCATTTACTGTTTTGAGCTGTTTTTAAACAGCTTTCTTTAAAATTTGAAAATTATTTTGAAATTTACGATCTCTGGCTGTATAAGCAGGGTAGATCTTGAAACTGTTCAGAGTTGATGAAGCACCAGTTCCATAACATGACACTTCCACCGCTCCACAGGTAACCTGAGATGGAGCCAGGAGGAGACTCTGGGCTACAAACACTAATTCAGAATGACATTACACTGCTTTTGTCTCACCTGCTACTTTTATCACTTATACTACAGATTCAGGTTTTCCATCCTTACACACAAGTCTTTGTTGGCAGGAAGTTTAATTTTACCAACAGTGCAGGAAACCATGCATCTCATCTGACTTGCAAGGTTCTTTCACCTGGAGTGATACAAAGACTGGAAACCTCCCTCCCAAGTTAACTAAGCATCTAGGCAGCTGGACATAGTAAACACACTGTGTGGGACGGCTATTTTAGTCTCATGGACAGTGTTAGTAATGAGAGTAAAGCGGCCCTATGCGCTACGTAAGATGAATACATTTTTTTCTCTATTTATAGTTAGGATAGCAGTATTTGGCTTTTTTTTTTTTTTTTTCCCTAAACCCTTTTTGCTACCATGGACTTGAGGTGTGCCTTTAGGATAGCTACCAAACTCCCGCACCCACCTGTAAAGCAGGGCACTATCCTATCCATCACGACCATCCTCATCATCAAGCACTCTTGGAGCTTTTTGTATTGAAGTTGCCATACAAATGTAGAACATTACTGTTGTACAGACAGGAACTGTTAACGAATTCCGGTGCGAAATGTGGCTTTATTTCACGTTTCTTAATCAAGCACTTAAAGTGACAATGCTGACAGTATCCTGGTTGATGTTTAACGCTGAGTCCGTCCTCTGCGTGTTGCCGAGTCCTGTGGAGAGTGCGGGCCGGCGCTGAATTAAGTCCATGGCAGCAGCTTCGCCTCGTCACGCCGGGGCTCCTCCTGTCCGGCGGTGGCGGTCCTCTCCTCCTCCTCCTCCTCTTCCTCCTCCGGCCCGCCGGCGGCGGTCCTCTCCTCCTCCTCCTCCTCTTCCTCCTCCGGCCCGCCGGCGGCCCTCCTCCTCCTCCTCCTCCCGCTCCGGCCCGCCGCTCACGGCTCGGCCCCGGGCCGGCCGCCGCGGCCCCTCCCGCTGCCGGGCGCCCCCGGCCATCCGCCGGGCGGCCGCAGGAAGGCGTCCCTCAAGCGGGCCAGGCCGGGGCCCAGCTCTCGCGCGGCGCGGCGGGCGCCCATCTGGCCGCGGCTGAGGGCGCTGGCGGTGAGGCGGGCGGCGGCGCGGATGGGCGGCGCCTCGGAGAGCTTCTGCACGAGCCGCGGGTCGCTCAGCAGCGCCAGCAGCAGCCGCCGCAGCGCCATGCTCGCACCGCGCCCGCCCCGGCACCGAGCGCTCTCGCGAGAGTTGCCGCCCCCCCGCCTCCGTCCCCGCCCCGGCGGCCGCGGGTCTCGCGAGAGCCGCGCCGCGCCCCGCCGCCGGCAACATGTGCTCGGGGGGCAGCCTCAGCATCCTGCGCAGCGACTCCTACGTGGACCTCAGCCAGTACCGCGACCAGCACTTCCGGGTGGGCGGTGGGAGCGGGGCCGGGGCGCGGGGTCACCTGGCGGCCGGGCGGCGGGGCGGGCGGCCGGGCGGCGGCGTGACCCGACGGCCGAGTGACGGGGTGGTCGGGAGGTGGGCTGACCTGGCGGCCGCCCTGCAGGGCACCCGTTATGACCAGGAGCGGCTGCTGCGGAAGAGCTGCACGCTGTATGTGGGGAACCTGTCCTTCTACACCACCGAGGAGCAGATCCACGAGCTGTTTGGCAAGAGTGGCGACATCAAGAAGATCATCATGGGGCTGGACAAAGTGAAGAAAACCGCCTGCGGGTTCTGCTTCGTGGAGTATCCTTGTGCTGGGGGCCTTGGGTGGTGGGGGAGCTGCTGAGCACAAAGTGACTGAGGTGTCCCGATGTGAGTGCCCCATCCCTGGAGGTGCTCGAGGCCAGGCTGGATGGGGCCTTGCCAGCCTGATGTAGTGGGTGGTATCCCTGCCCATGGCAGGGGGTTGGAGTTAGATGGGCTTTAAGATCCCTTCCTACCCTGTCTATGATTCTGGGCAGCATGGCGGGTGGAAGGCAAGGGCCCTTAGGCTCCCTTCAGCCTGATGCTTCAGCCTGGGCTCCTGCAGGCAGTCCAGCTCTCCAGGAAGAACCTGTCCTTGGTGCCCAAGGGAAGGTGGGCTCCTGTAAGTGTGAGCACGTGTCTGAGGGTTTTTATTGGTACATTGCATGACTGATGCATTGGCTTCGGCCCAAAGTGTCACTGAGGATCGCTCTGTTATGCTGAGGTGGTGGTGGTTGGACGTGACAGGAACACGTGGGGCTTCTCTTTCCTTGCTGGGTAACATACCTTGGTGCTTCAGAGGGAGAGTGTGGCTCCAAAAGTTGATCCAATGTATGTGCTTCTGACATGCTTGGATTCCTGCACATTACTCTGATTTAATGTTAGTTTTCTTAGCCCCTGTAGCTTCGTAATGGCAGGCACCTTTAAAAATATCTGAGCAGGAACCTGATTCAAACAAATACTTGGTTTTGCAGCTCATGGGATATATTTGTTCTTTCCACATGCTGAAATTAGAAGCCTGTTTTTTTTTTTCTTTAACTTACTTATAAGATACTATGCAAGAGGAGATGCTGAAAATGCAATGCGGTACATTAATGGAACCAGACTTGATGACAGGATCATAAGGACAGACTGGGATGCAGGCTTTAAGGAGGGTAGACAGTATGGTCGTGGAAGATCGGGGGGCCAGGTAGGTTGTTGTACAGTCCAGTTTTTAAAGGACTGGTGACTTTGCCAAATAATTGCTATTTGAATTAACACAGTCAGAACAACTTAAGAAACAGCAACTTCAGGTTTGTTGTTAAAGATAGTAATATGTGTTAATTCTGAAGACATTATGTCTGTGGTGATGATATCCACTAAGAATATGTAACTTTTTTCATGTATTTATTTCACTGAAAGTACTTTTTAGAAACTTGTTGGCTGTCTGGTGTAATGAAGCCCAGAAAATATGAGACTGTCAAGAACACAAAGGAAAGCACTTAGCTTACCTAAAGTTGAACAGGTAGCAGATGCTTTTACTGCTGAAAAATGAGACTAGCCACCTTCACTTTGTCTGTCTTGATTAATTATGCCCAATTCCTTTAAAAAGGAAATATGTTTATGTGGTATTGTGGGCTTCTGCATGACGCACTTTGCCTTCTCTTTTGTCTTGTCAACTTCTTGTGGACACTTAAATACAGTGGTCTCAGTTTGACTATATAGTCTGACGGTGTAATAGTTCGTGAGAAATAGATAGTCTTATGGTACAGTAGTTTTTGAGAAAATATTTTTCTTTATATCTTTCACAGACTTACTTTTGTTTTGTTTTTTTTTCTCCTTTGTAAGGTCCGAGATGAATATCGACAAGACTATGATGCTGGAAGAGGTGGCTATGGCAAAACCGTTCAATGCCAATGAATAGTA
The DNA here is from genome assembly GCF_013377495.2 of Cygnus atratus. Taxonomy (NCBI): domain Eukaryota; kingdom Metazoa; phylum Chordata; class Aves; order Anseriformes; family Anatidae; genus Cygnus; species Cygnus atratus. The sequence goes on from NC_066370.1 coordinate 27,402, forward strand.
AATGACTCATCGGCCTCGCAGGAGAACTAAATCTGCATTGTAAATGTCACGAGGCACAAAGTAGGTCTGTTGCACACAAATTTAACATAAATAGAATTTCACAGGAATATTCAGTGTTCCTGTAATCACATAGAATGTTCAATATCTCTTCCGTTTTAATACCAGGATTCAAAGCATTGCAGAGTACATTAATACAGAGGGCCTGGGAGCAAGGTTTTGAGCAATAGTATGCATGAGACTTTGGTCTCTGGAAGTTGCTGTAACTCTTTTGGAAGAAACAAAGGTTTAACAGTATGGTGCTTTTCTTTTTCCGTGGCAAAAACTTGATTATTCTATCACTGGATTTTGTTTACATTAGTATCACAGGGTGGAGAGGGGTCATAAAGGAGGATTTATGTGTGTTTCAGAGATGAGAGGAAAAGGCAGGACCTGAACAGGAAAGTGAAGTTCCAATTTCCAGGGAATACTTTAAGATTTTCTGAGGTTACTGATTAGCAGCCTTTTACACTGATGCAGTTCCTTTGTGGAGTTAGCACACATACTTGAAGGGCCACAACAAAGCAATTCAGATTGAGCCCAGGAATCATAAAGTGAGAAGCAAGCCTAACAGGTAGGAGAAAACAGACCCTTTCAGTCTTCTACAAAGAATAATGCGATTGCATGACGTGGCATGATTCAGAACCGTTTTGCTTCATGGGATACAGGGAATAGCAAGTGCAAGAATTACACTACCAGTTATTTTCATAGTTGGAGTAGTACTATTTTGCTCTTGTCTGGTAGCTCTCTGCAGCCTTACTGTTTGAGGAACAGTATCTTTCCTGTGACTACAAGGGTGGCATGGAACCAAGCTTTTACAGTTTACCCCATCCCTGCTCCCTCCCTGCCCTGGTCAAAATGGGGTGTTTGGGGAACTGTATGTATAATGAGAAAGTTTGTTCTCAAAATAGATTTTCTATTTGAGAAAGCTGATTGCAGATGAAGGTAAGAATAAAAGTTAAACAAACAAACAAAAAATGACTAATTTTGTGAGGAGCCTTACATTCTTCCAAGCATGTGGTAAGACTGGTAAAAGAATTGCAGGACTCTAAAGGTTTGTGTTTTTTTTATCTTCTAGATCTTACTAATACTGCCAGTACATGTCATGGGATATTGTACTGTAGACATAGAAAAAAAAAATTATGATCCCAGCAGGTGTGAAATTGAACTGCTGAAATGGTAGGGTTTGAAAGAAACTGTTACAGGGTTTGGGATTTTTTTGTTTTGTCTTTAATGGACTTCTGAGTTCTTTGGAAACTGCAATACGTAAAGTTTTGTCCAAATGTAGTGTTGTCCATGACTTCTTAAACTCCTTTAAAATATCAGGTATGTAAAATTTGACCGTTACTAATTGAACACGTTGTTGGAAATCTTGATGTGTTTCTATTTTACAGGTCGTCAAAACTGTGACTGTAAATTGGAAATGCAGTGAGGTAGAATGGTAGTAAGACTCCTTTCTTAATAAGTGGGTGGGCTTTTTTTGCGCAATAGTAAAACTAGATCGCATAGATTAAAACTAGATTTTCAGAATTACTTGATGCTGGTCTGCAAACATGACTGAACAGGTTGTTTTTTTCTATATATTGCATTTGATGATGAGCTTACAGCCTGTAATCTGCTCTAGGAAATCTCTGAAGTTTATTTTTCACTGTATCAATTTTGTATGAAAATCTGTGTTAACAAAACTCTTAAGTCACTTTCAAATAAAGCTGCAACACTAAAGTGGATTGTTATTTCTTAAAATGGAGTCAGTGAAAGAAATGAGCTATATTCGGACTCTTGCCCACAACCATCATTCTACTATCTTTTAAGATGGAGAGAGGGAATATTCCTTCCCTTTGACTGGGTTTTGAGTCTTGTTCTGTTCTTAAGTGAAGATGTTTGCTTAATGCTCTTCATTCTGGTATTTTTTGGGTTACAGAACAGAAATGAGTTAATAGTATTTAAATGTATGTGAAAAATAAAAAAACAGAAAATGAACCTTACTCTGCAGTGATTCACCAAGCACCACAGAATGCAAACGAGCCATGTTACCTTCCTGAGAGGACCTGCTTTTGAGATACATAAGCTTAATTGAATAAAGCATACCAGTAGGCAAGGGCTGATGCGCACCTGTTCAGTTTTAGGTGGTGCTGTGTTTAATGGTCAGTGTTCGATATGGTTGACTAGCAATGTGAGGTAAGTCTTAAAAAAGTTCACATCTGTTATTATTGTAACAATAATCTCAAAAACTATACAGCTTAACAAATGAAAAACCATGAGTAAGTCTCTAGAAAGAAATCTCTGTATGTGATACCATAAGAAAGACAAGTTCGTGTTTTAATCGAATTTGTTTGGATCAAGCAATATCCTTCAGGAGTTAGGTGGTGTCTAATAAAAACATCCTGTCTGTACTTCTGGCTGGCTTACTGAATACAGTAACAGTGCTATACGGCTGTGACTAAACAGCATGCTTGAAGGGGCTGTGCTCTGTATGTTCTGTTTGTTTGGGGTAGCAGCTCTGTTACATGTCTGTCTGCGTTGTACTGAATAGCATTTAGAAAAGGCTTAGAACTTCTGACATTTGACTGCAGTCCTTATAAGAAAAGCTAGAGCCTGTCTTCGTTAGGGGATCCTGATTCTCTCTTGTTTTGCCTGGTAATTGGGAAGCCAGGTGGTTGGAAGCGACTTGATTTATTCCTGACCTGTTTCTAATGAGATGGTGGGGGAAGGTTATAATGAGTTAAAATGATTTTATATTGCTTTTTATTAGTGGTATGAGGCTTTCAGTTTCTTTTAATATGGAAGTAAAAAGTTTTAATGTGAGGTTTTCTATTTGGAGAGGTATCAATCAATGGGATTTAAAAGCACACGGACATACCATGTAAAGTCTTTAGTATCTCAAAAGAGGATATAGAGGAAAATGCTTGAACCTGGTTTGATTTTTGCATTCCCCAATACAAATCAGGCATGGCTCTGCTGAAGGTAGTGTTTTATAACTGAAGTCATAAAACTTCAGTGTGGGGCTTGGTTAGTTTTCTAACATGCAAATTCATTGTGATTAGGTTCTCTTTTGGAAGTGCAGACTCTCTAATTTTTATATATTTTTTTTTTTGAGAAGATAGTTCACTCTGATTATATACACTTTCACAGAAATGTAAGCTATATTAGCTTTTCTAAATACTTGTTCATCGTAACTAGGTATGTTCATGGAAGTGTATCCATAAAGTAATACAGCAGCTGAGACTAGGAGTGGAAGCTTAGACACCTTGATGAAAGAGAGGATTGTTAAAAATTAAGATAGGGATGGCTTTGGCCTCTTCTCTCTTGTGAAGACTCACTGAAGGTTGATTTACATGCCTGTCTTCTGGCAGTTCCTACTTAACATTCCATCCAGTTACATTTTATTTTCTGTAGCACCTTATAGTTAAGGATTGGGCAAAGTCTCTTATGTTTCATTCTAATTTCTCAGTGAATGATCTAGGTCAGGAGAATCCATAACTGTAGCATTTGTATGTTAAGGGTGTGTAACTTCCTGCACTCAGTGTTTGTACCACGAAGGTTGTGAGGATGTGTTGCGTCCCTGTAAGTCGAACACGGTTACAGGAAGAAGACAGTTTGCTGAACTCCTTCTTAAACCTCATCCTGAAAGAAGGAGAAACTTGTTCTTGTGTATGTGTTCCACGGTTTATGAAGATGATCTTTCTGCCACCCAGCTTCCCAACCTACTTTCAAAGACAAAGATGCACTTTACCTAAGTGAGATAATGTTCTCCAAGATTATTTTAGATTCTAGCTAAAGACTAGGAGACAGAGGGGGAATTGTGTATCCAAACTCTTCTTTGCAGCACTTACTAATTGGTATGTTTGGATCTGACACAAATCTTTCCCTTAGCAGAGCCATGAATTCTGAATTTCAAACATTTGACAAGCAGCAGAAGGAAAATGCCAGATGGCTCCCTCTAGTGACTACAAAATTAGTATGTGCTTATTTTCTGACATAGCCCACAGTTGCCGAAAGCTGTTTTGCGCAGCATGCTGCGTGTGGTACTGTCTCATGATTTTGCTTTCTTTTGTGTTGTAAAAATGGACAAAAAGCCCCACTAATTTTAATCTGTAAACCTTCTTTCAAAGTGGGAGCAACTAAAGATCAGAACTGTATCCCATTGCTATTTCTCTGATAAAGTACAACTATGTTTTTTTTTATTATAATGTGTTTTGCTATATTCTTAAATTCAACACAAAATTGAGAAGTTGTGATTGCTTCAAGCTGGCTTTACTTCCTGTAGAACAATATTGGTCCAGTGTGGTGTGGTGTCCTGGAAAGCAGATGCCCACTTACCTCTCTAAATTCAGCCACAAAATTCCACTCCCCTGTTCAACAGACCTGTTCATAAGGGTTCAGTCAAGACACCTCAGTCACCTCCTTCCCACACCCATAACCCTTGAATGCAATGTGTGAAGTTTGTATATTCTCCAACAATTAAGTTCAATAGGTTTTATGCCAGTTGATGTCCATGTAAGGACTGTGGGATTTGGTACTGGAGGAAGAGAAGACTTCCTGATCTGTGGTTTGTGATATGACTCAGTTCTATGGATTTTGGTGTGTATATTTGTTAATTACTTAATATGCAGTAGTACACTTTCTAGTTTAGTACATCTGGAAGGCTGCAACCAGTGAGGAATTTATATGGAATACCTTCAGGGACTTTTCTTCCCCTCCCCTAGCAACCTCCTAAAATTTTGCCAAAAGCACTCCTATGATATTAAAGGGAGGTTTGACTATTAGATTCCCAATCCAAGTTTTACAACCTCCTACTTACTACACTTGTTATAACTGTGTTCCAGCAAATTCATGTGTGCCATAAATCTATTTTTCAGTCTCTAGCAGGTTATGAAATAAAGTTCTGTACTAAACATAAGGTAAATGTATGTAGCTTGTCAAGGTACCAGACAGGGTCTTACATGTCAAATTTGCTTATATGGAGTTAGAATAGTCCTTCAAGCACTTTGCAGACTTTAATGTCTTTAGAGTGTCTCTCTGGGAAAGTGTCCTTTATGTTACATACTTTTTTGATCTAAGGCATAAGAGGAGTTTTGCTGAGTGTTAGAGAAGCCTGTGCTGGTTCAGGAGTTGAACCTCTTGATCTCCTGCATACAAGACTGTCTTTCCTAACTGCACAAATGTATTTCATGACACAGTAACGTGAGTGTAAGGAGACCAAGAAAAACGTGCAGTACAGTTCTCACACATGATTTGGAAAGATGAGCAATGCTTGCAGGTTCAGTTCTTTTAACCCATTTTTACAAAATAAATGTCTTAAAAATTAAATAAGGTTCTAGCAAACTGAATTCTCTTCATGCAGAACTGGCATTATGTGCTTCATTTTAGTACCTTCCAAAGTAGTTGCAGGCATATATGGTACTGCATCTGATAGTACTGACATACCGCTGTATAGGCTGGGATCAGTTGAGTCAAGCCTATGTTTACAACCCTCTCCTTTCACTTCCATCCCTGGAGCACCTCAGCCTGGATTTCCAGTGGCTGCTGACAATTGACAGTACTCAATGTGAACAAAAGCCCATGGAGTGGCTTTTCACATGTATCCCTCCCTCTGCAGGTTGGAGAGTCACAGTTCATTTCACCTTTTGTGTGGTGGCTAAATTTGGCAGAAGCAGTAACCTAAGAGTGCACAACTGAATGTAGATTTTGTTCTTCATGTGTGGAAGCCAAATATGAGTTAGTCCTGTGTTAACGGTTTTACTCCCTTGAGTGTACCAGAGCAGATAGGTGCTTTTGAAAACCCCTTGACTGTTCAGAAAGAGCAGCAGTTCTGGTTGAATGTTTCTCAGACTCCCAGAAGCTTTCTCTTCATTCTCCATTGCTCTTTGTTGCTTACCTAAAACCTGATTGTATTTTATTCTGTTCCCTTCTAAGAAAGTCCAGACAAAGCCAGTTGCTTCTGCCCTCGCGGGAATATCTACCACTTTCTCAGAGCCTGGATGAAGGGCTGAATCAGGATTTCAGAAGCCAAGTTGCACAGTAAGAAACTGAAATAACTATAGTCAGGAAACTGTGAGTTAAACATTAGTCAGTGACTGGGAAGATCGTCTTCAGTGACTTGTGAATGAGCGTGTTTTCAGATATAAGACTGTATCTTAAGTTACTTTGTTGTTTTTAATTTTATTTAAGTTAGAGGTATCTTTGACTTTTTTTTTTTTTTTTAGGGAGGGTCATTTATTGATTCCTCTGGGATCAGTATTTTTCAATAAGGATCCCCAATTCATTTCAGCTATGATTAAAAGACACTTTTTCCTCAGCACAATTTAAAAACAAATGGGAAAAATGCTATTTTGTTATTTCTCCAATTACATGTAGCATAAATATCAACATAATTTAGCCTAATGGAGTCATTTGTAACTAAGTTTCTGGACATTTAAATCTTTTCCCATTGGCACCAATCTTTCCCTGCAAGCCAACAATTTAAGAAGGAGATACTGATATTGTAGTTAAAATAGGTAAGAATGTATTAGGCATTAGAAAGCCATACTTGTCTTTAGATCTGTGACCCACATTTAGTTTGAATTGCATTAACTTGTGTCAGTTTTCTGACTTCCTTTTATTAGTTTAAAATAACAATCCTATTTTTTTGTGCTTTGTGTTGTTATGCTTTCTGTAGGGGAAATTTTTCTCAAATAAGTTAATTTTGCTACTCTGTTCACCTTAATTTAATTATAAATTGGTGCTTTTTGTTGTGTGTTTGGTTTTCTGTAATACTACTGTTTTGCAACATTTTAAATTGCTTTTTATGAAAACAAACCAAAAACCCTGTCAGCTTGTCATGCTGCCACAAGATGTCATGAGAAGCTGTGTCTCACTCCGAGATGCTCTGAGTCCTTGGCAGTCAGATAAGTTGAGTGATTGTTCTGGAACGACATGTTCTGAAAGCACATCATTTCACCATGCAGCAAATGCAATATCTTCTCATCTTGAAGAAATTCTTTTTCGTATTTGGACTGTCTCCGAAACAAGAGAGACTGGTGACTGATTTAGTGATCTTCTAAAATACCCCAAAGTAACAGAGATAAAAGTGCCTTATTGCTGAGGTGTAGCATGCCTCATACCAGTGAGCACTGTAGAACTGAAGAAGGGTTCTGCATGACTGGTTGGGAGGGCGACACTTTGCCAACATAGATATTAAAAAGTGAAAAGATTCCTCTTCGTGATTTCAGAGTAATCTTGGAAAAGAATGGTGGGTTTAGTTTGTATCATCTTTTGTGTTTACTCTCTATGTAATCAGCATGGCTCTTCTTGTTGATAAAAGTACTGGATTCTCAGGAATATTCATGGATTTTAGCTGAGAGTATTGAATGAGGTCAGTGTAACTCCAGCTGCAATAGAAAACATTTACTCTCATGAATATGAATGAACCTAAAGCATCACAAGGCTGTCCTGCTTGTTACCGAAGTCCGAGAGTAGTACACTAAAGAGCTAGCAGGAACAGATGGATAAAACACACGTTTCTTTTTTTAGGAAAATGTTCTCTGCTTGTTCTGTCTGTCAACACATGGGGCAATAGGGACATAGAAACATGTCAAATTTTTTAGTTTGCTTCTAAAAATGCTTTTTAGTTTGCTTTAGTTTGCTTCTGCCTCAGGTGTTTTAGTCATCATGGTTCAGTTTCTGGCTTCCTGAAGGCAGCAGGAGTTCTGTTGTTGATCTGGGAACAGGATGTGTATCACCTACCTGTCCTTGATAGCTTTTCCTTTGGTAAGTATCAGACATACTTCAGCCATGTTTCAGAACTTGTGCAGCTATTAATAACAGCAAAGCTGTTCAAGATGTATCTTATCTTTATGTCCATTATTTTTTCTTGTGTATGTGTAAGATGGCCCTTATCTGGACCTAGAACTCATTGAGCACAGACTCTTTGTCACACACTTATTATCTAACCAGTTCCTTTCTTGGATCCTTTTCCAGAAATCTGTTTACCTGTGTGCAGATGTTTGTGTTCTTTCATTTGTGCTCATGCTTGGACATCTGGAGCTGCAAATTTGCCACACAGGCAAATTTTGCTCTCCTACAAACTCACTTAACACCTCTCTAAGTTTGACTAACATCCTAAAATCTTTTTGGGATAGAAGCAGTTGCTTTGTATGTTCATATGTATGTGACCGTGGAGTCACATACGGACAAAAACAGATAGTTTTATTGCATGGGCCACCTCTGCCTGTTGATGTATGGTGAATATCCTAAAAGATGAATAAATAGATTAAGAATGTATATGCATTAGGTAACTGGTGAGTATACTTGCACCGACCTCTTTTGGTCTAGCATGTCTTCCATGAGAGTCTTTTCAAGAATCAAGAGCAGTATTAGAGGGATAACACGGACTAAATAACCATTAACATGGATTATTTTAAAATTACTGCAGGCAGATGAGTGATCTGTTTTCTTTAAATCTATGACCAGATGAATGTCCGTGAGCAACCTAAGAATATTTTGGGTGAGTATCATGCCAAAGGTACTTTGTGTAAATTAATTGCGTCTTTCGTTTCTCCTTTTGAACTGCTTTGGCGATGCTCTTACTAGACGCAGCCAGGGTAAGGCATATTATGAACAGCCCAAGGTGAGTGCTTAGTAGCACTTTAGGGAATGAGTCTTTGGGCTACAGATACTGGAGAGTGAGAAAGTAAACCAGATGTTCAAGTAATTCTTTCAGGCTTAAATCGTTTTATGAGAAAATGGCTGCAGCTAACATGCCAGGGGAACTCTGTCAAGAGTGTGTGGGAGCAGTATTGACTCCTGAGCTGTATCTCAAAGTGAGTCAGGGATGCTGAGCAAAACGACTTCACAAAAAGTAATCACAGCTTTTTAGTAGGAGAGATTCAACATCCATCAGGGTAAATGTCCAAGATCAGTTGCAGGACAGTATTCTCAGAATCCAGGGCCGTGAGGGCCAACAAGTATTAGTCAATGTACAGAGGCTGGCAGAGAAAGGCCTTGCTTCAGAAGAATGCAGGAGGCTGGCAGGATGTGAAAAGTGAGGGGAGATTCCAGCTGTTTTGTGCTAATCCAGTATCTCAGACTCCAGACATAAAATGGTCACCAGGGCAAAATTAATGAAAGATTAAAAGAGGCCCTGTAGCCTGAATAAATATATGGTGTCCCTCAGCAGTCTCTGGATGCAATGCTGATTCTGTTTGATCATGCGTTTTTCTCTACATATATTTAATTGAACTAAAACTCATCTGGGACTGAATTCGTTAATTCATTCCCTGTTAGAAAACAAAATCACTTTGATGTGCGTGAGTGAGTGGTTCTGTTTCATGTGCTCTGTGAATCGCCTTCCTGGTTGAGCCAAGTAGTTTGTAGATGACAGTGCTCCACGAGCAGTGCACACCACAGAAGGCATAGTGCTTTTCCTTTTTAATGGCTATGGCTGGCACCTGGTCTGTTCAGGAAGAGATTTTCTTAACAGCTTTTAAGTCTAGGAAAAATTAGTATGTTCTGTGGGTATACTGATACAGCCACACAGATTTTAGTTTGGGTTGAAGTTAATGTGAGGGTAATGGAATCATTCAGTTCTTGATACTTTAGTTCTTAATAATTTCAACTGAATATTTTAGTGCACTTTAATAAAAAAAAAAAAAAAGCAAAATGCACAGAGGTCTAAACCAAGAAGTCAAGTGTAAGTATAGGGCTTTTATCAAAAGCAGTGTTTTTTTTAAGTTCTTAGGTGGATATTCTAATATATCCAATGGATATTCTAATTTTAAAGTGTTGTACAAATTCAGTTTGTGCTATGAACAATATATATATACATGTATTCTTCATTGTATCTAAACATTTTTACTGCTGAGTGTGTTGCCACAACTGTTGACTGTGACAGTATAACATAAATCAAGATATGGGAGACCGAAACCACAAAGAAATAGCGGTGACAAAAGCTAGAATTGAAACATTCTCTATTCAGCTTTCCTTTTAAATGGAGGAATATGTATTCCACTTTTATGAAGACTATATCGTTGCTTTTCAGATATGATTCAAAGATACATATTAAAAGAGGGAAAGTATAAAACATCTGTGTCATTAGGAATTTCTAATTCCATTTGAAAAGGAAATGTTCCATTTATGAATCTTGCAGAAAGCCTTTGGATCATGAACAGCATTTCCATTTGTAGGAGAAAAATGTAAGAATAGTTTTCTGCAAGTCAGTATAAAATGATACCTTTCAAAATCAATTTCTGGTGACATTAAAATCACTGAAAAATTAACAGAAGCTATGTGAAAATAAGATTAAAAAAAACATGCAGTGAAATTCCAGTGGTTTTTCCAGTATTCACAGCTTAGTTTTTGAACGGAATTGCTGTTGATTTCGGTAGGCCTGAACTCCTTAGCTGAACGTACCCCAAGGAGAACCTGCTTCCTCCTTTTGCTTACCCGAGAATGGATGAAGGGTGACTTCACTGACCTCGGTGGCATCACTATGCATTCTAGAAAGTGACTGAACAAAACATCTGCTGTTGTTCGTGAGTGATTTTTTTTTTTTTCTTTTTGAGAGGAGAGAATCTCAGATTCTGGATTTGAAGGTGCTATAAACCTGGACATTAGAACATTTCTACTGCATCCTTTGAACACTTGAATTTCTTAAACTTCATATATGTGGAGTTATTATCTTTATGCACTAAACAGGGGCATGGTAATACCAGTGATGAACAGGCTATTTGCCTCTACTGCTGTATTTATGGTCTCATAATCTGAGAATGTTTAGCATTTGCAATGGTGGGAAGGGGACCATGCTGATAAGTGCAATTACATGTTAACAAAGTGCAATTTATATGTTAACAAAGATGCCAGTGTTGCATCACAGCATGTTTGCCTTTCAATTTGGTTTGTCATTTTTAAAATTTACTAGCATTTCTTGATTGTTCTAGCAGGTTGATTAGATTATGGATTACCGGTGGTAGGAACGGTGATGCTCTGAGCTCTATCACTTCTGGACACAAGCTGGTTGATCACTGATGTTGAGCTGTAGTCTGTGGCCTCATCCATGTCAGCAGCAACATAGGGATCTGCAGGATGACAGCCATTCCTCCTGAACTATTCTTCTTTTTCTTCCTTGCAGTCTTTATTGTGATTCTTATGGCTTATTTTATCAATGTATTAAAGAGAAACATGAATATTTTATTTTTCCCTGTGAACTCAGGAAACTGGGAGTTGATTTTTATATTAAAGCAACGTGATTCATGCTTTCTTTGAGGAGGTCTGGAGTTAATCATCTTAGGCCTTCTGTTAAATGCAGAAATTAAATGCTTTCATGTATGGCAAGAAGCTGGAGTGCTTTGTTTAAAAAAGATTCGAAGGAAAAGTTTTATGTATTTTGAGATATTTCACTATCTCAGAATATATTTTCCTGTTTCCCGGGGATGCAGCCCCACTCTCCAGAGCAGCATTTGGCACTTTCCTCTCCTCTTGTTGTTAAAGACTGTGTATGCAGCTGTTAGGAGTACAGTGGGGAGCACAGAGGCAACCTGCTTCGCTGCGCCACATCTGTCCTTAGAAAAATTCAAAATGAAAGGAAGCATACTGAGGCCATATGTCAGCAAAGCAGTGTTCAGAATGGGCTGAACTGCAAGCACAGGTTTAATTTCTAGCAGAGATTTTGAGGCTGTGTCTGGATCATTAAGAACAAGTTTCATTCTCTGAATTACCACTGTGTGTCAGTAGCTGTTTGAGAACTTTGAGCAAACTGGGAGATATCTGCCCTGGAAGCATGTTTAACTCTGACAAAACTGTCTGGATTTACTGTACTTCATTTGGTTTTGTGTGCAGTTACCTGCTTTGTATGTTAAAGAACCAAGAATTTGTATAATGCTGCTTTTGTCAGGCCTTTGCAGCTGTGATCTGTACTGATGGGATGTTTCCTCCGTGAGTGGTCTGGTATCTGATACCACTGCTGTGAGAGCTTGCACATGGACAGTACATTGTCTTCAAAACACTTCATCAGTTCTTAGTCCCTTTTAAGTTTTGGAGCACTGAAATTAATTGACTGAATGCATTTGGCTAAAACAATAGCTTTATATGAGAAAGATGCAACTTTTTGATGTGTTTCTTAACCAAGAAAACAGAATGCTCCTTTTCTAGTTATCTATCAAAGGAGCAATATAAATCAATTAGAAGCTGTTCATCTCAATCCTTAGTTGACCTGCATCAGGTCAACATCCTGCATCCTCTCTGCACTCTCCTTTCAGGTACGTATACACGTTGATGAGATCCCCCTGAGCCTTCTCTTCTCCAGGAAGAACAGTCCCAGATCTCTCAGCCTCGTCTCATGTGACAGATGCCCCAGTCCCTCTGCCTTTAGTAAGGGATATATGAGGGCTGAAGAGTTAATCATCTGTTGTTTTTTTTTTCCATGACTTTTTGTCATAAACATAATTATGATTAAAAATATTCTTAGATGCTACAAAATTGCAGTGTGGACTTACTGTTCACAGTAAAGACTCAGCGTAAAATGTGCAGTGAAAGAAAGGTTGAAACCACAGATTTTTCAAGAGGTTGGTTCTATTTACATTTTTACATTGGTAGAATATTCACTGTTTCTGTACAGACTTATTTGGTTTTATGAAAACAAGAAAAAGACTCAGTCTGGAGAACACTGGAAAGTTTTCTTTAAGGTTATTGAAAAAAGGTTGCCGTTTAAAAATGTCAAAATGTACCTCCATCACCCATGTAATGCGTTTTTATTTCTTATTCTGTCTTTCTCCTGTTTATTTGTAAGAACCACTTCAAAACCAAGGAATTGCTTCTGAGGAACTCTAATGACATCTACAAAAATATATTATCCATCAGTTTTGCTTGTGGGTTTTCTATGTTTTTTGAAAGCAGTGCTGAAATTTGAAGCATTGTGACTTGTTGCTTCTGCTCTGTTTTCTTTTAGTGTCTCTGTCCTAACAGCTTACATGCTAGCAGCATGTCTTCTCTGCTTAAATTTCTCTCTGTGTATTCTTAGTTTTATGTTCCAAGCTGCATAGATTATATATGGTATAACACGTGTGATTGCTGTTCTTTTCTGCATCTCTGTAATTTGACCAGAGTTGCTAGTGAGTGCTGCAAAGAGCACGGAAATCTTACTTATCACTGCCTTGCTGTGATCTGGCTTTGTGAAGCCCAGAGCTAACAAATGAGTGCCGTATTCTGCCTTGTAGTCACAGTTTTTAAGTTAGCTGTGGTAACCCTGACACCATTGGAGCTGCTGGGTGCAGTGACCTGCCCCTCACCTGCATTTGTAATGGTGTTTGGTTGCCTGCAATCTTCCTAAAAATGAATGGTGCTGAGCATCAGCAGTTCACTTGGTAGCCAGCAAAAGGCCTGTGATGTTTTCCAAAACAATACAGTTTTAGTCAGGATAATCGCTGGTTGATTGTTAGTACCTAGTTAAAAATAGCCAAAAAAAAATTATATTCTGAATAATTTATGTTCCTGCTCTTTGTAACGTTTGGCTCTGGTCAGTATGTTCTGTTTGCATCCTGTGCTATTACTGGTAACGTTGATTATCGTTCTCCCCACTGTTGCAAAACAGAATGACATGTCTCTTTACTGGTACGTGCTACTTTCACACATGGGTTCTGTTTCATTGGTGATCGAGAACAGATGGATCGGTCGTGTGCGTGAGGACTGGTTTAATCTGGCTACTGCTGGGCTAATTGGAGGGGGCTAGTGGATGTGTTTCTTTGCTGGAAATAAATATGAATGAAAGTGTTGTTTTAGATTGGACCTTGCTACCTCTGCTGATTGTGAACTCTGCACCAAACTGATCTCGGCATCTTTAACCAACAGTGTGTGGTTTATTGCTGTGCTCTGCTTAGTCTTACGCTGAGCTTGTGGCTGAGGTATCTGAGTGCCTAAAGCTAAAGAGGAGTTAGTTTTGTGCTCTGCAGTTTATGCACTTTTATTATTGTATTTTCTCTGCAAACAATTAATGGCAAGTGCTACTTTTTGGTATTTTGCTTGTGTGGGACATAAAATCATAGGAGAGTTTTTAAAAACCTAGTCAAATAATAGCACTACTATAGACAGAGGTAGGAGGTGGTGCCCGATACACTGTGAATATCAGGGATGATGTTGTATTCTCTTCCAGGGAGTGTAAGAAAGCACAACATGTAATTTCTTTTCAGAAATGATTCTCAGAGGCAGGTAAATGGCAAAGGCACATGTCTTTTGTCAAAACCCCGGGACTTCCCTGTGCTAGTTCACTCAGACACTAGCCTGAGAAAAAGGAAGGAGCCAAAAGGTAAGTGACGTAAAGATAATGTGTGTGCTATGATGTGTCCTGTGCTCCTCCAAGGATGAGAGCTAAAAGAGGAGAACGCTTAGCTTGTAGCTTCTGACAGGTCTGAATTTGGTGATTTTCTTGGAGAAATCTTTTCTCTATAGCATGCATTTCACGGCCTGTTTTGAGTGCATCTGTTCAGGGACCTGCCAAAAATAGTGGTAATTGCAGGAGTGCCAATAGACAGAGCAAATCTCTGTTCAGAGCTTCTAGCAATGGCTGAAGATGGGATGGGAGATCAGGCAGGTCATGTCTTGACCTAAGGCTTTTCTCAATCTTTCTGCAGCGTGGACCATATTAGCCAAGCTCCAAACAGCATTAATAAATGCCAAACACATTTTCTGCAGCTGTGTGAGAAAGCTGCCCAGAGGGGCTATTTATCACTCTTACCCACTTTGAACCAATCGGGTCCCCGTTACTCGTATAGACAATTGATCAGCAGAGGCTAATTCTTCACAGCTTCTCTTGAAAGAAAGAGTTAATCATTTATCGTCAAACTTGTTCTTTATGGCTGTTTACAATTCTCCTGCTAATGACAGTAGGTACTTCCTGGGGCCCCACACGTTCCAAGACTGAGGATACTGGGAGAGATGCTACTGTGGTGTGAGAGCCTTAAACACGTAGTAGTGTATAGCACTGGTTGCTTTATGAAGTCTTGGTCTTTAAAACTAGTATTAATTATAAGCTTCAGCACTGAGTTCAGGTAGGACAAGCAGTGACCTCAGGTCCAAAGTAGGAGATTTCAGTGGTGGGGCAGATTCAGGGTGGGTTTTAAGACAATTCCAAGAACATAGCTAACGTCATTTTGGAAGTATGTGTTGTGAACTTTTCCTTGCTACTGTTGCCTTTAAGACAATGAAAGTTTGGATGAAAGTGTGTTTATATAAATCACCTAGCCATTTTCATTATGCTTATATAAGTATAAGCAGGCTGTATAAGTTCTAATGCACTGCCCATTTGCTCTGTGTAAAAATAATTTTAATCATTAAAGCAGCCTTCAACTTAAATTGTTTAAGCTTCTTGTGGAGAATACTAGAGTACAGACCTGAAATGGGTCACAGAATCATCTAGGTTGGAAGAGACCTCCAAGATCACCTAGTCCAACCTCTGACCTAACACTAACAAGTCCTCCACTAAACCATATCACTAAGCTCAACATCTAAATGTCTTTTAAAGACCTCCAGGGATGGTGACTCAACCACTTCCCTGGGCAGCCTATTCCAATGCCTAACAACCCTTTCGGTAAAGAAGTTCTTCCTAATATCCAACCTAAACCTCCCCTGGCGCAACTTTAGCCCATTCCCCCTTGTCCTGTCACCAGGCATGTGGCAGAATAGACCAACCCCCACCTCACTACAGCCTCCTTTAAGGTACCTATAGGGAGCGATGTGGTCTCCCCTGAGCCTCCTCTTTTCCAGACTGAACAATCCCAGCTTCCTCAGCCGCTCCTCATAAGACTTGTTCTCCAGACCCCTCACCAGCTTCGTTGCCCTTCTCTGGACTCACTCAAGCACTTCGATATCCTTCTTGTAGCGAGGGGCCCAAAACTGAACACAGTACTCAAGGTGCGGCCTCACCAGAGCCAAGTACAGGGGGATAATCACTTCCCTAGCCCTGCTGGCCACACTGTTTCTTATGTAAGCCAGGATGCTGTTGGCCTTCTTTGCCACCTGAGCACACTGCTGGCTCATATTCAGCCGACTATCAACCAATGCTCCCAGGTCCTTCTCTGCCAGGCAGCTTTCTAACCACTCATCACCCAGCCCGCAGCTCTGCTTGGGGTTGTTGTGCCCCAGGTGCAGGACCTGGCACTTGGCCTTGTTGAACTTCATACAGTTGGCCTCAGCCCATTGGTCCAGCCTATCCAGATCCTCCTGCAGAGCCTTCCTACCCTCGAGCAGATCGACACACACACCTAACTTGGTATTGTCTGCAAACTTACTGAGGGTGCACTCGATCCCCTCATCCAGATCATCGATAAAGATATTAAAGAGAACTGACCCTAGTACTGAGCCCTCCCTGGGGGACTCCACTAGTGGCCAGCCTCCATCTGGATTTAACTCTATTCACCACAACTCTTTGGGCCCAGCTATCCAGCCAGTTTCTAACCCAACGAAGTGTACGCCAGTCCAAGCCAAGAGCAGCCAACTGCCTGAAGTCACACAGACCTATATAGTCTATAGTTTCCCGGGTCTACCCTCCAGCCCTTCTTGTAGATGGGCATCATATTTGCTAGCCGCCAGTCGACTGGGACCTCCCCTGATAGCCAGGACTGCCAATAAATGATGGAAAGCGGCTTGGCCAGCTCCTCCGCCAGTTCTCTCAGTACCCAGCTCCTGACCACCACATCTCCCACCAGTCCTTCTCTGTGAACAGAAGGTTCAGCAGGGCACCTCCCCCGGTAGGCTCACTAACCAGCTGCGTCAGGAAGCTATCGTCCACGCTCTCCAGAAACCTCCTAGACTGCTTCCTCTGAGCTGTGTTGCATGTCCAGGATATGTCTGGGAAGTTGAAGTCCCCCACGTGGAACTCCTGTCAGGGCGTGTCTGATGTCCCATATCCATCTTCACTATAAAATGCTTCATTTAACGTGAGTCTTCTATGCCATGTTCATCACTGAGATGAGCAAAGGGATTTCGTCTCTCTTTTCTGGTAGATCTCAACCTTTCTTTTTAGTAATAGAAGGTAAAGTCATCTTGTTGCAAGTTTTAAATACACCACCACACTCAAAAGGTAAACTAGTCCCCTGGATTAGAGCACATGGTCACATTGACCTAACTGAGCTGCAGCAGGGAAGAATCTGGCCCGCAGGACATTTTGGAAACAAACAAACGAAAAACCAACATGGGTATTTTCACACACTGTTTAACTAAAATTTAGATTGCATCATGCTTTATTACAGAGTGGAAAATAAATTTGCTGATTGTCTCTGCTACTTGTAAGCATAATTCATCTTTCTGATTTGTAAACTACACATATTAACTCAGATGTAATGCATTTGGAGTTTTTATGGTTACCAAAACCAAGTCCTAACAGTCTTAATCTAAGGTAGGTTTTGGTCAGCTCTGTGAAAAGATTGTCAGCGTAGGCTGTATAGCTGTAGAGCATTTTAAAGCAAGTTTTAGGTTAATAAGCTTAAAATTATTTTGATATCAGTTCAGGAAGAAAGGAAGAATGTTTCAGGTTCCTGTTCCTTGTATTTTCATACCTTTTAGATGGTTTGTCTGTCATGAGTTTAAAATATTAAACTTTCAGTTCTGAAGTTTACTATACTGAACACAATAAAAGGGAGAAAGCTGGGGAGGGCTTGAGGGGAGGGAGTGTCAGAGACAGGGGAGAACAGAAGACATGGTGAAAGACATGGAAGTCATGATATTAAAGACAGAAGGATGTGCTACATTTACCAGAAGAAATTATAGGAACCTGAGTGAGAAATCCCACCTATTAGTGATGGGAGGAAATCAGGAGCTGCCACAGTCCTTGGAGGTCAGACATTAATAGCTTGCTGGTCTTCACAATCCTATTTTGTGAGAGAATTAGTATACATTCTTTGCTCTATCTGTGCAATTCCAGTGAAGTCAACATCCAGTTTCATTGCCTGAGAGTGCCATTCCTTTAAAAATGTGTTTTAACAGTCAAAATATACAGGATTGGCTTATTTATGCATTTAATCCAGTCACTAGAGAAATTCTCCAAACACTGTGTTGTTAGCGTTTTATAGTGGTTAGCAATGAAATATAGCCAGGTAATTCCAAATAAAAAATAAATAAATATGGAGACAAGGTTGGTAGGGAGAAGTAATTGAAAACTTGTACTTAATGATGTGGATCTCAAAAGATCAGTCAAGTACTCGGGCATGCATGCTTTACCAGCAAGGATTGTCTTTCATCCCCCCTCTCTAATTATAGCAGTTGCCTTAGTAAAATATGTAATTTATCTCACAGTTTTTTATTGACCTATGATGGAGTAAGGATATGACTCAGAGCAATAAATAAAACAAAAATAAAAACCTATTGAAGAATGAAGGGGAAGATGTCTTTGAATAAATCCTTCTTTAATATTTTTTAGAACTTCATTCTAATACAAGTGATCAAGGACATAATTGGCAATGTATTTAACAGCAAGCAAAGTCTCCTCACAGGTTGGCTTTATCTGAGATTCAGGGAGAAGAAACCCATAATAGCCAGTGTCTCGGAGCTCAAAAGTGAAAGAGTACTTGATGCCTTGATCATAAGCCCAGTCGTCAGAGCCCCCTGCAGCAGGATCTGATAAAAAAATAAATAAAACATAACTGAAAAAGTGGAAATGTCAAGTCACAAAGCTAGAAATATAGAATAAAGTGATAAAAAGTATATTTAGTGAATTGATTAATTTCTCTTTTTCATGGCAAGACTTCTTTGATTTAGGCCATTTGTGAGCTCCATTTCAGCTGATGTGTACATGGAAATGTAAACCAGCTATCCTGTTCCCTCCTTATCAATACGGTGGGCATGCCATGGGAGGAGTGTCTAGGGAGCAGGAGGATGGCATGCTTTTTTGGGCCTGTTTAGAAAGATTTGATAGCAGAAACAAATAGTTTTTGCAAAAGAGAAATTGCTTTTGAGATTCGTACAGATCTGAAAGAACCACAGATCTGGAATATCAGTTGGATCCTTTTCTTCTGGAAGAATAGTACATTCCCATTCCAGTACTTTGGTACAGTGAAAGTAGTCTCTTTTCCTAAGGACGGAGCTTCCAAAATTGCTAAGCATCACCAAAATAGATTTAAAGGAAAAAATGTCCATAAATCTTTTTTTTTTTTTTTTTAAAGGGGGGTATTTTTCAAAGGTTTTTAAAGTTATTTCAGAAAAGTAAGATTAGGAAGAGATCAGTTTCTGTACTTAAGGCAATTAAGAGCTCTTAAATATTGAGGTATAAAAGTTCTAGAAATCTAGAACTGGCCTCAGACCAACTTCTGACACAGCAAAGGCCATACCCTGACAGCTGAGTTCACAAGGAGTGTAAAAGAATGGAATTACAGCTGGTATATTTCTCAGACCACAACACGAAGTCAAAGAAATAATTAATGGTGCTGGTAGAGTGGTTGAACTATTCTTTAGCATTCAAATCATTTTTCACTTTGACTTAGAGATGGTGGAAATATAGAAAAATTCAGGGTCAGATTTTATATTTAAATCTAAACTGGGCAGATTTTGGGAATTCATGCTATGCACATGAATTCCTGAACACTTTACCACATCCGTTTACCTTCCTGGAGCCGCATACTCCCTGGGATCCTTAGGGCATATATCATTCCCTATTTTAGACATGAGAGATTGCATATATACCTCTGGGAATATGCTTGTGAAGAAGGAAGCTGAGTGCTTATGAAGAGGAACAAAAGTCGCTAAAAAACTGCATTTCAGAGTCTGACTAGCACTTAGTATAGTTGGTAAGTTTAGGCCAGTACTCACAGATTGTCGTAGCTCCTGGGCCATACGTATATTTGGTATTGTACAAAGTGGCCAGCTGTTTGGCTGCAGCACTAGCAATGGAATTCTGTAGGGGAAGAAGTATAAATGCAGATTTTTAGAAGCTTTTTGAGTGAATCTAAGTAAATGCGCTGTTAAATAAGCTGAAAAGCAGTGCTTGGGAAGTTTTTATTTGTAAACTGTTGTGTACCTTTGAAAATTATTAGTTGTCAGTAGCTGCCAATGCACAGCTTGTCAGTAATGAGCTTGTTCTTCAAGCTCTAATGGTGTGTAGTCTGGAGTACAGTCCGGTTTGTGTATAGCTCCCTTGGTGTATAGCCTGCTGTATAGATTGGCTAGGTAAGGGGAAAACTGCTAACAATATCTTCTACACTGAGAAGAAACTTGTAGGACATTAAAACTAAATAACTTTGCACAATAAATTGTGAACGCACAATAACCTTTCTTTTCCTTCTGTTCATGGAGCTATAAATTCAGAGTAGAGCCAGTTTAGTCAGTGAAGCTGAACACTCCTGGAAATGGAAGCAGATTAAGGTCTTATAAATATTAACAGCCAGAAAAGGCATAAATTACCTTGGAACCATATGTAGTCTCATTAATTTCAATTCATTTCCTGTGCACAGAGGGACTCATTCAACTCCTACTGATTTCAGTGAGGGTTGGATCAGGCCCATCAATAGGACTATGAAGCTTTGTATATTTGCATTAAGGAAAATTACAGACTTTTCTTTGGAACATGTGGCTTTTCCAGTTCTTCATTATACAGCATGTTGGTAACAAAACATGAAAACTATTACTAGCAGATGATAAATATGAGTGATTTTTGAAAACAGATGTGCAGTATAAGAATAAGCGATGGGTTGCCATATCTTTCTTTATAGCTTACAGCTGAACATCTTACTATTCCAGGAATTTCCTCAAGCCCTTTCTTTCTCTGTAGGTTATACTCTGGCTTACTTCCCAGTGGAAGAGAGATCGTATAATATTCTCTGTTCATACTTATGCTTCAGGTGTTCCTGTGAATTAATCAAAAAGGCATGTTGGACAATGCGTTTAGAAAAATCTTAGTTCAGTGAGAGACCTTTCTTAGCTTCTACAAAACAGCATCAAAATGTGTTTGCTTTACTACTGGCTGCCTAGTCTAGCACAGGGTTGCAAGTGTTTCTCCACTCCCAGGTGCTGGATTTTGAACATCCCAGAATTGTGGGAGTTTACTATAGAAATCCGTGGTCATTTTATCACATAAAGAATACTTAAGCAAGGTAGGCCAAAGAGTATTTGAAGCTTGTCCTTCCGTCTATAAAACTGGCTGTACCTGAATGTGGGGTTTTGTTTCTGGCCTCTGTTATCAAAACGCAACCTATTGTAGAAATAATGTTGCTTTGCATTTCACAGTCTGGGATTCATAGCAACAGGGGTAGTTGAGCTCTCTCCAGTGTGGTTTTGTTGTTGTTGTTTGTATGATTTTGTTTTGTTTTGTTCTAAAGTCCCCTCAAACTGACTCTTTTTTAATTCATAATTATTTTAACACTTATTGAGGAAATCATAGAGGTCGGAGAGTAGTATTTTCTAGTGATATCATTTTTTTCAGGCTTCTTTTTTATTTTTATAATATGTACATTTAATCAACAGCTGAGATTGAGTTAAATTTGCCAATAGTAAACTGATGTAATAGTAAATGTAAGCTGATTCTTATTCTTTCCAAAAAAGAAAAAAGAAAAAAAAAAGTGAAAACAAAATTTGGAAAGATAGTTTTATCCTGTGTATGGACCTGATGGTAATTAATATTTGCTCCCTCTTTAGAAAATTGCATCATAGGGGTAACAAAAGAGCAAAGCTGCTGTAAGGAAAGAGTGGGGCATACCTTCACTCTGTCAAATGGCTACTTAAAGTCATACCAGAACAGATATGCAAAAAGTATGTCAGGAAATCTTTTTACCTGAGGGATATTTTATTAGCCAGGAAGTTGTAAAAAGAGAGATTTGTAGAATGAGCAGTTGAGATTTCCAGCTGTATGGAGACTGGAATCCAGATAAACAACTTCCTTAAATTCCCCAGGTTGGAGATCAAGGTGGTATTTTAAATGACCCTCTTCATTAACTGAAGAACATGACTGAGCATTTATGACTTCGACATGAAATGAATCTTTGTCAGAAGTTTTGATATCTGATTTTTTTTTCTGTGTTAAGTTACTCTGTCCCAATTGCTGTCCTAATAGATGTATAGTCCAAAATCTGAAGGTCAAAACAAAATTCAAGTTTATAGGAACTAAAGTCACCTCTTTCTCATGATATAAAAAACAGGAATAATAAAAATGAAGTAGATTCTCGTGGGTCTAAATATAAAATAAGAGGGAGAAAAATTAAAAAAAAAAAAAAGAAAAAAGTATTCAAAACCATCTGTAAAGAGGAACTAACTCAGAGACTTATACAGAGCTATATAAATAATGGGCAACGTTTCATGCCGGTGTGTTATTTGGAACACAGCTACAAAGAGAGGCATGGCTGTCTTTTTGACCTTTGAGAATACTCTTTACTGTTGACTGATCTTCAAGATTTCTTTGCATAACTGACTTAATTGTTGTGGTTTGTTTATTTGTTTTTGACTGTCAAGAATCTCTCTGTTGCAAGGAAAATTCTGCTCAGAGTTATAGTAGCCGAGAAACAACTGGTGCCCAGAAGTCCTCCAAATAACTCCAGATAAATACTTTGTAGCTGCACGCAGAAAGGGCTTTTCAGCCTCTGACTTGCAGCTGAACTCAGCAGGCAGGTCACCTCAGCAGAGGTAGGATTCCCTGAACTGCCCATCCGTCTGTGTTTACACTGCAGCTACGAACATTTGGCTTAATTTTGTGTACCAAGTACACGGGCCAGTGAGATAGCAGATTAGTGTTCTCAGTTGCCATTCTCTTACTTGATTCACAACCTTTAAACCCATTTTTTTCAGTTATTAGCACTTCATGAAAGATGTTGCTTATGGGCCTCTCTCTCAGTTCTCTTTTGATCTAGCAATGTAATTTATCAGGCTCAGCATCTTCTGCCTGTTAATAGGCAATTTTTTGGAGGAGCAGCTCCCTTATTTTACTCTTCAGGACAGACTTGCCAGCAAACTGACTATTTAGAAACACCTCAGGGATGTTGACTGTGCAGCTGCTGCATGAAGACAATTCCCTTTGCCATCATAATCTGGTGGTGATCTGGAGACGCCTGTTCACTGATAGTCTGGACCTCTTGCTCTTTTCTCTCACTGGACTGCAAATTGATTTGCCTGAGGCTGAAAACTGTGTTTTCCCTTCACTTCTGTCTTGTGTGCTACTTAAGCTTCCCTTAATTTCCTTTGTAATGAGAGGCTGAAAAGGTGGTATTTGCAAAGTTAACTTCAGCCAAGTGAAGCTAAAACTTGCAAGGCTTCTTGTTTTGCCAGTAAAAACAGAATCCCCTCAAGAGTCTGTGATTGATGTGTAATTTAGTTCACTGTTCTGTTGCTCATAGTTAAGCATCTCCCCTAAGAGCCTAGGAAATCCAGCCAAGTGGAGGACTTCAGTATAGTACTTCTTTTTTCTTTGCAAGCTAGTTCCTCTAAGGCAGTCTTAGACTGAGTAAGAAATCGATCCCTGGCGAGAGGGTTTCCAGTGTGACTGAGTTAAGGTGAACCTGCCCTACAACTGTAGGAGTCTTGTCTTGGAGCCAGGTTCACAAATCAGCTTCATCTGGAAGAAGCTGCTACTAAAAACATCATTTTCACAATAGACTGTCAGTACCAAGTAGTTCTGTTGTGGCAAGCTCAGTGAAAGAGCTTCCAAATTTTGCTTTTCTGCCTGCTTCCATTTTCTGTGCTTCCCAGTTTCTTTACTGAATATTTACTTGTAACAAGTAGTACAATCACAGGAGTTTGAAACAGCACAGATAGAACAACAGGAGATTTTACAACTCAAAAATTGGTATGTCTGAATCCCTCAGATGATAGGATTTTTGATGTTCAAAAATTCCTTACTACAGGTATTCATGTATCTTAAACATTTAGGAATTAAATCAGGAATTAAAAGACTTCGCTCCTAGCCATCAGGTTAAATAATCAGACTAATATTTACAAAGTCATGCAATGTATTTGAAATTCACTCTTCTTGCAGGCTGGATAGACTCTAGGCATATCTCCACCTTCTACTATGTCCTATTTTAAGGGCTCAAGAGGAAACGAAATGGTAGACCAACCCCACATGGAAGACTCATTTCAGTGATCTTAACAACAAATGTGGAAATTCCATGTCTAGAAAATTATATTCATTTGTGAATTAATATAATAGTCTGTAGCCTGCCAAAGAGTAATAATACAAATACACTAATCTAACGGAGTATGAGCTGGCTGCAGGCATGTATTTGGCCCCGAGTTTGTTGTTCGGCTAAGAGATAGAATTGAACCTGGAAAGGAAGAGAGAGCATGATGGACATGCCTCCGCTCTATTAATTCATAGTTCAGAGCCAATGCAAATACAAACAAGAACTGATAAAGCTAGATTTGTTTTTGCTGAAAATGAGGAAAGCATTATTCATTATTTATTATTTCCTATAAGGTGACCTTATAGGTAACCATGGCCAAAATCTGAACTGATTAAAATATATGGGCTGAACTTTTTATGAAAAGTGTGGTTAAATGCACAGTTTTTTATTGCAAGAGGACAAATATGTGAATAGTAAAATCAAGATAAAAAGAATCTTTTTGGGGTGGAGAGAGATGCTGGCCTTGCCAAGCACATTTTTAATTGTGAAGAGCTAATGCTTCTGTTCTCAGCAGGAGATGGATTCAAGCATGTATTCTGTGTGCAGGGTAGCTCTCTGGGGTATAGTAAAGAATGAGTCAAGTGAGGATTATGAAGCAAGCAAAATGTGATCCACCAAAACAAAGTATATATTTCTTTCAAGGAGTCATCACAGGAATATAGTGTAACTTCTGAGAAATTTCTGACCTAGATTTTCCTGTCTTGGGTGTTTGTATTTGTTCAAATATTGTTTGGATAGCGGTGAAAGTTCTGTGTAGCATCTCAGGAGGGAAAAACACAAACAAACAAATAAAACCACCCAACCCTGAATACAGGGAGAAGAATTGGGGGAAAATTCTTTTGTACTGTGGGGTTGAGGTCTTCAGAGCTCCTCTTGCCTCTGAGCAGAAGGATGTAAAGGCTTGGGAAGCAAGAGACATATGTGACTTTCATCACCTGTTTTACAGCCTAGTACTGGGGGTGGTTGAGGGATAGTCCTAATCCTCCACTCAAAGCAAGTTGCAATAAATTAGAGGTTGTTCTGATTAGCTATAGCAATGAAGGATGGAGCATAAAGGATGTCCGGGACTCACAGAGTGCCCTTTTCAACCTGAGAAACCAAAACCAGAATAGTTTTATGCCTTCTGGTGGTTTCTTGAGGCAGTGAGCAGACAAAGTCTTTTAAGCCCCAAGGATATCGGACGCTGCTCAATACTCTTGCATGAAAGGAAGGTACAAGCCTTCTCTAGATCTTTCTCTTCTGTAGGCTTAGTGTTTTCAATCTCAAATTACTCAATTTTTGTGCCGTTTTGTATCTCAGACATTGGAATGCAGCACAAAGCCCAGTGTATTATGCTACTTTTAATTAAATACAATGGAGCAAAATGTTATTAATGATAAGCAGACATGAAATTTTGTTTAACCATGTCAAGCTGCTCACTGAAAGAGATAAGAAATTGTAGTTATATTTCCTGTAATTTATTAGGTCTGTCAGAGTAAAAATAACATTTAAGATAAGATAATGGCATTATAATTTTTGCTTCTTCATTTGAAAATTGATTTATGGTCCTCTTATTTGCCTAAATAATTTATGTGAAAGGTTGAGAATCTAATTTTTCAGATTTCCCTAAATTCCAAATCTATACAGTAAATTTAGACATGAAATAATGATTGGCATGCCACATAATGTCTCTCTTTGTAGGTGTATCATTTTAAGCAAATACAATTGTTGATTGAAAATTCTTAAATTTCTTTAGTCACAACTCAGATTAATGTGCTTTAGTTATTTGAAGTAGCCTGAAAACCTGCACTTTTGAACCTGACCCAGAGCTTGTGGAAGTCAGCATTTCTGTTTAATTCACTGGTGTTGGAGTGAACTGGGATCGTTTTGTTTAATAACCCCAACTATAGGCAAGCTTGATTGGATGATACTCTGATCTTATTCTCCAAAAGAAGGGCTTTTGGCAAGAAAAAATCTTTTTAAAGTCAAATACTACAGAAGCTGAACCTCTCTGGGACCTCACTGTCTTTTTGTTGGTATCACCAGTAAAAGAAATGTTTTCCTGTAATTAAGACATGAAAACCACTCATTGGGTCACCTTGTCATGATGGTGAAGTTCGTGATTGCTTTGTAAAGGAAAATAATGGAATGCCCTCTGGGATCATTGGGCTCAATATAAAATATAAGATAAAGTGACATTGAAAAGACTAACTTATGAAATGAAATCAAATGGTTGAAGAGAAATATACAGTTTGCATTCTTAAGTATTTACTTTTTATGCTGAATAGTAATAGTAGACTCATTCTCTATGGCAGGAAGAGAATTGTTACTGATTAAAAACTGCAGAACGACAGGGTGATTCATTAAATCATATATTGGAATAGAGCATTGATAATACAAAATTATAATTTGATAAAAGAATGTGAAAATGTAGAAAAATCACATAAGTTCTTATTGTTAAGGGTTGTTTTAATGGATAGGATTTACTATATTTTTTTAATAATGGGCTGTTGATGTAAACTTTTTGGATTTAATACTGTGAGAAACATGCTGTGCTTTTAGTTATGTTTCATCACATTTGCTCTTGATTCAAAAAGTTGGGCAGAATGTCATACAATTTTTTAACACATGGGAACTTTGTGATCTTGACAATGAAGCAGCTCAAGGGTTTTATGTTGTTTATTACTTGAGACTGAACTGCAACGTGTGAAATGTGAAGCTTTTGTAAAAACTGAAGACAAGAAGTTACTATAGTTCCCTGGAATAATTACAATTAAAACCTTCTGCAAAATAAATTGAGGAGGCAAAATTTTCATCTAGATTTCATCCTCTCTTTTTAGGCTGTAAAAAAATGCAACAAGAAACTTCACTGTTGGCCCCAGCTTTCATTTGTGCTTTGGAATTATGACATCTACTTGGGAGCACTCATAAATCTGTCAAGCCTCCACAGCAGACCGGCACACTTAATGTTGTTGTCTTGGACTGTTGGCAGCATCCCGAAAAGAGGGGGAAATCAAGATTTGTTTGTTTTGTTTTGCTATGCTGCTTTCCCTGCCAACAGCTCCTAGCTGCTATTATGCCAAAGAACTGAAGTAATTTTATTATTCCTGATTGTTGATTCTTGGCCTTATAAAATGTTTACAACTTTTATACAGATTTAATATTTTTAACCTCCCTCTTTTTTTTTTCTTTTGTTTTTTTCCTAGATTATACTATTATACTCCAGACTGTTTTATCTTATTTAAATGGTGTTAGGGTGTGTCCTTAATCTTGGATAGATAAAAGAGTTGTTGTAATATAAAACACAATATTGATCCTCTCTTCTTCCACATAAAAAGTGTTTGAGTTGAGACCTGTTTAGAAAGGCTTCAGAACTGATTTTTTTTTCACCTGTTTTGTGTGTAACTGTTTTTAATTACAACTTCGACAAAAACTGCCTCATTTTTCCCAAGCTATATCATTCTCTTTACTAGGAGTTTCACCTAGTTCTTCAGTGAGAACTAGGGTTTAGTGGGAAGTGTTAGAAAGAGCTCCTTATTTGCTGCTGCTGCTACCAATTCAGTCATGTCTGTGTAGTTAGCACAATCGAGCAAGCTGTCGGCTTTGCTTACAGAGCATAATGTTTCTGTGTAATGTCCTGCAACAACATACACAGCAACCTCTTGCATTAGGAAGAAGCAGTGCTGCATGACATAGTGAATTTCTGTACAGCATGGCTGGAAGGCAACCCTGACCTTGTGGCAAATTCATTGGAATTTATGTGGAAATTAAGTAAGGCTCGAGTTTATCCCATGCTTGAACTATGTGGAAGCCATCATGGTTTCTCTTGTTCTTGCTGTGAAGGACTGAAGCATTCTCAAAAGCTGGTAATATATAGAATCACAGAATCACACAATCATCTAGGTTGGAAGACACCTCCAAGATCACCTAGTCCAACCTCTGACCTAACACTAACAAGTCCTCCACTAAACCATATCACTAAGCTCAACATCTAAATGTCTTTTAAAGACCTCCAGGGATGGTGACTGAACCCCTTCCCTGGGCAGCCCATTCCAATGCCTAACAACCCTTTCAGTAAAGAAGTTCTTCCTAATATCCAACCTAAACCTCCCCTGGCGCAACTTTAGCCCATTCCCCCTTGTCCTGTCACCAGGCATGTGGCAGAATAGACCAACCCCCACCTCACTACAGCCTCCTTTAAGGTACCTATAGGGAGCGATGTGGTCTCCCCTGAGCCTCCTCTTTTCCAGACTGAACAATCCCAGCTTCCTCAGCCGCTCCTCATAAGACTTGTTCTCCAGACCCCTCACCAGCTTCGTTGCCCTTCTCTGGACTCACTCAAGCACTTCGATATCCTTCTTGTAGCGAGGGGCCCAAAACTGAACACAGTACTCAAGGTGCGGCCTCACCAGAGCCAAGTACAGGGGGATAATCACTTCCCTAGCCCTGCTGGCCACACTGTTTCTTATGTAAGCCAGGATGCTGTTGGCCTTCTTTGCCACCTGAGCACACTGCTGGCTCATATTCAGCCGACTATCAACCAATGCTCCCAGGTCCTTCTCTGCCAGGCAGCTTTCTAACCACTCATCACCCAGCCCGCAGCTCTGCTTGGGGTTGTTGTGCCCCAGGTGCAGGACCTGGCACTTGGCCTTGTTGAACTTCATACAGTTGGCCTCAGCCCATTGGTCCAGCCTATCCAGATCCTCCTGCAGAGCCTTCCTACCCTCGAGCAGATCGACACACACACCTAACTTGGTATTGTCTGCAAACTTACTGAGGGTGCACTCGATCCCCTCATCCAGATCATCGATAAAGATATTAAAGAGAACTGACCCTAGTACTGAGCCCTCCCTGGGGGACTCCACTAGTGGCCAGCCTCCATCTGGATTTAACTCTATTCACCACAACTCTTTGGGCCCAGCTATCCAGCCAGTTTCTAACCCAACGAAGTGTACGCCAGTCCAAGCCAAGAGCAGCCAACTGCCTGAAGTCACACAGACCTAAACAGCAAGTGATTTTTTCTTATTCTTTTCATTATATCAAAATGACAAAGAGCTTCTACTTACCAGTTCCTCATAATTCTCTGGGTATTTGTAAGTATATGAATAAGGAAACAGTAGCAGCTGGGAATAGGAGTGAATAGTCAGATATGCCTTAATTGTAGAAAGATGTTCACGAATAAAATCAGCCAAAGCCTTGGTCTCCTTTTCAGACTCAGGTGCAGAGCCACAGTAAGTGGAATCGCAGGGTCTTCCTGAGGCACCCATACCTGGGAAGAACAGTAAATTTAATGAATATTTAACAAAAAAAAAGTTGGTTGTTAGGAAAGTGATTCTACTACACTTTCGTAAATATGACTTGGAAATCCTACTGACATATCAATCCTACACACATATCAGAAGAGAGGATTTCTTCTTGCATAGTTAAGACACTGGGCAACATGACACAGCATTAAGTAAATGTGCCCTGTAGTATCTACCGTGTGTATATCGGAAAAGACATGAGTATTGATGCAAAACCCTATATTATCTAAATGATTTAGTATATCATTTGCTACAGTACTTAATCTTTTCCTTGCATATCTCCCTCAGCTCTAAGATGCTTCCAGGAGCCAGTGAGGTGAGAACCACTCAAAAGGCACCCCTCTCCACTGAGTGAAACCAATCAAAATAAAACTATTCTTGCTTCTGTTCTGAACTCTTCTGTTCATAGAATTAGCCATACTGATGACACTAGTAACCAAGGACTGTTTTTTTTTCCCCAAATTGCCCCCAGATTTAACACAAGATATTCCACAGTGCTATATTGGTGATCTTGACTCAAAAGTGAGATGGACCAACATGTAGGGGAAAACCTATAATTAAATATCTTGGCTATTGTATTCCTGTATGATTGCTGCAGCAACTGTTAGGAGACACTTACTGCACCAGCCAGCATCAAAATTCCTGTTGGGATCAGTACCAATGCAAAAGCTGCCAGAATTTTTAGAGCGTGTCTTTCTCCACATACGGTCCTAAAATAGAATGGTGAAATGCAGATCAAAAGTAAGAACAAGTTTTAACCATTGGCTTAGCCAGACAGATTTTTTTGTTGTTGTTTTTGAGAGAGAGAAGAATGTACTTACATTTGTCCAAGTGTAAACGTAACCATCAATATTAAGAACAGGCAAAACATAGAAGTCCAGGTTGTTGAGAAGTCTGGTCATGACATTATCTTTTCCATAGGTCTCAACTGCCTAGTTGGAGAGAGTTAGAAAGAATTGATGATGTCTTTATGGAAAGAAAACATCTCCTGTATGCATTTAAATGCCTGGGTCTAGATCAGGAATTAATGTGGTAGGCAAAGTCATCCAGGTCACTCCACCACGTAAAGTGGCAGCTCTGATGTTACATATACCTAGATGATTTACACTGACTCAAACCACACTGCTGTTGGAGAGCCATCTTATTTTGGTGAATAAGTTATATGCTAAAGCAGTGTTGATTTTGAACAGGATAATAAATCCCTGGAGAGAGATTACCATCTACTAGTTTCTTGTTTAAAGAAAAAACAGAGTGCCGGTCCATATATCTTCACTACATCTTGTCAACTTAAAGGTTGTTTTTTAGTTTAAATTATTTATTTTTAAATCATTTCCTGTTTTCGGTATCTGTTGTATAGACAAATTTCAGAAATAACAAGAATTATAAAGCATATTTCAGAGAACATCCTTACACATTTCCAGTCATAATGTCACAGTTACATGTATTATTAGGGAGGCAGATTTTTCCCTGCACTTTTCCAGTCACATACATTGAATAATGTACATAAGAACTCCGTATCCTTATGGCTCATGACCTAGCACTTTGTATGCTTGCTCACAGATTTAGGTCAGTGTCAAGTTAGTGTCCAGTAATCATGGAGGTTTGCTCATAAGAGGCTTGGTGCACCCATGATTCCTTTACTCTGTACAGATGTAAAGGACAACACAAGGAGCAATGCAATGGAGAATGGCATCTATTTTCCTGTAACTAGCAAGCAGACAAGTTGGATGGAAAAGCGATATTAGATCACTAGAATTTATTTTTTCCCTTTTTTTTTTTTGTTGTTATTTGTTTAGTCTACTGTTTTTTGCCTTTTCTTTTCTTTTAGATACATATAATAATCTACCTTGCTCATGTTTTTTCTGTAGTTTTTGACTTATGTCTAGAAGCAATCCCAGGTGAACCACTGATGGTTCTCAGAGGACTGTGCTTTTAAAGTGTTTCTACCTATCTACATTTGAATCCACTGTGCAGAGCCTCTGCTGGTGTCAGGTACATCCATGAATTAAGTGATCAGCAGGTAAAAATGACAGCTGTAGTGTTGTGAATTGCTGAGAGAAAAATGGTAGCACATAAGGCTGTCTGCAGCCTTATTGGGAGATAATGAAATAACATTCCCATTGACTCCACTGACATGTCATTTTCAATTTCCACTGCTCCTTACACAAAACTGCATGGCTGTCTGAGAAGATGGAGATTATACTTGCCACCAATGCCTCTGCCAGCATGGCTTACTCAAGTACTTTGACTTTCAAATCCCAGCTACTGCTTCTGTTTGTTTGGTTTGGTTTTAAATCTTCAAGCAGAAATTGTTACAAAATTTGGGATTCGATCAGTAAGTTGTTCTGCTAAGATGATTGATTCCCCAGCCTCCCCCTCCCCACCCGAAGATGAATGTACGTATTCTCTTTACAGAAGACTGTGCAGTGTTTGATAACTCCCACCTGCTTTATATTGGTGATGGTGAGAAGGAAAAGAGATATGAGGTAATTTTTTTCATTTATGGCCTGAAGTGTCCCAGCCTGAAGTGAAGCCAGTTGCACCTGTGAGGCTTTCTTGAATATGTTTTAATGTTTTAGAAGCCATTCTGTGCAACTTGAAGTGACAGCTCAAAGGGAAATATACACATTCCTAAGTGGAGTTCAGGGAGCTTCTACTATAATCTTCCTCCTCTTGAGTGCATTCCTCAGTGCATTCTGACTGTGCTTAGCTGAGGGTAGGTTTCCATCATTCCTGTTGTCCTACTGAGAAAGACTGCTTGCAGGGAATACAGCGCCTGGTGCTGGAGAAGGCAGCTGTTCTGACACATTTGGATGCCTTCTGACATGTCCCTGAACTTTCCTTTTTCCCTGTTCTTTATGACTATGTAAAGAACATGACTACATGACTATAGTGTTACTAGACTTGTTTACTTGTCTCTCACGTTCCTCTGACTACAGGTACAAAGATGAATTTACAGACTGTAAGTAACCCTTTTAGTTGTGAGTACCTCTTACACATGCTCAGGTAGTCTTAAGCCACTCAAAGATTACAGGGCCAGACATTAAGATCTAATTTAAGTAGATAAAACAAAAATAGTTGCATTTTGTAAAACACATTTTGATCATTAAGCTTACTGACTTCTTTCACAAACCACTGGCAGAAAGCAGGGGAGATCCACTCTCTTGCATGGAAACCACAATCCATAAAGATGGCCTTCTTATTTGTACCACTTTTTCCCAACTATGGATAAAAAACAAAACAAAACA
This sequence comes from Cygnus atratus, assembly GCF_013377495.2. Classification (NCBI taxonomy): domain Eukaryota; kingdom Metazoa; phylum Chordata; class Aves; order Anseriformes; family Anatidae; genus Cygnus; species Cygnus atratus. The sequence goes on from NC_066370.1 coordinate 60,030, forward strand.
GGTTCCAAATGAGATAATTTGTATGCAGAATAAGTCAGACAGCATGTTGACCTAAAGAATGTGAAACTTTATATAAATGTAGCATTCCTTGATTAAATGAAAATCTATGGAGTGTTCTCAACTGTAGCTGACTGCGATATTCAAGCTAACACCATACAATCATAATGATTTTATCTGTATTAATGTAGATAAGCCTTCTCTCCCACAATTATTTGATTATTCTGCACTTACATTTCCTGTGGTATTTCTAGTAGATGGTCTTGTTTGGTTGGATAAGAGACGCTTATGCAATTTTGGGCAAGTAATCTTAATTCTCTCATCCTTATTTAATTCATGGTATCTTATTTTTTCATAACAGTTATTCCAAAAAATTGTAACTGATGAAGATACAAACAAATTTGTTGTTGCTAGAGAGACCAACATTTATAGATCCTGTTAGAGCAAATGGATTTGCAAACGACAGATGGAGAGATTATAGAGGTAGACCATTCACGTGGCTCACAGGAGTGTTGCTAAATTTATAGTATAAGTAGTGCACAAAATATATTTGATTTCCTGCAAAATGTATATTAACATATCTTAGTGTCAGTGGGGATTTAATAGACATTATAGAGGCTAAGAGGGGAAAACAGTCTGGCACAGAGAAATCAGAGCACTTACTTTGAGAAGGTACATTGGCCGTCCTTCGTATGTTTCCCCAATTACACTGCGAGAAACAAGGTCTGGGTTCTGAGCAGTAATATCCTCAGTCCAAGCAGCTATCTGTTTAATAAGGAGAATAAATTTATTGATGTCTCTGTCCTCAGGTCCAGAGTAACAAATTCATAGATTTCAAGCCAGAAGAGTTTATAGATTTCTAAGAATTAATTCCTAGTTATACTACAGCTATATATCTCTTTTTTTTTTTTTTTTTTTTCCCCAGTGATAGTGGTTCATTGCAGACCTCTCAAGCTATTGCAATGACTGCCTGAATTAATATTTTCTGGTGTGAATTTATCTAGCACTTCCTGTCGTTGGAGTGTGGCTGGTGGATTACAAAACCTTTTGAATGCTGACCCTACATAGGACTTAGAGATTATGGTCTTGTCATCCCTTAAACTCTCTTAACAAAAGAAAAAATTTTTTTTTCTTGTTATACTAAGTAGATTGAATGCCTTAGATCTTCTACATGTTGTCATGTTTTTCACTTTCATGGCTCTTCTATTTATTATCATTCTTGAATTGTTGACAGAAGCACTGGACAGGGATTTGTGAGAACAGTCCACCAAAGTCAAATATAAAAGAAAGAAAATGTCCTTCAATCTATTCATTATTTAAGGGAAAGAACTAGCCTTTATTATTTTAATATTTGAGCAGATTCCCTTTGTACCAGGTGCCTTCAGATGCTCACAAAAAAAGTCATCACATCCATACAAAAAAGCATTTTCTGCCCAAAGAGTCACAAACTAAGACAGGAGACAGCAGATGGATCTAGACAGACTGGCAAGGGAACATTAGAAATAATGGTTGACACTATGGATGATGGTATTTTATAACCTTAGCAGAGTCAGAGGAGCTTTTGTTCTTATTTTTAGATAGTCTTATAGAAGCAGGATTTAATTAATTAATTATTTTTATGAGAGTTCTGGAGGAGGAAAATTAATTAGTTCTGTATGTTTAGTTGTATATAAATCTATAAATATCACCTGGTGAGGAAGCACAAATTTTATTGTTTGAAAATGGAACAGGTAGGCCAAAGATCATCACAGAAATGAAAGATTTTTTCAAGGAAAGACAGGAAAGAGATATTCTCATACTTGTATGAGAGTATGAGTGTATACTCATATGTATGTGTGTACACATGAGTAGTGTATACTCATGAGTGTATACTCAAGTATACAAGTGCATACTTGTATGAGTATGCAAGTATGTGAGAATAATGTGAGAATAATGTGAGAATTGCAGGTTGCATACTTGCAACTGTGATGCAATGGATGTAAGGAGCCACTGCAAAGATATAAAGTGGGGGATGACATGGTCAAGACTATGTGTCAGGAAAAATCAGCGTGGCTGTGAAGAAAGGAGGGAGCAGGGGAGAGCTTAAGGTGGAAGATGAAGATCTACAGTTGCGTCAGGGGATAGAATCAAGTTGTTGCTGAAAAACTTTTTAGCAGAAGAGATGGTAGAAAGAGGGAAAAGGGGAGTAAATTGTTAGTGAAGCATGTCAGCCTGGCCATTGGATTTCTGACAGTTTCCCACAGCACTGGGAGCAGTGGAGAAAATATGTGTAGGTGGATGGGTTGTGCAGATTAGCTGTGTAATGAGCAAAGGAGGAGAGAGAGTTTGGAGAAGGAGTTACCATGTTAATGGATGGAACAGAAGAGGAAAAGGGAAGAAGGCTGGAAGAATATCAGAAGCCATTCTGACTACAGAGGCCAAGTTACCAAGCTGATGAACTTCTAGACTTTACCTTTTCCCAGGTGTTGTACTTTTCATAGCTGTGACTGGTGCTACGAGCTTTGCTGTCAAACTGAGCATCCAGTGCAGTCTTCAGGTTGTTGATCAGAACTCTGCAATAAGCCACCATGAAAAGTGGAAGGAGAGACATACACTTTACTAGCAGGAAAGCAAGAACCAGTTAGATATTTAAGAATCTCCCCAGAATTAAGGCCATGTTGAATGTGAAGTGAAATATGGGGGCCTGATTTATGCATTTGAAAATAACAGTAGGTTCAAGTTTCAACCTACTTCCTGTCTCATGCTTGCTGACGTATGTGGAGCAATAGCTTCATCCTAACTATTACCTGCCTACTTACTGCCACCCCAGCAAATCTCCAGGGTGGCAACAGTTTGATTTAGGAAGAATGCTGAAACAGTAGAATGTAGAAAACTAGCTCTGTATCTGAAATCAGCTCTCTTTCCTTCGGAGTGACCTCATGTTACCAGATTGCCTCTGCCTTGAGAGGAAAAGGACTCTTTCTTGAATTGCTGGCACTGAAAGACAGACTGCAGCACCATCCTGCAGCAATGCTGAGATGTTTGCCTGATTAAATTATTTGTCAAACCAAGCTTCCAAAGTTTAGGTGCAGCTTGCAGGTGGCATGATCCATCCTCCAAACTACTTTACTGCATGTGAGGTGGGCTGTTAAAGTAGCAACACACCACAGTAAGAAAAATGCAGTATCCTACTGCATTGGCTGAATTTCTCCTGTTCCTCTTTCCCTGGGGCTTATACAAAGGCATACCTCATCACCGAGCATAGTCTTGGGAACCTTTTGCTAATATCTCAACCTTGGCTATCAAGGAAAAGAACTTTTCTAATGTTTCCAATGCTTGTTTTAATATTCTTACAAATTTTTACTCGTTCAGGATATGTCCTTGATCATCTGTGATTTGTATGGAAGAGCAAGAGGCCAGTTTGTGAGGCACCACCAGCCTTCAGAACAAACAGTGCAAATGACTACATTGACATTGCCACGGCACTGCAGCTGCACTTCAAAAGAAGTGTAACTGCTTGGATTGTCACAAGGACACTCCACTGAAGTTTGTCAGGGACACCTTCCAGACATTATGGCCTTTGTTGCAATCAAAAGATTTGTACATGGACCTGAGGGAGTTCAATAATGTCATAAGAAAAAGTAGCATATGTACAGTAAGTAGTTCCTCCTTTGGGTAATACTTCTGGGTATTACATTTTGAAATATTTAAGCTTAATTGCTCTCTCTTTGGAGAAATCACTGCCATGGATCTGCTATGTGACTTGTGTCCTGTTCTCTTCACTCCCTGGGCCCTTCACCGGCAGCTGTCTTCTTTTTGTCACCAGTTGTTGTTTTTTTTGTCCCTCTAGCTATTGTTTTCCAGCTTAGACAACTCAGTGGGGAGGCTCTCATGACTGCCCTTGGGACTCACCATTTTCTGGCTTCAATTCACTCATAGTATCATGCAAACCCTTCTGGTGCGCTTTCTGGCTCTTTCTAGACCTTTGCTGCATTTTGTCTTTAATGGTAAGCCCTTTTTGTCCCCAGTGCACTGCAGTGAGCTTTCACCTTGGGGAAATGCCTGGTAGTAAGTCCTCGCTTCTGGTCTCCTACCCCTATCAATATTTCACCTTATCCCTTTAATGCAGAGCAGGTACAGTCTGTTTGAACTGTCACAGGAAATCTGAACACAGTAGAGGCATCCACAGGAGGCAGGAAGTTTGTGACAGGAAGATGAGTTGACCAATAATGAAAAGATTAAACACATTTTACCCAGTATTTAATCTCCTCCTATTCAAAATACAGTAGTGGGAACAAACTTACCTATACTCCACTTTGTTTTCCTTCAAAAGATATTCAACCTCAAAAACCTTGTCAGCTTCAACTCGGAAATCAACTTGCATTTTTGGCTTTACCAGCGTGATATAGTCTGGCTGCCAAAAGTCAACCTGAAAGAAGGCCAAACAAATATGGGAACTAATAAATACATACATATGGCTGTGAGTTTTAGGTAAGTGTATGTGTGATAGTTATGTTGATTGTGATTAGTACAACAAATTTAATTCCTGTATTACACTGAATTGGTCTTGCTTGCCAGAAATATCGACCTAAGTTTTAAACATAACTTGATTAACAAGATTTTATTTGATCCTCCAATTTATATGGCAGATTTCTGGAAACGGTGGTGACAATTTCACAAATACCAAGTATTAACTTGATTTTTGGGTATATTCCATTTTTTAATTTTTAGATTACTTAATAGGGACTGCACTGATCTTGCACAGTGCTAAACATCAGTGCTTAGTTTTCCAACTTCGGATGCTCACACCTATAAAATCCACCTCCTTGGCTTCATTGTAAAGATAATCTTTATATTGCTAGTAGATGTGGCATCTAAATTCACAGAAGACCCCAGTCGGAGACTGAACAGAGCAGTGTTAGTGTTATGCAGATATTGAGCTCCACCTATGAGCAGTTACTAGCTGCAAGTGCATACATTTGTACAGAGTATATGTTTGTACCTAACATGTTTGTACATGCTTGACTCTAAACAGTATACTTTGCTGGAGTAAAGGTTGCTAATCTGAATAAGGGTATTTAAATATACCCTCTCCTTGGTGTCTGAACAAAATGTTATTACCTTAGAATTAAAATAATATAAGCAGAGAGCAAAATCTTCTAAATGTTACAATATATTGGTAATCCCAGTTTAAGACAACTAGAATTTTCTGATAATGGATATAATTTACTCCATTTTATTTTTGTTATTGCCTTCTTTTGTTTAATACTCTTTAATGCTTTGATCATACTAAGTACCTTACCATTCCTTACTTTTGGCTTATTAGGGCAGTTGTAATCTGTTATTTCAAGTGTGCCTTAAAGGTGTTTTTCTTTTCAAACTTGAAACAGAAGAAAACAAGTATCATTGTAAATCAAATGGAAGGTAGCTCTGATATCCATAAGAATATTCTGAACTTCATTTGAAAGAATCTAATGCAAAGGAGAATGGAATTTTAGAACATATGGAACATTGTCTGCTCTGAGTATCCTGAACAGTCTTTTTCTATTACTACATCATCTGAACACATACGGATTTCTGAATGCTGTGCAAAATTTATGGTTATCTTTATGACTTTTTTCATCCATTGTACACATTCCATTTGAGGTATTTGTACATAAGCATTAGACAGAAATGGCCTCCCAACTATAGTAGAGGGAGACTATGTCTGTTTACATACTTTACATATATCAGCTAGGAAAGACTGTTGCCTGTATAAGTATTTTCAAGACTCATTTCACTGAAGTTTGTATGAGGAGTTTGCCTTTGGAAGATGTTGTTTAGTTCAGAATGAATAAATGACAGTGCTATCACTATTTCAGATATTATTTCAAAATCTCTAGATTAGAGACCTATTAAAAGCCAAAAAAAACAAAGCTGTTTTGCCGTCCTAGTGCCTTTTCAGCCTTTCATCTCCTAAAAGTAAATGAAATTGGGGCTGGTGGGCATATTCAGAAACCATGCAACTTCAAGTGAGATGACTATTCCAGTATATACTGCTACATCAGTCCTAACTGATTGCTTTGTACAATAATGGTAGTTCAGGAATCTTTTCTTTGGTTAAAAGAAAACAAACAACCCTTTTACTCTACAGACTTGGAAGCAAGCATGGTATATTAATTTTCTTAATACTGGCAGCAACTTACCAGTAGTATGTTCTTCTGTAGAGTACTGGTTCAGCATGCTATACTAGCCTGCTGCTGATAGTTCTCCACATCTGCACTGCATTAAAAATACCATCCTTTCATCCTACAGATAATGGTGTCTTTTTCTCCAACAGCTATTTTACAACATCAAAGCTGAAGAGAAATATTGAAAACACATTTGCTGTCTTTATTGTTTTTTCTCATGTCATTATGTCATCATATATCTACATCAAGGTCAGTATGAAAAAATGCAGTGTGGTTGGAGAGAAAGAAAGCGTTAAAGCAAAGTCAGTGAAGAAAAGATGACAGGAGAGGCTAGAGGCCAAAGAAAAGTTCAATTTGCTGGGACCATGGATTTTTAGATTATTTTCATGAACAATACATTTTGCCCTTAATGCTAAAAATTCTTATACTTGGAAGTTCCATGTTTAATCTAATACATTCTTGAAAGAATCCCACAAGGAATATATAATTTCAAATTAACTTATTTAATTAATAAATCCCAGTGGGCACTTTGATGTTCAAGTGGCGTTAACCAGACTTTCTAGGAAGGCATTGGAATGTATTTATGTAACTAGCCTTACCATCTTCTCTGTTCCTTCTGAAGAAACAGTCCTAATGAGATGAATGGATTAGGCCTTTATTTCAGTAGCATGTTGTGGTTTTTTTTTTGTTTTTTTTTTAATATTCATTAATTGAGGAAAACAAGAAACGTTCTTTATGCATGCAATAGAGCTCTTTCCCCAAGTTCTTTACCTGCATTTTGCTGGCAAGGGAATTGATGATTTCCACCTGGCCCTCATTCTGTAGAATCACACGAAACACCTTATGGCTGAAAGGAGAAAGAAAAGTGGATTTTAAAAAGGTAAGTCAATTGAAAGGCTTTTGCTTATGGAGAATAAGGTCTGCAAATATAAACTCTGTGTCTTTACATACCCATCAAAAGCAAGATTGTGCGGATAAGCAGACACAGCTGCAGCACCCAGGAGAACCAAGAAGGCCCACATTATTTCAAAGACAAAAACCACATTTTCAGTTCTTCTAGACTGCTTTTATAATTTGTTTTGTCCTCCTTTTTATCAAAAATACACCAGAACAACCCACTGATCAGCTGACGGATTATTCCTTTGGCTATGTTTTATTTGCATACTATTTTTAATGTTTGTTTTAATTCACACCTGTGAAAACAGCTGAAACTCTCAAAGGTGTGGGGGGAGAGTGCTAAGGAATCTCGCTACTTGAGATTGAATAAACTTATGATTTGAAAAACTGAATTTAATTTTGTTCTTTTCTGTTATTTGTGGAAATTTTATTTTTTATTTATTTATTTATTTTTGTTCAACATTTGGTTGCTGGATTACAACCTTTACTATATTATACTATATTATCACCTCATGTAATGGCAGACATCTATAAGATGTTGTTGCAGTATGATCAGTCATCTTAATCACACAGCACTGTCTCTTTTCCCGAATGGACTGGGGCTGACTCTGACAGAGGAAGAGGAAATACAGTTTGGATGTATGAATTATCCTTTTTTTCCCAACAGAGAGGAAAGGTACTGAACTTGTTCACTGCTCAATTGCCTCTCTCCAAGAAAATCAGATGTCTGCAGAACTGAAGGTGTAGAAATTTCTATTCACAGTGGAGTTGTACACATACTCCACATAATATATTCACTGATTCTCGCATGTTCTCTAATTTAGTCATGTGAGAATCAGAGGTAAACATCTTTTAAATTAACTCTACAGTGGGAATTACCTGTAGGCCAAGAAGATAAAATGAAATGTTGTCACACAAAAACATTTTTATTTTTTCCTTTCATGTTGTGCTTAGAATATCTGAGAATAGTGGATTTGTATCATGCTAAGTGCTTGCATCTGCTTGATTTTCATTAACTTGTACTTGGCATTAAATGTTAATTGTCTGCTGGTGCTGTGACCTGAGGTGACTGATGTTTTTGAAAAGCAGCCCATAAATGAATCGGTATATAAACACGTAAAGAATGAAATTTGAGCTCAGTTCTGTTACACCTAAGTAACCTGGCAGATTCCAGGGTTTCAGACACAGACAATCTTGAAGATGTTCTTTGACACTATGTCTGCTATTTTGCAGGAATCTGCATATATGCATTTCATATAATGTGTGAAAATGAAATATATTAGTCTCAGAATAAAAGATATAGCGACAGTTTCAAAGTGCAGAAAGTTGTATTGTTGATGACCATTTTAAGGATGACTGTGGTATCAGACACTGCACTTTTTAAAGAAGATTCTCTGGAGTCAGCTCAATAAAGCTGCAGCAGCCTAATATGCAGAATATCCAATAAATACACTTTAAAAATCAATGTACCAAAAATGCAGCAGTTTATACTTAACAATATGACCCATGATAAATATGTTCTTAAAAGGAGATTCCAAAACTACTGAACCTGCTTATTCAAAAGCTGTGTTTGCCAAATCATACAGTTTGAACTTACTTTACAATTAATGACCTAATTTGTAGCACTGTAGGCTCTTGCCCTGCAATAATCTTAGTCAAGTCTTTAAGAAGGATGACAGCAGGAGTTATTCTGACAGAATGCCAAAACAATACTGCGAAGTCTTCAGAAGTTTCAGTTTAAAGTTGATGAGATCTATGGAATTGGATAAAATGGTCTGGTCCCATGAACACTGCAACAACAATAATGTGAAGATGATCAAGCCCAGATCTTGCGATGAATAAATGATCATAAGAAGTAATCAAACAAATTGCAGATGTCATCATTCCCTGTTGAGCACTGAGAAACATCTTGGAAATAGAAGACTGCCAGATTTCAATTCCTGAGTTTGCTTTTAAGATATATATTTTTTTCATGCAGTTGGAGATATATATATATATATATATATGTTTCCTTTTTCCAGTCACTGACACAGCATTAGTGCCATCAGCTACTGAGCTGGCAAGAATTTCTGAGTATTATAATTTCTGATGGCAGTCTTTTCTGTTTCCATCACAGACTAGGTCAAAAAGGAATCAACCATACAATGACCTGGAATATTATTTAATTTTTTTCATTTTACATCTCAGGATTGATGGTTAAGTGTTAGATTAGCTCATAAACTAGCTCTAAACACTTTTTTTTTTCCAACTGTATAATATAACTGTTCAATATTTGTATGATAAAGAGGCAGCATAAGGATGAATAAAATAGCAAATTAAATTTGGTTAAGCCATCTGTTCTTTTTATTGTCTGATTACAAGCCAACAACACATCAGTTGGCAATGTCTGAGTAAACCTTGGCCTTTAGGGCACAGACGTACTACCTGTATCTTTGAAAACTTTCAGGAGGATTTAATTTTTTTTTAAAACAAGAAAGAAATGAACCCAGCTGATTTCCAAGGGAAAAGCATGTAGGAATTTCCTTCAGCACATGTATTTTTTCTAATACTTGGGTCAGCTATTACAGTGTCTGTCAGCTATCTCAATTTTGTTGTGGTTGTTCACTTCTTTGATGATTAAAATTAAAGTCTTCTATGACACAGTCACTTGTAAGGAGTATTCACTGTGGTTAGTGACGTGGGCTGTGAGAAAGTTTTGATACTAACAACTGGCTATATTTCACCTGAAATTTATTTTTGAAGTGATTTCTTCAGTTTTAGGAATAAAAATACTCTGGTACTCCACTTTGAAAATCTTATGAAGGTTAAGTGCAAACTGATAAAAGGAAAAAATATGTATCAGGGTTACCATTTCAGAAGCATCCTTTATCCTATTAAAGCCTTTCACCCCATTTGTTGTCAAACTGAGTCCAAAAGTCTGAGGCTAAATAATACCTCTTTTTCTAGGAATTCTCAATATTTGTAGATATCATGAATCAGATATTTTGTTGACCTATTAAAAAACTCTACTATCTTTTAGTCACAAAATATTGCCAGTTTTTATAATCTGTGACTGACAAATTTGCCTTCTTAATACTGTTTGATATTTATTAATTTCCAAAACATCAGTGAGAAACTTCTTGACGCCCAAATCATAACCCTGTTTATGTATGTCTTCACAGAATCACAGAATCATCTAGGTCTTGAAGTCATGTAGCAAAATCCTAGCATATGCTCCAGACCAGCCACACGTGTTTGAATTATGTGGACCCTCTCACCACCATTATTTAGTAATATGTGTGTTATGGCTAATATTAGTTTTGAAGAGTGACATTATTGAATATATTCTGAAGACCTCTGAGAGTACTTTGAAGTTGCTGGGATCAGCAGAATCACTACTCCAAGCTTTGCTGTTATTTTCTTTGTATTTATATATTATTAATATTGCATCCTGTAATTCATCAAAGGGTTTTTCAACTTTTGTGCCCTGGGACATGCTTATAGCCTACTGTTTTGGTAGCTATGTGTAGGTATCTTCCCCCTCACCCCAATTATAGGTGCAGTTTAACATATGAACAGGAACTGGGAGAGGGAAGAGTGAGAGTGATGAGATCTAGGCTAGGGACCACAGAGGTAGGTCTCATGACTTTGGAGTGTGTTTCTACTTCTGCTATTGACTCATCAGGTGAGAAACAAAATGTGTAATTGTTGTTTTGTAGAGTCAGTGGATTCTTGCAGAGTATCTCCTGTGGGATTTTTTTTACCATTGTTTAGGATTAAGAGTGAATGTATTCCAGCTTCATCATATGACCACTAAATGAATGGCTTAGTGTTCAGAAAAAATTTTATATCCTTAGCTAGAGGATGTTGTGCATATTTGAATTCCTACGTGCTTGAAAAGTGTGAAACATACTGAAATATAAGCAGTGAATAAAGGTATTGGCAGTGCCAGAATTCCCTGAAGCCAAGCACTGAGAATCTAACTGTTTAGTGCCAAGCAGAAAAAAGACATTTAACGAAGCAATTAGGACTGACCTCACACCCATTTGTTATGGACGTCTTCTGTTTAATTAGCTGGTCCTTGGGATGCCATGTACAAGACTGTGGTGGATTCTCATACTCAAGCATACTCTGGCATCTCTAAGGCTGGCTGGGTCATGGCAGGACTCAGCAACAGCTCAAAGATCCAAAAAACATAAGGTCCCTCCCCTTAAAATTCTTAAGGCATTGAAATCAGCATGTGGTGTGTAGTGAGACATCATGCCTGCACTGAACAGATCATAATCTAAAAAAGTACAAGAGTAACCAGACACTCAGCACCCTTACTGATAGGAGCCAGGTCTTTCAACTTCTTGCTGTATCTGACGAGTGTAAGAGTTTCTCTTCTGGTGTGGATCAGCACACTATTTACACCTATATAATGTCTCCATCAATGCCAGAACCAGATGCTGCTGAGGCGGATGCTAGAGCTATACTGTAAGGAGATACAAGAGTATCTGCCCACTGCTGACGTCTCTCCAGGATATCTAATATGGGTTGTTAGCACATTGTCTTTCTCAGTATTCCTCAGTTCCTATTCCGGGCTCCACAGGGGGCTGAGGGTAAATCAGGCTGTCAGTGTGCAATCATCCACTTCCAGTTTTAACATACGGATTTAGACAGACAGATGAATCTCCATTTCATCTTGTTAAATGTGATCCAGATAGTGATGCTGTATGGAGCTAACACAGCACAGCAGGGTGACCATGAGTGGGAGTAAAGACAGATGAAACGTAACGGGAGAGTCCAGGCTGCATCAAAAACACCAGCAAGATAGGTTCAAGGAAGAGAGTGGACTGAGTGCAGTGGCTCTATTCCACATTGAGGCTTAACTGAAATTTCTTTTTACAGCTTGCTGAGTAATTTACTGTTCTGTTTTGCTTTCTGTGTGTATTGGCCTTCATGGATGAGGTAAGTCATGAACATTCTTCTCCTGTATAGCTTGTTTGTGATCTGTAGACTTGATAATGTTTGAAGCTCAGCGCTTAGATACATTACCTTCAGCTCTGAATGTTTTTGAAATCTGGTGCTCTTTGCTGAAGGGCGGGTTGTATCAACCACTGCTAGACCTGGGCAAAGGTCAGGGAGTTCTACCATTTTAGAAAAACAACACTCTTTAGAAATGAACAAATTTTCTCAGTCTGCATTTAGTGAAGAAAGATAAATTCACAAGCTGCAGAAGAAAGTGGAACTCCACTGAAAGCAGGGAGGCTTCAGCTAATTCTCTGTCTTCAGTAAAATAAGTTCCCTCTTCTTTTTTACCACCAGAGTTTGGAGATAATTTGGTGGTGTCACACTGTTAAACAAACAGACTAACAAAGAAAAAACTATGAAACCAAAAAGATAGATCAAGTGTTACAAATTAGGTATTCTGTACATATTTGCTCATTTAACAATATGCTCCCTTTCAAACTTCTCATGGTTCTTAGTTGATAAGAAATATTCATAAAACTCTTCCCAAAGCAACTCATTTGACTGATAATATATACTTGGATATCATTATTAAAACACGCTAGTTGCAAAAATCATAGTGATAGCTCGTTCATTATAAGTGTACGGAGTAGTAAGTTAATCCGAACAAATTAATCTTGGCACTGTTTGTTCTTCTGTGAATATGTAAGTAAACAAAGCTCAAATTGAGAGGAGAACCTGTCTGATTTAGGCATTTTTGTTAGCTATTTGTGAGATAGGAAAAAATAATGAAATCAAATTCATTCTACTGAAGTGCGTGGAACCAAATCTGGATGTAGGACTAGAAGGTGTTTTGAGCAAATTTGCCGATGACACCAAACTTGGAGGAGTTGTGGACTCGGATGAGGGTGGAAAGGCCTTGCAGAGAGATCTGGACAGATTGGAGAGCTGGGCGATCACCAACCACATGAAGTTTAACAAAAGCAAGTGCCGGGTCCTGCACCTGCGACGGGGCAACCCTGGCTATACGTACAGACTGGGCAACAAAACGCTGGAGAGCAGCCCCGCAGAGAGGGGTCTGGGGGTTGTGGTTGACAGCAAGTTGAATATGAGCCAGCAGTGTGCCCTGGCAGCCAGGAGGGCCAACCGTATCCTGGGGTGCATCAAGCACGGCATTGCTAGTCGGTCGAGGGAAGTGATTGTCCCGCTCTACTCTGCGCTGGTGCGGCCTCACCTCGAGTACTGTGTGCAGCGCTGGGCAGCGCAGTACAAGAAGGACATTAAACTGTTGGAGAGTGTCCAGAGGAGGGCGACGAAGATGGTGAAGGGCCTAGAGGGGAAGACATATGAGGAGCGGTTGAGGTCAATGGGCCTGTTCAGCCTGGAAAAGAGGAGGCTGAGGGGGGACCTCATCACAGTCTACAACTTCCTCGCGAGGGGGAGTGGAGAGGCAGGTGACCTATTCTCCTTAATCACCAGTGATAGGACCCGTGGGAACGGTGTTAAGCTAAGGCAGGGGAAGTTTAGGCTGGACATCAAGAAGAGGTTCTTCACTGAGAGGGTGGTCGCACACTGGAACAGGCTGCCCAGTGAAGTAGTCACTGCACCAAGCCTGTCTGAATTTAGGAAGCAATTGGACTGTGCACTTAGTCACAGGGTCTAAACTTTTGGGTAGACCAGTGCGGTGCCAGGAGTTGGACTTGATGATCCTTATGGGTCCCTTCCAACTCAGGATATTCTATGATTCTATGAAACCTGATTGAGGCATGGATTTTTGTCTAGATGAAAAGTTCCTTTTATTCACAGAAATAAGTCAATGGCTAAAGATAAAACTGGGCTTCTCAGGAATGAATAATTTACTATTTTTCAGTAACTGGTAGACTTCACAGTATAAAGAAAAAAACATATGGAGTGCAAACAATTTTCTCATGTAGACATAGTGTAATCTCATTTTCATGAATTTGTCTGGAAATTAATTCAGCTGGACGCAATTCTGCTAAACTTGTATGAAAGTGGTCTTGTCAAGGAAAAGAAGCAAGCTGTGGAACATAAAACAGCAATGTTCTTGGGAAATCCGTTGGTCTATACATGCAGAAATGTTTAGGCATTAGAGATAATAAGATAGTGGCTTTAAATTCAGTGCCCAGATTCTGCTGTATTATGCTCATGCAAGTCTGTATCTTTAAATTGAATTGTTCTCCCCTCCCCCCCCCCCTTTTTTTTAATGGTAGAGTATAATTGAAACAATATTATTTTTACCAACTTGATTAGAAGCAGTTTGTAAAACTCTACATTGTAATACAGCTATCTCAAACACTGGGACCATGCAGGTCCAGTTTCAGACAGAGTTTTTTTGCTACTAATTTATCGCTGCTTTTTACTTGTGTTTCTCTGCACTTCTCACTCTCCAACCCTAAAATCACATCTGCTGGGAAGGGGTGAGGGAGGAGAGAGAGAGACCGTGCTTTGATCTGCATTTCCATTATATGGTCTGGTAGAAATGAGACAATTACTTCGGCTTAAAGCTTTCCTGTCAGCAAAATGAGGATATCTGGGCTGGAAATATATATATATATGTGTGTGTATGTATACGTATATGAAACAACATCTTATGTAAGATTTGGCATCAATGTAGTTCAAATTGGGTGGCAAAGCAGTTGGCTGCAACATGTGGACCAGAAAAGCTAGGAATAGTCTTTAAAAACTGAAGCTGCTTGAGTTTCAGCTGTTTTTTCTTGATCACCTGGCTGATCAGATGTAAAACACAGATAAGAAATTCAGAAGGTATAGTAAGAAGTGGGAATCCAGGCTGAGAATAAGAACTGAGAGACTGAGATGAGGACAGTCTCATCCTGCATTTTCTACTTTATCAGCAAATTTTCAGTTCATTAGGGGATGCAGTTCTGTCTAAAAAAAATGTGGTTGTCATTAGTTAGGGATTTGTATTTGTATGCTCAGATACCCTGCAAGTTGTACGTGCTCACATTTACTTGCTGTATAAGTATTATTTAAATAAATACTCCCTGTTGCCAGAACATAGTAAAAGCAGGAAAAAAATGTAATTTACAGACACAGGATGTTCTATGTACACAAAAATTTGGCCTTGTATCTATTTCCCCTGATGTTCTGGATTAACATATGCCTCAAAAGGAGGAGCTGTGTAATGCAGTTCCCCAGCTGGAACAGGGTCTCTGTGCTTTCAAACCAGCCTTGTTCCTTGCTTTCTCAAGCATCACACTGTGTTATCCTTTTACAAACATATCAAGTGCCACCTTAAGTCTATTTAGCTTGTTGCTCCCTTTACTCCCATAAGAAAACTTCCTGATCATCCCTCTTCTGATGTTTGGAAACTGCCTTTTAATTAATAATCTGAATTTGTTTCTGATAAGCTGATACTCAATTATTCATGTACCAGCATTATCCCTTAGCTTAAGAAGGTCTTCATTTTCCTTTCTGTGATGTATTTATGAGGAATAATCCTATCATCTTAGATTTTATTTTGCTAGACTCAACAAACTAAAGTATTTGATGGATTAAACAAGCCTTTTTTTTTTTTTTTTTTTCTTTTGTAAAACAGGCACGCACTCTGTTCCTTACTGTCTTGCTCTGTGTTGTTTCAGTCTCAACTTTTCTTCTAACCATGGCTTACCAGACAAGCGTTTTGGAGAACGAATCACTAGAGACTTTGCTAATAGCATCAGTACTTTCCTAAATCCTGACAACTCTTCATGTCACACATTGTAGCACTGCAGTGGCTTTCCCATAATGGCATTGCATCAGAAGTTTATGATCAGCTTGTGTTTGACCACAACTGAAACAAGCATGTTTCTGCAGACCAACAGCATCTTGAGCATCTGATAGAGAATGTGTAGAGCTAAGTGTTTTAGTCAATCTTTGCTTTTTTTTTTTTTTCCTCCTAGTCAGCTGACACTTTGAATAGCTCATTATTTCAAAAATGCCACTGGTCACTTTGTAACTTCCATTTTAAAATCACATGGACAAACACAAAAGATTCCATAGATGTTGGACTTAGGCTTGAGAATTTAAATGCAAACCCACCAAAACATTCAAAATTATCAGTGCCAAATGACAGCAACAGGTCTGCAGTATTTCTTTTCTCAAATACTTATGTAAAAGCATTCATATATTTCTATTCTTTATGGAAGGGGAAAAATATAAAGTATTTGTAGGGAATTTATTAGTTTTTTTTTTCAGTTTACATTCTAAGCTTCAAAGTTGCATGAAAGACACAATTAGTTTAGTTTACTGGCACATGAGGTTTGTAAAATTTAGCAAGCAGAAATCTGAAGAATGAAAAGTATCTATTACTAAAGACAAGAGCCTTGGTTTCTGCACTGTAGCAAATGTGGAAATACTTCTGGATAAACTTAATAACTTTATGTAGAACAAAAGACGAATGATTTTTTCCCATCAACTCTTTCTCCTTCATTACATTCTAGAGTGCCATCCTAACATCCAAAATAATTAAAACTGAAATCTTTTTAACTGTCCTATTACACCAAATTCTGTAGCACTAACTCTGAATATCATTTTTGTCGTTTCATACCTGCGAAAGAAAAGAAATACCAGCTTGCTCGTTCCTCTCACTCACCTACTAAGTAACCAAATTCTGGTTTAGTCATTGCATGCTGCTGCAGACACACAGGAATGTGAGGGTGAAGCTCTTCACTTAAATGGCTGTTTTACTGCTGCTTCATCTCTGGGACCAAAGAACCATAGAAAATATTGGGAAGATAGGTCTGAGATACCTCTGACTTCCAATCTACTAACAGCAGCAAAATGAAAACTGGAGATGTTGAATGATAATAAAACAACTGAGTTGGTAAAAAATCGACCGATGGAGCTCATGTGGAACATATTGTGTCTACAATGTTACAGGTCATTTCCTTCGCCTTTCTCTATAAACATGTTTTTCAAATTGGTTTCAAGTTCGTCCAGCTGCTTCAAGCACAATATATTGAAAGCATATTAATATGACAGATAACTAGCGGCTGTTGTTGGAAAATGGACAAAGCAAAGGGTAGATGTTGCTTTGGAGGATGAACTTGTGCTTTCAGACACAACATCTTCCTCCGTATTTTGCTTCTCTATGAATTTTTCTTTGCAAAGGCTGGGCCAGTGACACAGAGGCCACATTCTTTACAGATATAACTCTAGCAAATGTAGAAATGCCTTATAAGAAACAGATATACTGAGGGACTTATCAAGGCAATGAATGAGAGAAAGAAGTGTTCTTGATTTCTGCAATTGCTCCCTCTATTAAAACTATTGAAGATTTGTATTGAAGATTTGGAGATAGTGTATATAGCAATACAAATGCTCCTGACTGAATTTGTTCCAGAGGTGATCTAATCAATTTAATCATATACTATTGTCTATCTCTTCAATTCAGGTTTTTATTTTTTTTTAAATATAGTTTGGTTAAAACATGGGAAAGCAATACTTTCCTGTAACTTTTCTGTCTAGAAAGAAATACATTTTTTTCTCTCTAACCATTATTCGTTCTTGTCTAAAACACTGTATGCATGGCCTGAGAAGGAGAGGAAAAAAAACAGATTAACTGGCAACATTACTTTCTTATTTTGTATTTAAATCTATTGGGACACATACTGCTTCAAGTTTATTGCTGTTATGGTCCTGCAAGTTTCACACAATTCACACTGCCTGTAGATGTCAAATACTGTACAGCTTACTTAATAATAGAGAATAAACACATGTGCTTTGATCTACTTCATGGCTTCAAAGTTTAAAATGCACTCTGAGAGGTTTCCATGGGATGTCAAAAAAGAGTTACTGAGGAGAGTAATTATGAAAGTAGTTATTTTCTCACTGATGTTATTTTTCTGTAATTGAGATCTAGCAGGTAAGAGCGTTATGTTTCTTTATTATTATTTTTTCCACAGTGTAATCTACAAGGACTTTTAATTTATATAATTTTTCTTTTGTAATTCATTCTTCCTGGAGGAACCACAGACAAGAAGAAGGCTAGGAGACTGCAAGAACACAAACTATGTAAGCATGTATAAGCAATCTGACAAGCACAAAGCATTAAAAAATAAAAACAAAAACAGAAATCTGCATTTCAAATGGGCTTGCATCAGGAGTTCTTGAGATTGTTTCTGGAATAGGCCACATGGTTAGAGAAAGATTGCCTGTTGCACCCATTCACAAATTGTGCTGACCTTCATTCCTTTAATGCTTTTCTAACATTACAGCAGCAATTACTTACATGGAAAAGTGTTTAATGTATGTTGTACTTCTTCTAATGCAGTCTAGCATCTGGAAACTTAGAGGAACAGTCTGCTTCCTAGGGACAGCATTTTGAGAACTGCTGACTTAGGCCACAATCCCATGCAGTCACAAGGATGCAGAGATCTTGGCGGATCACTACAGAGGGCTATAGAATATTACAAGTTCATTTTTTTAAGCTGCTTTAGAACTATTTCAGGTACTTATTTTTTTTTTCCCGCTTGTCCCAAATTGCACATTAATAAAGCAGTTGTTTAACGTTTATGCCCTTTTAGTAAAAATGTAATTAGGTTGCTGTGAAGTAGCTGAGAAAGGTTTGTTTAAAAAGAAAATTTGACATTCTGTAAATAACAGAAGAGAAACCTTTCATTTGTTTATTTTGCCATGGCTCCTATGAAGTTTTGTTTCAATATCATTCAGAACTCAGCTCCATTCCTCTTCTTTTAGATTGTTGCTTTTACTCCAGAATTGACCCCAAAAGGAGTCACTTCTGATTTGTTTGCAAGCTAGACCAAGTTTTTGAGACTTGGGGAGAGGAGGGAGTTACAATTTACATGTAAGGACAATTAACTGATAGATTTTGTAATCTAAGAACCTTCTGCATTGCAGAATACACAAGGTTTGCAAAGCTTGAAGACTTTTACACTAACATTAATGTTTTTAAGGTTTTATAAGCTCTGCAGAGAAAATGATGAACCTTGCAATGCATGTGTTCACAACACAAAGGGTTCATCATAAACATAAGCCACTGGGACTCATGCCTCTTTCAGAACTTACTAACAAACAACATAAAACAAAGAAAGACTTTCCTGCCTTCTTTGAACTATATACACTGCCATCAGAATTTGCAAGCTGTTTTTTGAGAGAGGCCGCAAGTTCTAAAAGAGTCAAAATTAGTTCAAGAATGTTGATCTTAATGTTTTCCTGTGAAACAACACCTATTAGAGGAATACCATCCCAAGGAAAAAGGCAAAAAACACCCCAAGTTGTGCTGAGGCCAACACTGTTTCTAATAAACAGCAGTTAAGTTAGTCTGCTATTATGAACTTCTACAAGAGTTGAGAAATCCAAAGCTGATGTCTTCTAAGTGAATTATTCCATCAGTTAACCCTCTGCCTCAGAAGAAGCCTTCTAAACCAACAGAAAGTTCCTCACAGGTTTGCTAGTCCATCACTTTGATTCCCAAATGGAAAATCTCTGTCATTCCTGATAGCTGGCCGAGCTACCTGTTCTTAAAAATTTCCAGTACTAGAGATGCCACATTTTGCTTTCACAGGTACTATAAAAAGAAATGATAACCTCTCAAAAAAAAAAAAAAGCTGTTTATGAATGGATAAAGTAGGTTGATCTTTGAAATATGGAAACCAAGCCTGGTTACTAGTCTAAACAGGCAAACAGGAAATGGCTAAGGAATGTAGCTATAAATATCCCATTTGACTTGCCTGCTCAAGAGTTTCATCACTAGGCCAAAGCCAGACCGTGCTGCCCATCTCTTTCCTGCGTGGCTTTTTAATGCACCATAGAGGTTTGGGAGAAGCCTTTGGTTTATCTTAAATCACCTTAAATCTCCAACTAAACTCAAGCCCAGGTGAGATCGAGTCTTAAAAAGCAGCTAGATGTTAAAACATGACTGAAATTTTTCTATCAATCCCAACCAAAGCAGGGCCTTTTTTTGAATTCCGAGGTGTGATTTAGGTGTTCATGTGGGATGCAACCCTGGTGCTAGCTAAGTTTGTGTGGAAAACATCTATATCCTAGTCTCCTCTATGGTCAACTTCTGGCTCCCAAGACCACTACCCAAGTAATTTCAGATTTGACAGCATATTTCTTTCAGGGTCAGGCCCAATGAGGGGCAGCAGGGTCAAACATAGGCCATCAGTCTGTGGGTCAGATCTGAACCCAGGGGGCCCACGCTCACGAAGGACTGCAAAACAGTATCCTTCATTTTGGCCTAGATTAGGACAGGTGGCCCCAGGCTGGACTGAAATGTGGTGCCAGGTGGGACTGGTCTGGTTAAGGCCCATAAGCGCCCTCAGGGCACTGAAGCTGCTCTCTTAGGAGCAAGGCAGTTCCTTCAGAGTTCACCTAAGGGAGAAGTCCTGTCAAGAGCAGTATTGGGAGGGTACAGTGCTTAGCTCCTCTCTTTCCTCTGTGATGGGGTACCTCTTTTGGGGCTGGGTCTCCCCCAACCCTGATTTGAAAGGAAAACAAGATATTTAGGCAGTAGGGAGGGAAAGACTTGTGTAACTGCCTTCCCCTTTGGCCAGCAGCTTGTACCAGGCTCCAGGACTAATGCCGCAGCTGTGCCAGCCATTGGCACACAACATTGAGACTCTGCTGCTGGTTTAGGTGAGCTGTTAATTTGATGAATTTTAATGTGACAGAATTAAAAAGATCTCCTTGCCCTTTGTGCTAGCTGAAAAATGAAGTAAATGTTTTACTGGTTGAT
The DNA here is from genome assembly GCF_013377495.2 of Cygnus atratus. Lineage (NCBI taxonomy): Eukaryota > Metazoa > Chordata > Aves > Anseriformes > Anatidae > Cygnus > Cygnus atratus. Next base: position 80,721 of record NC_066370.1, read on the forward strand.
GTCCTAATGAGAGTGCAAATCTGACATCTGTGAGTTGTGTTTGGTGCTGGGAACGTGAGCTCCGCCAGCAGTGAAGTTACACTGTGGCTCAGTTTATCTGTGCATCTGTAAGAATTTATATTGCGAGGATTATGTTGATTTGGTTGGGAAAGAAAGCACACGGCCAAATTCTGATCTCAGTTGCACGTGTGCAACTCCCAAGGCAGCAGGGCTGCATCCTGGCTCAGCACATGGCCTAGTGAGGTCTTGCATGATTGCGAATAACGTGGATGGCACACTGGAGGGCCAGCAAACAACTGTTCTCTGTTTTGTTTTTGCTCCCTGCACTGCAGCATCTGTTTTGCTTCATCATTTTTGAAAAGAAAACCACAAATATTTTGCACTAGGGAGCTGATAAATAACAGTGCTTATGTTTTTTTTTGTTTGTTTCATTTTGTTTTTTTTGAGGGGGTGTGGGGGGAATAGTCATTCTTCTGGGGTCTAAAGTCCTTGTGTTTGGAGTTGAGCATTAATTTACAGATTGTCTCTCATTGTTTTGCTCTCAGCTCGGGAAATCCTATGGGCTATTCTCCCTTAGGAAATCACATGGAATGATGTCTTATTGTGATTTATTTTTGTTTGTGCATCTAACTTTGCATAGTATCATCTTTCACAGCAGTATTTGTATTTCTTGGAAAATTTGGCAAACAGGGGAGTGTTTAACAATTTGTCAATGAAAATTTAAATGGTTGAGACTTTGTGGATGCACTTGATACTGACGTGAGGGGTGTGATGTAATAAACAATCTTAAAGGGCTGTGGTCAAAAGATTATGTTATGTTGTTTCCATCTTAAAACAGCTGCCCGAGTGAAAATGTTTTCTAGCAAATAGAATACTGCATGCATAAATGGGGCAGGGTTAGCCTGAGTCTAGTCTTACTATTTCTTTAGTACTTTGTGTAGCTGTAGTATTTTCCTTGCATTCATTCCTTGCTTCTTGCCTGTTTCATTTGATAGATGACAGTGCTTGTAAAGAAGTTTTAGTTAGCCCTTCTGTCTCTCACTGTCTCTCATATTCTTGAGGTTACATGTAAAGGTTTAAAAATTATCTATCAAAAAGCGTATTTAAACTGGTGATGTTTATGTAAAGAGAAATCTTCAAAGGTACATGTTATGACCTCAAGGTTATGGCTGGGTAGGTTCTCAGGTAAGTTCAGATACTTTTGTAATAAGAAATTCTTTTTTATATATAGTTTTCTAACAGCTCAGTGGTTTTAATATATCTGAAGCACAATATGGTTAGGATGTGATGTCTTGTTTCTGGGTTTCTCAATACAGTAAACTGGCATTTATTTATTGTTTATCCAGCATCACAAACGTAAAAATTAACTCGCTGAGTAAGTTCATGGACTCTTTCTGCAAAACACTGCATTTTTGAATTGGGCATAACAAGAAGTTCAACAACAAAGCAAAGGAAGTGGGTGCAAATGTGATTTGGAGGAGTACTGGGAATTTGTAGATTAGATAAAAGTGATTGCTTGAGTTTCTTAGAGAGAGGAAAAAAAAAAAAGGAGAGATTGTTTGCCTGGGATGCAACCTTGACTAAATGTCCAAGTTCTGAACTGAACAAATCCTGGCAGTCAAGTTGAGGAGAAGTTCATGAGATTAGCCTCATGTTAGTGGAAGATCAGCATACCACCAGCAATAAGCCTAGCCAATAGTATTGAGAACAGGGCATTCCTGAGAGCAGGGGCTGTATTGTATGGAGGACAGCTGGCTCTGTAACAACCTTGACTGGCACCAGGTGTGCCCTAACACAGGATCTCTCTGCTTTGGTGCATCTCCCTTACAACTCCATGCTCTCACTTGGAAGACCAGAACAGGAAAATCCTGCTGCTTTGTACAAATCAGTGGCAGAAGCACAGGTTGAAGAAGGCTGCCTCTTCTGGCCAGAGAAAGCAGCCTGCAATGCTTACCTGTATGACAGATGGCTCTGCTTGGGTGGCATGGGGACTGCTGCATTTCTGCCTGGCTTTATGGTTATGTGTGTTACGTGTTAATGGTGGGCTTGGAAGTGGTGTTTGGAGTAAGCTGTTGTCTGTCTCAAGCTTTGAGCCACTTCCAGATAGATTAGGGTTATGACTGAAGCCTTCAAGATTTAGTGAACTGATGTGATGAAATCAAAGCCAAGATTGTAATGGCATTAGAGAATACCAAGACACAGGCCTTCTTTGGGAAGCAGTAGTAGCAACAACAAAATGGTTGTTCCTGGGTCAAGAGAAGAATAGATTATTTGGAAGGGGTGTGTGAAGAGGAGAACAAAGAGACCATGAGATATGTGTTTTCTCTAAATGAGAAAAAAATTGTAATAAATGCAAACCCAAACAAAAATACAGTCTATTTCTCAATATTGCTTTTCTGCATTAAGCAGTTGAACAAAGCAGGGTATTGCAATCTAGCAGTCTAGTTGCTGCAGGGATACATTTATATATATTTTCAAGTAGTTTGATGACTGGAAAAAGACATGATCTGTGTGGTGATGTCTGAAACATGGTCACTGCTATGAGGAATTGTGAATACTTTGTTCTACGTAAATCTTGTTGTATGCTCTTAATCTAATAGTCATAGAACAAGAAATCTTTTTCCTGAGTAGAAGTAATTTTTAGCTACTATGGGAAAGGTATATATTTGTTTACCTAATGGTATTACATTTTTGCTGAAATGTCTGAAAGACTTGATGTAGGCTTTATAACAATAAATTCTTCTCATAACATTTATCTTTGTCAGTATTTCTGACTGAATTTATTAAAATAATGTTGCAGCTCCTTATTATTTTCCCTAATAATTCCTTGAATTATATATATCTTCCACTTTTGTACAGCATTATGTAAGTATTGGGTACTTAAGTGCATATTATTATTTTAAAAACTCTGGGTGACAAGAATTAATTACAATTCTAAGTTATTCCATAAATCTATTCTACAGTGGGAGCTTTAGTGAAATGCTGGCACTGGGTAATTAGCTGGTGTTAATCTCTGTCTTTGGTTTTGGGTAGTCCGAAGAAGATTTGATATTTCCTTTCCTGCAATAAATAAAAACAGCTTCCAAACTGTCAGAAAATAACAGTAGTTCTTAAGGGCTAACCATTACCAGCCTTTGTCATGAGGTTGTAATTGTTTCATGAATTCTGCTACAATCAGGGAAAAGTGTGCTTAAGTGCCAATAAAAGTTTTTATGCTGCTTTGATTTCTTCTTGCCTCATCTTCCTCCTCCCAATTTATGGCTTTATTCCGCTGTCTCTGTTACTAAGCAACACTGTACATGGTGTTCATGCAAATTACTGCAAAATTTCCGATAGTGAGACAGAATAACACCAGGTTAATTTCCTGATTAATATATGCTACAAAGACACCCACTATAGCAGACTCATAGCATAAGGATTTTTTTGTTACCTTTTAAGTTGTCTTGTCTGTATCTATTACAACACTTCCAAGCAGATGGACCAAATTCTTGGTTCCATCATTTTGACTCGATCTGTTTTGTGTTGAGCAACCCAGCTGATTGCACATTGTATATGCTGTGATGATGCAAGTAGCTTCCTTGTGGCTGCATGCTATAGTTTGATCCATATGCAGGAGGAGATGAAATGATTGTTCAGGTGCTGTTTTTGCTCTGCTTTTAAAATTAAAGGTGCATATGAGATTCTTAAAACCAAGAGTTGTCTTTTCATTCAAGCCAGTGGTAAAAATCCAGCTGACATAATGTGAATGGGCTTCAACTGGTGTTCGTGCTTGTGTGATCAATTTATTTTGCACACCACGGTACCACTCCCCATAGCAAAGCTCTTGTGTGTCACAGGTGACTGCATGTTTTTCTCTTTTTCAATAATCTTAAAAATGCAAAGTCTCATTTAACAGACTAGCAGTTATAATCATGCCCAAAGATTATTACAGCAATACAGTTTTAGATGGAAATAAAGCAAGCAGATTGTAGTACTGCACTACAGAAATCTTCAGAGCAGTTTTTAGACTGCCATGTTTGCTCATTAGAAGAGCTGTGACAGGTTTATGGCTCATGTTTCCAGAACTGCTTTCACTTCACTTCTCTAAATCAAAGGCCAGGCTTGCTATTAAAAGGTGGAATTTGAAAATTTAAATGTAGAATATTAGAGGGTTTAAAGCGTGCTTAAAAGCATGTTTGCAACTTTGATTACTGTAAAGCCTGAAGATTTATACTTTTCAAACTGCCTAAGGTAATATCGAGCCTCCAGACAACTTCTGCATAGATAGGTTCCTGGTTTGAAATGTGCCCATTTTCAATGCAGTGAAAGTAAGTGTGTAATGCAGCTCTAGAAACACCATCTGCATTGACCCGTCTTCAAATGTTTCTAGTTCTGTTTTACTTCTTCCCCTCAGCTTAAAATACACTATCTACTGTTACTTCTCCTTCAGAAGCATTCTGAAGAACAAAATGTTGTAATGCCTGTCAGCAAAATGCCCTCAGATGCATGTACAATGGTACAATGGACCAGAAAATTAGTTTATTTTTTAAAGTAATCATATTGAATGTTTAATCATAAATTGCAATTCAAAATTTGTGCATAACGTTTGAATTTTTTTTAACTTGTGTTTCCTCCCCCCCCCCCCCCCCCCCCCCCGTTTTGTTAGAGAACTTCTGAGAGAATTGCACTGTGCTTTTGGAAGATCGAGCATTTCCCAAATTTAAAGCATATAGAGAAAGTCTTAGATTCCTCTCTTTTCTGTGAAAACATGCATTTAAAAACAGCATAGGATGAATACAGTTATGCAGCATGTTCTTTGTACTGTCATATGTATTCTTTTTCATTGCTGCAGTGAACGGAACAGCTACACATGAATTTTCTCTATGTTAGGAGAACAGATTGTAGAGAAAGCAAAAGTTAAGTGTAGATATGGTTAATTAACAGGGCTTGGCTAAAACCTTAAAACCTTAAACAAGAGCGTATTTGTGGCCTGCTGGAGTGCACATGGTTTGTGCTGGACGGCAGTCAGTGTTATAATGCACTACTGCAAACACTGCAGGTATGTCACTGTAAGTGAAATTTAGGGATGACCCTATCTACAGCAGTTTTTTCAGGATGCCATTGCCTCTACAGATTTATTGATGAGTGAACTTTATTTGCGGTGGATGAAACTAGACTTAGTATGTGCTGAGCATGCTGTTATTCTGTACAAGCGTGAGTGTTGGTGGTGGTGATCTGCTTGTAGCTGGAAGTTGTGGAGCTCTGCAGTGTTGATCAGCTTCTCCTTTGACATAGGCGGATCATCAATCAAATGATGTGACAGGAGAGATAAAGGCATATTTCGTCATGGAATAGCCTTGTCAAAATATTTGAATTAGCTTGGTAGAAAACTTAGCCTTTAGACAGCTCCAAGATAAGCAGTGAAGTGTAAAGAAAAAATTTTATCTTGCATGTTAAGTTTGCAATCTTCCTTTGGGCTGGAGGTAAGAGGTCAAAATTGGAATATGCTTTTTAAATGTACTGCATACTTTTCTGGTGTCTTGACAGTATCATGGTTGAGTGCCCCGTTTATATCCAGCACCTATTTGTGGGTCACAACAATGAATATTGATGTTGTTTTGGAGCCAATCTGCTCAGCTGCTGAAGCGTATGGGATATCCACATTAGCAGTAAGCCCCATAGGAAAACTGAAGTTAGATGCTGTAAGAGAGCATAGGTAAAAGAATTGTAGGAGCATAACCCTTGGCAGAATATTATCTAGATTCAAGCAATAAGTACAATGTGTTTTTCCAATAAGCATTTTAAAGTTTTCTTTAATTAACAGGAATTGATTCACAAGCCTTGATCAAAACAAAATCACATTACAACTTCAGAATTTCTGGGTGGTGAGCTGTAGGACAGTGTTCGTTTTCACTAGGAACCCAGTGTCCTTGTCAGACCCTGCACTTTGTTCTGCTACTGGTGTTGGGAAGTATAGCTACAAACACATTTGTTTTTAATCAGACCAAAAAGTAAAACTTGGAAGAAACAATCTAACCATATTCTGTGAAGATTAATTTGAACCAATACTGTTAAATGTATTTTAGATTATTTTTTTTCAATATTTCAGAATATCATCATTCTGATGTAGGTGTTTATGAGAAATGATTTACTTATTTTTTGCAAAATTCATTTAGACAAAAACCTGTCTAAAATTTGCAAAATCTTTCCAAAACAGAGCAGTGCATATCTGCTGTTCACTCTCATGTAAAGCATACAGATGATGTTATAGAAAGCTATCATAAATAAACAGAGAAATTCAAGAATAACAGAAATACTATTTGGCTGTATTTAGCAGGTACATGCTGCAGTGTATAACAGTCTAGTATATAAAGAATGCCTTTCTTCGCATTGCTTTACACTTCCATTTAGAGTAATCATATCACAAAAAACAGGCTTAACATTAACAGTTCTCTAGTAGGTTAAATTACATCTCATGTACCTTTATTTTTACCCTTGCTTTGAAAGGTATCCTGCAAATTATAGACATTCTCTAATTTTATAGGTGCTTTTATACAAGAAAGGGCTTTGGATCTGCAAATTTTTACTGTGCTTGGAGGGTTTTTTTTATAGTGCCAAACTGAATTCTTACAAAAGCTTCAAAAAAGCTACTTGAATAAAAAACTTGTGAAAACAACCTTATTGTAGATCCTTTAGTATTTTGTAACTCTTCAGCAAAATTAAATATATATATATATAGTACTACTATAATATATGTAATATTTTTGTGAAATTATTTTAATTTGTTTTGGTTTCTGTTCTTTTGTATTTGTATGTTCTGCTGAGCCTGAGGAGGAGTTCAGGCTAGGTAGGCCAAGCTGATGTAAATCTATATGCAGTACATTGTCTGCCTTTCCTGGACATACAGTTATTTGATGAGTTTACAGTGTATAATTTGTATAATTTAACTTTTTTTAATTTAATGAAAGAGAAATCTATAGTAGCAAATCAGCTAATATCTTAAATGACGTCTATACATTCATTGATTTGAAACATTTCTGGTTATTCATTCAATTTCATAAAAATAGCCAAGTTTACACTTGCTTCATAGTATCAGTGGGAAGTGCTTGAACACACATAGGGTGGGTGTTCTTCAGTCAGCTTTGTATAAGCTCCCAACATAAAAGCCTTTCAGTATTTTCCTTTCTGCTGTTTTTATTTTCTTATTTTTAATGAGAGAAGTTGTTGATTTTTTTTTTTTTTTTTTTTTTTATTTCATGGCATTTTTAATTTAACTGCAAGGTGAAAATATCCTTGCAGTCTTTTTGTTTGTTCAGTAGCAGGCTTTGCTTTCCAATCTGTTCTAACAAACTTTTGCTCTCTGATTCTAAAGCTCCAAGGGACTCTGTCTCTGTGTATGAATATCTTTTCTTGCACTAGGGTCTGTGCTTTATTGCAACCTCACAGCACTGCCAATATATAAAGCTAAGTAATAATTAAAATACATAGAAAATCAGTTTTTCAGTATGTAAGTTATAAGCAATTCATAGGTCTGGCCCATAACTGTTTTTACTTTTTTTTTTTCTGGTGTGTGACAGTATAAAACTTAACCTGAGGTGGCATTTACTAGGGATATGCAAAATTAAATTCAATTTATTTCTCATACAAATTCAAAGTGGAAATGTGATCCATTCTGCCATTCTTTCAACAAAACAACAAAACCCACACCAAAACAAGTTCCCCTCTTATGCTCAAACCTGATCCTGTTTCTGCTGAAGCCACTGGGACATCTACGCAGTACACAATGTGGCACTGCTTGGAAACATCAAAGCTTGTTCTAAATTGGTGGATATATTTACATGGAATGTTCTGCTACCAGCAACCTGAGTCTGGCTTTTCAGGGCCATTTATTCATAATTTAATATGACTTTATATTTGACTCAATATTCTAAAATCTGTCCCTATAATTTCATTTATCTTCTAAAATGTGAAGCCTAGATTCTGCATTAAGATCTAACCTGTATATAGCAAAATAAGCAATTTGCTGAATATCCAGTGCAAGGAACTTCATTAATTTAGCCGGTCCTGGAAAACACAAGCCAATTGCTGATCCCCTATTGTGTGTGTGATTTCTGGAGTTAGCTGGTGCTAGGTGGATATCCTATCCAGAATGAATTATGGACACAGTCTGTTCAGTCTGGAGTTTAGGGGGAGCTGTCTTAGATTTTAGATTACAAGGAATGAGGAACAGTGGTATAAAGTATTACAGCATTCAATAGAAATACTTTGGTAAGAATGACATCACTATAAGATGTAGCCACAGATACACTGATATACTGGAGAACTTATAATAATACAGAAACATCTCTCTCTTCCTTGGGTGGACTAATACAGCAGTGGAGATGGATTTCACATAGACATAATCTATTGATGATGTATGTTTTTGGTAATACTTCAGACAACAAAAGTTCTTATAACAGTAGTAACCTTTTTACAATATAAAGCTAGTTCTATTGAAGTAGAAAACGTTGACATCTGCCACTTCACAGATTCTGACTGCACAAAAATATTTAAATGAAAATAATATCTAGTTCCTGCTACTTCATTTAGGAGCTGTTTTTAAAGCCGAAGGCTACAGCACTAGCCCACTAAAAAGACTTGCACAATCCTGTTCTCAAACATTATCTGTACCTCTTTCTTCAGTGTCTAGCCACATCTGCAGAACTTGCCAGCGACAATGAGCTTGACAGCCCTGCGGTTAGCACTGAGGATTTGTTAATTCAGCCTTGGTAGCAAGGTCACTGATGAAATGGACTCAATGATTGATAGAACAACCTCACTGCTTCTTGCTAGCTGGTGGGATGATGTGCTGGCCAAGCCTGTAATGGAGAAGAGCAGAGCTGTCTTAACCTGCTCTCAAGGTCAGGGTTTCATGGTTCAGTATGTTCTGAACTGAGCAGGATGTCCTAAAGAAATTTAAGAGCCTCTCAAAACTTTCTGGAAGTTTTTAATACTTACCTGAAAGATCTATTTACATGCAACACTAAGTATTTCCAAAATGAACAAGTTCCTTTCTAGGCCATTCCCATGCCATCCCCCCTTAATGTGTGTTTGTTCTTTCCATGGCAAGCTTCTCCGTGGGAACACTTGCACTTCAGTGTACTGAAAAAAGAGGCCAGTAAGATAAATCATTGCTGAAGCTATGCAAGCAAGCCCAAACCTGGGAATCCTCCTATATTCTCTGCTTCTGTCACAGGTCCAAGTTGATGATCACCTAAACAGCAATTCTGGTAAAGGAAAGGACTTTTGGCCTAGTATGTACTCTGCAACATCTTGATTAACTGTATAAACATAAGATAATTATTGAGCTGAAAAGCCAAATGAATCCCCGCTGTGTCTGTAATGGTTTTGTTGGAATTCAGGTTAACCAGTGCAGATTATATAGTGTGATTTTGGGTAGGCATGTAATGCGGAAGCGAGTAGAGTGTGAAACATGAGTCATATAAAGCACAGTTGCACAATAAATAGAAATAAATATTCTGCATGTATGTGTCAAACAATGCAATCCAACTACTATTCTGCCAGCAGAAAGTATGCATTCAGACAAGTCAACAGCCTGTAACGGTGATAGCTCAGGAGGAGTGATTCCTGGATTTAGGGCTATAGGCTGTCCCCATTAATACTGGCTTGAGTTCCTCACACCAGAAAAGTACAGGGGCAGACTAAAAGTTTGTCAAGTATTTTACTTTGGTTACCCTGAGAAGGAAAAGTGCTTAGGATACTTGTTTAAACTAACATCATGTTGTTGCATCTTATTTAACTTTGTGTTCTTTAAGATAGTGGGACTTTGTTCTAAAGTATATATAACTAGTTCTTATTTTGGTATGAAATTAAAAAGGGTCAGTCCAAAGTTCTGCCAAAATGGCAGTCGTACAGGGCCAGATCTCACTCCTTCCTGCTCTCTTGGCAAGGAGTAGGTTCTTTGGCCTTCTCCTTCCTCCCCCTCGGTGGAGGCCATGCAGCCACATGCCCACAGCAGAGGCCAACAATGCAATCTGTCACCCAAAAGTGGGAAGATCTCTTTGCTGCTCTTATCTGCTGCTTACAGATGACAAGAGGCACAACAGACTTTATCTAGTCTATGCCTCTTGCATGCTGGAGGTCAGAATAATTCAAAGTGCTTCAATGGGAGGCTGTGACTAGAAGGGCTTGATCCCACACTCTGACACTGCTGCTACACGTGCCCCATACACAGGTCTCCAGCACAATATTTTAAGCAAGCAGGTGGGCAGGGGGAGTGTAGGGCTCAGCAACTAGGTGTTCGTCAGCACTTGCGTTGACGGCAGCTGTGTGGGTGAAGAAAAGGGTGTGGCTGAGCTGAGGGGTGAGGCTAGCATCAACTAGCTCTTAGTCTGGGGCTCTGTGGGGTTGTCTAAATCTGCAGGATGTGGCTGTACGCAGTAACCGTGCTGTGCTCCAGAGGAGTTTGTTCTGCTGCTGCCCAGTGAGAGTTGCTAGAAGATTTTATCTCTGGTTTTATGTGGCTTTCAATTCTTTGGGGGTTTTTGTTTGTTTTAGGAAATGCTAAACTAGGATCCACTATCCTTGGCAGCTGATGATCGTTCTCCTACCCTTTAGAACATTTTTTTTTCCCCAATGTTATTTGTTGCCTATCAATCCAAGGTTGGTCTTCTATTCAAAGCACACCAGCTGCAATCTTTTCCTGCCTTTCCTGGAGTAACCTAGCCAAATGTCCATGCTCTTGTTTTTTCCCATGACGCAGGCAGGCACAGGTGGCACCAGCAGCTAGGGATACTGAGTCTCTTAAACATGCAGGATCTAGCCTGAAGTGGTCAAAATCACCAACCAATCTTTTTTGCTCTATTTTTCACTGCAATACAGTCATTTTTATCATTTGTGGTCACTACTGATTCTGCTGCTTTTTCTTCCTGGTGATAAGTGAGTCCTTTCAGTTAAATACTTAGTTATCACTTATACAAATGTGCTTTGTTTTTTCTGTTGAGCTATCTATTGTAGTCTGGGATACTGGTGACCAAAGGGATCAGCAGGTGGTGAGGAAATACCTGCTTAGCCCCTTCCCAAGGAAGTTAACATACAAGATCATCCGTCCAGGAGGAAGTTACTTCTACAGTAGTCTTAGCATAGATAAGGATCTGCAGATCTATCAAGCAGCAGGAAAATATTGCTCTTTTCCTATAGCAGCTTTTAAGATGAACAACAAATTTGTGGCTGCATCCAGCAGGTGGCAAGCACAGCACACTAAATTGTCTGAGAGAGTTACTTCTGGAATTGGAGGCTCCTGATTCAGTTTGACATACATACATGTGTACATGAACGAAACCTCATACAGGTGATGGCAAGCTCTGTTAGTCCCACATCAGCTTACTGAGTGCTAGGGCAGTGTTGCTGCTCTGGATGCTATTTATAATGCATGTGACTTATATTCTTTTTGAACGGCTGCCTCACATGCATGTGTAAGGATATAAGCTAAATAGAGAGCATTGTATGTGAGAACAATTTACCTGTCTCTTTAATTGTCACATTCAGGTTTCAATTCTTTTAAAATACTAGCTTTCAATTAAATAAACCTCCAAAGAAAGAGCATTTTCTAAATATACAGCTTTAGAAGTTTTACTGAACTAGCAGTATCTTGTGACGTGTAAGTAAAAAATGGAAAATCCAGCCACTTGCTAGCTAAGCCACATTTTAAATACAGATTATCAATATTGCAAATTCTTGAGGGTCATGTATTTGCTTACATGACATGTAAAGTTCTGGATTTTTTCTTAAGCTTTGTTATGTTGAAAAGCATTTATGAGTTCACTTATCTTTGAAGAAAATAAATGGGAGTGAATCAAGAGCGAATACTTTCTGGAGTTCATTATCTAATACGAAAAGGATATACGAGGATATCATTAGCTGGAACTTCTTACAATGCTTATCGCCTTTTCCCCTTCATTTGTATGGAGAGTTTGAGCCAGACTTCTGTTCTGATTTATGCTAGTATAAGCTTGAAATCGTTCCATACAAATAAAAGAAGGTTCTACAGGGAGCAAATGCTCCTCATTCCAAGATCAGCTCTATATAAATGGAGAGTAATTAAGTAAAAGCCAAGAATGAAGTTTAGTCTCCGTTGTTTAGTGATATGATTAAAAGTGTTATTTGTTAAACTATAATATAATCATTGTCACACTTCTGCTTGTCAGAATCTGAGTTTAAATGTCCACGAATTTGAAAAACAGAATGGATTTCATTAGCTGGTACTTTTCTCATAGAGTACTCTGGATATTTTACAAAAATAGTTTGAAAGTTTCTGATCACCTCTGTCTCAGAACTCCTGTTTCAAATAGTTTTTGATTTAATGACTAAAATTATGCAGTCAACCCACTCCATAAATAATTTTCTTCAGAGTCAGCATGGCATATTATGGAGAAAGGTGAGTAAACCCCATTCATGTGTCTCTGTGTGTGTGTATATATGTTACTACTATAAAAATACACACTGGGATAAAAACGTTTATGAAACAATATTTGAAATCTATAAGTAGGAGTATAAATCTAAAAATATATTTCTTCTATACTTAATAAATAAACCTGCTTTTTATTGCATATATTATGAACTTTTGCAATTTTAAAATGAAAAATAGTAGCACAAATTAGAATGAGACCAGTTTCAAGGTCCTGAAATTTCCATTTGTGTTTAAAGTTGGGCCTGTAGATACAGCATATATTTGAAAAACAAGTTATATTATAGCTGATATATAACTCATGTTTTAAAAAAAAAAAAAAAAAAAAAAAAAGAAAAGAAATGAAACCAAGCCTTTTAGCTCTCAACTCCTGGAACAAAACTTGGAATAGCTCATGTGTAAAACAGGTCCTTCATAATTCATGTAACTTACAAAAGCTTTTCCTTTAAGTTCAGAGATCTTTTTAGAAGTTTTATCTACCCTTGTTTTGTAGTTCCGAGTAAATGGCAGGATGCTGACAAACTCTGGTGTGTCTGTCTATCATATACATTGCTTTCAACAAAGAAAAACAAAATGAAAATCAGCCAGTCCTCCGCATACTGTAAAATAGAAGGCCACTGCTAAATCTTTTCAGTGTGATTTCTCTGAGGTGATTTAATGTTTCAGTAATGAGCAGTAAGCTGTGATGTCTGTGACTGCAGATGAATTTTGTCATTCTTGCTGCTTCATTCACAAGGCTGTTCAAAAAAGTATATTGTAAAACGCATCACTTGGTTTCGAGAGACCCAGCAGTCTTTTTAGTGGGCAAGCGGATATTTTCTGGTGGTCTGTAAGAGAGGGAGCTCATCTTCGTTGTTAGACTGGGATGCGTGCTGACATTTGGTGGAATGTATTTTATTAGCTGAAGAAAGTATTTTTTAAAATTTTTTCCAAAGAAAACATAAAAAAAGGGATTCAAACAGTTGTTAAAGTAAGCAATGCAAATAGTGAAGGGCATAGCCGTATCCACAATATCAGTGATTTTGCAGTCTGTTATTACATGTAATTGAATTAATACATCAAGAAAAGTGAATACTTGATGAGGAATCCAGGAAAAGAAAAAGAAAAATACTATTGCCACAATCATCTTAAAGATATCATCATTTCTGGTCTTATTTCTTTGAATCTGATATGCCTTCTTTAGGGTCTTCCAAATTAAGGTGTAGCTTGTTAATATGATTAGAAAAGGAATTAAAAATCCCAGCAAATTTTTGGATAAGCCTAGCCCAACCCGAAGTGTTGTATTATTGTTGTCATACCGAAAACCACAGACTGTCATGTTCAAGTTCTCAGCAAAGAATATATTACGGTGAATGATGACGGGCAAGCTGGCCACACCGGCAAGAAGCCAGATGGCGATGCAAGTTATTCTGGCAACAAACATGGTACGCCGGATTCGCGACTTCACTGGATGTACTATGGCCAGGTAGCGGTCAATACTAAGGCATGTGAGTAGGAACACACTGGCGTACAAGTTGAAACTTATCCCTGCAGATGCTAGCTTGCATAAACAATTGCCAAATGGCCACTGGTACTCCATGGCCGTGTAGGCGGCCCACAGTGGCAGAGTTATTAAAAAACACAAGTCGGCAAGTGCCAAGTTTAGCAGAAAGATGCTGGCCACTGTTTTCAGTTTCATGTAGCAGTAAATGACAATAACAACTAGGCTGTTCCCAAATATGCCTATGATGAAGATGATACTGTAAACAGTTGGAACCATAATGTAGATGTAACTGTGCCTTCCTGAAACGGGACAGTCAACGTGGATTCTTTTAACGGTTTCTTCGGTAGAATAGTTTGGGACCATCTTGATCTCTTCAGCTGTACACTTGTTTCAGGGAAACAATGTGAAGTTCACACCTACAGGACAAAGGTAAAGAGGGAGGAAAAAGTAATTCATACGGTATTTAGTTATTTTTAAAAATTTCAATGAAATATCAGGATTTTCTGTTTAACTAGAGAGATAATTCAGTGTAATAAATTCAATTTCTGATTAATAAGGCATGGAAGAGTAAGAAATCTACTTTTCGTTAACAGACTGCTACCTATGGCTTTCAGTTGAAAACTGGATTATAGGCCCAATTGCTAATCAGTACTCCTCCTGAAAAACTTTTAATGGAAAGCAATGAAAATGTTTTTTTTGCCCCCTTTATTTTTGTTCATAAATATACACAGTATGATCTACTTATGTTTTTTCTTTTTTTCCACGGATGTGTCTTATGGCTAATGCTACCAGTATTTCATGCTTTTTCTTGATTTTTATAATTCCTGGGCCATATCCTGCCCTCATTTTTTGTGCAATCACAATTCCCCTCTAAAAACATAAGGATATGTTTCTCTTTCCAGCTTTGAATCGAAGCAGTAATCAAGTTCTAAATCTGCAAGTTGTGAACTTGCAGTTCATTCCCTGTGGAGTTCTACCCTGACACCACAGATATCAGTTGGCTCAACTACAAAGCACGTGTTTGTCTGGAACTTGCGTTGTCTGGATTCAGAAATTCATACCACAGAATTCTGTTGGATCATTTTTATTTGGAATGCAGGCAGATGGAACCAGTAGACCCAAATTTTAACCAAGTTTCCTTCATTTTGCTTTTTTTCTGATATGGCATGAAAGACCAGATTATTCATGACGGTCTCGATACAATGCCTAGAGCAGGAGCTTTATCAGTGACTCTGTAGGGAGTTGGAAGTGAGCCATTGTTCACAAGTGCAGTATGTAACAGTTCAGTAGTTAAATAAATCCCAAACCAGCCCAAGGCAAACAGCATACTGATTCTCAGATCACAAAAACTAAGGGGAAATTTTTTTTTGTATACCAGATGTAATATGGGGGGCCAACTTTAAATGTTTTCTCAACTGATTTCCATTTTAATGTAGACTTTGTGGAATAAAACAGAGGTAACAATGTTAGGAGTTAGGTGTACATTGTTAGATTATTTTTTTACTGTAAATGAAAGCCAACAAACTTCTTTCAGTTACTTAATAAGTTTACAGTTCAAAATACAACTAGTTAATGAACATATGTCATAACAGAGACTCAAAGTACCAAATGAATGTACAGTTATCTAGGTTATTTTTTTCCATAGATAGGTGCTATATCTCATGAGCAAAGTTTTTCTGAGATATCTGAATCTACACTTAAGCCTTAACATCTTGCATTAACAAAAGAAATGAATACAGATTAGGGTTTTTTTGAATACAAATTAGGTTTTTTTTTTTTTCTGGCTTTAAAAACCAACCAACCAACCCCCCAAAAAAACTTTTTAAAGTTTTAATAGGAAAGTGAGGCATAGATTCACCTCAGCGAAGTCCACATAGGAAGCCTGTAGAAGAGCCAGGGACCAAACCCAGAACAGGGGTTGCAGTCAGTACCTTTTGAGCAAAGTATCCCTTTGGCTCTCACTTTATTATCTTTTAAGATTTTATATTATTGTTTCTGTCTTATTTTATGTTCTATTATTAGGTCTGCACTAGTTAGCTGATTCATTTCAATAAAGCTAACAGTGCAATTTCAAGATGTGGGTTCTTGCTAATTCTATCAGAATTGGAATATCTAGTTAACTGCAAACAATGACAAACCTTTTGTCAAGATATGCAGTGCAACACCTCCCAGCATCTCCAATTCATTATGTGAATTCGTCTTGTTTCCGTGGTTGGTGAAGATGTCTCAATATGACATCAGCTATTTTAACCATGTTTAAGATGTTAAAAAGTCAAGCAAATGCATCTCACGAAAACAAGTGTGTGCCATTCTGATCATGTGTGGCAGTGTAATGCATCCTGAGCTCAACTTCCTGGCTTTCAAACTGCACCAAATCCAGAGTAGTTGGGTGTTTGCCTCTGTGGAACATCATGCTGCCTGCAGGACAGGGAGAGCCAACATAAAAAGTCTGCAAGATCAAGAAATCCTCTTATCTCAACCCTTGGTTGTGGAAGTGCCCAGAAAGGTTTGACAATAACCGGTAGATTCCACAATGCGATATTTGTCTTGCTGCAAAGGTGCTGTGTGGTTTATTCGCTATAGAAGCCTTTGCTCACTTATTCCCATTGAGACAATGGCCAAAGTAAGCAGTAAGAAACCAAAGTGAAGTCTCTACCAAGAAAATGAGCATTGCAAGCCAGACATGCAGTAAAGTAGACCAGGGTCCAGTTAAGGCTGAGCAAGACATTTCTCCATGACTAGATTAGTGGTTATACACATTTTATACAAAGCAGGTATTTCTATATGAGAAGTACTGATGTGTGTTTGAAAATGTTGCAGAAAAAGATGATTAGTACAGCTTTATGCTGCCAGAATTCACCACAGCAGGCTAAGTTAAATGCAAATACTGAAATTGTGCACATTGGTAATGCCATTTAAAGCATCTGAAACGACCTCAGTTAATATAATGATAATTGAATCATTTGAAGGCTGATACACAAGGAGCTTTTTCCAAGAGGTTTGAATTGATGTGATTATGAATTGTATGTCAACATCTATCTCAATCCAAATTATCTGGTGAGCAGCAAACCCCTGTCGTATGTTACTGTCCTGTGACCTTTTGTCTATTTTTAATTATGATGACTATAAGAAGTCACTGATCATGAAATGCTTCAGACTGCTCTACTAACTATTATTTATCACTCCGTTCATCACTGCTTTTGGGTGAGCATGCATCTTTATGAAACTGCCTGCTGAAACAAGGAATGCTGGGTCTGTGCAAGGTAAACAGCACTCTGCCTGGTGAAAGATAAGATCACACTGACCGTGGCTTTCTGTGAGAACTTGATCCGGTATAAATAGGTACACAGATGTCACAAGTCAATTTTTAAACAAAAATGTGTTTTTAATATTTGCTTTGACAGACTAAGTAAACTCTGATCGACCAACCCTGCCACAGTTTACCCACCCTGCCATTAAGTAATGTGTTTTTTTTCCTTCTGATGGTAGGTGGATTATTTGCGTTTCTTACAAATGAGAAGATACTTCTGTTTGAGGATGATGCATTCTAATTTTATATAAGATTATTACACAGGTAGAAGAGAGGCTGTGAAACGTTTGGAACTGTATGTTCAATATATTAACAATGTTCACTTCTTTCTTGTGCCATAAGCACTTTTTCCTTTATCTTGGGAGTTTAGCTCCCCTCCCCTTCCTAATTTCTTGCATTTTCTTTTTCTAATTGTTGAGAAACTAATGATACCTCCCAAATGTCTCATCTCACTACCTTTTTTATACCCAGCAGAACAACCCCCTTTATCACCACTGCCTTAATACCAGTCCTATTCCTACTTCAGCCTCTTCCCTGCTTTCCTGGGGTTCTAGAGCACTACTACTGCTCACCTGGCAGTAAGATTATATTCCATAAATGGCCTGCATCAAATGGAGTAGGAGTCTGTTCAGATAAAAGAATTACTGTTTAACAAATATGGATTTAGAATAAACGTACTGACTGCAGTTCCTGTCTGAGCAAATATTCTGGTAGAAAACCTGTGCTCATGCAATTATAAAATCATGCTCCAGAACTGGAGGAAGGAATACTCTTTGGGAGCCCTGTGGCTGTTGTCACTTGTTTCAGTGCGCAGATTCCAGTGGAATGGCAAAGCTGAGCTTGCTGCACTCCCTAGGCTAGTGGCTCCAAACCAGTCTCATAAGTGAAATCTGTTCACAGCAGCATATGCCTGTTGCCAGTTTGTTCCCAAGGTGTCATGTAGCAGCTCAAGACAGAAATGTTTTTAATCTCTTTAATTTGGAGGTGCCCTTATCCTACGGTTTTGATGGTGTGCTAGAACAGCACTACGTTCTCAGGTTTCTCAAAGTGAATGTTCCAGCCTCACTTTCACTGAAATTGTAAATATGAAAAAGTATCTTTAGTCCACAGTTGATGTGTGAAATGAGGAGAGTGAGAGCAATGCAAACACTTGGGCAAACAAAGGCACGTAATTCAAGCTAGTGTGGCCTTGCTGTGTGCATAGGCCTCCTGTCATCACTGCCTCTATCTTCCACAGAGGTCAGCGTCTGACTTCATGGTAAATGACAATAAATCAAAACATTACTGAAATGGAACTGCAACAGGCAGTATAGAACTGGAACACTGTCAGTGCATTGGTTCACAAGCAACAAGAACAGAAAGCAAGCTTCAAAAGATTCTTATTAGTAACTGTCAAGTTGGCTGTTGCTTTTGCAATTTTGGATCAAAAGGTGGTTTGATATGAGAACAAGTAGAATTTACAGGACCTTGTAATTGGCTGTGCGTTTTCTTTGAATAGCTGTCCTCCTATTCAGTCTTGCATAAAGGAACAATCAGTCTGAAATTGCTGTCAATTTTGTGGTGTTTGGTTTTGGCAATCTTCTGAGTTACAGTACGGTGCTTAACTTTTTGCTTCAGAAGTATGCTCTGAGTATACAGTATTAGCTGCATAAATGTGTATTTTTATGACCTATGCTAATATATTTCCAAGTAACTGTATTACACTCGATTATTACTCTCACTTATTCCATAAGTTAAGTGGAGCCTTATCCATATTCATGTGTTTCACAGGAGTGGGGCCCTGATCTGAAATAAATTTTAATTAACTTATGCTTGGCTTACCCTATGCTAACACGCAGCAGTTAAATGTTTTTAGCAATTAATTATTTTAACTATTGCAACTTAGAATCATGTAGAGGTGAGGTGTACTAGCGTTTTCTTGTCAGTCTCAGGATGCAGAACTGTATATTTTAAGTAAGTTTAATATATATTTATCTTTTTTAATTCTGTAACCTATATGTGGATTCTCTGTGTTCTTCCCCTTGCAGGAGTTGGAGCTGGTCACCTTCATTCATGCTAGCTCTATAGAAATGGCAAATAAACTGCCTGTGATCTTCCTAGGATATAGTTCTACTGCATCAAAACTCTAAATTGGGTATTACTTATTTTGTGCTAGCAGAGGACCAGTTATTGCTGTCTCATAAACACAAACTGTTTATGTACTCTGACCTTCTCTGTAAGAACTTCTCTGTATTTATTTCCTTGAGAATACTTCAAAAGTCTGTCCTTCTACATGATGGCTTTCATAACTTATGCTGAAAAGAATAACATCTCTTCCATCTATTTTCACAGGCTACTCTCATTATTTTCCCTTCACTTCCCAAGTAGCTTTCAACTCTGCAACTTCTTCCTCTGAAAACATCAATGCTTGAAGAATGACTAAACAGTGCAATTGGGCTGGGGGATGTTATTTTGAATTTTTTTTTTTTAGTGGTGGAGGGGGCATACAGGAAAACAACACGGTTAAGCATGGTGATATTTAAATTGAAGTTTCACGAGTATAATATATATTTCGACCACTAGAGGTCTGTATTTCCTATTTAAAAATAATTGCTTTATTTAATAATGAAATGTCATCACTTTCCACAGTATCACTTTCCTTCAAGATTATTTCTTTAAAATGCAATGCAAGACGAAATACCTATCATAAACATCTGCATATATGTAAAGTATAATGTACCAGTGTGAGCCATTTTATATTTATTTTAGTATCTACTTGCTTATGTCTAATTTCCTTTCTGCTGCTTTGTTTCTGTTTTTTTAGACCTTGAGTCTGATTTATGCACTAGTAAGTTATGGAGCAAGGTCCTGATGCTTTATTTTTTCAGACATATGCAGCTTAAACTCTAAAGGGTTTAAGCCAAAATAAGAAAAAAATATGTTTACAGGGAGAGTGGATATATAGTTTACCTAAACAGTGTAGATTAAAAAAAAAGTGGCACATACTCATGGATAATTTTTTAAACTCTGCCTGTTATTAAACATAAAACTTTTTCTTTTTTTTTTCCCCTCAAGTATCACACGGTATTATTTAAAGTAATTCTAAGTTAACTTGACTCCAACATGTATTTTCCTATTTAGTGGAAGATGTTTTTATTGATGAAAATGCTACTTCAGAACTACTTTTAATTTTAGATGAAATGGCAATGCGAGTCTACAGTTTTTGTTATGCAAATGGTGATTTTTTTTAGACCTTCTGTAGTGTATATTTAAGAAATTATAAGCAAAGTCAAAATTTGAAAATGTATCTTTCTCCCCAGTCATACATACACGCAGACTTTCTGTTTTCGCTATACAGCTGGGCATGTTTTTACCCCTTTGGACACTCAGGATGTGATGATGGTTCTGCTTCAAATGATTTATTTAGCTAACCAGTCCTCTAATGCTGGCAAATAGCTTTTGATCCAGATAGAGAGGAAGGGTTATTAGTGTTATGGTGACATATTTATTTTATTGAAACTAGTAGATGAGCAAAGAAGAACTGAAAAGTTGATATTAACTGTATTATCTTGTGCCAGGTAAGTAGAAATATTCAGTGCCTTATTCTATATTTCTGTGCAATGGGTTATGCAGTGTCAGGAAACTTAAGGGATGTTTGGAAAAAATGCTGTACAAGCCTATGAGGGTTATATCTTGAAGTTTCTAAAAGCAGAAGCATCTAGAGAGAATTAAAGTGATATCTAGAGACAGAGCACTAGCATGCAGCCAGCCAGATTTAAAATGCATAATTAACAAAAATAATCTTTCAGTTGCATATTTTAGCACTGTGTTACAAATGCATGTGGTAAACAGTGTTATAGGTGAAATGCCACCTCTAAAACACGAGTTTATGTGGCTGTGGAGTAATGAATAAAAACTTCTGAATACTTTTTTTCTTTTTGGACATTTTCCTGCAGTTACACTATTTGAAGACAATACTTACCTGTAGAAAGTAAGCTGTTCTTCAGCATGTAGAACCCATGAAATTCTTTAAGACCTCAATTAATTGAGGTTCTGTTCCCTCCATGCTGGTAATTGAGTTACCGAGAGCACCTCCAGACCACTTTTGCTTAGAAAGAGAACTTGGAGTGGCTTTCAGTTATCCTAGTCATCTGCAGGAGACTGGCTCAGCACCAAGGCCAGCCTTGTTATTGTAGCCTCTGTTCTCAGGGGGCACTGAAGGTCTTCTGTTAATCCCCAAGATTTGGGAAAGAGTTGAGAAAGCTGTCCTATCCTGCTAGGAGTGGGAGAGATCTGCACTAGTTTTAGGATAATCTGACAGTGTTCAACTTGTTAAAATTGAAGGTCTAGACACAAAGCCCATGGGTGTAAGGGGAAACTTGCTGAAAGAAGCAGGCAAGTGGATCATGCCTTGAACGAAGAGCAATCCAAGTGCTAGAAAATTCTTTTAAACAGAAAAATGTTGGCTTTGGAAAAGCAACATCTCTATTAAAGTTTAGTAGTATTACTAAATGCTTAATAATACTACAATGTAATACGTGAGAAACTTTCTGCATGCTCTTTCCAACAATGTACAGTGTAATAATATCACAGTTAGAATTCTGTCTGCTGCTGGAGCAGTGAAAGATTGGACAAGTTTTTGCCTGTACTTTTGTAGTACTTGCAAAGTCCAGGAACATTGGAAATACTTCTTTATGCTACTCAGCTCTTTAGCCAAAGTTAACTCTACCAATTCCCTCCTCATCTCTTTTTTTTTTTTTTTTTTTTTTCCCCAGAAGTTGGGAAATTGATATATTTCTATGAAATTTTATTCACAGATGTTAGTGTCAAGGAAGGATTGCTTAACCTCACTAGTTTCTCAACCTCATTAGAATTTAGTGGTTTAGTAAATGCTGGCGTGGCAATGGTTAGGTTATTTTGTACAAAAGTTTGTTGACTGATCCACAGATCACTCATTATGGCTAGCCAAAAGTATTACTCTTAACTTTCAGTAAGTATTTTAGTTAATAGGTTTCGTTTTCCGCATCTTCTAGGTATGTGCTTAGCAGTAAACATTTTCTGGGAGCTTTTTCCTGTAAACACACATAATTTAGCTTGATGTTACATGGAGGAAAACCATCCTTGGGTTTAATAAATGCAGAACTGGATTCCACAACACTGAAAGACTAACCATGCTCAACATGCAGTGTATTAATCTAATCTCTTGAAGAATATTGATCAGGTGGTGGTGTAATAGATCACCGTTTCTGGCTTGACTGTGTACCTCTGGGTATCTTAATTTTTCATGTAATTTTCTGGTCTCTTTCTTCTTTATTCATCCTCCAGAGCAAACTCTATTTCATTCTTTGAACAAGACTGTAACAGTGTGTTTAAAACTCTCTGGTGTTTAGTATGTCTTTACATCTCCTGAGGATATATAATATCTAAATGTAAAATTATCCACAGCGCAGTAACTTAAAACTGAAAAGATAAATAAACTGATAAAGTGAAATAAACGTCTCGCTTAAGAGTTCTAGTTCAGTACTTAAACTAAACAGTAAAAGAGTAAGCTTCAGAAAAGATGTCTGAAAGGTGAATCTCTAAATGATATCCCCGTGTCCCAGTCATGGGACAGACACTTGTTTTGTCTTGATATAAATGAAGATCTTTTCTTATCTAGGTTATTAAACCTGTAGCTGAATTTCTTTTTAAATATAAGAAATTCACTGTTAAAACAGAAGGTAGTCAGTCTTTTTGTTTATACCACAGGGTAAAGAATTGCCTCTTTGTCTAATAAACACCAAAGACAATTGGATATATTGGCTCTTTGAAATGAGGGTATTACCTATCATTATCAATCAGCATGGAGTTCTGCACCTCTGGTCTAGCCATTAGCTTTACAGAAAGGAAGAGTAGTGCCCTCCTAGGAGAGAAAAACGATCTGTAAGCAGTAGGCTAACCTAAAGGCTGTTTATCAGGGACCTATCAGTTCCTCTCTTTTTTTAACAACCCCATTTACGGCATAGTGCCCAAAAAGGAAAAAAATATATCTATTTCAGATCAAGGTAATGCTAGAACTTCTAGGGTTTTCAACATCAACATGAAAAGATTTTTTTTGAAGGGCAACATAACATAAGGTACTGTTTTATTATAAACATACAGCTAACTGCACATTCATAATTTCAAATCTGATGCCTCATTATGCAGTATCTTTAGGGTATTTTGAAGTACCCAAAAGAGTCCATAGCGAAGAAGAAGAATGAAGCCATCAAGTCCCAGAATGAATAAAAGTGAGATTAGTTTGAGCTGTGAAAGGTCACGTACTGCATGGTTACTTTCTCCAAATGATAGTAAATGAGTGGATTAACACATTTCCTTTATTGCAGCTGGAATTGCCTATATAAAATATAGTGTGCCCCATGTGATTATTTTTAATAAAAGACGGAAATCAAATTCAGGTTTGCTAAGAGCAAGTGAAATCATTTGATGAATTTTGAGTTACTATTCTGATAGCTTAGTTCCACGGAATAAGTTTTAAAGTATTTTTTAATTGCATAGCAGTGCACGTCCTACGCAAATGTAGCTTCTAGACACACACCTAAAATTTCTGTTAGCACATCATTTCCATGGAGAATGAACTATAAACTGCTACGGTAAACTCCTCCAATCTGAGGAGTAACGGAGTTTATATTAATTCTGGCCTTCATCCAGATCTGTATTTCAGCCCGATGTTAAAAAGTCTAAGTAGAAACAGGGTGGTGGGGAAACTTACTGAAGTAAAAAGCACTGGTGAAAACCCTTATCATGCCCTCTTCTAACAGAACAGAGACCAGATATCACATGGGAGATACCTCACCTTTTTTCAAATCACACAAAATCATGATTGGACTTACTGGGTATTTAATATACCTGTTTCTTTCCTTAAAGCTATGGGGTACTCTTCACTCAATCTTGTGGGTACCTTCATCAGGTACAGCGTTAACTACCACTCTTCCTTTCCACCTTGCAGCAGAAATACTGTGGTGCTTCAGAGCACAAAAGGCTTAATAAGGAGCTACAAGACATTTTCCATACTCTTGGGAGTATCATCAGCCTCTGATCATTCTTATTTCTTGCTGGAGTGAATGTCTTTGTGCATCCAACAACGAAAGACTTCTAAGTTTCACTGTCAAGATCTTCTCAGTATTTGCAAAGTTTCACCAGTCCTTTAGAACGTAACTATCACCTGGAGGGTGGTCTTTTGGGGGGAAATAAGGACCACTTCCGCAAACTGCTCTGAATGTAAGATAAGAGCCCTTCTTTCTACTGCTGTTCAAGGATGAGACAATGTTTTGAGCAGCACAGAGAGGTATCTACGCGTTTAGCTTGATGATCAGCTCTTTTTAAAAATCACACTTATAAAGACAATAGTTTCACCTCTATATACAACTTGCGGGTCCCAACTATTCCATGCATTGCCAAGACCTGAACTGAATCTGACAGGAAGAAATGGTACTTGCGTGGCTGCCTTTATGGTACTGAAGATCTTTAGTTATTTGTGTTCAATTTGAAGTGCAATACCACTGAAAAGGCATGAATACAGTTATCAACCTGAGCTCACCTCAAATGCTCAAGTAAAAGCAAGTTTTCTGGATTTCTCTTCTCATTTGCATGATCTTATTCTGTGACTTCTTTTTTTTAACCACTTGCCATGTTTGTACTTTAGTCACTTGCCCTTTCTCTGGTTTCACTGAGGCAACTTTTGTTGTAGTAGTATTGGGGCTAGTCTTTTGATGGCACACCGCAAATGTTTTATCTTTGCAACTTCTTGAAAACAGGAAAATGTGGAGTCTCTACAATCCTATGTAGATAAAGACCATGTGACAGAAATAATGCATTTCTGTTATCTAAACCAATCAGAAGGATGATGCCTTAGAGTGCTGTGAGGCATGGCCTGCTGCTTACTTTTGCTAACTGCTGGGTTAGCTTAAATCATACTCATAGTAACTATGTGACTTTCTACAAAACTCCTGAAACTCAGTCAAACTTTGGGAAACTCCTACTGATGTCACTACCCATGAAGTTGGGCAAATGCTGAAAATCTTGTATGTAAAATATTGCTCTTTTGGTGTTGTGTGAATAAGGACTTTTCAAAACAGCGTGTTTTTTAGGGGCATTGACAATACAGAAAATGCAGATGGAAACATTTTGCATGTTGAAAGGAAAGAAGATGGGGGGCTCTCCTAAGGTGTCCAAACACAAAGGGTTGAATGGACCAGATGTATCAATGTTGGTAGGAAAAGAGGTAGCTCTTCATTTGTTAAAACACCCAATGAAAATTCACAGAATATAAAAATTAATTTTATACAGCAGAAAGGGGTGAGAAGTTGGGAACCTCAGGAGTGCTACATAAATCTTTCTTTTTGTGAGTCAAATGAAATCTTTGCCACTTTAGAGGTTATTTGCATTCTGGGATTTATCTTTTTGGTGATCACAATTATGGTGCAAATAAAGCTTTGGGGCCTTGAGAATAACAGCTACTCACAGAGACTAAGGCTTGTTGAATTGAAACCAAAAATATTAGCGTCTCATGGAGATTTCTTGCTCACAAACTGTAATTCCCAAACTGACTCCAGGACACGAAGAGGGTACGTGTATGCATGGGTTCTTCCTAACAGTTTTTGCAGCATATAAAACCCTAACACTTCAAAGTCTAAAATATTAGAAATGCACATCATTTAACATGGCTGTTAGCCAGAGCAATTTCTACAATTAATATTTTTTTCTCAGGAATACAGTGAGGAAGTAACAGCTATGCAGGTCTCTTCCAGACTCCCCTGCCTCCCTCACTGAAGTCTCTCTACATCTTCAGCTTTTATTAATTGATATGAGTCAATGACAAGGTAAATGGTTATATCTTTTAATGGTTACATCTTTTAGTTTATTAAGCCTAGTTGTACTGCTAGGTAACGTGTGAAATGGAAACCTGGACTTTTTCGGATTTTTGCTCAAGGGAGAAAAAAAGGTGGTAAAGGATAAAATGTCTCTTAAATTCTGCAAAGAATGATAAAATAACAAAATGGCACGGGTCATCACAGGATGGAAAACAAGTATTATTACATGGAAGCTGAAAAAAAAAATCAGTATAGCCAGATTAGGAACGGCTATAAGAGGAGAGGTATTACGGTCTACTCTGTGAAAGTCCAGGTACTACTGACTGAGGTAATTAAGTGTATACTTACCAGCCCATGGGCAAAAATAGGTAAAATTTGCTGAGTTCAAACTAGTGGTGGTTGATAATTTAGCAGAAAATGAGAATTCATGCATCTAAATTAGAAATGATAATATTCTAAAATGGCTAATGCACGAGTGACATACTGACAGTGATTACATCTTGCTGTGGGCATCTTCTCTGTCATTGGCAGAGATCACATTAGAGAACAGAATGGAAAGGCAAGCTGCAGTTGTTTCCTTGTGAAGTAAATGGTCCTTCTGGGAGAAAAGTTGTGTTTTCTTTTATTTTCTTTTTTGAATTGAGGTGCAAGGTTTTAGATCTCTAGTTTTATTTACTGTGAAAGAAGCAGCTCAAAATCAGTGGTGTTACTAGTACAAAACTACTGAAAGTGATGTTCTAATTAGGTTTCTGTTGCTTTCTCTAGATGTTTGCAGGAGGAAGGGCAGGAGACATAGCTAATAACTTTGTAGACAACGATGGGTGACAGGGCTTCTTTGTGGAATTATAGGTTAGTCCAAATAGAGGCTTCCCTGGTAGTCCCTCTCCCACTGTCATGTTCTGCTCTTGTTCTGCTAAACTAGAAGATGAAGAGGTAAAAGTTACCATTATATATGTAACTCAAGCTCCTGAACAGTTTTCTTTAGTTAAAAGTGAGATATTAAACATGATGAGCAGTAAACTCTGCAAGATTTTGCAAAGATACTCCTTCTGGTACCAGGAACTGATACAAGGAACAGCCTTTCTGTATGTACTTTTAAAACAGTAAGAAAGGTGCATAAATTTGCTCCAAGTTGTGCAGCACATTGATAATGTTCTGACATGCATGGAAATATCTAATGCGTGTGAGGCTTCACCTGTACATTCAAGAGGCCTTTTTCCTGCCATGAGCTAAATCACTAAAATGGGGCCATGAGGCATCTAAAAGCTCTACAGGTTTAACGCACAGACCCTTCTGCAGGCTGTGCTTCTTATTTTTACTTCTTCCCCTGCAAACGCAGAAGGCAAGTGTAAATTAATGAATAACAAGCCAGTGAAGACTTTTCCAGTTTGAGAAATACATTGTGCTGAGCAATACAGATATTTTCATCTGCAACAACAGCTAATCTGTCAAAAAGTGGAAGGGGGAAAAAAACTTGCATGTTTTTATCTAATATACTCTCACTAAAAAGCTCTGACAAATCACATCCCTGTTTCTTACCTATCATCAGTGGTTAAAGTAACTGATAGAAACTTTTGCTTGAGTAATGAAAGCATTTGCTAAAAAATAAACACTCATGCAGATGCAGCATTCATACGTGGACATGGACATTATCAATATCACTAAAGTATCTGTCATGTTAATTAAACCATCTAACGTGGAAGTTTTAGCACTATATTTCCAATACCATGGCTGGTGACTTTCACACAGCTTCCTGCTAGTCGAGACATTATGGCTCTGGGGAAAAACAAATCCCATGTTGAACACTTTTTTTCTTTTGACTTCACTGTGAAAAATAGTGTTTTTCCTACTGGAGAACTTATAAAGTGAAAGCAAGTGTATTGTAAGTTTCTGTGTAAGGAAATAGATGTTAGATTTCAATGCCCCTGTTCAAAAGCAGCTTTGTTTTCCATGTGTCATAATTCAGCACTATGTAACAGGATTTGTTTCACTGGGTCTGACTGAGACACTTGATTATTTTTCTGTTATATAATTAATATTCTTATGGTGGGAAAATACTGCATTATGGCACTATGCCTCAGAAAAGCCTTTTTTTCTTAAACGAGAATGTTAGTAACAGCCTAGAGGGAGAAGTTAAAAGACTAAAAGCAAAGGATCAGCATGGAGGCTTCCTAATGAATACCTCATTAGGGTCAGAAAAGGGAAACCAAAGGCAGAAAGGAAAGAAAACAGTATGGGTAACTGGTAAAGTACAAGAGTTCACTCAGACAAAAAAAAAAAAAAGAGCTTTTAAAAGGGTAATGCAGCTAAACCCTAGATAAATCAGTAGCATTGTAACTGTTAGTAAGCATAACATGGAAAACATAGAGAACCAATTGTGATTTCACTTAAGCAAAATTCCTGTTAAGGGCACATCATTATAAGGACTAGATGAAAATTTGATGAGTAGCCAAATATAAAGACAAGCAATGAACCTGTGATTTTGATACATGTCAGTTGGACTACTGAGGTACTAAGGGGTTAATCAGAGAATGAAAGCTCAAATACAGACACCTTAATTCAAGTCAGTGTGAAAGATATTACTGCCCATGCAAAAAGCAGATATTGCAGTCCCTAGTGCTTTGTCTGGAAAGCAGCACACTTAATAGAATGATAGTAAAATAGATGTTCTGCCAAATGTGTACAGCTTGTTTCCTGTTTTTATCAAAGTAAAATTTATTGGTCTATTTTGAAAATAAAATTCATCAGTGAACTCTTTACCATCCTGGCCCTGAGACTTTTCCTGTGGGTACCAAGGACCAGTAATAGAGCAAGCAAAACCAAGAAGGATGGTAAAACCAAAAAAGGTGAAATGCCCTTGCATTATATGATCTCTTGAGGATGTCAGTTCCATCACCCTGCTCCCCACCCTCTCCCAAAAAAAAAGAAAAAACAAAAGCAATGCTACAACAAATAAACCCACAAAACCACACAAAGCTAAGCTGAGGTGCCGTGAATCAGTGCATCCTGAGTCAAGTGCACTCTTGGTTCTTAAGCAAAGGTGACTGCAAAGATGCTTGGGAGGTGTAGCACTGTGCCCTCTAAAAGGTGCCACATGAGCTTTACTTTAGTGCTAGGAATATTACTGGTTGAAGTGAGAGCATGCTTGGGTATGTGGTTGCCCTGTACTGACATGGCTTTTTCACTGTATGCTTAAGAGCACTTGGTGAAATGGAGCAGCATGATAACACCAGTATTTAAAACCAAAATATTTTAGGGCCCTTGTCTCTTTAAGAGCTTTTTTGAAAGCACATGGGTAAAGAAATATCCTTTACCTGAATTAAAGCCTGATTTGAGCAAAAACAGCAACTGTCCTATGGTACCTATGGTAATCTGCTAATATTAGCAAAGTTGATGCTGGCTAATAACCAAGTCAATAGTAAAACAGAGACAAATCTAGCAGCAAAGCTAGAGTTTTACTTTGAAAACAAGCGTTTTCCTGCCCCATGCTTTCCCTTTCTGATTGTTACACCTGAAGTACAGAACCTGAGGGACAAAATCCTGAGCAACTACCAGAAATTGAGTGATATCAGACTAACTCTTGGGCCCATAAGGGGAGAAAAGGAGGCGGGGGAAGGAGGAAAATTGTCTGAGTCTGAGGTACTGGGAAACAGAACAAAAGACAAAAAGGCATTTTTGTAAAGACAAAAAGATGAAAGGAAGACATACATCCTCCTATAAACTCAGTTTGGGAGGGACATGCATGGTTTCTAAATAAACAAGTTCAGTCTGCATCTTGTACATTATGCGCTGGCTGCTCCAAGCAAAGGGTCTGCCCAGGCTGTGACGATGCTAAAGCAGGGTTAAATGGAGGATAACTGCCAATAGAACATTTTTAGGGAAGTCAACTAGTGCATTTTTCTCCCTTGCGTAAGCTCCCCAACATAAAAGTACAGCTGTTCAGTGGTTTTCTGGAGTGTTTTACTATTTGCATGAGTCTTCTGAGCTTGAAATGCTGAGGCACAGTACTCGCATTCAGTGTATCCCTCTCAATTTTCAGAAAACCGAGAGGACTCAGGAATGCTGTTATGCTGTTCTATCTTATATTTCTGTTCTTGTATTTCATCTACTGATTATTAGGTACCAATAGAAAACAATTGATCAGTATCTGATATTTTTTTATGACCTAGAAATAAAGGAACAGATTAAGTAGGTGAAATTAGGCATTTGGTTAAATCATTCTTTGTTCTGGCCTTAACTCTAATTACAGCCTTCACCTCAAACAGTGAAATACTGTCTAAATATTGACCTTGCCCAAATTCAGTACCAGTTTCTTTAAATATTGCCAACGTTACCTTGTGTTGTAGCCCGCTCTTTGTCTTGTCATGCCATTCAGTGATGCATTGCCAATCTGATCGCTCTTTCCTGCTGTGAGGTAGTCTTCAGTTATTACCCATTTTCTGTGCCTATAAGATAAATGCTACTCAACTACAATAAAAGCAGCTAAACACCACAAATAGTAACCAAGTATTCTATCCAGAGTTGTTATATAGCAGATATCAGGACAGTTTTGCTATCAAGCGAAAACCAAATGGAATGAAAATTGTAAAAGATGCTTGACAGCCCCAAATCTGTAGTTCTTTCAGAAGGCGGTGCAGCAGAGAATAGTAACAGCATGCCATTCTGAGCATATTTTCCTACTCTTAGTTGCAATTCAGTTGAAAGCTCAAAGTAATTTTAGTCTAATCCATCATTTATCTGAGGATAAGTCAGTAAATGATTAGACCAGCCATTCTATTTTATGGGCACTGTCTCAGACAATCACAGCTGTTAGGATTTACAGTAAAGATAACCTCTCTTCACTTGCCTGTTACAGCTGAGGTTAAAAAAAGAAAAGGCAAGTATCATAACTTCTCTTATTTGCTGGTTTTGTTAAATTCCCTAAAATGTTCAAAAATTACACAAGCTTCTAGAGTACATCTGTCAACTTTTATTTTGACAAACAATAAATTTTAGAACATGGTATGAGTGCTTTGAGTACAATGACTCTGTATTGTTGAAAGTGATCTATTGTTGATGGAGAGTGAACTGAAAGAGAGATTGCGGTTACCAAAAGCTTACTGGCTTGCTTTCATTGTAGAGTTTTTAAGACCAAAAGGAGGAGGTCCAAAATGATACCACGATTAGGAACTTACTGTGCAATAGCAGCTGTACATGGCAAAACAGCTTCGCTGAAACCTTTCTGATCTTCAGGATGCAGTGTTTGGACCCCCTACATGAAGTCTATACACTCTTAAGCTCTAAGAGAAAATCCTGTTGCGTCTACTTAAAACTCTCGAATACATTTGAACTCACTTTGTGCCTATGTGCAAAAATTTCAACTTTGCATAAAATTTTAATTCCAGAACTGTTCTGACTCACCTGGAAGATAGTAACAATTTTAGAGCGGAACCTGCCTACATCATGTCTTGATAAGTAGCATGGGTTCAGTTCTCATCAAGAGCAACACTTTATTCCTGTTAGTGTGGTGGAAACTAACCCTACAAGAGTAAAATAGGGAAAAAGACTTCCTTCCACTCTTCCCTCTTCTCATAAGCAACACGTTTTCCATTTTGTCTTCAGAATTCTATAAAATACTAAAAATGTCTCTGCAATTGCTTGTTAATTTTCTTTCACCTAGCTTCTCAAACCTGACACTAACAGAGGCTGACTTCTTAAAAATGCTATAGTTTCCCTAAGGAAGAACTGTCAAAAATCAGAGCTGCTACCCAATACTGCAAAATTACTAATTAACATTTCAGAGGAACACAGGGCAGAACACAACATGAGTGCAAATGACCAGTACGTTTCTGATAGAATTGTTGCACAACTGAGAGCAATGAGGCACAGACATCAGCAGTAAGCTAGGTAAGGCTTAAAAACTGAAACGAGTTTACCTAAAGGTTATTTTGCTAAACATGCAGTAAGAGTCTGCAACACAAGTAGACTGCCGTGCGCCTGTAGTAGGCAGGCTTATGCTGCCCTGTCCCAGTTCCTGCAGCTGGAAGCCTTCCCAGGCTTGGAAGTCTGAAAGAATTCTCACATTATACTTTCTGGAGAGAGATCGTTTAAAATGAATGGATGCAAGAATTTGCAAGGGGTCTGAAGTGCAATTACCCTTTAGCTAGTATTGGAATTCAGAAGAATTAATGCTGGAATGCTGGTACTTACTTGACTTCCTTTTTGCCTTTCTGCTCTGTCATTTGTTGGAATTGGTCTGATCCAACTCCCCAGCAAATAATTCCCCACCCAACAGTCTCTTTCACACAGTCTGTGCTGTTTCACTGACCTGCCCAAGCTCCCTTCGTTATAGCTAAGGAAACTGTGGGTGGTTGGTTGGTTGGTTTTGTTTGGACCTCTCTTTAGGTTAGCATTTTGGTTGCCAGAGGATGCATGTTGATTGATTGCTGGTATTCCTGTCACAGATAGGTGACAGTTTTATTTTGCTTATCCATTTGGTCACTTGCTTTGGTGTATCTAATATACTGTCCAAACATCTATTCGCATCTCAATGAATCTTAATAACCTATGTCCCCAGCTCAGCTTGAGGTGTAATACATTCAGATTAAATTTTACTCTCTTTCTCCTCTTATAGAGGTGACTCCTGTAAGAAAATAACTATTGACTTCAGCTTAAAAAAAAAAAAAGATTAACCAAGTAGAGTGAGTCAAACATAATAGTAGATTAAAATAATAGACAAATATCCATGTTCTCTACCCAACTTGTGACAAAACTTGACCTTTTATGAAGGGAGAAAAGGACACTTGAAGCATGGGACACAGAGATGCATGCCAGCGACTCAGAAACAATTGGGTGGTTCTCATAGTGTGATTAGATGCTTAAAATTTGGACAGTAATAGATCCAAGGCAGATTATGAATACTCCTGGTGACATTAGTAGCTTCTGGACATCCAAAGGAAAGGAGAGGGAGTGAGCAAATGAGAGTAATTTGTAACTATTTGAAACATTTTCAGTCAAGACTATACTTTTGCATAAATATGAGTTTAACTGGGACTGTGAGTTTGTGATTTATGCAACTTTAAGCTACCACATTAATCAGTGGGGCTGTTGTAAGGAACCATAGAAGTGCAAGAGAAGAGAACTCCCTAAATGCCTTCCCTTACAGAAAACAGAACAAAATTAATGCATCGTAGAAAACCTAGAAGTGTAGGAAAATGCACTGACTACCCACTATCTGAAATTAAAATTTTCATTGGACCCTCTCCAATTCCTATCTCCATGTCTGCAAACACAGTCTCTATGTTTTGAGAGTATTCTGGAAAGTGTAAATAAATCATCTTTTTTGTGCATTTGCCTCTTTAAGTAGTACTCCGAATAGTAGCAGAAGAAATGAGATGCACTTCCAGATATTTTTAGATATTGAACATAATTTAGAATGGTAATATTCACCAGGGAGCACCTACAAATCTTGCACCTCTTGTTCTAAGCAGGCTGTGGAGTTGTGACATTTTAAACTGAAAGGCAGCACTCTCCTTACTTCTGCAGTGCTGTGGATACTAGCATTTCAGGCTGGTATTTGCTGTATTTTAAGGCAGTAGCTTCTAGCTGCAGTTTGCACATGCTGTCCAACCCAAGCAAGGTATTTTTTTTTCCAAGCAGGAAGGCAGGACATCTCGTATCATTGGAAATGGGCCCACTTTTACCTACTCCAGTGTAAGAATTAACTCTTTCCATCTATTACCTTGGCAAACGTAAGGGGAGAATGAAACCAACTATTTCACGATAAAGATGACTTCCGTCTCTTAATTGTACAGGACCACTTTGCTTTCTCAGTTTAGTAACAAACTAGGAAGCACACTATAGAAATCACTGATTTTTCTCTGCTATGTAGTTCAAGCTGTAGAGAGGAGAAGTGTACAGAAACACCATGTTCCTGCTAGAAAGGCACATTGCTAAAGTTCTTTAAGCTCTTAATAAATGAATGAAAGCTTATTTTTGTAGGCACTTCATGGTTTTGAAAGATACTGTAATTTAAGAGATTATGATGGCAAGAAGCAAAATGAGCTGCCAAAGTCAGGAGCATGAAACATTTGTCAGGCACTAAAACAGAGCTAGGAGAGCCCTTCTAGATCCCCATGGTAATTAACCTGCTTCAGGCCATACTCAATTCTCCTTGTTCAGGCAAAAATCTAATCATATTAACGGTGCAGGTTCATGTAAGTAAAAAGAGATGACAGACCCCGCTTCCCCCCTCCCTGCCTCCAGATAAACAAAAAGCCCTTCATCCCTTCTTGAGGCTTGTGATTTTACTGGGTCCATTTACTAGACTGCCTCATGTTATGTCACACCACACACTTGAGATACATACTGCTGCTTATGGAAGTGATGGAAACTTACAGTGAGCTGTAGCATGCTCTGGACAGAGTCCTGCTGTCATTTATTGCCATACAACTCATTAATTCCAGTGGGTTTGCAGAACTATATAAGCTGGCAAGATTGAATCTTGCAAATTAATGCTCATACATACTGTGATCTGGTTGTTGATTTGCTCAGAAGAATAGATGGCTTCTATATCTGTAATTAACTGCTAATAACTTAATGTTTTTAACGGATGGAGAATAGGAGGACAGTAAGTGTTACAGAATTTCACCTATAAAGGTCAAAGAACATATTGAATTCAGTTTTATGAGTCGAAGCCGAGTTTCGGAGCTGGCTAAGGGTACAAGTCTGGTTATGGAGACAGCATGCTACCGCATTTTTGATGAAATGGGTACCAGTTGCTAACTGGTGGAAGTTGTATCGCCTGGCTGCTACATTTTATTTATTAATTAAGGAAACAAATGTTTGCACAAGTCTAAAAATTAATCAGCCTTGCTTTCAGCGATTTTTGATTAATTTATCTCACGGATTTAGTGCAGTAATGAAAACTTCAAGTGCTCCTCTGATCTTGCCCAGAGGGAAGGGGCTGGCTGCTGCGGGCTTGCGGAGTCGCCTCGGTGGGGAACGGAGGTGACTGTCCCCAGCACCGCGCCTTACGCCAAGCGTGCCTTTGCTCTGTCTTCAGGCTGGTGCAGGCCAGGTGAGCTCACGCAAAGGGCACGGCCGTGAATGTGGGGGACCTTTATCCACCTCCAAAATCAAGACAAACGCGTGGCGTTGGCTTAGCGAGTGGGTCTCGAAGGGCAAGCCGGGGCGCGGGGGGGGGCAGCAGGACGCAGCGCCCCGACCTCCAGGCGCCTTCCTCCCCCTCCCCCCGGGGCCCGGCAGCGCGACTCCGGCCAGCCCGCAGGGGCCGCCTTACCTGTCTCGGCGGCGGCTGGGACGGGACGGGACGGGACGGGACGGGACGGGACGGGACGGGACGGGACGGCCCCGTGCTGGGCTCGCCCCGCTCTCCCTCCCCGGCCGCACCGCTCCTCTCGCTCCGCTGCCCGGCCCCCGGCTTTATACCGAGGGGCGTTGCGGCGCAGTCCGGCACGCCGCCGGCTCTCCCCACCCCTCTCCCGGGACGTGCCCCCCTCCGGCCCGGCTCCCTCCCACTTCCAGCCCCCCGGCCACCGGCACGTCCGCGGCCGGAGACCCCTCCCCGCTGCGGGCAAGGGGGCTCAGGGGTGCCCGAGACGGGACGGGACGGGCGGCTCCGGCGCTGCGCAGGGCGCGGGGCTGCTGGTTCAGAGGCAGGAGGATGCTCCTGCTTGCGGCTGGCCGCAGGAGCAGCCACAAGGCGTACAAACGTTTGTAGTCTCTCTAGGAATTCCACGGGCTGCCCGCGAGCACACCTGAAGTGATCTGATCATCGTTAGCGAAGTTGCGATGTATGCAAAATAGGTGCAATGAATCTGACAAACTTTATTCTCGGGGAGTGGGGCGAAGAAGGAAGGAGGTCTGTTACCCTGCTTGGAACGGGCATCCTGGGAGGTGCACTCTTCAAGTCACTGCTGACATGAAAAGATTTTGTGAGGGATTTTTTGTTTCTTTGTTTTTCTCTTTTCTAAACCTGGATCTGGTAAACAGAACAGAGAGCAACTCTCAGGCAGGGTTTCTGACATTGCCATGCTCACCAGGAACAGTGTTTCACGAGTTCTGTTTTTATTTTAAGGTCCACGGTTCCAGACAGAGCTAATGCTTCCAATGAGAACTGCACTACTGCACATTACTTTCTAGTCTTTTATACACCCACTGCATTTTTGAAGGCCCTCTTAAGGAAGATGTGGTGACCTAGGATGGGACTGGTAATGTAAATTTGCTGTGGCTAAGAGTGATCAGGATTGACAGCAATCTTAGTGATAAGAGCAAGCACACCATAAGGAAACATTTGCATTCTGCAGTTATAACAACTCTACTGGAATAATAATTACTCTTCAGCATCTGCGGGTGTATTATCAGCAAGGAACTGGCCGGTTATAATTTGATTTTAAAAGTCTCTTAGCTAAAATGGAGGTTTGGATAGAAATACAGAACTGAGGTGTATTGCATGAACTTAATTGTTCCAGGATGGATCACGGGTGTGTTACATGGAGACCGTAGCTCACCGATGATAAAGTCTTTTGCCCTGACTTTATTTATGTCACATCAAGAACAAAACACCTGCCTTTTCATCAGAACAGTCAGGATCAGAACCGTTTATATTGGCTGCTTGCTGCCCTCTTGCACTGTGGGTGTTTATAATTGGCTTCCTCTCTGAGGAGATCATGCTGAGATATCATCTAATGTGCACAACTGTGTGTGTGTTCACAGATTTAGCATGACAGGGACTGGAAGCCACTGCCAGTAAGTACTACTCAGGCCTTTGCAGTCCCTGAAGCCAACTACTGCAGTTCGCTCTTTTATTCCCAGATATGTTATTGGTTGTATTACGTGGGGCTCCTGACATGTGGGACACATTTATTCTATCCAAATGTTTCTTTGTACATGTGTGATGTGATTACACAATTCCACTGAATATCAATGTATCTGGCAGATATTGCTGGGGTAACAGGCACAACTCTGTCTCTCTCTTCCATGGTAAAATCTGCTGGATGGAACTGGTGGGAAGGAGACCTCTGTAAGGTGATGCTTACAGGGGTTTGTCCTCAAGTGGTCTTTCAGTTCTCCTAAAGCTGAGCTGAAGAAACTGAAGCCAAATCTCAATGCCCGCATCAAACCCTTGCTACTTAGAGTCCCAAAATGCCCCTGGATGTCTGAGTCACTGCCTGCAATCAGTTGTTCCCTTTATTACCTTCCAGCATCCTGTTGTTTTAGGAAAGGGATAGGGAAAGTAGATGATCACTGTACTTTTACTGGAATAAATTCATAGAATCCTAGAATGGCTCGGGGTGGAAGGGACCTTAAAGCCCATCTAGCTCCAACCCCCAGCCAGGGACGCCACCTGCCAGGTCAGGTTGCCTAGGGCCCCATCCAACCTGGCCTTGAACACCTCCAGGAATGGGGCATCTGCAGCTTCTTTGGGCAACCTGTGCCAGTGCCTCACCACCGTAATAAATCGGGGAAAAAAATAAACAAAACATGCTTTTTATTTTTATTTTTTTAAAGATATGTATAAATTGATTTTGGTTCTGCATATCTTTGTTGAGTTCGGTCCACCTCTGGAGAGTATTCACATGAGAGAAGATGTAATTTCATGTAGTTTTAGGAGAATCTCCTCATTACTAGGAGTTTTGTGTCTGGAATCTCAGTAACAGAATTTTAATATGATGAGCACTGAAACATGTACTTGTTATAGAAATGTGGTTTACAAGAACATCCAGTGAATAATAGACTTGGTGACTAGAATTCTGTTTTCATTGAACTGCGTAAATAAAAAGTCTTCTTCCTTCCAGAATTGATTGAGGTGCCTGTAATGCAGAAAGGGCTTCAGGGAGCAGGTTTTATTCCACTACTTGTGTTAGATCAAACAACTATTGTTAAAAAGGTAACTGTGCTGGGCAGTTTGATTTGTATAAAATCAAATAGATACCTCTTCCAATAGTGAAGTTTATTAAGATCACTAGTACAATATTGAGAATAAATTGTTTAAAAACTTTAAAGTGTTTCTTCACTGGGACCTCAAAATAACATTGCCTTTAAAACCTCTGATTTTTCGTAATATGTTTGTAATGTTTTGTATCTGAAACTTGCAGGTGTTTGTTGTTGTTGTTATTCACATTTTCATAGATTTTGTGTTCTGCAAGAATGAGAAGAAAAAAATTATTTATCTGTTGAAAGCTGTCATTCCGTACATGGATCCCCACGGCACAGGACTTCAAGAACCAGACTTTAGGAAAGCACTGCAGGCTGTGAGATTTGTGGCACACTGCTTTTCTTTTTCATTTTTCTTTTTTATTATGTATTTCTGTTGTATTTTCCCACTGTTGGTTATTTCAGGAAACTGATTGCACTTTTGCACGTAGAATATAGCTGTGCACTTGCTTAACATAGAACAAGTAATTCAGCGGCAGATCTGCCGCTGTACTGGAAACCCCTACATGTCCTGGTAGCAAGCTGATCTGAGCATGCTGAAGATTTGCCTGAAGATGAGAAAAGTTACAAATGCTTCTTTAGGAACATTTCTCATCAAAAGACACTCCTTCTGTCATAATGAGTATTTCAGTCACATCCTGTTTACACATCTAAATGTTTCCCGAGAAAAGAGACCAGGAATTGATCCCAAGTCACTGCATCTATTATTTAGAATTTGTCATTCTCTTTTGTCAATGAACTGCTTTTTCAGTGTGTGTTCTCTTGCTGTCTACCACAACTGAAAGTTACTGGAAAATGTTGAGGAAAGAAAATTTTGAAGAAAGGTAAACACTGTGAGTCTTGCTGCCCTGCTCTTGAACCCAGACTTGTATAGCTGTAGGAATAAACGTTAGCAGCTTGTCTTGTAGGAACAGGAACGTACGTCACTGCTGTCATCTGCTCTCTGCATGAGACTGTTGGAGACTATAAGGTTTTTGCTAAGGCCAGAAGGCTCTGCTAAGGCTCTAGTAATATGTATTTGTGTATGTCAGAGAAGGAGCGAGTGTGAGATGGAGAAATGTGTTTTGGGACAAGTGAGAGAGTTCATTGGTAGACTTCTGAGCAGCAGCGGTACTAATATCCACAAGGTCTGCCTGTCCACGGCTATGGAAATTTACATTATTATTTCTTTTCTAATGAGGTTCTCAAGTAATTAAGATAGTTAATCTCCTTCTAGGAAGCTATACGGTTTAACTTTATTCTTTCTCAGCTTTTATGTTTTAATTGTATCTCCTATAGTCATTGTGGCATACAGCAAAATGGGGGGGGGCTGAAAAATGGGAAGACTCGAAGGAAGCCGATGTTTTGAATCTTGGCATCTTCTCAGCACTGGAGAGTTTAATTGGTTTTATTTTGGTACATAAGTAGTAGATATTTTGATTGACTTCTGTGAATTTAGGAAGCTGAACTGAAGTGAAAGTGTTGACATCACTTCTTAAAGTTTATAAAATATGGTATGTTATGTACTGTTTTTTCTGTCTAGGTCGGGCTTTGCTGGGCTGTTAGTTTAACAACAACTGCTTTGGGGGTTTGGACCGTTGAGTCCAGAGGCAGATATAAGGTGGAATGGGCTTGGAGAGCAGAGACTGCCGTGCAGGTGGCAGCAAGGGCAGGCTGCTGGCCCTTGCTCAGCGTTGCAGCAGGCCTGCAGTGGGGCTGTGGCTCGGCAGTGAGCACAATGCGTCCCACCCTGCGTGGGCAGCTGCTGCTTCTGATGGTGAAGTAATATTTGATGGCAGTATGGGCAGAGGAGAGAAGGAGACTTAGACTTTTCTTATTCCCAGAGTAAGTCCTTGCTTGATGAAACTGTCAGGTCACCAGATTAATGCAGAACCCTGGCCCTTCTCCAGGAGCTTTTTCTGCTGTTTGCATCAGAGGGAGGCCGGCTGCCTCAGTGCAGACCTCCTGTCCCCTTCAAACCTTCTCAGGGCTCCCAGGGATCTGAAGGAAGCTGATGTAGCAGAGCCACATCATTTTTTGCTGTCTTAGGAAGTGGAAGAGAGAGAAGTAGGGATCTCTTTCTGAGGTAGGGACCTCCACATCAGCAGCAAGTGCTGGGTGCTGCGCTGCTAGGAAGCCAGACCAGAGCCAGATGAGCCCAGAAGCT
The DNA here is from genome assembly GCF_013377495.2 of Cygnus atratus. Lineage (NCBI taxonomy): Eukaryota > Metazoa > Chordata > Aves > Anseriformes > Anatidae > Cygnus > Cygnus atratus. The sequence continues at coordinate 120,873 of NC_066370.1, forward strand.
GAAGAGGGCTGGGCTGGGCTCCCTGAACTGAGCTCATTCTGCTCTGCAAACCTTTCTCAAGGGTTCATGACATAAAGTTCATCCTGGAAAATCCTAGACAGCAGCATTGAAATATGGTACTGTTCAATGAACACGTGCTCTTACCTCATTTCTGTGGCTGCTGGCAGCTGGCAGCTCTGCGGTGCAGTCTGGCTGTTGGGTGCGGGTGCAGATGGGCTGTGAAGGATGTGGAAGGAAAATGCAGGGAAGCTGCTTTTGTTGCTCAAACAGCCCTGTCCATCTGCATAGGCTGGTACAGGACTGGCAGGCCCAAAACCCAGATACCTGTCTTCCCATATGAACAAAATATTTGAGGCCAAGCTGGATGTGAAATCGACCCTGGTTTGCAGGACTCAGTATTTATTTTAATATTAAAGCAGGCAGGAATGAGGTTATTTTTGCTGCAGGATGTGTTTCTTTCCTGTGTTTCCTTCCCTTTCTTTATCTTCCTCATTTGTCTTTCTTGTTCATGTCAAAGATCTGGTGTTTGTTTAAATGAACAAAACACACTCTTGATAAGGACCCTTTTACTCTGATTCTGTTCCTGCTGCCTTTCACCTGACTGGGGCAGGGAAAGCCAAGACGAAGCATCTTTTACGTACCCCTCAGAAATGTCAGGCTCTTGTAAAACCATTTCATTTATGAGGAACCAGATATTTGGAGTCCTTTATATATCCAAACATGTTGAGGGGAAATCAGCCTTTTCTCCTCAGACTTACAGGATTTACTTTTTAATGGTGTTTCATTGCAGGCAGATATATCATGTAGCTTGGCTTCGCTGTTCAAATCTGTCCCTGTGGATGTTCACCCATTCTGCTTGATTGTGGCAATGTTCTTTCTGGGAACTGGCAGCAAAACACTGTATTTTAAATGCATTTTCTAAATGCTACATGCCATTAAATAAAAATATTACACAGATCATGCGATTCAAAGCATTTATTTATTTATTTATTTTTTACAAAATGCAGCACAGGACACAGTGAATGCTGAATATGATCATGATCTTAAAGCCTTTGAAGCTAGACTGCCATTTCCATCAGGGACTGTCAAGTCCATTTGAGAATCTCTTTCAATCTCCATGCAATAACATGCTATTGGCATAATTTATGTTTCAGGTGATGCGAGGGCAAAATTTGAGCCAAGAAAGTGTTCCTGTAGAAGGGATTATGTTTAAATTCCTTAGTGCTGGAAGCAGTGCTGATAGTGGTGAAGTACATTTTGGAAAGCTTGTGTGATTTATTCTCAATATGTGACACTACGTGTGAACTGAATTGAGTAGTGTTAGTAGGGGAACACCTCTTAGCCATTTGTTTACCCTTTCTTTACTTACTCTTCCTGAGTAAATTCATCTTACCTGAAGCAAACTTTATGTAAAAATGAGGTTCAACATAGAAATGAGTTAAAATTTGAAAAGAGCATGTTAAAAATGGAAATAGAGAAATCCCAGCTGTAACACTGGTGACTCTTTCAGAGTATATCAAGTTCTTTAATTGTGCAGTAGAACAGGGTGGTTTGCAAACCTGCTGTTGACATATTAATGATTTAAGGCTCTTATAGGTCCTAAGAAATATCCCGTTTAATTCTAACTGATGATAAAATTATCAGTTTCTGGAAAAGGCTGTGGTTATGGTAAAGCAAGCTGTTGTTTGCATTGCTTAATCATCCCTGAAAAATGGGCTTGGACTAATGTGCAATTAGTAATTTTAAAATGTCTTTTCTCAAAACAACAAACAAGACTTCCCATTGTGGTAAACTTGAAAACAGTACGTATTCATAAAAACACATTTATACTTCGGAATGAGAGGAGAAACAAAGATTGGTGTTTGAGCTGGCCTCCACTTCTTATTGAACCTAATCATTGTGATTAAAATTTAATGGAGAATGTGCAGTGTTATCAGTGATAATTACTATGTAAAAAAACCTCTCCCCTCCAGCCTAACTGTGAAAAAATGTAGAATTCAATTTTTACCTCTGGAATTTTTCAATTTACCAAAAACCACAGCCATAAGACCATCTTAACGTTATTTACCATGTTCTTTGAGCTAAGCAGAAGCACAAAAAGATGGATTTTTTTCTCTGTGCAGATTGCTTGGAGGAAACACTATTTTCTTATTACAAGGGATTTTTGCTGTTTCTGAAAAGAAATATAACCAACAGAAGAGTAAAAGACGGTATTTTTAACACAGAGAAATTAAGCAGCTTCTTTTCTTCCTTATGCAAAAACACCACTTTTTTCCTCCTCAGAGTATTTAAGAGCAAGGATGAGGATTACTGTAGCTGTGGCTGAACACCCCGGTTGTTCCAGGCACTTATTAGTTACCAACCCAACCCTTCCCAATTCCCATGGGATAAAACTGGGCAGGGCAGAAGCACTATTACTGTCATCTCACAGGGGAATTAGGCCACTTAATGCTCAGTAACTTGCTGGAGGTCCTCAGGAAGCTTTTGACAGAGCAAGAATTCAAGCCCCTACTGTCTGAGGCCCAGAGCACTGCTATCTGCAAACCACTGTGATCAGCACTTTCTAATCTAGTTGTTATAAGTAAAAGCAAACATTTTATAAAGTAAGATAAGGAGCAGCTAAATTCCGGTCCTCATCAGCTTGATGCTGCAAAAAATAGGTGCAAGTCTCTGAGCATGGAACGGTACCTGTTCCACTATAGAAGCAATCCTTCCTCACATGTCTGCCACTTTTATCAAAATCCAGTTTAATTACCCAATATGGAACTGAAAATGTGTGTATTAGCTACAGAGCCAAAGAGTTGGGAGAGCACCTGGGTGAACACGCAGGAGCTCCCCTCCCATTGGAAGAGCTCTGTGCTGTTGAGGCTATGGTGGGGAGAAAAGACACTTCTGTACTTTTTCTCTCTGGCCCTCCACCCCTTGTTGCAGGTAGTGGAGGGCCTACATTGTGGCACTGCATAAAAACATGGGGGAATGCTCTTGGGGCAGAGGATGAGGCTAATTAGTGTGGCTAACTACCCTCCCATTTGAATGCCAAGATGACCTAGCTGTTTGTTTCTAATTTTCGTTCTTAATGGCCCAAGAACCTTGATAGCTCTTTATATGATTATATATGACTGAAAAGTCTAATTTAGGTGGCTGCTTTCTTTATTTAATTCTTGGCCAGAGCACACTCCCGTCCCTATTTCTAAGCCATTATCTCTTAGTGCTCTTGGATAGCCCAGCCAGGCCAGGGTGTGCCTTTGACACTTCTGTTTCATAGCTTTTGGATGTTATCTGTTTTACTGCATGTATGGAGACTGGGTTGTTTATTCTGACCTTGACTGTTTTTCAAAAAATTAGAACTGTTTCCTAGGAAACCTAATGAATGGTAAGAACATGTTAGTTTGTACATCATTTAGATGACTTTAGCTTGTTTACTGTGATGTTTAGTTTATTGCAGTGGGCTGGAATGGTTTATTAAATGAACTATGTAAATAGGAGGATAGGAGCAACAGACCACTAGGAGGAGTGTAGCATGGTTATCAGGTGCTTTTGTGTGTGTTTATTGAATAGATTTATATTTTAAAGTTTTTAACACCAACAAGTAGCAGCATTTAGGATGCTTTGATATTTAGAAAATATGAATTCCAGATGGTGAATGACAGTTTCTTAAAGACTTTCTTAGTGTACATGCAAAGAAAGAATACAAACATGTCTAAATAATATACTTACCTATATTCTCTGTGTACCTACATAAGAATATGTAAAAAGCATGCATTGCATATATTTCATGCAAAAAAATTATCCAAAGTACAGAGGTGTATTTTGATGTTGTTGCCTTTTATAGCAGTAGCTTGGACTAGCAGGCTTAGAAAGACAATTCTGATCATGATGACTAATGTTCTTAACTTTCTCTTCTGAAACATACTTAAAGGGTCAGGCTCATTCTGTGTTATGCAGTCAGCAATCATTGGATGTTGAAATCATCTAAGGCATGATGTCCACATGTTGAAATATTGCTGAAGTCAAAATACGACTAGCACAAAGACAAGCATATCGTTTTAGAAATGTACTGGATGAAGTGTGTGTACTTCCTTGCAGGTGAGTAAAGTATGGTATGACTACAGTAAGGGAGTGATGCTATATTTATGAATACATTTAATCATTCAAGTAAATTTTCAGCAGAGACTGGGAAACAGAATGTGTTTCTTCCATGCACAGTTCATATTCAGTTCAGAGTGAGTTTCCTGACCAGTTTGCAAGGATGTGGATGCCTGTTGTCTGAAGGAGGAGCTGACGCAGCCTGGCTGGAACAGTGTTGTACCAGTGAAGGAATGCAGAGGTGTTTGAACAACTGACATAAAACATACTACCTCCCTGTTGTGACATGCAGCTCTAAAACACAAATCTCCTTTAAAGCCCGAACTAATTTTAGTGAATTGGTACTACCCTATAAACTTTTACTTGGAAGTGCTAGATAGATGTTATTGGTCGTATTTCAATAAATTATTTATAGGTGTCAGGATCCTGCACATTTTTTCCATGAACTATTATTGCTTTTGCTGTATTTAGGTTTCTAGCATTGAGCACAGGGTTATAATCACAAAAAAAAAATTTACACAGTAACGCAATTTGACTGGAAACAATGTCTGGTCTGGTATAATTACATTAAGCCAAAAAAGAGAATCTATACAGGGAAATATAGACACGTGATATAATAACAGAATCACATAATCGTCTAGGTTGGAAGAGACCTCCAAGATCACCTAGTCCAACCTCTGACCTAACACTAACAAGTCCTCCACTAAACCATATCACTAAGCTCAACATCTAAATGTCTTTTAAAGACCTCCAGGGATGGTGACTCAACCACTTCCCTGGGCAGCCTATTCCAATGCCTAACAACCCTTTCAGTAAAGAAGTTCTTCCTAATATCCAACCTAAACCTCCCCTGGCGCAACTTTAGCCCATTCCCCCTTGTCCAGGCATGGACAAGCCACCAGGCATGTGGCAGAATAGACCAACCCCCACCTCACTACAGCCTCCTTCAAGGTACCTATAGGGAGCGATAAGGTCGCCCCTGAGCCTCCTCTTCTCCAGGCTGAACAACCCCAGCTCCCTCAGCCACTCCTCATAAGATGTGTTCTCCAGACCCCTCACCAGCTTCGTTGCCCTTCTCTGGACTCGCTCAAGCACCTCCATGTCCTTCTTGTAGTGAGGGGCCAAAAACTTAACACAGTACTCGAGGTGCGGCCTCACCAGAGCCGAGTACAGGGGGACAATCACTTCCCTAGCCCTGCTGGCAACACTGCTTCTTACGCAGGCCAGGATGCTGTTGGCCTTCTTGGCCACCTGAGCACACTGCTGGCTCGTATTCAGCTGACTATCAACCAGTGCTCCCAGGTCCTTCTCTGCCAGGCAGCTTTCTAACCACTCATCACCCAGCCCGCAGCTCTGCTTGGGGTTGTTGTGCCCCAGGTGCAGGACCTGGCACTTGGCCTTGTTGAACTTCATACAGTTGGCCTCAGCCCATCGGTCCAGCCTATCCAGATCCTCCTGCAGAGCCTTCCTACCCTTGAGCAGATCGACACATGAACCTAACTTGATATTGTCTGCAAACTTACTGAGGGTGCACTCGATCCCCTTATCCAGATCATCGATAAAGATATTAAAGAGAACTGGCCCCAGTACTGAGCCCTGGGGGACGCCACTAGTGACTGGCCTCCAACTGGATTTGACTCCATTCACCACAACTCTTTGGGCCCAGCTATCCAGCCAGTTTTTTCAACCAGCGAAGAGTACTCCAGTCCAAGCCATGAGCAGCCAGTTTCTTGAGGAGAATGTTGTGGGAAATGGTATCAAAAGCCTTACTGAAATCGAAGTAGACCACATCCACAGCCCTTCCCTCATCCACTAAGCGTGTCCCTTTGTCATAGAAGGAGACCAGGTTCGTCAAGCAGGACCTGCCTTTCATAAGCCCATGCTGACTGGGCCTGATCGCCTGGTTGCCCTGCAAGTGCCGCATGATGACACTCAAGATAATCTGCTCCATGAGCTTCCCTGGCACTGAGGTCAAACTAACAGGCCTATAGTTTCCCGGGTCTACCCTCCAACCCTTCTTGTAGATGGGCATCGCTTTTGCTAGCCGCCAGTCGACTGGGACCTCCCCTGATAGCCAGGACTGCCAATAAATGATGGAAAGCGGCTTGGCCAGCTCCTCCGCCAGTTCTCTCAGTACCCTCGGGTGGATCCCATCCGGCCCCATCAACTTGCGTACATCTAAGTGCTGTAGCAGGTCGCCAACCATTTCCTCGTGGATTGTGAGGGCCACATTCTGTTCCCCATCCCCTTCCACCAGCTCAGGGTACTGGGTATCCAGAGAACAACTGGTTTTGCTACTAAAGTCTGAGGCGAAGAAGGCATTAAGCACCTTGGCCTTTTCCTCATCTCTCGTCACTAAGTTTCCCCCTGCATCCAGTAAAGGATGGAGATTCTCCTTAGTCTTCCTTTTCATGTTAATGTATTTATAAAAACATTTTTTGTTATCTTTAACAGCAGTATCCAGACTGAGCTCCAGATGAACTTTGGCCTTTCTAATTTTGTCCCTGCACAGCCTCGCAACATCCTTATAGTCCTCCTGAGTGGCCTGCCCTCTTTTCCAAAGATCATAAACCCTCTTTTTTCTCCTAAGCTCAAGCCACAACTCTCTGTTCAGCCAGGCCGGTCTTCTTCCACGGCTTGTCTTTGGGCATGTGGGGACAGACTGCTCCTGAGCCATTAAGATTTCCTTCTTGAAGAGTGCCCAGCCTTCCTGGACTCCTCTGCCCTTCAGAACCACCTCCCAAGGGACTCTGCCAATCAGTGTCCTGAACAGCTCAAAGTCAGCCCTCCGGAAGTCCAAGACAGCGGTTTTACTTTATCAGTTCACAGAATCAGCAACATTCTTGGTAATTTTCCTTCTATCCAAGCAACATAAAATCAGCACAGTACGTTGTTCAGATTTTTTAGAGTCAAAATATACCACTCTGTTTCTCATAGACTGCATTTTGTTTTCTAGTTTTCCCATTTACTTCTGTATGCCTGGTCAAGGAAAAAGCTAGTTCTAATTTGGACCAAGGTGGAAAAAACAGGTCCTAGAAGAGTTGGCTTGTACTTACCTAGAAGTTATAGTTGTAGTGAACTCTCCACAATTGCATGTGGAGAAGTGAGCTGGCAGGAGAAAGCTTTCTGATAGCTTGTTATCAGGTCTCATTTTCACTGCAAGCTTTGTTACTTCTCAGAATCTTGAATTTTAGTCATGATTTTGCTTCCTCTGCAGCAGCTTCCTACCCTTTCTCCATTTATGGAGGCCTTACAGGATTTGTCTGCCCCTGCACGTTAATTTGGGACCTCTCCTCCCTGTGTGTTCTGAAGAAAGTAAAAGCATCAAGTTTGTTTGTTTTTAAGAACTGTTAAAAAGAAAAAAGAAAAAGAAAAGGAAGTTTGTAATAATCAGGAAATAAAGAGAAAGAATATGAATTCACAAGCAGGTATTTTAGTGCCTATCTCCTGCATTCCCGTTTTATTTTTTTTAAAAGTCTTTTGGATTTTATTTATTTATTTATTTATTGTTGTAGAACTCCAGTTTCTTAAAATTGCATGAAGATATGTTACTCTAATGCAAGTTTTTTCTCATTTTCTTCTGTATTATTGCTGAGAGAAGAGGGTAAATGAATCCCAAATAGCAATTCAGGGCTGATTAGGTTGAAAATGGGTGCCCAAATACCATCATCAGGTGGTTTTGGATTGCCCCACAAATGTATTAAATTAGGGAAAATGAAAAGAAAGCAGTTTGGGTTGTTTCAGCTGAGTGGCAATGTGCTGCCATAGACAGATCACAGAGATTAAGGAAAATATTAGCAAAATAAGATAACAAAAGTGCTATTCAGCAGCTTCTGCCTACTTTTAGTGATATGTGTCTATAGGTTGTTGGAACTGGGGAAATTCATAGCAAAAAATGAGAGCTTGGCTTAGGTGCAATAGGATGTCTAATAGAAACTCACAGCAAGAACTTAGGATGCTGGCTTACTCATGGAGAATGAACAGACAGTCCTGGGTAGGAGGCTCCACACACCAGAAATTATTATTCTTTTTTCTTTCTGCTATTTTTCTCTTTCACTTGTTGAAATTCATCCAACACGTAAAACGTTCTATCTCCAAGCTCTCCAAGACTCATTTTGAGCCTTTCTTGGCAGACTTTTTTTAAAACAGCTGATGCTTGCAAATGCAGTGGAACAACGGAGTATTTTCTGGTCTGGGACTTGTATTTTTTTCAGCATTCCTGCATCACCTGAAACATGGCTTAGAAAGAAACCAGTTTGCTTTTAGGGAAACTCTTAATTCTGTTTAGGTTAAGTAAAAGTGATATCATGAGACTTAACTAGCCTCGCCCAGTGAAAGTCATAAGTTAAAACTGAAATGCTGCTACAGGCAAAACTGAATTTAGTAGAGCAAAATTGGCAGAAACAAATATCAACAGGATTTTATTTAAAATGTTATTTTATTTTAAAAAAAAAGTGGTGAAATTAGTCAGGAATAAAATATGAATAGAAAAAGAACTCACCAAAACATTGCTAGAAAGACTATTTGCTTCAAGAATCATCAGCCACTTGGACACCCAAATTCTAACCTGTGTAATTCTCATGCCTTTAAATTTAAATGCAAAGGTTATATGAATATGAATACAACATATTCCTTTTTCTTATTGCATAACTCTGGGAAAAAAAAGCTTGAACCACTACTTGATTTATTTCATGCTGTTTTGTGTTGTCTTGGGGATGCCTGTAGTTGCTGATCAGAGCTCACTGATTTTTTTTTTTTTTGTCCATTTTACATGCTGCTTTAAGGAAAATGTAGGAGGTTCCTGTAGTATTGGTTTTTAAATTTGCCTCATTTTATTAGTTTGCTGGGAAGTACTGGGATTAAAGAGATTACATCATGCTAGATTTGCATTTTAACCCTATGAGGTAAGTGGGTACAGAGAATTGATGTAGCTCAGTTATCTCATCCAAAAGGCAATTCACATGGCAGCTGCAAAATTATTTACAAGTCCAGAGGAATAAACCAGTTTTGCTCAAATACAATGAGAGGACACAGAGATGGTAAACGTAGACAAAAATGTTTGAAATACGTAAAAGGTTGTAGGAGGGATTCAGAAGATGACGAAAAAAAAGGAGAGAGTCAACACCATGCACCTGGACAAGGCAGGCTCACTCTTCTAGCCCCATCACTACTTAAGCAGACCAAGGAAAGCTAAAAGTTTTTAAGAGTCATAGGTAGGACATCTCTGATAATTGAATTGGACTACTGAAACTTCTGTCTGAGGGAGCAGAGTGCTTAAATTTTGTCTTAAATTATCAGGCACACAAGAGGGACTGTGGTGTACACAAGGTTGGTGAGCCCTGTTGTATAGCAAGGAGAGTCCAAGCTGGTGGAATCGCAGAATGCAATGGCTTTCTTTTGAAAGTGACACAACACTGTGATATGAATGCTTAAAAAGTAGCAGAGAAAATTGATTTGTGTTATTTTTTGAAAGAAGGAATAGAAATTATTGAACACCCAAGGAAGTAGCTGATGTAGCTGTGGAAATGTGGCAGAAGAATAAGTTGCAATAAGCTGAACAAGGTGCATCCATGTGCCTTGCTTTAGGAGAAAATAGATGGAAGGGGAAAAAAAAGAGAGAGAAACTAGATGAGGATCTATTCTGATAGTGAAAATAAGTGGAAGTAGAAATCAGTCATATCTAGGCTTCATTGAAGAGAGTAACTGTTGTAAGCTGCAGAGAAAATGGAAGGATCTGTTCAGGGTCAAGTTCACCCCCTTGAGGGGGGCTTAAATGGGCTGAACTCCAGCTGGGTGGAGAGGAGTTACAGCTGCAAAAATCTGATGATAGAGAGAAGCAATGAAAACATGACTTGGATGTCAAAAGACTGAAAAGAAACAGGCTTTATGAGAGGTGAGTATATGAAATGCCAATTCTAGAGCAGGGAAATAAATAAGTAAAAAGTATTTAAAAACACAAGAGTTTGGAGAAGACATAAATGTAATATCTGATTCAAAATGTAATGAAGCTGTTTCCTGAAGTAAAATCTGTATGAGAAAAGCATTGGATGGTGCACAGACACTTGGAGAAAATTGGAGTGGTGATCCAGTTAAGAAATGAGGATATGGACCAAAAGTGCTCAGTTCACTATTGTGTTTCTTTCTTTTTTTTTTTTTTTTTTTTAAATGAAGTAGTTGTATTATAATCCTTCTGTGTCTGGAAACTTAAAATATAGCTAGTGATTAAGAACATAAATTGCAGTTGTGTTTCCAAAAGGTAGCTCAAGAAAGACTGGCTAAAGCCAATTTCCTAGGAGAGGGAACAAATGAATTTTTATTTGAAAGACAGGTGTCAGGAAAAGAGCTGGTGTCTTGTCAGGGATATTAAGAAAGCAGTAGGTAGGTGGTAGGAAAATGCCTACACTATACCTGTGTAGTGGTAACCAAGTGACTGAGATTTTAGGATGGAGGCATATAGAAGGTACTGCATGGTATCCAGTGTAGATGCTGCTATCAGAGGCAGCTAGATGGTATAGTCTTTTACACAGGCTAATCACGTTCCTTTGTACGTGCTTGGGGGTTTTGCCATACTGATTATTCCTGTTGTAAAATGCTTTATAGGGTAGCATCTTTCTTTCCTACAGCAATATTAACTCTGGTTTGTATTTAGAAGACAGGCCCTGGCCAGCATTCATAGATTCATCCTCTGCATTTGAATTTAGGAGCTCTATAAAGTTATAAAACTGATGTGCTTTGTGTGTGCCAAAGTCACTCACCACCTTTTTGGCAGGAAATAAAAGCATTGCTGCTGTAGTAGTGTCGCTAGTCTTTCAAGTGCTGTCCTATTCTGCTTCCTGAAATTTATTGACAATTTTGATAAGTCCAGGAGCTTCCCCCTCCAGTTTTTAAGCCTCTCAAGTGTTTTACTTTTAGAGCTTGCTTTCATCTTTGTGGCTAATGGCAGTCATTCACATTCAGGTAGGCCTGAGAGCATGGATTGCAATATGTAGTTAGTCTTTTGTATGCCTCAATCCCTTATGTAGGCTACAAACAGATTCTAAAATAGACCAAAGTTAATACATTAAACTTTGCTTCTAAACAAGTCTGCTATATGGCAATTACTGGAAAGTCCTGAACAAGTCCAGGTTTGGTCAGCAGATACTTATCCAAGGCATTTATAATGTGAGATTTGCCATAAGCCAGATGCTACTGAATTCAGTTCAGTCCTTTCATTTTGGACAGATCTAAACATGCTTGTTTTCCTGACTTAAATTTACACAGTCAAGTTTATCTTCCTCATAATTCTCTCACATTGAAGAGTGTCATGTAATCGCCAATGCTCTCTTTGCTTCCCTCTACCTGCTTCCCCCACCCACCATACAAATGGAATGAAATACGTCTTTTGAGGCTCTTCAGATTTTATTTTTTTTAACTGAAAAAAGACAACATTAATGGTGGTTAGTTAATTAAAATGTTCTGCTGCATGCGAGCTAATTAATGTCGGTCTTACATCTCTGGGTTACGTGCATATGGTACCAGTCCTGAAACTTTACCTTTCTGAGCTTTCTTCTTTTCTGTTTGATTTTGTAGACAAGGACTTGATAGTTGCTGGTTCAAGACAGCCTAGGTGCCTATTCTGCCCTTGTCTGTGGCTCAAAGGTCTTATCCAAAGCCCACTGATGTTACCAGAAAGGTTTCCCTTCGCTTCTCGAGTCCTGAGGAGCATATCTGTAACATGGGTAAACAGCTAAGATGTATACAGCAACAGCTCACAGATAGGGATAGTGGAAACTAACATGGGAGAAATGTTAGCGGTGTGATTGTTTGGCATGATTTGTGCTATCAGCTGTTATTTCAGCAACAGTAAGTGGCAGATCAAATTCTCAGTGGAATTTTCCTTTCTCCTTTCAGGCAGTGCTTGCAGCACGTGTGTTCCCTCTCTAAAGGGGATGATTCAATTAATACAAGTCACAGTTGTTAGCAAGAAAATTGTAATTCTTTTTGTCAAATTTTATGCTATATCATATCCAGTGCTTCTATTAAAAGGGGGTAGAAAAAATTGTCGTGTAACACTTCTCTCCCCTTTCTTCCTGAAGAAATTCATGGGCAGTTACAAGAACTCTTTCCTTGCTCTTCCTTTGCTTGTATCTAGGGTACAGGAGTACCCACAGGCGCTAATTGGGCTTTACAACAGAGCTGAAAGTAGGAAAAAAATGTTTTGTTCACTTTAAAACGTAGCAAGTTCTGAGCAGAAAATGAGTTGTTTTAAAGCTAGTTGTAATGCTGTGAAATAATCTGAGGGAGGAAATTGCACATATTGTGACTACCAAAACTTTGGAGAAAATTGGGAAGGAAAGCAGTAATTAATAGGAAAAAATTGCTTGGAGCCTGGGGTTAACAAATGTAAATTTACGAGATTAAGTACCAGGAGTTTCAGAGGGACTGTCTACAGAACTGCCTGTCAAAAATACTCCTCTCACCAAGAACAGTTATTATATGTTAACAAATTGTTTCATAAATTGACTCTGAGATGTAATTATAAATACGGTATCTGGCACCAGCGACTCTACGTTGCCTCATAGCACTTTTGAAAGCAAACAACTACTGCATTCAGAAACAGAAGCAAGATTAAGCTATGCTGTTTGTACAAAGTCAAATGATTATAAATGTTCTGTGGGCTTAAGGCAAAATCCTTCTTTTCTATCACTGCAGCGTGCTAGTGGCTGATCAAAAAGTGCAGGAGCAGAGGGTGTTTTGTGAGGGTGGGGGTTAAATGTTACACATTACACACTTTAATGCTAATCCTAAAAGAAGCAATTAATGCACCGTCTGCTTCCCCCTCAGCATCTGCTCCCTCTCTTAGTTAGGGGCCTCAGCTGAGGTGATGAGAGCATGAAAAAGTGCATTAGCTCACACCTCCCTGCAGCAGTGAACATGTGGTACATGGTGAACTATGCTCCAACTGGGGCCCTGCTTCGTTTATGCTCTGGTCTACTGCCTGCTATTGATGGAGGGGTTGGTTTTAATTTCTGTAAGCTGTGGGACAGGTCTCCAGTGTTTAAAACAATATTAGCTGATTTTTCCGTTCATTTTTAATACATTGAAAAGGATTAAAATGTTATGATTATCTTCTCTGCAAATTAAATTTTGTTTCCAAAAGGTCCTAATCCTACCTGTAAGCTTTCTGGAATAACAATATTGAATGAATGTTAATGGTACTTGAAATCCATGCAATTAATATACTTAAAGACCTACCATGATAGATATTGTCCATAAAGTCTGAAGTTGTGGGATGATTATATACACTTTAGTCCGTGTTTAACTGCATACATTTTAATAAGATTTCAATTTTTTTTTGTTTTTATTACAAATAACAATAACACAATAATTATGTCCAAAAGGGATTTATAAACTTAAAAAAAAATGCATAAAATTCACAATGTGCAGTCATACTTATTATGCTAATTACAGTGGTCCCTTTTGAGGCATGCATTGGTGTAAAATAATTAATTTTGACGCCTGCAGCTTAAGATGTGTAACTTGCTTCCGCTGGTTTTCTTATTGTAGAGCTCACAAGGGTGGAAACTGGTGCTTAAGTATATGTTGTTATTCTAATCAGTCTTTATGTATCTTTAGAAGCCCTACCTCCCTTTGAGAAATCAGAACATAGTTTTATTCAAGGTTAGTATGGATATTCCTAGCTAAAAAGAAATGTAAGAGTTCTCTAAAGCATATAGGAATATGGAAGTTTGGATCAAGTTTGCTAGATTGTGTTTGTATTTTCAACTGCATAACTGTCTTCTTCCCCAAATCAGGGCAAACATATTACATTTGGCTAACTGTTGCACATTTGCTCAAAAAAAAATCTTTCTAAGTCGATCTTGGAAGAGCATTACCAATTTAAAAACATCTTCAAGGCACCTGCAGGGATTGTGATTGATGGGGATGGCAGATGGTTAAAAATACTTGAATAGTGGAAGCAGCTTTGCAATAGTGACAGCCCATGCGGGGTTAATGAGGTGCCCCAATTGCCATGAACTTCTGCCTGCCCCACCTGTGAAAAATGCCCAGTGGTGAAGAGGGAGGCTGAAGGGGAGTGAGGTGATACAATCTGGTCAGATAGGTTTTCTGTTGGTTTATTTATTTATTGTCATCATGATTTGCTTGCTTTTTAATGGCTTTTGGTTCATTACTAAACTGGGAGGCTATAAACATGGCTGGGTGCAGCTCCAGTATCAAGCACCTTGTGACCTGGGCTGTCTGGATGTTGCGTACTGAACTAGATCAGGTAGTAACTGATGACGTGCTGAGAACAGTAAAATTAAAGCAGTTGGCAGAAACACTGACCTTGATTAACCACTGTGTATTTGTCTTTGTTAAGTCTGCTTCACGGCCCTGTAACCTCCAGCCAGAAATTCTTCAGTGGCAACCTGTTGTCTCAAGACCTTTAAAACTGCTGAAGAAGGGCTCTAACCCTTATTAGTAAGGCAAAGTTGTCCACTGTGATTAGCCTTGCCCTGGAGAGCTCACGCTTATTTTGGTGTTTATAAGGAAGAGAAAACAAACAAAAAAACCCACAGAATTTAATGTTGGCAGGGAGAGAGCAAAAACAAGGGAGGCAGAAATAAAATGAAAGAAATGTAGCTATTTATAAGAAAGAGACTACGGTGGGCACATATCTATACTTGTAAAATGTAGTTTCTCTCAGAAAACTGTATTGCTTGTACATTTTACTAGTGGTAAGGAGATATGCACCATGTTTTTTCCATAATTTAAGTTGGTTCATCTGTGAAGATGATTTGCTATCTTGAATTAGTCTTTGAGTCTAGAGAACTTGTGGCTAGAGAACTTGACTTCGAGTCTAGAGAACTTGACTGCTCTTTTTCTCAGAATATGTACTTTATTTTACAGCTCTATACATTGTGAAACTTGGACTGAATAAGATTTGGAGAGTTAAATGCATGTATGAGATCACAGAGGTTTTTAGCTTTATTTTTATTTACAGTCCTTTTCACTTCCTCTCCAGCTATGAAGGAAAGATTTTTAGAGGAGCAACTGTATTGGAAAACCCGAATCTCCTTTACCTAGATAAGCAAAATTGTAAGTCCTGATATAATTAATGAGTTGTAAAAGTTCAGATTATTACTGAAAACATCTCAGGAGGAAAAACTAAGAATTTAAAGGCAGGTTGTTGGTCTTTGTTTCTAACTTTGATGTTAGATTTAGGTAAATCCCAATTAAGATCTTCTGCATCTTTGGAGGTATTTGTTTTTTCTGTATGTATTGAGGGTTAGGAGCCATGGGGTAGCGAGCTTTGCTTGCTCTTGCAAGCTAATGCTCTGCATCAGGACTCACATCATTGCTGTCTCCTGGAATTGGCGGTGTTGATGTCACACAGTAGCTAACTTTAACTTGGAATGAAGCTGTTGATTTCTCATTGCTGCAGGCTCATTTGTGCTCATGAAAAGTTGTTAAGTGCGAATGGTTTTGTTGCACTCTAGGGTAAAATTTGAAGGCTTTTATCTAAAAATTGCATCTTGTTAGCAGTGCTAGGCAAAGCAGGAGAGTCAGCCCTCATGGAGGACCATCAACCCTTGAAGCTGCTAATGGAGAAATGATACTCTTCTCAACAACGTTAAACATTAATAGAGAAATGCTATTGAAATGTCAGTTAAAGCTTATTTTCTATTGCTTAGTGTAAAGTCAATGTCTTTGTTAGTGACTTAAATGAACAATGAGGGACTGAAGCTGCTAGCTTTGATTATTCCTCCCAGAAATCAAAGCTTTAGATTAAACAATGCAAAAAGACCCTTTCAATGACACTCTAAGAAAAAGAAATGCTACCTTGTTAACACCGTCAAGTTCTTTCTCTGTTACAGTTGATTTTGGGTGAGCAGCTTTTTATCTAATGTTGCTCATCAGTGAGGACAGTAAAAATTGAAAACAGAACCGCAGGTGCCCATATGGCTATTTCTTCTAAAGCGCGTATGTAAATGTCCTGTGAACAAAATGAAGTAAAAGGTCTGGCACTTCTCTTGTCCTATTTTTTTTTGTTGTTTTTTTTGGTATAACTTGGAAACAAAATGAGCACAATATGGTATCATGCAGGAGAGGGAGAGATGGGATGTGTTTCCATTTTAATTTACTGGAATGGTGACAGCATGAAAATAGTAACTAATTCATCCTTTTGATGAAATCTGAAGAGTTGCAAATGTGGGATATTTAATGAAAATCCTGTCCTAGGATGACTGCCAGTGTTTTCTGTATGCTCAGAGATGCCGTTGGAATGAAATTTCTTGAGATATATCATTTGCTCAAGGCAAAATTCCTTGATCGATAGCCTTGTCTTATAGATAGTATTTCTACTGATTCTTGTACAGTGGTGTCAGAAGTTTGTCCATGCTAACCTTATTTTGTCCAACTAACCATGCTTTAATTTTAATTTCTCTGAATTGTTGTTTTGCACTGGTGTAAGCTTAAAAAAACAAACAAACAAAAAAACCACAGGACAAGGAATCCATACTCCAGACAGTGTACATCTGTCTATAGGAAAAGTTCCTGTGTTTTCAATCTTGGGAGGATAAAACACCCAGAAAAATGTTTGTGGAAATCATATGCTCCCCTGTAAATTTTCATTCAATTAAACAAGATATGTCAGCAAGGAAGCAGCTCATTTAATCACTGCTTGGTCCTGTTGTTGGGTTGTGGATTTCTGTTAAACCTTTGTGCTAAAAGATAGAAAGATTTGATACTTGACACGTGATTTTTTTTAACATCTTTTCAACTTTATCTTCTTTGTCATATTTTTTTTAAACATCTTTTCTACTTTATCCTCCTGTGTCCTTGCAAGAGTTTGCTGTTTCAGGTATTAGAATGATGCTCTCCATAGTCTGAGAAAATCACTTTCCGTGGGTATGCTACATGGTTTTGGAGAGCAGATTTACTTACAACAGTCTTTCTGAAAAGTAGGTTTACATACAGTAATGTCTGCAGTCATGAGAAAGCACAAAGCAGTGAGAGAAATGCCAGTTACTTGAAATTATTTGTTTCTATTTTGGACAAAGTGAACTTTGTGTTCTAACTCAGTGTTAACAAAATGCTCATCTGTTTTACTTAATGGTTTGAAGAAATACATTTTGCTTATAAGCAGCAAGTTGGTGTGCAGCCTTGCCATATCTTTTTTGTACGTGAAAGCAGTGCTTGTCTGTTTATTTTACAGCAAGCAATAAGAAAACTCCTCATCAGTGTCCTTCTTGTTTCTGACCTCTCAGAATATATCAGTATATCTCTCAGCTTACTGTTTAAAACAAGTGAAGTACTCACATGTATCTGGTTTTAATTATGGCATTTATTGCATAATAAGCAGCAGATTGCTCTTATTCACAGCTGTTTAGTCAAAACACATGTTGCATTAAGTATCCTTTTACTGTGCTAGTTAACGTATGCAGCGGTCATAGCCACAGCATCAGAGACATGCTTGCCAAGAAGGTCTGTGATAACACCAGCAAGAGTTGAATGCAAAATAAGAGATCCAGTGGGACTAGTTCCACTTTGAGCAATGCTAGCAAATCCGAAATGACTAATACTGATAAATGAGAGCTTGGCTAAAGATTAGAAATATATAAGCAGTATTTGCTTTGTTCCGTTCTTCAGCCTCAGAAAATTCATACTTGACCTTAGTAACTGAATGAGTGTGGTTCTTTACAGTGAACTGTCTCCTGTGCAGAATGTGGATTTGTATGTGCTGTAAAACCGAATCGCTCCTGTGGAAAATGACAGGTCACAGCCTATTGATAGGTCTTGTCTAGGGCTTTGCTCTGATCCTGAGTCCTGATGGAATGATTATATTGGTGGCAGGCAAAACTATTTTTCACTTACGGAACTGAGTTTTTGGAAGACACCCTTTTACCATGCTCTCCTGAAACTCTGTTCCATGTGCAGTTGCCTGATATTCTGTCTTTTTGCAGTCCCTTGCACAGAGAACCTCTGACTTCTCTCTTCTGAATGTTCTTTTGCATTAATGTTCCTTGTCTACTGTGCTTGAGCATTAACCTTGGATACATACATATCTATTTGTTTAATCCTATCATTTTTGCATCTGCCATAACAGATCATTTATCTACTTTTCATCTTCCTTGTGATGCTATCCAGCTTTGGTGCTGTTCTTCTGTTTCTAAATATTTCTGTTTGTTACGGTAAAATATAGCTGTATCTGTAGGTGAGGACTGTGCAATGTGTATAGTTCTCAATGAAGATCCTGATCTGAAACACACTTGATTTATTTTGGGTCATATTTGCTTTTTGGAATTAGCTTTCAGAGAATCATAACGTTCAATGTAAATTTCCTGGAGAGTAGCAAATACCTGCCTGGCCAAATCTTTCCACATCCTGTGTGCTAAATAATCTTATCGTTGTTTTTATTAGTCCATGCATGTTTTGCTGCATTGGCTGAAAGACAGTTGCCCTGAAGTATAAATGGTCTGAATATGACACTTAATGCATACATAAGTAGTGTTGATGAATACTGATTTTACTAGATATTAGCTTTATAAATGGTTAAAATATGGCAAAGTGAATCATGTTCTATTCTGGGCAAATTGTTTATAAGATTATATTTGCTTTAAAAAGTTTTTTTTAAAAAACCCTCATAAACAAGTTAGCCTTTCAGCCTTCTCTGAATCTATCCTCCTTCCCATGCATGCCCTGAAGAGCATGTACCAGAGAGAACTCACTTATCCTGTTGTCACTAATACCGTTTTTTTCTTAAGAATCCATTTAATCTCCCTGAAATACAATGACTGACTGGCAGAATATTAATTACCTTACCTGTTTTTGAAGAAATTTTTTATGGAGAATAAAGCAGAATACTCCTAGCTGAAGAATAAGATGCCCAAATTTTCCAAGCATGATTCTTATCAACTGTTTCGATTTGAATGAGAAAGCAGAAATAATTAAATATTATTTGGACTTACAGTATCCCAAATCTACCTTTATCAAACCAAAATGCCAACAAGGTGTCAACAGCTATCATGCTGTACCCTGAAAACTGTTCTTGGAAAGTAGAGAAGGGAGAATGGTTCTAAGAAAAATGACTTCTTCCTACCAGTTGGCATTGCCAAGTTAATTAAACATTTGCTGGTGCATCTGCATGGTTTACAAAGGCTCTGTTAGTATTTAAGAATGCATTACATTTCTGTTTTTACATTACTACTTTAAAAAAATTAATTCTTGATATGCAGGAGGATATGGAACTGGTCTGTTTGTAATTAAATATAGACTTTGTAGGAAATTCAATGTGTATGTATGGTTAATAACAATCTTTTGGCAGTGGTAGCCCTTCAGAACTTCCAGGTGGAATCTGTGATAAATATGCATGTCTGCATTTCTCTTCTGTTTCTTGTGTTTGCAACAGAAAGTAATACCTTGCGAGCTGACAAAGACCCTCAGTTTAGTTACCCAGGGCAAACAGTTCCCCCCTCCCCCCCCAACCCAGGAGCATTTATCACTGATAAATGCTGCTTTTTTTTTTTTTTCCCAAGTTAAAAGGATAGGTGATGGTACAGAGCTATAATCAACTGCACTGTACCTGAGGGGTCATGTAGCTCACCATTGATTTTGGTAGAGAAGATGAATCGGATGCGTTTTGGTGGCCCTTATTTCTTACAGTCCTTCTCTGGCACCTTGTACATGGTTTCTGTCTTTGAAAGAGAAGGTCCTTGGTGGTACCTGAGGTAGGGAGTCTTTGAGGAAGAGACATGGCTCCTTCACTGAGCACCCCCACTGATGTGCACTGGGGGGAGGCGCCTTTGAAGGCTCATCCCTGAGTTAGCCAGGCAGCAGAGCCCCCACTGTGTAGCAGGATGCGTCCCGGTGCGATCAGCCGGGCCTGGAGTGTCGACACCCACGCACACAGAGTATGTGCAAAGTCTGCGTGGGGGAGAGCACAGTTCCTCCCAAGTGAGCGTGGTTACATCTGCAGATGAATGGGCTTTTGCTAGGTTTGTAATTTTTTCTGACTTGGGTTATTTTTAGGAAGCACTTGCCAGAGGAGAGTATAATAGAAACCATGTAAAGAGCTCACTGAATACTTGTTCTTCCCCTTCTATGTTGGACATGTCTGTTGGGCTTTTTGGCTGTAGATTTATACGCATGCCTTGCTCTCTCATGCTCCACTAGAAGCTGTCAGTGGTCTTGCACTTCTCTCATATGGTTATCCTGATTCTGGTGCATTGCCCTATTCCCTTGTCAGCAACAGCAGCAGCCTCCAGCTGGAGGGGGACAGAGGCGGGGGAAGGCAGACCCTCTCTCTCTCTCTCTCTCTCTCTCTCTCAAATTGACTAAATTATGTGAAAGTAAATATGCTGTTGCTTTAAGGAGGCCAGAATAGAACCTTAGTCCTATATTTTAGTACTTATCAACAGCAAGAAAGAATAAGAATATATTATTAAATCTGCTCTATCTACTAACTGCACTGCTCTGGTAGTGGCACAACGCTAAAGCTTTCCCACCTGGGTAGGGAGATCACTGCTGCTTGTAGGAATGCCTGCTCCCTGCTTTCCTACAACCCAAAATGATGCATCTTGTGCAGCAACGTGTCTGTCCTGGGGCTCCCTGGAACTCTGATGCATTTTCTGTGCTTGTCTAGATACGAGCCTTATTGCCTCTGAGGACAGTATGCTGTCATTACTGTCACATCCACACATCGTGCTGCCAAAAAGCTGTTGGGAAGTGAGAGCCATGTTCTGCTACATTTATTTCACACTTAATGCATTTGTTCTCACCTCCAAAGCACTGTGTGGTGCTTCTGTCTAATCATATTTTCGTTCTCAGGGAAACTGAGTAACTCGGAGTGAACGATTTACATGAGTAATAACCTGGTATATTTGAGAAGGCTGATGAACTGCCTTTATGCTATACTAACAGACCAAATCATAATTTAATGAAGAGTCTCATGGCCATAGGTGGGGAAAAAAGCTGGTAATGTAAAAGTTTAGGTGTATGGTACATGTATCAACCTCTTGTAATATTCACCTTCCACATATGTATACACACATTCACTTGCAATGCAACCTGCCTGCTACTGTTTGTATAAACAGCTATTATTTATATAAACAAAATTACAAATAAAAAAGGTCATAAATATAATTGGCAATGGCTTGTTTTCATTTGCAAAGCATCATAAATACCAGTGACTGGAATCCATTCTGCATGCTGTGCTAGAATCTGATTTATTTAATAAATGATAAAATAATTCAATTCTGAAATACAGGAGACTCTGTACCAATATCATTTCAGAAAGTCAGAGATTTTAAATATACTGCAATACAACAGCATTCAACGTTCTCAAGATAGGTCCCAAACAGCAAAACCTAATGGTAATTGGACATTATTTAGGGATGTAACTCAGGACATTTTTATTGTGTAATCTGTCTTCATTTGTGTGAACAGCTCCATTGGTAAATAAGGACTTAACTTCATTTAACACCCATAAAATTGCTGATTGCTTTGAAGTTGAGCAGAATTAATTCATTAACAGGATGGAAAAGGAGGAGTTGGTATTCTGGTCCATTTTTTTATTACGAATGTCTTGGAGCAGCTTCCTGTTAATCAGAGCTGAATAGCCAAAGGAAAGTGCCAGAGAGAGAGCAAGAGATCTCCAAAAATGGAACTAAGTTTTATAACTTCTTGAAAAAATTCAGTGTTGAGGTTTCCTGTGGCTCTGCCCTGAGCAGGGTGGATTTGAGAGCAGGCTTATTGCTTTCTCAAGAGAAGAGCAGGTGAGGAATCCTCCCCTAGGGAGGAAGAAGCCATATGCAGCTCTGCTGTCTCTTTTCTCCAGCAGCATGGCTCTACTTTCCCAAAGGCACACAAACCACAGAGACGGGGCTGTATAATGCTGGCAACTCTGATGACTGTGGGTCACGTTCTTCATGCTTTGCTTCTGGGGAGCTATGTGGCAGGTTCTGCATTTGACCCTGTTAGGTCTTACGCTGCATGTGAACTGCTGCCCACACTAACTTTACTGGGGCAACAGAAGAGCAGCTGAAGTCAGGACTTAGCCTTATATATTCAGCAGTAAAGCTGCCTCTAGGTACTCGCTGCATACGCAGCTGTGAGGTGGGTGCTAATATTCTATTGTAACAGAATGCCATGAGTTTTCAAAAGGAAATTGTAGTTTTCCCAGCTCTAGTCAAATCAAAGGTTTGATAATAGTAATAGATGACTTGTCTTACCCTCTCTAGGCTAATGCTATCATGTCACTCCTGAAATTTCATAGGAGAAAAGAAATAACTGTTTTTTGTGCTTTCAAAGTTTTCTAGACATAACAAATCTAATTTATTCCTTTGACTGCAAGCCCTAGTCACTTAGTACAGAAAAGCAATGACTTTTTCTTTAAGTAGATTTCTTACCACTCTGACAAAAATAATAATAAATGCCTATCATCACTCTGAACAAGATTCTCATTCTTAAACTGAATAACCCCTTGGATTTTTCTTTACCCATTTTTACTGTTCAGTTACTGGATATTTGTTAACATGTCTGTGTTATGATGACAGTGCTTTGAGTTCATTGTCTCTTAGAGCAAATAGCAAGGATCTCTGCAAAACTGTGAGTGGAGGAAAAGACAGCAAATAAGTTCCAGTGTAAGTACTGCAGGTAATACATTGTGGAGGGAACATGCCTGCATGGTGCTGGACTCGGAACTGGCAGATGAAACTCAGGAAAGAGTTCACTGAGCTATCATTTACAGTTTCCTGAAATCAGCGTTGTGGAGTGCAGCAGCCAAAAAAAGCCGACAAAACCTTGGGCATCCTCAGGAAGATTACTGCGAAGGAGGCAGAGGCTGTTGCCTATGCCCATAAGGATGCTAAAGGGACTAGGCAGAGATGTGCCCTCTGGCATTCCTATTAGCTGTGAGCTTTAGACTCTGGGGAAGTCAGAGGGACCACAGTGCTCTTGTGCTATTCCCAATAGTTTCTCTTACTGCCTCTGCTGAAACAACATGTAGGGCCGCTTGGACCTTAGTTGTGAGCCACAAGGGCAATTCTTAGGTTCTTCTTTTGATAAATCCTGTAACTTAATTGCTCATCAGGGCCTTGCAAAAAGAAGTCTCACCATATAGATTATGGTTGCGCAGTACAGTGTATGCACGGGGGCCTGATCTGATCCCCCATGTAATCTGCTTAAATCTTCTGTCGTGAGCGGACAAGATGGAGCAGTTTCTCATCTGTCAGGTGGAATAACTTTGGAGTCAGCTTGTCCATGTTTGAAGATTAAGAGTTCATGCAACAAACCAAGGTTAATATGTCACCTCTGACTGCACTTTCCACAGTAAACAGGAAACATATCCTAAATGGGAGATGCCATTTATATTTATGAAAAATGGTTAACCACATTTCTGTATCATCATTAACATTCCCTTTGGATAAAATCCAATGATGAACAACTTCCTGATGGAAGAGGTCGTGACTTTTTCCTCTCCCATAAGTATTAAATGTCAGTAATATGCTTGAGAGTAGTGATGCTGATAAAGATTTAGAGCCGTGGGGCCAGTAGCATTGAGAGTAATGTAAGCTGTCTGCTGATATTGCTTTGAAAAGAGACCGCAAAAAATATTTATTGTTAGGAACAGGGCAAAATGTAAGATTCTTTGAATTTCTTGTTGTATCTACAATACCCTAGGCATGGTACAGCTTTCATCCATGTATGGAAACTAGTCAGTAAAATTCTGTGTTTGTGCTGTGTAAGCAGCAGAACGGTGGTGTATCAGACATAAGATGTTAAGGGTGGAAGAAAATCATTAATCATGCAATCAATCTTCTTTGAAATTTGTAGAAGTTTAGTCAATTTACAGACCTTGTGAATGGTCCATACCAAGTGGGATACTTCAGTCCTTCCCAGATAACAGCGGGATGAAATCCACGCTGTAGCTGGCGATGCCCTGCAGCTGGTGTGTGTGCATGAATACAGACTTTGTATTTTCTTGGTTACTGTCAGAAGGAACACCTTGTGAATGTAATGCATTAATAGACAAAGCAGTTAATCCTCTCCAAATTCTGTGCTTCTTTCCAAATATATTATTTATTTGAGCTACAGTATAATGGACCACTTTGGTTAGGGTAAGAAACTTATTTATTGTTGTGCTTGTATAATAAGATACTTTTCTAAGATTGTATTTTTTAATCTTTTTCTCTTTGTTGCTCCTGGGGTCCTAAAATAATAGCTAACTTTTATCCGTATAAAGAGAGATAAATTCATAGCTGGAAGACAACCTGATAGGATTTTTTCTTGCTTTATTAGTGGAAACATTGTTTAATTAATTTAAACAATGACAGTGTTAAAAACAAAAACATTTTTTCTATCTTTAAATGCATCCAATGACCTTTATTAAAGCCTTTGAAGGAAAGACTCTGGTTCCAGAAGGCACTGTAAGTGATGTTTCTTCTTTGACAATCGATCAGACTTGTGTGGTCATTTCCCCTTGGCGTCAGAGCTAAACTGTTATGAGATTTAAGTTTAAATGTGTGAAAAATGGAAAAATGAATGGGTGATTCAAGACTCTTGTTATCTCTGTCTGGGGAAGGAGAAAAAATAGCGTTCAAGAAAAGTGTCTGGATTGATTGCTAAATTCAGTAAGGGATTTTTTTTTTTTTCTGACACAAAATTCAATTCAGAAGCTAATATTTTAAGGTTTTCTTCTTTACCCTGCAACAGAATACAGCTGCTGTTTCCAGGGCAAACAGTATAGTCCCTGAAAGGGTATATAGGGTAAATTGTTCTTATTTTATATGATTGATTCCAAAACTTGCATTTAAGAGGTATATCCTGTGTCCCATTGATTGATAATAAATATATTTGAAACATTCAGACCTTTTTTAAAGAATCTCCAAGTTAAACTGGGGCTAGAAATCTGTGATTTTAGTGGGCTCAAGAAAATTGTCCATTCAACCACAAGTACTGAATGAACTACTAGTGAGCTGAAGCTACAGGCTGTTGTTGAGTGTTTCCCAGTACAGACCAAGAGCTGGAGTGTTTGTTTCCTGTTATTCTTTTTGGATGGGTGGTTGCGATGTCATGTTTTGGTGTGCTTGGCTGCTATTTCCCATAATGATTGCCTGTCTGAGTATTCTTGCAAGCTCTCAGTCAGAACTATGTAGTGATTTTTCAGAGAATTTTTCTTCATAAATTTTTTTAAAGTGTATTTTAATGAACTTTAATATTAGAGTCCCTGTGCTTTGGTGCATGTGAGCTTTCTGCCAGAAAAAATAGCTTTTGTCACTCTGCACGTGCTATTTTGTGAAAGAGAGAAAGAAAAAATTCTTTCCTAGTTGCTCATGTCTGACACCTTGCATTTGAGCATTGGGACCGAATGCAAGGAGCATGCGATCTGATGCTTTGTGAGCGATGAGACCATGGTTATTGCAGCCATCGGTCAGCAGAGCAAGTGGTAGGGATTTCTGTGTAGAACTGCAATTTCTGACTTCTTGTCTCTGTGAACTTCTTGTTCTTTGCTTTGTGATTCTTTAAGTGTTTTTCTCCTACTTACACATACATCGGGAAAATGCTGCTGCTAAGACATTTTGTTGGTTGATAGATCATTTGGAAAAAAAACATCGTGAAAAGCTGTTGCTAACAAACATTGAAAGAATGGCTCCAAGCATTTATCTGTTCTTTGGCCTGATTGTATACAGCCAGCCTAATAAATGTCAGAAGGCAGTGTGGCAGTTAGGAGTTTTAGCTTCACTTCTGCTTTAGCATAAGGCATGGTTTAAAATATCCACTCTTTCTGGGAATGTACTTAGTAATGAAACTTCTCAAACGCTTGGTTCTGTAAACATTAAATTGGTCCAAATCCAGGTTGCCAAATGAAGGCCCTAGTTGTACTCTTATTTGGGAGGTGAAGTGGTTTATATATCCATATATATAAAAGTTGAATACCAGTCCTAGAAAGATAAGGCTGATGTATGAGAAAGTGTGTCCTGTCCTGCAGTCCTACAGTGTGTGACCAACCTAAGTTACAGGCTACGAGACCCTTTTAAGGGGTGCTTGCATTCCCTAAGGTAGGTTCCACAAACGCTTTAAATGGAGCTTAAGAAGTGTGGAGGGGCATTTGAACACGCGTGTCTTTATGGGTATTGAATCATTAGTTTCCATGCCATGAGATAGTGCTGCCTTTTCTTTTTCCTAATCTTTTCTAAAGACAATACAGAAATGGTGCCAAAGGATATACTCAGCCTTTTCTGAAAGGATTCTTCCTTTGCATGCGTTACATTCTGTATCTTAGTCCTTGTTGCTGTGCAATAAAATGAAATAGTAAAATCTAAAATCCATAAAAGTCAACTGAAGCATTTTAAAGATATTGTATGTGGTCCTCATAGTCTCTGTGCTTTACTGTCTTGTGTTACCAACGTAAATCTGTTTGTAGGGATTTTGCTTTTAGATATAGAACTGTAAAATAATTGAAGAGGGTATCCATGGAAGAATCTTAGGTGTTCATCAGCTAACAGAAAAAAAATATTCAATTATTCAACATACGGTAATTTTATGAATTTTATTTTTGCTCCACTCCCCCCACCTGCCCTTCCATTTAACATCCTCCTTTGCAGAAGAACTAATAGAGTAGTGCACAATAACTCTTCAAGGGTCTTCAAGATGAAGTTCTGGTGGGGTACTGTTGCAAGGTTGCAACCCTTATGGAGGGAGAGACTTAACAAAAAGCAACAACAAGCACCAAAAACAAACCACCAAAACCTTAGTAAGGCAACCAATAGGTACAGATCAGAGAGAATACACTACAAGCTCTTGCACTGCAAATTTAGCTTACCATTTTAAATATACTGAAGCATGTAAAGAGGGTTGAAAAATATTGTTATTTTAATAAGCTTGAGATTTCATTCTTCCTGTGCTGTTGACATCTATCCAAACCTGTATTCCACAGACCCAGACAACTTTGAAATAATGTTTTTCTTCTTGGCCAAAGAGATCTCTTATTCTTAGTTATTTAGAAATAGCATTCTTGGTGAGATACATTCTCTGCATCACTTGTAGGCAGTATTTCATTCTTATTAATAAGGTAATAGTAGTTCAGTGTGATCAGTAATGTATTTTGAGGTAAATTTTCTTTTTTTAATTGTTTGTCCTGGGGCAGCAATTAGGACAGCCTTGAATCATACAATAAGTGACTAAACTTGAAGCTTGAGCTCAAGTTAAGAGTTATGTGGAAACCATATCTGCTGTGTGGTAACAGCTGATTTAGTATTTAAAAGTCCAAATCAAAATTGGTTTTGTAATGCAGTCCTTGCAGTGGAATGTTGGCCAATGAGTTAATGGACTATTTTGACATATAATATTAAAAAAAAAAAAAAGTGTAGTTAGATTAAATTTACAAAACTAGAACCAAATACATAATTTAGTTTCACTTCCTACGAAAACAATTTTCATTTTCTTCTTCAGCTTTACTTAGTGTGTTATAAATTGCCATCAGAGTTGTTTCTATGGAGCGTGTTTGGTACAAACAGAAATGACTGTTCTTTTCTGTGTGTTTTAGGGTATTTTAGTGCCAACCTCCACCTAAACTGCCTGCAAGAGTTAAATCTGAATTCCTTTGAAGTAATGGAAAGGCTCCATCAATTGCTTCAAAAACTGGACCAACTAAGAGGACATCATTTAGTTCCTTACTTGAATTCAGTCAGAATGCTTTAGTGTCCCAGAACTTCTATTTTTTAAAAATCATTTATTTTTAGTGAAATTTTGATTATTATGATGGAAATAAAAACAACAAACAAACAAGATTATCCTTATTGGTAAGGGCTAGTGCTGCTGGTTACTTTCTGAGTAGAAAAATCAGGAGAAAATAAAGTCTGTGTTGCTGGTCTCTTCTATCATTTACCAAACATCAAAATTTCTTTCAATTTGATCACTGGGAGCCATTCTTTTTGTGTTTGTTTCATTTCTGCTTCTTTCAGAGGGTATGCTATCTCCCATTCAGTTTCACGAAGCATTAACTATGTTCTACCAACCTTAGTTTGTTCCAACCCTTATTATCAGTTTAAATCAGGATGCATTTCATCAGGTGCAGTGGTTAGAGAGGATAGCTGGACTCTCATGTATACCACTTAAATAAAACAAACTTACGGTATATGAGAGGCAAAAATGATTCTTTGTTCCTGTGCATGTTTACAATCATGGGGAATTAACAGACCAGGCGCTGCTGTTTTTTGTTTTGTTTTTGAAGTTGGTTAGAGTGAAACATGAAGTATCAGTTCATGAGTGGAAAGAAATATTAGTGCCATCAGTTTTGCTAGTTCCTGGCAACATGGAAATAAGAACAGTGGGAGGTGGATATGCCTGTGTAGACATTAAGATCTTTATATAGACCTGGTCAATTTTCTGTTCTAGATTTCCTGAAATTATTCTTAGGACATTTTGTAATGTACTATCCATTTTCCAGGTTGTAAGAGGCTTGGATGAATTGAGTAAATACTTTAAGGGAAAATAAATGATGTTTACCACTAGTCATCCTGCTCTTTGTCAGTGTGAACAATAAAAAAAAAAAAGTCTACGATGCCTGCTTCTCCTTTGTGGATTCCTTTTTCCATATGAGTAGTTTATGAGTAATAAAATTAATGAAGCTTGTCTTCCTTACATTTTCACATATGGACATATTTCTCCTTTGGACAGGAGGACACATCGTATGAACATTTTAACTGAGAATTTTATTGGTCTAATGGTTAAAGACTAATACCGAGTTCTGCTAGCGGCTTGTTACATAAATGTTCGCTCTTTGCCCTTCGGCTGCCTCATCTATAAACAGAAACTGGTTATAATTTTACTATTTCTGAACAGTTCTTTGAGCTCTGCAAATCACGAAAGAGACACGGAGGTGTTGCAGGGTATCTGGTCAGTCTCTGTGAGAGCAATTTTAGAGCGCTGGCTAAGGAAGAAATACACCCATGGTGAATACAGCACAGCCTTAGGAGGCTTGACTCATTTTCAGACCCATGTCAGTGTATTTTCACACTCCCTGACAGTTTTGTTTGCCTATTGTATTGTCTAACCTAGTTTTATTTAAATAGCAATCATGTCATTTTTTTTTTTTGTAGCAAAACTGACTCTGTCATATGTCTCATACACATCTGATATACCATCATACCATCTGATATACCACATCTTGACTGGAGCTGGGGACTTTGTCTTAATGATTTGATGCACTACACTTCAAATAATGTTTCCCTTTGTATTGTGGTGTTTTATTGTAAAGTTTGAACTGACAAAATGTAGAATGTTGTTCCTTGTGTTATATCAGTAAATTTTAGAGAAACTGAGAGATGGAGCAATAGACTATGCCAGAAAAAATGAGTTGAACATGGATTTTCCAACTTCTAGTCCTGTCTGCTAAACCACTTAATCATCATCATCAGATGAACTGGTATTACTGAAATGAAAACAGGCCATAATATTGAATGGACCCTCATTCCTTGGTTACAGCAGAAGCTATAAAACCCAAGCAAAAGATTTCTCCCACTAGCCCAATTTATATCGACGAAAAGAATAAAGATACCTCCCCCCTCAAATCAACAAACCTTCATGCTCAATTTGTAGACAAAAAATACCATGCTCTGAATCTACTCCATTTTTTATTATTTTATAATATTTTCCTTTTAATCTAACTTCTTTATTTTGAGAATGTTTTTTCCATCCCAGGAGATTCCTTTTGACATGGGAAAATTGAAAAAATCTTTTAAATGAAATATATGATAATTTCAAAGGAGTCTTGTCAGGACAGTCAGAATAAATGGGGATTTACAATTTAGATTTATTATACGGTTGTGGAGGAGGAAACCATCTGTGTTATCTGGTTTAAACATAAAGCACAGCAAGCACTCCTAAGTAATACAAGATATATAAGCAGTTCTCAGTATGTCAAATATTGTTGTGGTTTCATGTATATATCCAGCATAACAGGTAATCTCAGAAATGTCCACACACATCTTAAAAATCTGTTATAAGAGGTAATAAATGGATTTCTATCTTTTCCTTCCCTGCTGATTGTTCATGAATGGTCCCAGGCTGAGACTGGTTCTCTGCTCATTTGGCTAATGTTAGCATTTCCTCTGTGCAATCAGAATAAGACAAAATATAAACAAAGCAAATATGGGGCTAGCATATAATTAGTATGGCTGAGTCAAATAGAAATATATTTCATTATAAACTCTAAAGACTTAGTTAAATTTCAGATTGCTTTGGATCTGGTAACAGTGAAAACCTTGGGGTTCTGAAGAGGAATGAATCATCCAGAAGACACCTTTACATGGGAAAAACATGATTTAGCTAATTAAAACAACAACAAACTTACAAGTCATGTAAAGCTGCCTAGAGGAGCTGCAATGTAGGTAATAGGAAAGAAGCTTTTACAGGTGCATTGTGATTTTTTTCCCTACCTTTTATAGAAATAACTTCAGTACAAGCTTATTTCAAAGTAGGTAGGGTTTTTTGCTTGTTTGTTTGATTTGTTTTTATTGTTATTATTTATAACAGCTTCATTTGGTAGCATTTTTGAGATACAAATATCGTGGAAGCAACTGGAAATTTAAAATGAGGATCAGAATAAGAGATTTATAAGATTGAAATGGCAAAAAAAACTAGCTGGATTTAACATCAGTAGAATAACTGACGTTAATGATTGTGCAGGTACATTCATATTTGGATCCCTATTTGGATACTTTTTAAGGGGCAATAACACCATTGTCTGTTTGTGTCTGTGAAGGCCATGTGACATCTGAATGCTTGGCTGTCATGTATTTGGTATTAAAAGTTTATAGCCTGCTGGAAGCTGTAAATTTTTAAATAGAAAAAAGTTCCTGTATATGATAAAATTGTTCTAATGCCTTCACTTTTAATGTTGATGCTCTTAGAGAAAGTGAAGCTTTCTCTTCTTTTACTCTCTTGGCATTTCTATTTATATTTCATGTCTAACATCTAGCGTATGCAGAATGTAGGGAACTCAAGTTCTTGCACAGACATATACTTTAAGCATATTCACCTTCACAGGGCATTGCTAATGTGTCTAGGCTGTCATTTGGAAAAGACTTGGAAGAAGGGAAGATGATGTTCAGTTCTGGTGTTGCTTTGAGTGAAGTTGTTATGTGACATGCCATAGAGCTTTGGAACTGGTCTGGGGTTCTGCATTTTGTTTCTAGATCTGTTGCTGACCTGCTGTGATATGGTGCAAGTCTTTCAATTTCTTCCTGCCTGCGTTTCTCGAACTGCAGAAGTAGTGTGACGTTAGTATTTACATAAAGGACGCATTCTAGATCAGAAGATAGAATTCTTGTTACTGGTAATGACAGAGTATCATCAATTACCTTGCATAATTCTCTCTATAAAGATAAGAATATTGGATGGTGCTGGAGCAGTATCAGTTCTGTTAGTTGCTATGTGCCAGTTATCTACATGATTGGATATTAAAGTGTAAAGGATGTAAATAGGCATGCACAGATCACTAACTCCTTTTCTGGCTTTTCTAGGGCAAGAATGGAGGCAGGAAGGGTGTTGAGTCTTTCTGCTCAGGAGTGAACAAAATATCAGGCAGCTTCAAAGTCAGAGGTTGACCCCAGCAATCTGTGGTGTTCCGCCAAAATCCAGTCCAAACTGTTGTGAATGAAATCACAGTTCTTCATTTCAGTTGTACTGTTGAAAGTAGCTGGGAACATTACAGTAGCCAAGCAGTAAACTTCGGATAAAATAAGATATCAGACAGCTTCCGGTTGTTCCTATTTCTTTTTAGTAAATACTAATGATATAAGGCAGCCTGTCATTGAGGTCTTGAAATTATCTTATGCAGCACTTTTTTTTTCAGATGCAGTTAATGGTAGAAATGTTCTTGTTTACTTATCTCCAGTACAGTTCACTTGGTTCTCTTCTAAATGCAGATGCAAAATTGTGGTCACTGCACTAATGAACTCTATATTTAAGCCATTTTGGAAATTAAGGATATCAGTGAACTCTCACATATGGTATAGGAAGATAATGACTTCGTATAAATTTGGCTTGGTAAAGTGCAATGACTTGTCCTTGATGTGGGGTAAATATTTCTCATTTTTATATCCTACTTTCTATGGAAAATAGCCACTAAAATTACTTATGTGAACTCATATCTTTAGGTACTCTAAAAGCACTTTAAATAGTTAATATTCACAATGTTACTTGTGCCATTAGGTGGTGCTTTCAAGCTTTTCTAGCACTAAGAAAGAAGCAAAAAGAGCACTTCTTAGATCTGTGCAGGATGTGCTTTCACAGAGTTGCTGAGGGTGCAGTAATGAAGACCAGCTGTGTCAGTAACAGGGTACAACCGAGAGGGGCTGTGGGAGAACGAGGTGGTGGAAGCTGAGATTGAGCTTGTGAAAAATTCTATGGGGGAAGTCACGTGCAGTGTATGTGCTGTAAGGTTAGGAGATGATTCAGAGCCAAAGCCAAAGAGGTTTGTGAGGTCAGTGCTGTTTCATATTACCTGAAACTCTGGCTCATTGCAAGCTGACTTTGCATGCACCCTAGTGTCTTTAGCTTTCTCACTTTACTGTTGGGTGCCTGCTTTGGTGTGCTGCCATATTTGTTTAGAACGAGACGAATCTCTTTCCTAAAAACCATCCAGGTCTCTGGTTGCAAGGAAAGCTTTAGAGATGTGCGCAGACTTCTATAAATGGGTAGGAGTATCCTAGGGTTCCAGTTTTACTGGTTGGTCTTAATCAGACCAACTCCTGGCTCCTAGGAAGCACTCTGTCCGCAAAGAAATTGAATAAAAAGTTGAATCTGAGCCTGTCAGGGCAATTGGGATGGTGGATGTTATTTACTTACCTTACAGTAACTCTGTGGCTAAAATTTATTGATTGATTCCTTGTTTAGCTGTTCACCTTTGAATATTTTTGTTTTTATTTAAGTTCCAACTTTTGATATAGCTAGTGGCTTTGTTACCCAGCTACTACTTGGTTTACAGAAAGCATATGATGGAAAATTCTTACAATGTAATAATGACCAAAGACCACATGTAAAATCTACCTTAATACACCCTAGATGAGCTCCTTTCTTTGTAGATTTCTGTGCTTTGGCACCTTCTGTTTTCTTGTTATACTCTCCATGGAAAACGAATTTGCTAGTGTCTGTTGTAATGGCTCTTTTGTGCTAGTGATTACTTATTTTTATTTTCACGGCTTCATGGTGGAGATTTAAGTTATTTGGATAATGCCACAGAATAAAACCATCCTATTTTTAAACCTAAGGTTAAAAAAGATTGATACTCATTTGTCCTGGGTTATTTTTAATCTATTTCCCAATGTGCTATTTTGGAGGATCACTTCTTGAACTTTTTTTTCTGGTATTTTTGGCTGGGTTCCCAGGGGCTATATAAGAAATGATTTAGCTTATGATGCTTTCTTATTTATTAAGTGCTTAAAAAGTTTTGTTATATTTTTGCATGAATATTTATACTAAAATAATAAATAATTTCTCCAAGTTTGAAAAGTTTTTCTGCAAGGTGCTCTGAGCATATAATAGGAAAAATGTGCTGTGAGACTCCTCAGAAATCTGCCGCATTACAGGATTTGAGCCCATGGAGACCAGTCAAGGAACAGGAGCGATAAGTATTTTTTCATGAGGAAATGAAACATAGAAAGAAGAAGTGATACGTGTAAAACTACCCAGAAGATCCAAGATTCTTTGTTATGTATGTTCACCAAGAGTCGGTACAGTTGTGTTACTTATTGAGTACGTTTAATGAAATTTTATTTTTAGTGAGAGGTTGCTATGATGTAAAGTATTCTAGAAAGCTATATTATTTGCCTGTATTTCTGAAAATAGTGAAATGGTGTTTGGAGTTGTGGAAAGTTATTAATGGCAAGAGAAAGTATCAAAAATAATTTTTAAAGGTCTTTGAAAGAGAAGATGGCAGGCATAAGCTTTAATTGGTAGGGGAAGAAAGTGAATGTGCTTCCCAGTGATGGGGACAGCTGGCTTCTTTTGGAAGAAATATTCAAGAAAGCAGGCAATGAAATCCTGTCATTCCTAAGCAGGAATGGATTCCCAAAGAAAGGCTAAGTAGAAGAAGCAGCCTAGAATTTTCTGATGGCTTGTAACCTCTGATTTTGTTCACGATATTGTTTCTTGGGGTGACTCCATATTGTATCCCTGCTTGGAGCTCTTTTGGTGGATATTTAAAGTATTTTTGCAGGTTCTGTTTCCATAGTTATGTTCGCTCTCTCACTTTAAGGTCTCTCTGCAAATGCAATCTATGCGTATTGGTGCATAAGGGAAAAGAGAAAATTCATCTTCTATGACTTGAACAATAAAATTGATAGTTTCAATACTTTATATACTTGACTAGACTCTGATGTCCTTGCAATTTAAATCTAATGCTGGGAAATTATTAGTTATGGACCAGGAGGAATAATGACAACCTATTAATAATGATAGTAAGTGGTAGAAAATGCACGCAACATATAAGGAGCTGGTTAAACATGTCAACAGCAAATAGCTATGAAAGAAAGATTGTCTGGATGAAGATTACTTCTTATTTCCTTGAGGATTAGCTTGGAGAGAATTACTTTCTTTCTGTATTTTTTTTGTTGTTGTTGTTTTTTTAATAACTTTGGCATAAACAATTGTGTTATGCTGATGAAATCAATTGATGAAAAAAATTAGGAGGGACTGTGAAGGCAGCAGACCATTTTGTATTGTAAAGGAAAGAATGGGACAGCCTTGGAGACAAAAATAATAGAAAATCAATAAAACAAACCCCAGGGCTGTGCACCTGGGAATCAAAGCATCTCTTCCGGAGGCTCACAGATGGAAATAGTTGAAGAAGAAGAGGATCTGTGTGCATTGATTGGTCGCAGGAAGAGTATGAGCCATCAGTGTGACATGGCTGTGGAAAAATGAAACGTATCAAATGAAGTGATCCCAAAGGTTGAGTACTGATACTCATGTTCAGTCAATCCAGACCTTTCTTGGTATGTTTTTGAGCAATTCTAATCATTTATGATCAAGAGATGTGGGTTCAAACTGAAATGTCCAGCCAGAATCATCAGAGGAATGGAGAACTCCCTGTACAAGAGGAGATGAAAGCACACGACTTATTCAATGTCAAAAAAGAAAAGCTGGAAGAAGCCTATGGTGGCTGTTTATATCAAGAAGAATAAAAGATTATTTTTATTTTTTTGTACTTCACCTAATATTGTCCAAATGACCATGTATAAATTATAAACATTTTTATTTTAAAAAAGAGTTTCCAGTTATAAGAACATGAAAGTTCTGGAATTGCCTAGTTACTTCAATACAAAGAGAAATTGGAGTGTTTGTCCAAGTTGTATGTAATCCTGTTACTCTCAGTTACACCATGACAGAAAGTTATGTTTTTGAGACAACAGCAGTGTAATGAATTTCTAGGTCAAATCCCAAGTTCACAGTAGTCAGTAGGTGGTGGGTCAATGCTTTTGAAGCAGTGGTTGCTTACACACTTTTTGTAGGTTAAGGCTGAAGCTCCAGGTCTGTGGCCCAGGACAACTCATTTAACTGATCCTTAGCAGTGCAGTAAGATGGGGAGTAAAATTAATTTATTCAGCCAAACTGAAATAACCCCTTAAAAATATTCAGATAAGTACTTTATCCTGCTATATATATAGTTTCAGTTTCTGATTTCTCAGAAGTTCCTCACTTTGATTTTTTCACTCTTTTTATATGAACACTGAGATATTTGTGGATTCTTTAATCTAGCTGCCTCTGTGGCCTCGGTTAATGTTTTGAAACCATGCATTATTGTGTTTATGATTTCAGCTTTTGTAGTATATGTGGAGAAACTAATGACTCAGTTCAGTATGTTTTGACGAAAACAATTTCCTCTTTGGAATATGCTAGTTGTGGTCAGCTCTCCTGATATTTTTGGCACATTACACTCTAGGCTTTAAATGACTGCTAGGTTTGGGGTCTGTGACAGAGAGGAAACAAAAATGCTCATTCAGACTTGAAAACGGGGCATTTGCTGCCTTTCACTTTCCATGAATTCACAGATGACCAACTTTCACTAGCTTGTGAAATTCAAAACACCCTCAGAATCCAGTGGGGAATGCAGTTGTTTGTGGATCACGCTAAGTGTGTAGATCACAAGGTCATTGTGCAGACTTTCTCTGTAGAAGAATTTTCTTTTATAACAGAACGTGACACTGAATGTATATGCAGAAATTCAAAATGAGTTTTTAAACCATGAAAGTAATCAGCAGAGTACACAACACATCTTGAGGACTGTTTAGTTTTTCTTTTGATATGTTGAGATTGCTTTCTTTTTAGGAAACCATGCAGTAAAGGCCCTAGAGCAATATCTCTAGGCTTCTCTTGCAGATATAGCTCGGGAATGATCTGCAGCCCAACAAGTGTATGGCAAGAAACTGTGAATTTAGAAAAACAATTAATTTTGAAGCTTAAATATCTAAATACAGACAAATTGCAGTCAAAGCTGGTATTCACTGAACATGTTACGTGCCTGGCTCTATTTTTATTCTGAAGTTATTTTCTAAAATAAACATGGGTTGAAAAGCAACACCAAGGTGGCCAAGTTGGATGGGGTGGGACCTTTGGTGACCTCTTCTCTTGGAGAATCCCAGGAAGGCCTTTAAGATCTGCACTCAGCAAGATGAAATGATGTCAATTCAAAGGAATGTTTTTGTCTCTCATTTATAGACACCTCCAGTATTAGAGACACCTCTTCTTTTCAGGTAATCTGTTCTAACTAGATTTCTTCTTGCTGCTGTCAAAATGTGTTATTTACTCCTATTATTTAATTATTTATGAATTCTTTCTTTCCTCTTTATATTTACCATTTTCTGAAGACTTATTACTTATCCTGCTTTTCCTTTCACTATCTGGTCTGTTTCATCTCTCACTTAGGAGTGGAGTAGGATCACTTTTGAATATTTAGGTATGAAACTGTGAACTGCCTACCTTGCAGATGTTAACTCTGAACTCATGCTCCTTGCTGCCTGGCACCCTTTCCAGCACTGTGTAGATGCGTGCAGGCAGCACTTTGCCAGAAAGTCAGAAAGCTGAGCTCCGTTATCTCCTCAGAAATAGTCCCTTATCTACCAGGGGATAAATTTCATTACCTAGTCTATGTAACTGACAGACATTGCACAGACATGGTCTGCAGCTCTAAAACTGCACGCCATAGAGGCCTCAGCATGCTGCACAGCAGTTTATTTCAAAATCTAAACTGACCTGAATCTGTTATCTTGCCAGACCTTGTAGTCATGTCCTTGGTAGTCTATGAGTCCACAACCAATAATTTGGTAATTCAGTTTCTTTCAGGTGGTTTAAGAGTAGATAGGAAAACAAATCCTGCTTGTCTAAAAGCTTAGACAAGCTTTCATGATCATTTAGTGATCAGCTACTTGGTAAAATATCCCATTCTTTATTATTATTGCTAGAGGTTGTGGATGCCAAGCTTTGTCTGAAGCAGATATATAGAGCATCATTGGAGCTTAATTTTATTGAGGTGTACATTCATAAAGCATGCTAAACTTAAAAAAATGTGGGCAGCTTTTTTTATTTATTTTTTTTTTTGTGGATCAGGGAATGGCAAAGTTAAAGACAAAACAAAAGATCCTAAGAATGTTTGGCTAAAATAACAGAAAACTTAGTCACTGATGGCTGCCTGAATACCTGGGAGGTAAAACACAAGGATTTCACATCCTTATTTGTGTTGGTTTGAACTTCATAGGATGAGTTTCATTGTTCACAGTGTGATAGGTGCACCCATGCTCAAATACACACAGACTGTCTAGAGAATGACAAAATTCCTCCCGGGTAATTTAGAGTTGTAATGGGGGTAGATATGATAGGTTTCACTTTTCCCAGACAAAACAACAACAACAAAAAACTTTGGACTGCACACATGCTTTTTGAGGTGCCAGGAATGGACTCTTGGCCAGGCTACCAGACTGATGGCGTACTGCTAGATTTTAAGGCAGTAACGATTTTGACGTGCAATTCATATTGTTTTTCTTCAGAATGGTTAATGACAAGATTAAAACGCGTCTCGCTGAAAGTTCAGGTGACTTTGCAAGACTTTTCAAGAGCACCATGTTCTGCTACCTTCATTTAAAAGTTTTTTGATCTCTTTCATGGGATACAGGTGATGCAGAGTTCTTGTTGTGGTGAGATACATGTGTAAAAGTTTCCATTGGTGAATTATGGTTAGCTGTTGAAATGGTAGTATTGCTACAGCGATCCACTAACGGTTTCTGTTTTCAGGTTACATCCAAGTGTGGTTTTACCCTTTATAAAGACATACCTGCCAGACCTCCCCGTCTTCCTGAAGAACTCTGTGTTCTTTGCTCTAATAGTGTATTAATAAGTAAATAAATAAAACTGCCACACATTTTCTTCAAGAAAATTAGACCTTCCCCTGTCTTTCTTTGCCATGAAATCTAATTCATTCTGGATAACAGAAGTCAAGGATGCAGAAGTGTGCCTGCCTGTGCATTATAATGATTTTTTCCCTGAAAATACAAATGTTTTATGTTCAGAGGTTACATTACAGGCACCTTTAATTAATGAATTCAGAATAGCATTCACCTAACATTATGTTGTTCTAAATGCTGATTAATTTTTTTAAATAGTGGAACTGATGGAAGTGGCTTTTGTTGAGGCTGCCTAAATATTTCTGTTTGGCAGTGCAGACTGCCACTGGGAAACTGAACTGGGAAACTTCCACCTACTAAGCAGATTTGGTTTTATTCTTATATTATCAAAAGTAAGCTTGAAAAGTCTGAGTAAAACAAAATTAAAAAGAAAAGAAAATTACACAAATAGGTATTTGACTATAATTTCAATGTACAGTCACATTTTTATGTTGTCAGAATGCTTATCAACAAAGATTTTTCCCCTCAAGCATCTTTTAGTAGTAAGAAAGAGAATATGAATATTTTTCATATATACTGGTGCTTTTTATTCCTATGAATAGGAACTAGTGATGTTATATGCTGTCTAGTGATATATTGTTTGTTGCACATGCCATGACTATACCATGAAATATATATATATATATATATATATATATTAAGAATGGCTGTATGACTTTTTACGGCAGTTTACAAGGCAGATGTTGATTTTAGTTCTCATCACAAATGATATAACATCTGTACTTGCCACAATAGAACTACTACAGTTTAGGAGTTGAAAAGAAATTGTTCAAAGATGTC
Organism: Cygnus atratus; assembly: GCF_013377495.2. Taxonomy (NCBI): domain Eukaryota; kingdom Metazoa; phylum Chordata; class Aves; order Anseriformes; family Anatidae; genus Cygnus; species Cygnus atratus. The sequence goes on from NC_066370.1 coordinate 160,181, forward strand.
AGAACTAATACTATTTCTTGTGATAGACTCCTGAGGCCACAAAGATATAATGGGATTTCCATTATGAAGTTTCTTCTGGAAAACCACTTAGAGGAAATTAGTTTCAACTTACTTAGTTTGCCTGAAAAAGGTGAAAGACAGAACTAGTCTTGCCTGGAGGATACTATTCTAGGCAGCCTGTGTATTTCATACCTGAGTCTTGGAGTTTGAAACCATTGCATCCAGCTTAGGGAGGCACTCTAACTTTCTATCCCCGGCCTCCGCCGTGAGCAAATAACCTCCCTGTCCTCTCCAAACTGCATAGCCCTGACAGTGCCATGTATTTTAATTCCTTAGGAAATTTCACTGTTGGGATGATGTATAAGCCTTTAGTTGAACGGGAGTCTTACTGGCTTTGAAAGACTTTGAACTGGACCTGAAAAGTTAAATTTGTTGTTTGTGCAATCATGTTCTATCCTTCCTATCTATCCTTCCAAGGTTTTTAATCTGAGGGTTTTATTTTTACTGTGACTACTTCTCATTTAACTGCAGGCAGACAAGAGAGTAGGTTTCTTTTTGTTAAGCCAGGATTTCTAAGTTTAGTGCTGGGGTCTGCACGAAGAAATTAATTTAGTTAAATTTATGGCCAAAGATGATGATCAGATCTGTTGTCGGTGCTGTGGGCAGCATTGTCTTGTGGAGGGGCCAGCAAAAAGGTGATGATAGTAACTTAATAACTGCCTCTGCTCTTCAAGTCAATGTGTTATTCTGATGCAGATCAGAATATCTTTACTGATACCAAGTAGACTTTATAACCACTAAAATCTGCACAGGATGTTCAGCCTCAGAACCGTCAGTTTGTTTTCTGTTTCTGGTACTGCAATCCTGGTCCCTATACAGAACCATTGCAGGCTAACATGGAAGGGTTTTTGTATTCTGGTTTTTGGATTTCAGATATGATCCTTGATAGGTTTTTCCATTTCGTCATCTTCGGTGTTACTGTGAACCCAGATTTCTATGTAATTTGATCAGGATTAATCTTTAACATAAGTGCTGCTCTTTTTTTTTCTATACTTAAAATAGCAGATGTAAACCCTGCTTCTTTTCTATGCAGCTTTGTTTTACTGTGGTGTTTGTGACTACAAATGTCACAAAGATTTCATTTTAATGTTGATGGATATGAGGCCAGAATAATTACCATGTCTTAGTTTCCATTTACAATTACTTTGATTTTTTTTTTAATTTGAAAAGAAATATATACACGCATAGTTGTCTGCTGTGCACATCTCATTTTGAGTAGTGCATACTGTATACTGAACACGTAACTTTCCTCTCTCCACAGACAGCATGCAAAGCAGGAAAACGATCTTCTGTTCTTTTGGCATAGTGCAGAAACACCCTCCTACTCTTTCATTGTCTGAATAAAATAGTTCTGTTTCTGTTTGTCATACTATTATTTCCTCCTAGATGCATCCTCATTTTTGCTGGATAATGCACAAATGGGACAGAAGGGCTGACTGCCCATTCAATAACCATTTTCATCCACTCCATGCCCACCTGAGTGTTAAAGAAAAGAGAATGAATTATTAGGCAGAATTTTAAAGCTCCATGGGAATTGTTTGTGATAAGACCCTAATACTGCCAAATTAACGCTATGTGCATGAGAAGTGAGATAAATGCCAACAGTAGGCAGATACTTCTACTTAACATAAAACACCTGGAGGGAAAGTTGGGTTTAAAGTCTATTTAAAACCAAGGAGGGTCTTGTTATCAGTGTACCTTTCATACTTAAGACACACATTTGTCTTGTGGTTTTTAGCAGTATGCATGTAATTGACTGTTGATGGTTAATCATTTTGAGTTACAATAAATTTGCTTTGCTAAGACTAGATCTCCAGCTGGTCTGAATTGTCACAGCACTACTGCTCTTACATTCTTTCCACTTTCTGAAATGTTGAGTATTTCCCTACTCCTAGATTCTCTATCTTCTTCTTTTTTATTTATTTATTTTTTTTTGGTGGCTTCTTGTTAAGGACAAAAATCTGTATTGTGATAAGAATATTTTTTTGGTAACTATACAGTATAGCAAGTTGTAATGTCACTCTGAATGGAGCATTACTGGCTTGTATTTGCTCTTTATCTCATAATGATGTCAGAGGTCCAATGTAAATATCCTCCTGTTCTGTCCAACGACCCATACTTTCATTTAGTGTAATTAGAAAATAATAACTTCTGTAAAACAGCCTGTCAGGGAGAAATAATAGGGCTGTTAGACATTTGGCAAAACTCCATTGTGTACTGCCGAGATACAATATTCCAGTTTTGCAGGACGTTTGTCAAGCCAGCTGGTTGCTGAAATGCACTGGAAAGATCCTCCTGTCACCAGATAGCACCTGGTGGAGGGCTGGGAACACCCAACTCTTCCCACTTTGATGAGCAAACCTGGGGCCAAAATCCCTTCAGGAAGGGCACAGAGCTCTGAGGACCATGTCAGGAACCAGTCTTGTATATTTATTGTTTTCATATGGTCCCGTTTCTTTTTTCCCTACTAAGAAATTATTTTTTCATGGCGCTGACTGAGAACCAAATAGACTCTGTGGAGAAATAACTTGAAAATACATTTGGATCTTTCTTTTTTTTTTTTTTTTGTATATATTTCTCTGAGGAAGTTTTTACTTCTTGCAGTACTTGAAGAAACATCAAAGTAGGCTTTAAAAATGGTTGTTGAAAGAAGGTATGGACTTCTTGCATCTGTGCTGTGGTGCTGTTTGTGGCAGTCAGAACACGTGTAGTGGCGGTGCCATGCGGCCGTCTGCAAGTGTCACACACGGAGCCCCGGGTGCTGAGGAACCCACCGCTGCCTTCTGCTGCGTGCCATTGAACCCAGTTCCGCTAGGAACTGTAACTACTAGAAAATGGGAGGGAAAGGAAATCTTCTAGTTAAAAAGTTGATCAGAAAAAAGGCAATTGAAAGGAAAAAATAGTTTTAAGCAAAATCCATTCGTTTATTTATGCACAATTGACAAATGAATGGAAGAAATTGGGTGATTTTTTTCATAAGATATTTACAAAAGTGTTTTTGAACTCTTCTTTCAATGAAAAAAGCTTTCCCAAGTAGAACAAGTCTTGACATTTGGGGAGAAAAAAATAAAAAATAAAACCTGTTTTCTCTGTAGCAGTAAGTAAGAACTCTTTGTAAGAGTTCTACTGCTTAAAAAAAAACAGCTCAGTGGTATCAGCCATATTTTGGTATGCACTCTCCTTTATTATTCTTTTAAGCTGCTTTAAAGTACATTCCAGAATAGATTCACAGCTGAGGCATGAGCCCCCTGTGCTCAGAACTGTGTGCAGGCAGCTGAGCAGTCTTGGAGTGCTCGGAGCCCTTGGGGCAGCGGAGAGCCGAGGGCAGCACCAGCTACAGGCTGCCAGCTGCCTTCCAGACTAATCCTGTGCCAGGTCATCACCTAGAGTAAGTCAACATCACTATGCCTGATCATCAAGTTAGTATTTCCCATTACATGCAGAACATTAGATGTTTGTGATTTCTTTTAAGTATTCCAAAATTTTCAGCCAGTCTTAAAACTCAGATAATTTCTCTATCCAGTCTGTCCCCCCATGCTGCAAACAGTGCAGTGAGAGCTCTCAACACCTCACAGCACTGAACTTGGACCTTGTCTGCTTGCTTAAAGGAGTTCAAATTGTGTTCCAGAAATGTAAACTATGCTCAGTGCAGTTATTTTGAATATAAACACCGATTTCCAGAGTTTGATCAAAGATCTGTAATTGCTTTTATGTAGGATGTTATCTAGCAATCTGTAGAGTGTAATGCTCTGTAAATGTAGTCTGTTGTCTAACTTTTTATCTTTCGTAAATTTTCAGTCTCTAGAAGTAAACCAGAGGTTTCTGGAGCTGTTGCCTAGCAGAAAATCTAGGCATATTTATGTCCTGCCTTCTTAAATGTCTAGAGTTTCCCTGATTTCTGGTTATCATCCCAATATCCCTTGTCATAACATTTTAAATTTCTACTTCACTACACAGCAAAAGAGAAGCAGCTCTTCAGGCTTGTACTGGTATTTCCATTTTATTTTCCTCTTCGTATGTTGCTCTCGTATTTGGTAATTTTTGTAGTCTTGTAATTTTTGCTTCTTGAATGAGCACTTTCTTGCCTTTTTTTTTTTTTCTTCTTACTTGTCCTCATAGTTGGAGTCTGGCTCATTCATTACTGGTGTGAATCTTTGTCCATGGACTGACACTGCAGCAGGAGCAGTGGTGGACAGCCCTGGCTTCTGCCTCTAAGGCACGACTGCGTGGGCCAGTTCGGGGCTCGGAGCACAGGTCACATTTTCTCCCCGAGGATGAGACAGCTCCTGCAATGTGGAGCTTCCTCCTCTTTGGCAAACATTACGCACAAGAATGTAACCCAGCAATGTCAGGCCCCAGAGACTTCGAAAACAGAGGGCTTAAGCGTTGAAGAAAAACATTGGGAAGTGTTGAAATAGCAGCTACTTCTTCGTTCATCTATCCCGCTTAGTTTTGCAGCTTCTGACTGTCTGTGGGTATTTTTTTTGTTGTGGTTGGTTGGTTGGTTGTTTTTTATTCCCCCCTCCTCTTTCTGTCAGTGTATATAGATAATGTCATCCTTGGCGGTTGTGGTATCAGTTTGGAGGGTTCTGGTTTGCTTTTGATTTGGTTTTAACTCTTGGTGGCTAAGTCACTCAACACTGATGTGACAAGGGAATGTGGAACTGCAAAACTTTTTTTTTTTCCTTTCCCCAGCAGACTGTTCACTTTAGGGATATTAAGGTAGGAAAGTCAGAAGCTTTTCAGGAATGTTAGTGGTAAATCAGAGCCCTACATTTGCATTTCAGGGATTCAAGCAATGATAATATGTCCATTTACATTCTCATCTAAAATCTAGTAGAAATTAATGTTTCCCTATCAGCTAATCAAGATGGGCATCTTTTGCTAATGTGAACTGGCTGACATGTTCCTAAAGCATTACAGTTCTGATTTTAATCTCTTTCACTTTGGTGATGTGAAAAAGTGAAGGTTTTAAGTCCATCAGTTTTTGAGCTGCTCTGAATTTCTGCATCCTGATTTTATTTTATATGTCCTATGGGGTTGCTAGCTGTTGTTGCTTCTGTTTCCCTTCAGTGATGACAAATCTTTATCTTGTTTTTCTTTACATGTGTTACTTCTAATTTTGTTACTATTTAATGGAACAAAATCTGACTTACTCCATTTCCTGATTATTTTTTTTCCTGTGTTTTTTTTTTTTTTTTCTGTGGTATTTTGCTTTCATGATGTTGTTACCCCATCATGCCTTATTTCCTGGAGTTTTTTTGAATAATATACCTTATTTCCATGGTTAGGGCTACCTTCTCCTTGCTTAGTTACGAGGCCTGACTCATGCAAGCAGATTTTGCATTTGCCTCATAAATCTCAGTCAACTGTTTAAAGTTTAGTAACCTTTGGGTATACAATGGAAGCTTTATGATCCATAAAAGTTCAGAACATGACATCTCTTAATACTTAAAGAGAGATTATGGTGTTTAGAAGATGGAAAAATTGTCGACTATATTTATTTGCAAGTGCTGTTGGAGAAGTTGTTAATTTTGAGAATGTGCTACATATTTAACAGAAAAAATGTTATGTATCAAACTGTTTGTATTCTGTGGCACGTAAATGTAAATTTTATAATAAAGCCAAAGTTTTGAAAATCCTTTTGGAAATCTGCATGATCTGAACCCCAGCCCCGTGAGAATTGAAAGAAAGTTTCTCAAGATGTTTCTCAGATTCCTGCTATTATAATGCCAAAGGTATCATACATGTCCTACCTGGATACAATAATACAGTGGTATTGATAATGAATTCTGCTAGAATCTGAACTGAAGGGCCTTTGCCAAAATACTTGACATGACTTTCTTCTTGGAAGCAGGAGAAGATCAAATAAAAGTTAATTGCAAAGTTTGATAAGACTAAGAACCATCAACCAAGCATTTTATCCTCTCGTAACTAACAATTATTAAAACATTATTTTGTAGCTAAATTAAAATATTTCTAAATTATTATCTTTAGTGTTTTTGGAGGCTATGAGTAGAGTTTATTTTCACTTCCAAAGAAAAGTGGGGGGGGGGGGGGGGGGAGGTGAAACAGTTAAAACTGAGGTGCCTTAATTAAAAAGTGAAATCCATATTTCTGTTGTGCAATTAAAGAAAGATGCTCTCCAGTTTCAAATTTTTGTCTTTGAAAGACTGGAAATCTCAATATTAACTTCTCTGGACTTTTTTGTGCATTGGTGCATTGGCTGCTTTTAAACAGAAGTGTGAGATGATATGGTCTTGGGACGCTAGTCTGTGTGTGTTAAATGGGGTGATAAAGTGTCATAAGAAGGTAGGAAAAGGGTGAACTTGGGTGAGGCTCTTCTGAGCTAGGGGCCCCGCAGGGAGGTGCCCGGGTTCCCCGCCAAACATCCCCTGACACCCCCACCTGGCAGGGGTGCAGGGGGCAGCAGGTACGAGGTGGGGAATGAGCAGCAGCAATGTGTGTTCTCACACTCTGTACGTCTTTAACTTGCACTAAGAAAAAGGGGGAAAAAAAAGTCCAATTGTTGTTCATAAAAGACCAGCTTTTGGGCTGTTCTGCAGCTCAGTGTGAAAGGATGGCTTCCAATGCAAATAGCCAGTCAGTGTGCGAACCTGCTGTCAGTGGCTGGATAACATCTGTTTGTGTTTCCAGGTGGCGATGCTCTCTGTTAGTATTAGCTATGAATTTGAGAACATGGGGAAAAAATATTCCCATTATTTACAATATTGAAGAAGCAGGGGTGAGAGTACTTTCTCAGCTGTACTGCACATAATGCTGATAGTTTCTCTTTTACCAGAGAACTGAGAATTACATAAACGAGCCATAAGGTTACGTTTTAAGAATACTTGCCAGCACAAGGCTCGTGAACTTCTGTACAATTAGTGCAAGTTTCAGGACAAAAGTGTGTTTGAATTCCCCATCAGGTGAAAATCCTCTTCACCTCTCTCTCTTTCTCAAAACACCAAAACAAAAAAAAAAAACCCTACACTAACCAAACAACAGCTGTGGAAATTTTAGGATTTGGTGAAAGAAATAGCGAAGTTCATTTATAATTTTTTTTTTTTTCTGTGTGATAGTGAAGTAAACAGTAAATGTAAAGTGGTAGTTTTATTTTTTTCCTAGTGACATAACTCAAGTTTTACATCTTCCTATCCTATTCTAAGGGTTTGGCTATCAAATGTATGACTGGTGTTGAGCTACGTAATTTCTTTGGACTTCAATTTCATAATTTCTGATCTGACCACCAATAAATGTCTGCCACATAAATTTTATTTTGCTACTTGATTAACTAATCAATTTCTGAAAAACACTGGGAAGATACCTCAACAAAAGGAAACATTTGCTTTGAGCACTAAAGTAATAGTGGATGAGCTTTTGCTCAAATACTGTTTTTTTTGTTTGTTTTTAGGCAAGATAATTTATGAACCTTACTGAGCGAAAAATGAACTAGATTAACCTGCAAGGATTTTAATATGAGATTTTTAGATGTTCTGGTTTGAAATAGAAATAAAATGCCAGGAACAATTTATTTCATCCTGCATATTTCTACTAGCTGTAGTCAATGGCTTGGAATACATCAGACTGCTGTAGTAGTTCTGTGCTTCTGGACCAAGAGAAGTGTAACCTCTGTGCACTGGCCAGGAAAAAAAAAAGAGAGAAAACGGCAAAAAGCAGGGTGTGGGTGGGATGTGATGTGATGCGCAGGGGAGGTCTGTTTAGTCACATAGCCGTGATCACACCCACTTTCTTCTGGCCTGCAAATAATCCCCTCTTCCTCCTCCCTCGGTTTTGGCTCCAAGGCAAGCTCATTGGAGCCAAGCTCCATATTTCATATGGATAACGAAGCAGCATGTTGGACTGATCTGTAACTACCCTTGCCCCATTTCTTAAGCTAAAGGTTTTAATGATGTGTGTGAAAGTGATGTTTTTGAAGCTGATTTCCTCCTTGTCCTTTATGGGAAAAGCCAGTGTTACTAAGAAATTGTCTGAGCATTGTGTGGTTTGAATGCTGTCTTATTTCTGATTTCTGCACATCTGATTACATTCTAAGAAAAAAAAGCATAGACTGTGATTCTGATATGTATTTAGAATGAAAGATAAAAGAGGTATATGAATTGCATGGACTGTGACAAGATTTTACCAGATCATTGCATGCACAAATTGTTGACAAGTTATTAAATGTTCCTGCTGACTTGAGGCCCAACATTCAAAGGGAAACAAATATGAGAAATTCTATATATCCTGTTTGTTTGACGCACAGATTTTCAAATGATTTGCCCAATTTTTGTCCAAAACCGTACTCCTGAATATGTAAGGACATTTATGTTGTTGTGGCTTGGTTCATTTAAGATATTCACAGTCAGGGATTAATCATGACAAAAGAAAATTCTGCATAGGTGCAGATGATGCCATGTTAGCCTTGTGCTAAACTGATTCACAGGTCTCCTTGTTGATGAAGAAACCTTTTAAAATAGTAACAGAAAATGGAGGGGAAAAAAAAAAGCTGGTGTTCTTTCTTCCTTCAGATTTTTAAATTAAAGAGTCTGTGCAGAGAGACACTGCACATTTATTACGTCTGGTAACTATAATGTAGCTTGGGGTTATGAAGCTTTCTGTATGCTTCCTAGCATGTTAGACTGAAGTTCATCTTAATGTCTGCATCTGATAGGTAAATTTGTATTGAATGTGCTAATCAGAATTGGAGATGCATTTGTGTACAGAGGCACCTTTGAGTTTTCAGGTACTAGTTTGCTTACCTCTCCTCACTGAAAACATTGGATGTGAATGTTAAGTACATTTTAGGATTCCATCTAAAATGGCACTGAAAATCTTTGTCTATCAAATTGATGATGCTATGTTACAGCCATCCTTCACATGGAGCCTGCCAGAACAGCCCCACCACACCCATCATATTCCTTAGAAAAATAAAGGAATCGCTTAGCTATTTGTTTTTATCCTGTTCTTTTAGGCTTTCAGAACAGCCAGATGGCTGAGCTGTGCAGAAGATAAATCATCTTGCACACATGTGCTCCCCACATAAATAAGCAAATGAATGATTAATTTAAAAATATTTGTTGTGAAGGTCTTGCATTCTTTTTAAAAAATAAAAAATAAAATTGGTGACATGTATATACTGCTGCTTGATTTCAGCTGCTTAAACGGGTCATTCAACAATTTTTTGATCTGTGTTTTTAATAATAAACACAGCTTCCCTTTCTGAAAACTTGCTGCACAGAAAAGCTTTTCACCAGTAGAATACCTGAAAAATAGAAGGACAAAAGTTAATACAGTATTTTCAGTGGAGTGAAGGAAAGAAGTTTTCAGGAAGGAGAGGCCTGGATTACTATGCATATATTTTTATGAATCTATCAAAATGAAAATAGTAAATAAAGTTAATATATTAAGACATTTGAAAGAAATCTTTAGGGATTTAGAGTATTCTTTCAAGGAGGAATAAAAACCCTCTGTTAGGAAGGGATTCCTGGAAGCTGATTTTCATTGAAAAAGAGTTTGCACCATTGTGGTGTGGTGGGTTCCCTTTCTTTTTTTTTTTTTTTTTTTTTTTTTTTTCCCTTTTAAAACAGATGTGGTAAACTGTATACTGGTGCTTGTAAAACCATTGCAGGAAGTTTTACTAGCTGTGAATTATCGCCTCACTTCATAGTGTGATTAACACTTCTAACTGTAGACTAATTAAAATGCCACTCAGTTGTGTAAAGAAGTGAAATAGCATCTTTATTTAATTTGCCAGTGTGAAGGCTAAAGGTTGGAGCACATCAGACACTCAAGGCCCCACACAACCGGAGCGCGCGGCCTCCCCACAGCTTCATGCAGATGCTTGTAGTGGGAGCACGGCCCATCGCTGGCGGGTTGGTGGGCACTGAGCCACATCTTGGACTAAAAAGCAAGAACCAGGGGCCTGGGAAGCTGAAAAAGATTTGCACCAGCTTATGAGGGTTCAGCTGTGTGCTTGTGCACGTGGTTGTTACACGCTGTCGTTTGGCAAAATGAAATGTTGCTAGTATTTTTACACTGGGCCCAATCTGTAGAGTTTTGAAAATACTTTGGAGAAAAGGCCATGAGTAAAATAAATCTTTTTCTTTTGTAGTGAATATTACTGTTATTTCAGAAAGAAACAAATATTTTGGTAACTTTATAACATTAAATGCCCCAAAAGAGTTTTTTCTTAACAGTTCTTATTTTTTTATCCCCCCCACTCCCCCCTTCCTGATTTCCTGATACTGGCTGTTAGTCTAGCATTTGTACTTAAAGAGTTTTATAAGGTGATAGAAAAACCTGTGGTATTGCCTATCCATCTTTATTTTCAGTGATCATGTAAACTAAAAAATGTAAGTACTGGCTTTTCTTATTTAATTATTTACACAAATCCCATTGAGCAGCGTTAGACCCCAGTCGTTAACAGTTTTTTGTTTGTTTTTGTTTTTTAAGCCAGACACAGTGATGCTTGGCATATTTTATTGCTGTTGAGAGATGCAATGTTCTCTGTTATTCTTAGCCTCTGACTGTTACTGAAGCTGAATATTGCCCACAGTTGTTGTTTATCTTTTTATGCTTTGAGTTGTGAAGTCTGCTTTGCCTCTAGGATACCAGGTAAATTCATGGGACTTGTGTCTTTGTGCGAATGTCCCATTCTGGTCTCGAGGACCATTAGATTTTTTCCTTCTGTAGCGTAATGTACCCATAGTCTTCTAAAAAGTAATTTATAAAGTAAAGAGGAATTCTGGGCTTTGTTTGTCATGTTGAATAAGTCTATTCTTGCTAAAAGCATATCTCACATTTTATGGCACTCTTATAATTCAGATTAAGTAATTAGATTATCATTTTAATTCTCTTGACTTCCTTTAGGCCTACAGTTGAATTCATCACATATAGTAATACTTTTGAAAAACTGACTGGTAACATAATTTTTAATACCTTTGTGTTCAAAAACTAGATATTATCAGAGCTTGGAAAAAATTGCATCTGCTGTAATAAATGTTCTCTTTATTATTGTTGCTGTGGTTTCCATTAGGGTGAAAACTGTTCCATTTAATGCTATTAAGTATTGTGCTTTCTTAGTGTTACGCTGGAAACAGGACCCTCTTGGATGAGCAAGAACACACATTTGGTAGACGTAGACATGCCCTTTCCGTGGGTGCTCCATAGCACTGAAATGTTCCCCCTGAAGTTTGTTGCGTACACAGCTCTGAACATCTTGCAAAAGGGTACTTGATACAGGAAAAGTAGTAAGGTAGATTTCATTATGATGTCTTAATTGGATTAGATAAAAAAGAACATGACTTGGCAGAAGAGCTGCCTTCTGAAACAAGGATATCTATCAATTTTGTGATTCATCCACACACCCTCCTCCATAAATGCCAAGGAGCTGCATCTTTCAGTGTCCTCATCTTGAAGTTACACAAGTCACTGTGATCAGCTCTCATTAATCTTTAAACTTTCTGTCTTTTGAGTAATGTTTATGACTCGAAAAACAAAATAACAAATTCCATATGCCTGTTTTACATTTCCAAATGACAGGAGAGTGGTCCAGTATTAGGAATAGGTTGTTTATGTAAGACATGACTTATTAATGATATTATCAATCTTATTTAAATTTTATAAATGCACCAAAATGGCCATCTAGAAACATCCCAATGTCTCCCTAGTGTCAGCATGCTGCATCTGACTGTGGCCAGACGAGGAGTCCTCGTAAAAGGATGCAAGAACATGGCTAGTGTATGGTGACTGCCAGCTTCTGGCAATCTGATTTGGATGCTTCATTACAGAGTTAAGCAATGAGACTGTTCCCACACAACGTGCAGCTCAGGGCACCACTTTAACAATTGCCATCAATCATAGAGTGGTGTAATTTCAACAGATTTTTATCTGAGAAAAATACTGACAAAGACGTAGATAGATAATGTGTGTATAATCAGGTATAAGACTGAACAACCTACACTTTTATCCATTACTATCATTATCAGAAGAGTCAGGTAGAAATTTGTACAGGACTGACTGTTTATGTTGAGTGGGTTTGATGTTCAATGTCCCTTTTTGGTCCTATTTTTGTTAGATGGTCCTTGTTTCAGAACTTGTGGTCATCCCTGACTTTCTTGGAAGGCTGCATCTTTGTGCCAAAGTTGTAACGCAGAATCAGCTAGTACTTAAATAAATGAGGAGACGCAAACGAGAAAAGTAACACAGGAAGGGTAAGGCTCTGATTTCAATCTGAATTTCATGAATGGTTCTTCTGAAAAAATCTGTGTCCTTGATGAAACTGAAGCTTTGAGTATTTCACATATGGAAGTGTATTTTGATATTTTCCTTTACTTAGCTCTTCAAATATATCACTTTGCCTCTGTGAGTAAATCATGGAAATTACTAATTTACATTATAATTAAAAATAATATGAAACGTAAACCTAAAGTACACTCAGACTCGATGGGGATTACTGGACTCTGCTGTGCTAGAAAATTAGAGAAAGCTGTGCTGTTGGTGTGTAGGTGAAGTGGTTGTTTAATTGCACTGTGATAATGGATGGTTACTATAGCTCGTAGCTCTATACGACAACATTGGTTTTTGCAGTGCCATAGAAAACTGTCTCTAGTTTAACTGAAGTTTGCACCCTCTGAGCATTTATATTCTTAGACAGATTAAACCAAATAATATATTTTTGAGTATTAACTACCACAATATAAATAGTAGCTCCCAGATTATTTTACTGGAAAAGAGGCAGTATTTTTCAATTCTTTAAACAGTCTAGAAAGAGAGCTCCATTTCTGTGATAAGCCAGTGCAAGCTATAAACAGCTATTTTTCTGTATATAGTTACCTTAGTTAAGTATTGCTCTGCATGAGACTTCAAAGGACTCCAAGCTCTTATCTTACATTTGTATAGAAGTGCAATGTCACAGAGAGCCCCTGGGGGCTAGGTTGCCTGAGAAGATTGGTGGGAATTTGTTACTGCCTTTTACTGAAAATAAAGGGTTAGTGACTAGGAGGAAGCATCTCCTTAGGGACGCAGATAATTTCCATCACCTGTGGACTGCAGCTTTTTCCCTAGTGTTTAGTTTGGGTAGATGTTCTTGTAAGAGGTACATTCATACACTGGCAGTTAGCTAGAAGACAGCAGGCTGTTTAGAAGGGAACACTGTGTTTTCAGTATTATTGGATGGAAAACCTCTATCCCTAAGGTTACACTGAACCCAAGAGGGTCTTCAGAAAGGCGTTTTGGCACAATTTTGCAGCATCATTGCTCTTTTCTTACAAAAGAAAGGCAAATCTGGTGAAATTAGCTCTGACATTAAGAGTTTCAGAGCATTTTTCTGTCAGGTTGATTGAACATAACTGAGGTATAAGAAGTGAGATGCTGTTTCACGTCTTTTTAATAAGATGCCAATATTAGCTGTTGTATGAGGAAAAGGGCTGACTTGCTACTTGTTGAATGCTACAAAAGGAAAAATGGGTAAGGAGAGAACCATTCATCTTTAAAGATGAAATACAGGAGAAAAGGAAGAAAGCAAACTTCAGAAGTACTTAAGTTCTTAGAGAATTGGACTATGACCTTTTATTTTAAACATGAATATGATTTGTGAAGAGAATCTTGAGTATTTCCTTCCCTTTTCATAGAATCATAGAATACCCTGAGTTGGAAGGGACCCATAAGGATCATCAAGTCCAACTCCTGGCACCGCACTGGTCTACCCAAAAGTTTAGACCATGTGACTAAGTGCACAGTCCAATCGCTTCCTAAATTCAGACAGGCTTGGTGCAGTGACTACTTCACTGGGCAGCCTGTTCCAGTGTGCGACCACCCTCTCAGTGAAGAACCTCTTCTTGATGTCCAGCCTAAACTTCCCCTGCCTTAGCTTAACACCGTTCCCGCGGGTCCTATCACTGGTGATTAAGGAGAATAGGTCACCTGCCTCTCCACTCCCCCTCGCGAGGAAGTTGTAGACTGTGATGAGGTCCCCCCTCAGCCTCCTCTTTTCCAGGCTGAACAGGCCCATTGACCTCAACTGCTCCTCATATGTCTTCCCCTCTAGGCCCTTCACCATCGTCGTCGCCCTCCTCTGGACACTCTCCAACAGTTTAATGTCCTTCTTGGACTGCGCTGCCCAGAACTGTACACAGTACTTGAGGTGAGGCCGCACCAGCGCAGAGTAGAGCGGGACAATCACTTCCCTCGACCGACTAGCAATGCCGTGCTTGATGCACCCCAGGATACGGTTGGCCCTCCTGGCTGCCAGGGCACACTGCTGGCTCATATTCAACTTGCTGTCAACCACAACCCCCAGACCCCTCTCTGCGGGGCTGCTCTCCAGCGTTTTGTTGCCCAGTCTGTACGTATAGCCAGGGTTGCCCCGTCCCAGGTGCAGGACCCAGCACTTGCTTTTGTTAAACTTCATGTGGTTGGTGATCGCCCAGCTCTCCAATCTGTCCAGATCTCTCTGCAAGGCCTTTCCACCCTCATCCGAGTCCACAACTCCTCCAAGTTTGGTGTCATCAGCAAATTTGCTCAAAACACCTTCTAGTCCTACATCCATATCATTTATAAAAACATTGAAGAGGACTGGCACTAAACGGAGCCTTGAGGGACCCCACGAGTGACCATCTGCCCATTTACCACAACCCTTTGAGCCCTACCCATCAGCCAATTGCTCACCCATTGTATGATGATTTTGTTTAGTTGTGTGCTGGACATTTTGTCCAGTAGGATCCTATAGGAAACCATGTCAAAAGCTTTGCTGAAGTCCAAAAAGATCACATCAGCTGGTTTCCCTTGATCGACTAGATGGGTGATCTTATCATAAAAGGAAATCAAATTTGTTAGGCAGGTCCTACCCCTCATGAACCCATGTTGGCTGGGACCAATGACTGCATTGTCCCCCAGGTGCGCTTCAATAACTTCAAGGATCATCTTCTCCATAATTTTACCAGGCACTGACATGAGACTGACAGGTCTGTAATTGCTAGGGTCTTCTTTCTTACCCTTCTTGAAAATTGGCACAACATTTGCCAGCTTCCAGTCTACTGGGACCTCTCCAGATTCATGAGATCATTGAAAAATAATTGAGAGAGGCCCCCGCGATGACGTCAGCGAGCTCTTTAAGCACCCTGGAATGAATCTCATCCGGACCCATGGACTTGTATGGATCCAGGTGGAGCAGCAAATCCCGCACATGTTCAGGGTCGGTTGGGAGTTTGTCATTCCCACTGTCATGGTCCTCCAGCTCAGGGCACCCTGGGTCCTGAAGCCCATCATCAGTGTTGAAGACAGAGGCAAAGAAGGCGTTAAAGGTCTCTACTTTGCTTATGTCATTGTCTGTGAGGAGACCTTCCCCATCAAGTAGCGGACCTATGTTTTCTTTGGTTCTCTTTTTTCTGTTCACATATCTAAAAAAACCTTTTTTATTGTCTCCCACAGACATGGCCAGCTTCAACTCTAGTTGGGCTTTGCCCACACAAATTTTTTCCCTACAAACACGAACAACATCCCTGTATTCCTTCCACGTCGTCTGACCCTCTTTCCAGCAGCTGTACACTTTCTTTTTTCGCCTAAGCTTCAGTAGAAGATCCCTGGTCAGCCAGGCCGGCCTTTTGCCCCGCCTGCCTGACTTCAGATATTTTGGAATTGCCTGATCTTGTGCTTTTAGGAGGCAGTGCTTAAAGACTGACCAGCACTGATGGACATCAATGTCTTCAAAAGCAGTTTCCCAGGGGACCTTGCTGACTAGTTCCCTGAGCAGCCTGAAGTCTGCTTTCCCCATATCCAGGGCTGAAGTTTTGGTGGCAGTTTTCCTTCTGTCACCATAAATTCTAAACTCAACCACTTCGTGGTCACTGTAAGGAATGGTCCAGCAATTTGTGTCAATAAGGGATTTGAAGGGTTAACATTGAAGCCCGGGTCTAGGTGATAAGAGAACAAAGGGGGTTTTTAGAGAAAACTGCTGACTACTGCATGGGATGTGGCGCAAGTTTCTGAAATCCGTCCCAGAGGCTACCAAATAAGGAGGAAGGGGGAGCTGAAGGACGACTGAAGGACAAAGTCTGGGAGGAAGACCACGAGCCTTCAGCCCGAGCGACCCCCAAGAGACCACCAGAGACTGATACGCAGGCGCCCCTGGGAGGGTTTCAGATTCTGGAAACCAATTATAATAACCCTGCCTCTTCTAGAAGTAGTAATGAATATGTATTAGCCTAGGAGCATAAAAACCAGCCGCCTTACGTAACAGGTGTGCGTCTGGGTGGAGCAGAGACTCCTGGCACACTCAGCACTGTTTGCTTGCCTCTATTTGTTTAATAAATTGTAAACTTTGATTGCAATCCTATTTGGGACTCAGTCATTTATAACAGTCACTATGACTGAGATGGCCACCAATTGCCACGTCTCCCACAAGACCCTCTCTGTTCTCCAGCAACAGATCTAGGAGGGCACCTTTCCTAGTTGGCTCCCTTAGCACCTGCACCAAGAAGTTATCATCTAGGTGCTTTATGAACCTCCTGGACCTGCTCGTGTCAGCCGTGTGGTGATCCCAGTTGACATCTGGCAAGTTGAAATCCCCCGTAAGGACAAGGGGAGTTGATCTCGAGGCATCTCTTGGTTCTGCAAAGAATAATTCATCAGCGTTGTCATCCTGGCCAGGTGGTCTGTAATAGACTCCCACAACAACATCCCCTTTATTTGTTTGTCCCTTAATCCTTACCCAGAGGCTCTCAACTTTGCCACTGCCAACCTGAAGTTCCACACAGTCCAGCCCATGCTTCACATACATTGCCACCTCACCTACCCTGCCTGTCCCTCCTGAAGAGCCTGTAACCAGCCACAGGACTCATCCCACCAGGTTTCGCTTATGCCAATGATGTCGTAGCTGTGGGACTGGGCCAAGACTTCTAGCTCATCCATTTTATTCCTCACACTGCGTGCATTTGTGTAGAAGCACTTCAAATGCGCCTTCCTACACGCAGCACCTTGTGGAGCCGACCAAAGGACCTCACTAGCACACAGTCCCTCTGATTCTAGCGCACCATCCCTTAGCTCATCACCGGCGTGCCTGGTTTTATCCCCTTCCCCCTTTGACTCTAGTTTAAAGCCCTATCTATCAGCCCTGCCAACTCCTGAGCAAAAATCCTTATCCCTCTCTGAGAGAGGCACATCCCATCCTGGTGCCAGCAGGCCTGGTGTTGCACAGACCTTCCCATGATCGAAAAACCCAAAGTTCTGCTGGTTGCACCAGTCCCGAAGCCACGTGTTAATGCGATGAGTCTGCTTGTCAGCATCTATTCCCCCCTATCGGAAGGACAGAGGCAAACACAACCTGTGCCCCTGATCCTTTAAGTAGTCACCTCAAAGCCCTAAAGTTCCTTTTGATCGCTCTCGGACTTCTCGTTGCTACCTCATCATTACCAGCCTGAAAGACCAGTAGCGGGTAATAGTCGGTGGGCTGTAGCAGGTGCTTGACTTTCTTAGCAAAGTCTCTCACCTGAGCCCCAGGGAGGCAACAGACTTCCCTGTGGGTTGGATCCGGTCGGCATATTGGGCCCTCTGTCCCTTTCAAAAGGGAGTCCCCCATGACAATAACCCTTCTTTCTTTTTTGACAGATGATGTAGCAATGCGGGGGGTAGGTTGCCTTGCCTTAGGCACCCTCTCCAACTGGGACGGGCTTTCGTCTACTTCATTGTTCTGTCATATTCTAGACCCTCATACCTGCTATGTAAGGGTAGATGGGAAGGTGAGGTGGGCAGGGACAGGGCTCGCCTACCACCCCGAACAGGAACTTGCCTCCATTCCCCACCTTGGCCTAGGTCTCCTCCTACTGCCTGGCGGGATGAGAGAACTTTTGTCTTCTGCGTAGCAAGAGACACTTGTGTTGTGGCAGGCTCGTGAGTCTGTCTCAGAGAGGGCAGAGTACACCTCCACCAGTCAATTTCCCTCTCTGACTCCCTGATGCTCCTGAGCCTGCTCACCTCCTCCCAAAGCTCCGCTACCTGGCTGAGCAGCTCTTCAACCTGAGCACACCTCCCACAGGTATACCCCTTGCTGCTGCTGTCAGATACCGACAGAAGACTCGGGCACACCCTGCAGCTCAAGACCTGGACGGCGGTGTGTTTCCCCAAGCTCTCCGTCTGAGTAGCCACATCGGTGACTGTGGCTGGAGAGGCCGCAAGAGATGCGGAGGCCATGGTTTTCTACCTGGTTGATACCATGGCCAGGTTCCTCGCAAGCAGGTTACAAGTACCGAAGGGAAAGACCGCTGCAAAAGAGCGGCGAGGGTCCCTCCCTGCTTGCCCTGCCTGCTCGCCCTGCCATGCAAACTGCCGCGCCCCGCCCTTCTGACGCGCCATGTCCTGTTTGCCCGTCCTGGTCGCCACGCTCCCTAGGGGCTGCTTTTGAACGGCCGGGCAGGGGGCGCTGCTGGCTCCGTCTACGCCTTGTCAGCCTCCCACGCGAGGACTGCCGGGTCCTGGAGGCTCCCTCAGCTGCTTCGAGTTGTCTCGATGCTGAAAAAAAGCCCTGCCTGCCTCGATCCCCAGCTCCGCTGCAGAACGTGTCTGCCCCGGAGCCGATCGCCTCAGCAATTATTTCAATTAATCTACGGAAATATGTAGTGCATTAAAGCCGTAGTGTGGCTAAGAAATGCTGAGGTGTTTACACTTCAGCAAGAGAGAGGAAGAAGAGAGGCCAAACAGTTGGTTTAAGTGGTAGTGCAACCTGAGGTAGCAATGCACAACATTGTGTTGTCTGCTTGGAGACACTTATGACAGTGAATTGCCAGGGTAGAAATAGTCTTTCAGCAGCAGCTGCTGAGTCTAGTGTCTGTTTTTATGTTAATGAGGAAAAAAGTACTCATTTCCACAGCAAAATCAAGCATTATTGTAGGAAGTACAAAAGTCTCCAAGGTGCCTTAAGGACAAATAGAGAGAAGGAGGGAGAGCCATCAAAGGGTTCTTTACTCTCACGGGAGGAAACAGGTTTTGGTATGATCATCCTTATTTCATTTTCCTCGTGTTACTTGTATTGATGCAAGGTTCTTTTAACGAAGAAGATGTTGAAAGATTCTGAATATCAAATTGAATCTGAATTTTCAGTAATGTGATAGAAACCTCGCAACTACATTAATCCCTTGATTGGATGGCTGAAAAAGTTGTATTTCCTCAGAGTTAAACAACAGGAACCACTTGCACATTGATTCTTTATTTCATCTCTTCTGATAACCCACAACATGAAATGACTTCAGCACGTAATAACTGGAACAACAGGAAGAAATGGAAGGTATGAGGCTCACATCTCAGATTTTAAGAATAAATAGCTATGCTTAAAATTCTGGAGGGTTCTTGAGCTGTCATAGCCAGAACATGTCTTTAACAGAATTGCAGTGAAACACATAATTTCCATAAGTACGGTGTATAGTTGCAGGTCTCAGTATAGACTCCTAGTCTCGATATCTTTACACTGGGGTTATTGATGGGCTGAAGTTGCTACGAAGTCTTAAAATGTTTATTTTCTTGGTTGTACTGTTTCTGTAGTTTAAGATGTAGTTGTCACTTTAGTAACGTCACTGTGTACTTGCTTAACAGTGTTCATATGCTTTTTCTTTTTTTTATCTTCAGGTTACAAATTGTGAGTACTTTATATCTTAGGAAATCACGTCTGATTTGAAAGATAATTTCTTTCTGAGAAATAGAGACAGACTCAAATCCAGCATTGTGGAACACATGGGTTTGTGTTCTCGGTCACTTTAATGGACCACTTTGTGGAAGCTGCATTTAGCCTGCACTCTTCTCAAGAGATTTAGTTTTCAAAATGCCTGCATAACCATGAGGAGACCTTAAGCTAAATCATGGAGTTATTTTAAAGCTAAATTCCCCATTAACAAGGTTTTTCATTATTTGCTTTTACAGCTAGCACTTTGCTCTCAGTAAATGTATGTGTACATTTTTGCAAGAAGGCTTTCAGAATTGTTTTATATAGCATTATTCCTGCTGTCTAACAATAATTATTCACAGTCCTCTATCACAAGTCCTCTGTCAAGTAAAAGAGTTCCAAAGTGTTCCTTCACTTTAAAGAATTATGTTTGCATATTCTTGTTTTAAGTAGCTTTAGCTTTGGATTCATCAGATCTCTAAATGTAGTGGGAATGCATGTTTTTGAAAAGCCAGTTAACAGGCCTGTTACTTCTGCCAAAACCACTTTCAGAGAAGAGGTTATATGTTCTGGAGACATAAATGATTATCACAAATAGTTAGTAAGAAACAGTATACTTAATACATTATTTGTATTAATTTTAAGTCTCTCTCAAAATTTGGAGCAGTGGAGGGCAGTAAATATATAGGCTGAATAATGTTACCAATATTACACATGATTTTTGCAGGGACTGCAAGTTGTCTTATGGTAAACCTTCTGAAATCCAAAAAATATTTAAATTATTGTCATGATGAATTTTGCCCTTGAATGACTTAATATAATAATAATTTTTAAAATCTACTAATAAATGTGAAAGGCAGTAGTTGTGCCATGAAATGATTTTGGATGTATTTAAAATACATGGTTAACAAATGACTTGATAAGAATTTCGTATTTCACATGGAGTTTCTCTTGGAAGTATTAATTGCTTTTAAGAGTGCCAGCAGTGAAATTAAATGTCTGCACTACATGGAGTAAAAAATTTTTGGTGTGGAAGGAATGTTACTGGATTACTTCTCTTATGAAAATAATTTGGACCTTAGCATTAAAACTCTGAGGAAAAATATACACTTGGGGTATAGAACAGGTAATTAATGGTTGCCTGTAACACAGAGACTATTCAATCTGTGTAATTAGAGCAAATCAGGCAGAAACACTTATCAGCTGTTAAATGCTATCGTACTGCTACTTGATTTCTTTGTTTCCACTTGAGATGAGACGTGACACCTTAATTGAATGCATCTTGAGGTTGGTGTCAAATCGTAATGCATATACAAGTGTGTCTTCCTCTCACCACATCTTGGAGAACATTTTTAAAGTAGCTGACACCATCTTCATGACTGAAAAATATGCAGTCCATGTGCCGTTCGATGTATGAATCAGTGTTAGCGAGTTACAGGTTAAGGTCACTGGTGATCGATGCCCTTATGACACCATCATTGTTTAGGCTTGTCCTCTGGGGTTTGTTAGCAGCTTTTGGTATTACTGAATACCAAATATTCATGGTTATATGGATGTGAAGATGGATCCTCATGGGGAGAAATGAGGTCAGTCCTTCACAGACAGGCCTTTGAGGATGCTTGTGGCCTGTGTATTACATAAGGACTATGTTATACACAGTCCCCTTGTCTTTCATCCTGGTTAGTCTGTGAGACAGCAGAGGTGAGGGATGGAAAGAGAAGGAACTTGGGCTGCAGTGTTGCAAGTGATGAAAAATAGTACAGATGTGTAGAAGTCACCTTATCTCAAGGACACTGCATGTAAGGGGCTCAAATTTGATCCATAGATGATGATAGAGATTGGTATACTGGGTTAGTATGATATATATGCATACTATATATACAATTATCATTTCTATCTTCAGTATGAAAATATATTTTCCCTCTTTACATCTGTTGGCAATAATAAATATTACACTATCATGCAAGTCATCATTATTTTTATGTTAAGACCATATGTTATGTTAAGACTATTTTTATGTTAAGACCACCCACATTATGGGTTAAGACCACACCCACATTATGTTTAAGACCACCCAACAAAATAGACTCCAAACTGACACCTTTTTTTTTTTTTTGTGAAGCACATTTATTGTGAAAGATCATATGAACATTTGCAATCGCTGTCTTGCAATGTGTTAATTTCTTTGCTTGAGGATGTTTGCCAAATTGCATGCTATATGTTATTTTAGTCTTCTACTGGATTTACCCATAACATCAAAGTCCTTATGTATTTAAATTATAACATCTAATGACTTTCAGGATCTTAATGTTTGCAGTGGTCAATTGCCATTGTAATAGTATTGAGCAGGATGACAACATGTGAGGGTTTGCCTCTGGGATATGCTGTGGCCCATTAGGTCAGAGCTGAAGGCTAGCTCCTGTTAGGAGCTCATCTTCTCTGTAGAAAGCTTGAAGTCTAACCTGCTGATGTAAATGTTTAATATGCAGAGAAAGAGTCAGAAGTGTGTGTTGAGCAAGGGATAAATTCATGACAGGATAGGCTTCAGAGAGCTAGTTTCTTCCATCAATAATCAGAACAGACGTTAGAGAAAAGGGAACCTCTTCACCTTCCTTAAGGCAGTTGGAAAATAGATACTTACTCAATATCTGCCAAAAAAAAAAAAAGTATACAAAAAAGAGCTTTTTGTATTATTTTCTTCTTTTAACCAGTTCTTCAAAAACAGATAAGGACAAAAAGGAATTGAAATTGAAGTATGTCAGTACAGTAACCATCTAGAAAGGAAAGGAAACCACATGTCTAGGAAGAAACATTCTTTGTAAGCTAATGATGAAAATCAAGGAATGGCCAGAGGAAAAGCTGAAAGGATATGGGCCAAGCCATATCATCATGGGTCTGCCCAAGTGAGATTTATTATCCTCCTGTCTAAACTACTCTATGATGCTATCCTTCACCGCTACAAAAAGGATAAAATTCAATTCAGAAATTAAATTGTTAAAAGCAGTGTTGTTAGCAGTAAATAAAGATGAATATATGCATCCAACTGTCAGATTCCTTCCATGTTTTGTGGGGGAGGGAAAGTCTCACAGCAGCAGTTCCCAACTGCCGGTCCATGGCAAAATCCTCTGAAATTATAGGAAAACCATATGTTGGTTGTGCTATGTAAAGATAAGGTGGAAAATTTGGAGGAATAGGACTGTGTCATCCTATTTTTGTGAGATCCCTCAAGACCTCTCACTTTGACTTGAATTTCAGACAGAAGATTGTGTGCTTCTGCACTATAACACTTCAGAGTAGCCTTCCCTTCTCCAAAGAACTTCAGGGCCTTAGAGGGAAGCAGTTGTTTCTCTTTGAAATACTGCCAGTAGAGAAATGCTAGTGGTAGCCCTTCAAAGAGAGACACAAATTCCTCTTCAGGCATGGCTGTGCTTCAGCAATGAGAGAAAAGAATACTTTGAAAATAGCTGAGATCACCTGCAGAGACGTCGCTCGCCAGGTTATAAATGGTATTTGTTATTTGTGGAGTGGCAAAGCGTGGAATAGAAATGCCACCAAAAATCAGAGTCATGTTGTGCTAATTGGTGCTGAAATAGGCTCTAGTTCTGAGCTTTCTAGTGAGATTTGTTTGTTTTTCTCTGTCCTGTGGGATATATTTTGGGTACAATAGCTATCTATTCCTGCCCTCTAGTACCTAGCAATGTAAATAGCATTGCCCGCGTACGTTCTCCTGGCAGAACTCAGTTTCTCTTATTGCATATTGGCATACGGGTACAGTTGTTTATTTAAACTCAAAATAGGCAGTGGAGCATTTTCATCCTTAAAGCACCCTAAGATCCTAAACTATGAATGTATGTCTTTATCTTTCAAATGAGTACTAAAAGAATGATAAAATACATTAATCTTATGTCCTGGTTTCAGGTAGGACAGAGTTAATTTTCCTCCTAGTAGCTGGCAGGGTGTTATGTTTTGGATTAGGATGAGAAGAGCGCTGATAACATGCTGATGTTTTAATTGTTGTAGAGCAATGCTTACACCAAGCCAAGGACTTTTCAGCTTCTCGCTCTGTCCTGCTAGCGAGCAGGCTGGGGGTGCAGCAGGAGCTGGGAGGGGACAGACCCAGGACAGCTGACCCAAACTGGCCAAAGGGGTATTCCATACCATCTGATGTCATGCTGAACAATATATAGGGGTGGCTAGCCGGGGTAGGGGCGCGGCTGCTCGGGGATAGGCTGGGCATCGGTCAACGGGTGGTGAGCAATTGCATTGTGCATCACTTATTTTGTACACATTATTACTATTAATACTATTATTATTATTATTATTATTATTATTATTATTGTTATTATTTTTCCTGTCTTAATAAACTGTCGTTATCTCAACTCACAGGCTTCACTTTCCCGTTTCTCTCCCCCATTCCGGAGAGGGAGGGGGGAGGGTGAGCGAACGGCTGTGTGGTGTTTGGCTGCCAGCCGGGCTAAACCACAACATCTTAGCAAAAAAATAAAAAAATAAAATCTTTCAACTGAGATCATATGAATATTCTAAGTAGGATCTTTAAAGCATTTCTGTCATCTGAGGAGAATCCTGGTTATTGAATATCTGATTTTGCTGTCAAACATACTGATGCAGGTCTATTGAATGATTTATATCTTGAAGCCAGAGGACATTTAGGGTATTGCTTTTTTGTTTGTTTTTTTTTGAGAGAGAGAGACAGTAAAAATCTCCTACAGAGCTTATAAAAAATAATTTATTTATTTTGCTCCTCTGTCTATTTCTAGAATAAGTACAAATCTGTCAGGCATAACGGTGAGTTACCAGGAATTAACCACTGTTCCAGTTTGAGGACTTCTGAGTCCCAGTCAGGCCACCCTGTGATACACCCATTTCCATAGAAGAGATTTCCCAACACAGCCTTATTGCAACTTTACATACAATAAAGTGCTATGAAGGGCAGAGGGAAATTGGTGTAAAAGGAGTTATACCATGGTATTTTGGTGCTTCCTTTCAACCTGGATATGCTCAGTGATGCGTTTTCCTTCATTTCGCATATTTCTCCCAACACGTTACTACCAAGCTGCTATTAAACAAACTCACTGGGGGGAGATTGCTTTTTCTCCTTATCACTTTGCTTAGTGGAAGACTGATTCTCAACTTCTAATGCCTATTCCTTAAGATACGTCAAAGGAAAGGGAAAGGTGAAACTTCTCTATCCTGGACTTCTCATCAAGGTATTACCGTCTTTTTTGAAATCCCCTTCTTAATTTGGTTTGCTAGTGCTGAGCATGTATGGAAGTTGAGGCTCAGTGATGGCATAATCTCTGTAGGTCAGCACAACAATTACTTTGCCCTCCTTGCTCTGGCAGTGGCTTTCTTGCTTCTGCCCCTTTCTACTCTTGGAGAGAAACCCCCCTGAAGGAGCCATTAAACTTTACTTGTGGTGTTCTGCACAGAGTTCTCCTTGTTTTGGTTGTCTTTTGTTTGTATGTTTTAATTGTGAGAAGGGGGAAAAAAGGCTAAAAGCATTAACATAAATATCATGCAGTAAAATTGAGGTCAGTAATCTTGATTTTATAATTTTGGGTAAAAGTTTTCTGTTGCTGAGCATAAAAACAACCACAGTGGAAATGACTTTGTTTTGTGTGTTCCCTTGTTTTCTTCCAATTATGAAAAATTGCTCTTTCCTTTCTTAGTTCTCTGAAATAAACTATGAAAACCATATTTGGTATTGCAACATGCAAAGCGATGATTAGCTATTTGGCTTGCTTGTTTAACATATCTTTCTGGGGACATAACAGGTAATTAGGAAGTAGTAGGATATTTGTGGAGATTGTTTTCTCTGTACCAATGCTTGCCTAAAAACAAGCCTGCAAATATTTTGGTCCATTTGGAGAAGAATACAACTTCTCTTGCTTGCTGGATTTTTATTTACTTATTTTAGGTTAGGACAAGAACCAAGCTTGTAAATACGATTAGAATCTGATAGTTCGATTTTATTTTATTTAACATTTCAGGCAGATATCCAAAGGGACATAACAATGGGTCTGTTTTTTCCTTGTCTGTGTAATTCTTCTTTGCAAGCTGTGTTGTGAAATGCATGTTTAAGCAGAACTCTCCTCAGAATTAATGGGGTAGTCTACTTAAAATCAATGTCACAGGATGGTCCTACATATTTGCATACCTTAATTATATAATTGAATTGTGTATCTTAATTATTACATGATTACATGCCTTAAATATGTAATTACAACTACTTATGCTAACTGCATGACCAAAAGCATGAAATTAGAGTGTAATTACAGTACATATAGTAGTTGAACAAGTGATTTAGCTTTTTGTGTACTAAATATAACTTGGAAATAAATAATAAATTCCACACTTTGCATAATTATTCTCTCCAAAGATTGTACCAGGAAGCTGGTAACAACAAAGCCAACAAATGCTTCATTCCTCTTCATCTGAGACAAATGTCTAGCTTGACTTTTATACTGCATACCCTGCCAAAGCGAAAAAACAATACCTACCATGAGACAATCACCCCAAAAGTGTTACTTAAGCAGTTATGCAAAACAAACAAACAAAAAAATTCTACATGATCTTCACCTGTAGTATAAATTTCCTAATATCAGTTCTGTGAAAGATATTTATTGGGCATGTATTCTGATTTTAAAAGACGGGGTAGATAGGATCATACGGAATGACAGTAATGTCAAGCCAAGATGAGTTATCTCCTTTAAGCAGAGCTGAA
This sequence comes from Cygnus atratus, assembly GCF_013377495.2. Lineage (NCBI taxonomy): Eukaryota > Metazoa > Chordata > Aves > Anseriformes > Anatidae > Cygnus > Cygnus atratus. Next base: position 186,637 of record NC_066370.1, read on the forward strand.
ATGTGTTGTGTAGATCCCGTAAGTCAATATTTACTACTATATATAATAGTGGCTAAGCTAAGGAAAACCACTTAAACACAGCTTTCGTTGTACAGTCACAGCAAAATAATGTGACTTACCCACCCTTGATTATTCAGAAATGCTGGTGATCATGTCTGACAATTCCTATAGTTAGCTAGTGACTGTACATATTACCCAAATTATCATGGTGAATTAATGGACAACCTGGAAAAGAAGAAGAGTGGGTAGGAAGTGAAGTCTGTCATTTGAAAACCCTTCACTTTCTGGAAGCTGTTTGTCTCCTTGTGTTCTGTTTCAAAAAAGTTTTTAAGCTGTAAGACACCCATGGCATTTCTTACTTCATTCTCTCTCTTTTCCCACTCCACCTTGAGATACTGGTGTGCCCACAGCTCCGTGTTTGCAGAGAGTACACTACTGACTGGTATTTTCCCACCATGGACTACCAAGTTGGGGTTGTAGAAGAGTTTGTCCAGGGATTTTGTAGAGGAAGCCAAGTCCACCCTTTTCTGCCTGTCTGATCTATTGCAAGATGGATGGCTGATTCTTCAGCTTAGCTTTAAAGTATTTTAAGATGAAGAACTTTACAAGTATTTTAAAAGGGAAGGCGCAGATGATGTTCTACAACTATAGCATCTGGAGGAAAAAGAGGTGTAGGATCTGTGTTTTGCAGAGTTATCAACATTGCTGTTACTAGCAATTTTCTGGGGAGTAAGCTTCTTTATAAGAGGTTTTCTGCAAATGTGGAGTGACTTCACTCTGCTACAAACTTTGTTATCTCAAGCAACTCAATTTTCCTGTACCACAATTTCTGATGTGCACAAAGATATGATATGCTTTTCTGTAACGCAGAAGTGTTGTAAGGGCAGTGGAGATTGCAAGACCTCAGTAAGGGCTGTGTGAATACCTTTTATAGGTAGGGATGAAATAGGGGAGATTGCTAAGGGTGAAACAAGTGTTCCTTCTCTTTCTTCACACAATTGGAGATGGCTGCTGTTCCTGTATGAAGCGGTAATAGGTTGTTGTATTCTCCCTTCAGGCAGCTGCCACCAGCCCTACCTCCTGCTGTTAACCCAGAAAGCCACTCGCAGCAGGGATAGGCCTTCCTAGGGAGAAAGGGACAGGTCTGGAGCCCCCAAATGGCAAAAATCAGTTTAACGAAAAAAGACCAAGATTGGTCATTTATTCACCAGGGCCATCACTTTGCTGCAAATAAAAGGTCAGCAGGAAAATGGTGCCTGCTGTGCTTTAGATCTGAAATGTTCCTTCATTTCTCAGCCCTGTGTGAGTGGATCTATTTGTGTCTGCTGTCCTCTGATCGTGAGAATTGTATGTTAAGGGTTATATAACACGTTTCCTGTTTTTATCCAAAACCAGTTTGATAACTGAGTAGCAAAGTGTAGAGTCGCTCCAAATCCCATGTCTTCAGAATGTATTAGGGGTATGTTTTATATATCATGGCAATACTGGTGAAGTTACATACCGGAATGATTACAGAACCGATTGTGCCATTTTCAATAAGATGATTGCTTAACTTCTAATGGAGCTGCACATTAAAAAAGCTTTGGGTTGAAGATTACCTCCCCCCCCTCCCCTTTTTTTTTTTTCTCCCTCACTGTTGACCTGAGAATATCTGTGTGCAGAGATTTTTTGACTGGAGTAGGAGTGGTTTCAAAGAGCATCTATTGTACTTCATTGGTGACCATGGAACAGTAAGCAAGAGACTTATGAAAGAGCTTGTAACTGGCTTCAGCCAGCATTTCAGTGAGGTTTATTATGCCATTATTTTAGAGATGGGAAAACAGAAGATAAGACAGAGAGGATGTCAGAAGCATCTTGGGGAGTTAAGAATATGAATTCATTGGACTTACTGAATTTTCCATTGGGGAAATTTGTGCTTTTCCATTTGGAAAAGTGATTTTCCTCAAGTATCATAATGAGCCACTGGAAAAAGCTAGGACTAAAAGCTTTTCAAGCTTCACAGGAGAAGTGCTGATGGTGAAGTTTATGTAGCTACTGCAAGCACCATGGGGCTTGTCACCACTCAGGATATGTCTCAGGAAGTTGTGTATGCCAATTTATGAAACCTATAATAACACTTCATATTCTTGTAACATCCACTGAATTTATCCTAGAACTCATCATGTGTTTGAAACTAATATGTATTTGCATACTTCTTTATTGAGAAGCTCTAAGAAAGATGTCTAGCTATTATTAAAAACTATGCTTGTTTAGAGTAGGCAAAAGTAAGGCCATTTTAATTCTTTTTTTTTTCTTTTAAAAACTCTTAGTGATTAATTAAACCAAGATTGCCCAATCACCCCTCAAACTTTAAAGCAAAAATATCCTATGTGGATTAATAGCCACCTATGAGAGTTTTCTGACATACTGGAAATTTCTGCAGGCAAGCCAGGGGCTCACAGAAGGATATCGGGATTAAAAAGGAAACTGTTCTATGATTATATGGACTCTTCTCAATCCCACACCTTCCGTGGCTTGTTCTATTTCATTCTTATCCCATGGTCCACAAGCACTTGTGCATGAGAGTTATCAGATTACTGCTTAATGACAAACATGGCCCAGAAGTTTTTCTTCTCAGTCTATGGTATTTGTATAAATAACCCCATGGTGTTAGGATTATAGAATATCCCAAGTTAGAAGGGACCTACAAGGATCATCGAGTCCAACTCCTAAGAGGATCTTTAAATGCTCTTTGCCTATCAATATTATTACATTTACAAATAAAAGTTGAACACTTTGTGGGGAATATGGCATAGGATTCTTCGTTGTGCGGGTTCCCAAGATGGTTTCTGTACCTGATGCATAAAGACGTGCTCAGCTGCCTTAGGTTTGTAAAAGAATCTCTGCTTTGTTTACACTGTAGCTTTGTAGGAGACCACAGAGTACTTTCCCATCCTCAGCAAAGCTGGTTTGTGACTAAGGTTATGAAATATGAAAAGCTTATTGATAGAAGTTAAGAAATAGAATCATAGAATCATAGAATATCCCAAGTTGGAAGGGACCCATAAGGATCATCAAGTCCAACTCCTAATATAAATAAAAATAAGAGCAATGAAGGCAAAAAGCAAGACTTGCAAAATGTTCTTGCCACATGTTAAGCTTTGTAGGAGGCATCTGAGTGGATTAAGACACTTATAATTACTTGATACTGGAAATCTCCATCTCAGGTTTAAAAAAAAGAAAAGAAGATTTGGAAATTTTTATAACATTGAATTTCTCCATTAATTAGGACATGAGCCATGTAGTTCAGTAGTTAAAGCCAAGGGCTTGGTAATAAGAAGATCGTGGTGTTCTAATGATGCTGTTTGGATAATTTTCCATTGTCTTTGTTATTTGTTTATTTTGTTCACATGTGTACGGTGGATGCTTTAAAACGTGAACTCATAACTTTACAGTGGATGCTTTAAAACTCATAACCTCCCTGGGCAGCCTGTTCCAGCGCTCCGTCACCCTCACCGTCAAGAAGTTCTTTCGCATGTTGGTGTGGAACTTCCTGTGCTCAATTTTGTGGCCATTACCCCTTGTCCTGTCCCCACAAACCACTGAAAAGAGGTTGGCCAAATCCCTCTGTCTCCCACACTTCAGGTTTTTATAAACATTGATAAGATCTCCTCTCAGTCTTCTTTTCTCCAGGCTGAACAGACCCAGGTCTCTCAGCCTTTCCTCATGGGGGAGATGCTCCAGGCCCCATATCATCTTCATGGCCCTCCGCTGGACTCTTTCCAGGAGATCCCTGTCTTTTTTTTGTACCAGGGAGCCCAGAACTGGACACAGTACTCCAGGTGAGGCCTGACCAGGGCAGAGTAGAGGGGGAGGATCACCTCCCTTGACCTGCTGGCCACGCTCCTTTTAATGCATGCCAGGATCCCATTGGCCCTCTTGGCCACCAGGGCACACTGCTGGCTCGTGGTCAACCTGTCGTCTACCAGGACCCCCAGGCCCTTCTCTTCAGAGCTCCTCTCCAGCAGGTCGCCCCCCAGCCTGTACTGATACGTCCGGTTGTTCCTTCCCAGGTGCAGGACTCTACACTTGCTCTTATTAAACCTCATTTGGTTTCTTCCTGCCCATCTCTCCAGCCGGTCCAGGTCTCGCTGAATGGCAGCACAGCCTTCTGGCATGTCAGCCACTCCTCCCAGCTTAGTGTCATCGGCGTACTTCCTGAGAGCAGACACTATTGCCTCATCAAGGTCGTCGATGAAGATGTTGAACAAGACCAGACCCAGCACTGACCCCTGGGGAGCGCTGCTAGTCACAGGTCTCCAGCCAGACTCTGTGCTGCCGATCACCACCCTCTGAGCTCAGCCAGTCAGCCAGTTCTCAACCCACCTTACTGTCCACTCCTCTATCCCACACTTTCTCAGCTTTGCTAGCAGGATGTCGTGGGAGACAGTATCAAAAGCCTTGCTAAAGTCAAGATAATGACATCCACTGCTCTCCCCCCATCTACCCGGCTGGTGATGCCATCATAGAAGGCAACGAGGTTGGTCAAGCACGACTTCCCCTTGGTGAATCCATGCTGACTACTCCTCATAACATTCTTCTCTTCCAATTGCTTGGAGATGGCATCCAGAACAAGCTGTTCCAATACCTTTCCAGGGACAGAGGTGAGACTGACTGGCCTTGTAGTTTATTTCCCAATGGCCTGTTGCTAACAGGGTTCTTAGAGCTGTAGCCCCAAGAACGTCACCTTATTGTTGCATCTTCTTGTTAGGATAAAATGTAAAGTTTACTCTGCTGTCTTTCTACTGAGAGATGAATTAACTTTAGCAAGTATAGAGTTACACTAGTATTATCCCACTCACTATGGTCTAGAACCTTGCTTGATTTCTGCACGTGAACTTTTCATTCTTTATCAAGAACAGGTAGTATTGGGGAAAGGGACTTGTCTTTTAACTGTTTTGAGAGAACATACGGTTTGTGCAGACCCTTTATGGAAATTAAAATTAATAATCATTTCTGCTCTGGTTCACAGGAGAGGACTTTGAATTCAGTGGCACTTGAGTTTGCTTGTTTGGGATGTGCTCACTGAATGCAGCAGGAAGTGCAAACCAACAGTAGCTAGAATAAGAGATGGAATCAACCAAAGTCATTTAGAAGTGTAAGTACTATGCTTGACATCACTAATTGTGTAACAACATTAATTATTCTTATAATCAAATAATACAGGTCAAATAATAGGTCAGAGAACTGATATGTCCATAGATATTCTGTACAGTGTGCCATGGTTAGCTGGCTCCAAGAACACACAGTACTGTTCCAATTAATTGAGAGAATAGCTTGATACTTCACAGGTTGGAGCAGCCAGATCATTCTAAAGCAGTGATTATCTTCACTGCTACAAAGTGTGTTTAGTTTCAAACTTAATTGTATCCACATTTCCGTTTCTAATTAATCCAGATACAGAAATGCTATAGTAACCGAACAGCGTGTTCTTTGAGGAAATATAACATGGCACAATCCTACGGCACCAGAGTAATCTGATTAAAGAGATGTTTGTGTAACACAGGTCTTTAAAAGTTAACTGATTTATCATATGCTTACTATTCTTGTGATACTCTTTAATTTTAAAGATGAGATGAGAAATGTTTATCTTGCTCATTTTGTTTTTGAATTTCCACTGTCTCTAATTTGTCATGGAATTTTCAAAAGTGATTGAAAAGGTAGTCAGCTGCTTGGTAGCATACATTTTTGAAAAAGGCAAGAATCCAGTTTTCAGTATGAAATTTCCACCATTGGTATCTTCATGAGAGATTAAATGCACTAATCTTGTAGTTAACAAGGTGTGCCTCTGCAATCTATAGTATGCATTTCTAAGAGGGTTCCTGCAGATGGCCAATATTCACAAGAAGGTCAGAATGGCCTGTAAGAGACTAGGGACAATTTTTTTTACCCGTGATTTTGCACGTACTAAGCTGAAGGACTGCAAGTGCTCCAAGGCAATGCATAGGTTTCCATGTGTCTGAACTGCACTGAAAAAAACACAGGATTTATGGGAGTGCTGTCTGTGACTGATTGCTGTCACCAGGGTGTTGCTGTATTAGTTACCAATGTTACCTTGGAAAATTCAAAACCTGGGAGAAATGTGCAGTTGAAATAGCTCTGAATATTTCTTTTTATCTAAAAAAAAGCGTTTTGTAACAAGCAAGCTGAGTTGTTGTTTCCACACACCCCCCCCCCCCCCCCAACTGGAAGAGCTGCATGCGCAGTGATTCTCATGGACAGTGTTGTGATTGGTGCTTTGGGGGTTGATTCGGAAGTTCTGGCAATTAAGGCCCACCAGTGTTTGCTCAGGGGAGAGAAGTGGCAAAAACTTGTAATGCTGACACTTACTGTTAGTAATGCTAGTATGAAGTAAACCACGGTTAGATCTTTAATAGGGGATCGAGCTTGGAGTCGAGTCTTGTGGGTGGAACCTGAGTGATTTGAGGAGACCTTGTTCATAAACTCTCAAAGGAATCCTCAGTTACCACTTGATACAAACCTAACAAACAGATTTTTATTCCCCCCGCCCCATCTCAGCAGAAAAGAGCTTGTGTATCTCCCTTCCAGCTGAAAATCTCAGTCCCGATGACATCCAGATGGTGGGAGGGAGGGGAAAAAGTCGTCAGAAATGGCTAGAGAGAGATTGGATGATGGACTGAAAGATCTGGAGACAGAGCTATGACAGAAGAACTGATAAATGCAGTGAGGGATTTCATTTCATCCAATAAAACACCTTTAGGGGGAGAAAAAAAAAAGGTGCTTTAGTGCTTATTTAAATTACTGACATTGAAATTCTAGTTCTAAAAAATACTGCTTCTGAAAAGCGTTTGGAGTTTTAGAGAAGCCTGACCTTTTCATTTCAACGTGTAAACCAAACTTCAAGCTGTTTAATAAGAAGAGAGCACCACCTTGTGTTAGAGTCTCTACGCCTTGTAACACCCTATGTGAACGTTTACCCATATAGTTGAATGGAAGAACAAACGTTTACTTTTCTTATATAGTGTTCTTGTGCTTGTGCAGTAGAAAGCCAAGAGAGACAAAAGATGCAAGTGCAGAGGTTAAGAGCTGGATAGCTGGACTGAGTGTCAGAATTCACACATCTGTGCATACACTGACAAAGTTTGGGTTGCTTTGTGAATTCAGATTCTTATACAAAGTTCAGATTTCTGGGATCTGATACCATTCAGAAGAGCTTATTCATTAAGTAAAATTAAAGTATATGCAGTACACACTTCGAGACATAATCAAATGTATGCACATCTCTGATAAGCAGTAATGAGGCTGATGACTCTACTGAGAGACCGTTGTTTGCTGCATGTACTGAATAATATCGCCCATGGTGTAAATGTGTTGCCATGTCTTCACTGAATCAGACATTTAAGAAAGTATCTCAAATCTATCCATTGTTACTAGGATGAATAGCTCTTCAGATCCATGAATACTCATTTGAGGCTTTTTTTTTTGTATATATAAATTTCTACTGATTTTTTTTTCTTTTCTGTGTACTTCATTGCCTTATGGTTCAGGCGGTGTATTCTGGGAGGGTGTACGTCATAGACTGGACTGTTTGTAATTAATCTTTACTATGATTTTTTGCTTATGAAAAGTAAAACTTTAAAATATTTACATGTATGGACTCTCACAAGGGTAGGATAAAGCTGATACATTCTTGTCCGTAATGCATTAAAAAAAAAAAAACAAAAACAAAAACGAAAGGCTTTAAATGTGTCAGTACACCAGAGTTCTTTACTGAAGTATACAATCTTCTTTGGTGACCTTAAGAAAAATAATTAGGAGGCAATGTTGAGGCACTGGATTCAAAAGCAAAGCAGCTAGGAGTTGTATTTTCAGCATCTTTTTAAAATGGAAATTTCAGATGTAATTTGTTTGCTTAGATTGCAGGGGAAATAAAACCTGTTTTAATAGCTCTAACTTATTTTTTATCAGTATTGCAATAAACAAAAATACGTAATCTTTACTGATACAGGAATAGTAGATATATTGCATATTATTTCAATCATTAGAGAACAAGCCAGGGAAGCATTCCCAGCAATATTGTGTTAAGACATTACAGCGATGTACACAAATATGTAAACCTAGGAGAACTTCTGTGTTGCTTGACCATGGATGTATTTCATCTTAATTGTCCACATTCAGTTAATCAGTTTAAATACGGGTGATGTTTTTTGCATTGCTCTTTAAGCTCCATTGCCCTGATCCTTGGCTTGTTGTGAAGGAGACAGGGAAGAGTTGAGGATCTCAACTATTTTCTTTTATACAAACCTAAGTTGATCGTGTTTCATTTGCTGTAAAGTAGAATATTCTCACAGCCAAGTTATATCAGGGCTGTCGTCTTTTTAAGATGATGCACATTTCAGCAGATTCATTCGCAGTTTTTTACAGGAAGATTTAATCTATAACTCTCATTTTGCATGGGTAATCTTTGCTCCTTGTAAAGTCCTTTTATAGATGGACCAGTGTTCTGATTAGGAGCTTTTCTGAAAGGAACTTAGCTCTTCCAGCAAGGAAATGAACCTGGGGAGAAATATCACCATATGATGGAGCCAGTGGAATATAAAGAATAAATCTCTGCATGTCTAAGTTTGTATGCTAATGTCTGACTATAAACTGAAATTGGATTGTAAGAGGGGAAGCAGAAAAACAAGGCAAAATCAGTCTCTGAAGTAAAAAGACTGAAAGAAGCAAAGAGGAATTTAATGTATTCGGATTAAACATATTTCCTGATGAATGAAAAAAAAAAAAAACACAGATGTAGCATGAATGAAAAACACAAATCTTCTACTTCCAAGAATTATGCTAGAGATTGTAATATTTAAGCTCTAACATACTTTTCAAATAATTTAGAACAGTGGATAAGTTTCAGAATTAATTATGTGATCTCAGAGACAGAGACATGATATATAACATGGTGCCCAGCAGTGAATACTGCATGCATATAGAGTCTGGGTCTGTATATAGTTATGCAACTCTTGCTTTGAGTATTTGCCCTGAACCATATAAACTAACCACAGTGGTTGTCAGGCTACATGTGTGTTCCCTGCTGCTCCCAGAATCCCAGCATGTGTTCCCAAAATGTGTTCCCAGAATATCCCAGCTGTATACTATCAGTTCTGCTCTGAATCCTTTGTAATACATCAGATAAAGCCTGTTTTCCCACCATGGAGGCACGATAGATTGATGCTTTTGGCGAAAGGAGACAGAGATGCTGCAGGTTTGGCTGAGCATTCATAGTCAGTTGGAGTGCCTGACTTTGTTATCGTGGTTGCATCTTTAAAAGTGCAGGAAATTCAACTATTTTGTACAGCACAATATCTTCGACAAGTACATTTGAATTTCCTGTGCAAAGATGTCATAGATGCCTATTTTCAGAGAAGTAATTGAAGCAGGTAGATAATGGCTTAGTAAGATTGTTTTAGGTCAAAAATTTGTGAAGAGCTTAGCTGTAAGAAAACATTTCCATTCTCATATTTTAGAATCGTTACAGATCAAATTAATTAGTTCCCATTACAAAAGCATTCTCATTTTGCTTGTTTGCTCTAGCAATAAAATACCTCTAGTGCTCTAGAGTTTGCTATGTCTGATAGAGAAAGATGAGAAAGTACAAAAATAATCTTGATATAAAGGGGATTTTTCTTACTTTCATGAACTGTTTACAGCTGTACACAGTAAGGGTTCAAAGAAGAGGAGAATAAAAATCCTACCATAATTATGTAATGTTCAGATGTTTATTAGGATAATTTGAATACATTAGCTGAGACAGTATCCTGTTGGTAGGGAAACTAGAAGAGATAGATATAAAAGCTGATTCAACATATTAGCTTTGAATGCTGTAACAGGCCACTGTACAAGTGTGTATAGTTTTAAAAAAATAAAAAGCTAGTCCTTTGAACTTAAAAGTTAAAAACAAAAAACAGACAACTATATATGCATTGAAATCAAGATACTGTTTCTCCCAAGATGGCAATATAAATTAGAGTGCTCTGCTATACGTCCTGATGTATCTAACCTGCAGTTCAGTATGAGAAATACGAATGGTGTGTTTGGAGGTGAATTTTTCATATTAGATCTGTTTGGATAATTGCTGAGAAGAAAAGTTTTGTCATTAGCTAAAGCTATCTCAGACTTCCTTTGGAAGAGGTGACTGAGGTCTAGGATAGCCTGAGTCCAAAGTACTGTGCAGCAAGGTGGCTGTGGTCTTCCCTTGATGTGCAGATGTAGATTCATTTTTTGTTTGCAGTGAGTGTGTGGATTTCCAGCCTCTCTAGGGAATACCCTCTCTTACTTTTTCTCTTCTTGTCCTCCCCACCTGCTTTGCTCGGGTGGCACAGCTATTTCTTCAGAAAAAGCATTGCATGGACCTAGTATGCAGGGAGAAAAGTTTGTTGTTGGTTTTTTGAAAAAAAATAAAAATGAAATTTAAGGAGGGAAAAATCCACTTCCCATGCAACTCTGCATAGGATATCTTCCACTACTCAACTTTGTCACAGATAAACCAAGAATGTAAGCAATGAGTAATGTCTTCCTTGTATGGGATTGTCTCATCTCCTGTTTCTTGCAAAGACATGCAAAACAGCACGGGAAACATGGAGCTTATTCCCAGTGGTAACTGCTGTCTTTTTACAGTTGTCCCAGCATGTGTTCATGATATAGCACAGTTAGGGAGATATCTGGAATTTCTGGGATTTATTTCTGATCAAAGCTGCATGCAGAGCTTAGTGAGCAAAGATGAGAAACATTACATTGTCTGGTGAACAGTAAGTAGCGCACTTGGAAGAGTATCCCCTGGGAAAGCTAGCGCCGATGGAGCACATCGCCTGGGCTGCTGCCCCAGCTTGGAGCACTTGCCACGTGGAGACGTGAGGCTGGCTCTCCCTGCTACAACACTCCGTGCAGGGAAGAGCTGCTTATGGCATTCCCAGGCTGCATTTACCTCGCAGGGCATGGCAGAACTTGGTCGTGTTCTCCTCAGGTCCTTGGATATAGCCCTTTGGCTGCACACCTCAGCAGGGAAGCAGGTGTCCTGCTCCTTGGTGTCAGGCTGGGGCTGGTCAGGTCGACTATGATTGCACCGCAGTTTTCTTCATCTGCTTTATCATTTGGTTGTTCTTACATTTTGGGGACAGGAAGACAGTTTAAATCTATGCTCCCTCTGCTCTCTGCGGCAGTCACTGTTCTGGGACTAATCTCAACTCTCCTGGCACTCAAAGGTTGCATGAAGGATGACGTTGAGCAGCAGGGATTTGGTCCCAAAGGTTATCCATTCCAGGGGTTTTGTCCAACTGGCTCCTTCCCGGAAAGATAGCCTTCACTGTTTTAGCAGTACATGTTTTATGTTGTTTGCAGGTTCTCTCTGTTCCACAACCTGTTCTCTCTGCCTTTACCTTCCAGCCCTGGATGCATCTGGTCCTGTATTGGGTCATAGAGAGCAGACTTGTGGTGGGCTTTTATTTTCTTCTGCCAAAGGATTTTTTCAGCTTCTGCTGCTGAAGGTTGCTGGAGTAAACAGCACCAGCAATATTTCGTTATGGAAGTGATGAGGGTTCATTTCTGGTACATATACCATAGCCTTCAGAGGAACAAACCTTGTCTGGATGTGGAAAAAGTCGGTGTTACTCTGCACTGCAACAGCTCAATACACAAACAGTTTATTAATGCTGTTTACAGTGTTCACAGTCCTTCCTGCATTTTAGCCTCTTATCCTGCTGTGCCCAATACTGTCAACAGTTAAACAACTCAATGACCACCAACTTCCTTGCCTTTGTCAAAATTTGAGAGATTCCCTTTTAAAAATGTATCTATGTTTAACTGTTTACTTCCCTGGAAGGTGTAGGCTAATCCTTAATTTTCTGTTGTTCCTGGTCCCATTTTTGATTCACAATTTTTTGATGAATGTGCTTTTAGTCACTGTCTTACTTCATGGGCTACATCAATTTTTTTTGGTATGATTTCAAGAGACACACAAGAAACAATAATTTGGAAATTCATTACAATGCCAGGGTTTATATGCTCTCATTAAGCATTAATTGGTAGTTGATGGCTATTGCTATTTTTAACACCATTAGTTCATAGCAATGTAATTAGTGATGCTAAGTACAGGATCCACATTAATAGCATTACTAATTGTAAATCTGGAGATAGAAACACAAGATGACTAGTTAATTTCTAGGCAATATCTCATGATAATTGGCTACAGGACATTTGTGCTGAAGTAGAAAGGTAAATAATTTAAAATCTTTTCTTGTAGTTTATGCTGTACTTTGCAACAGTAATATAGTCTGTTGCCCACATTTTAGCTGTATGAAATACAATGCCATTAGCATCTCACAGCTTCTGCTGTTATTAATTTCCATGCTTCTGAATGCTTCCATATATACTAGGAACTGTGAATAAAAAAAAAAATAAAAAAAATCAGAAGCAGTAAACCAACAACTTTAAGGACATTTTACAAAGCAGCGTCAAATAGGTAGAGACGAGAGGAAATACAATATAGGCTTTTAATTATATAATGCTTAGGTGGCAGATGCTTACTGAGGCATTTTTTTTTTTTTCATGAAATTTATATTAGCCAGCAAAAAATTAGTTCTCTGGTTATTAATAACACAGTAATTGCAATATTTAAATTCTACTGAGCTGGGTTTTAAACAATTTTTGCTTTAGAAACTGTGATAGGTCTTTAGATGTAAAAGTTCCTGTGTACAGATGTCCAAGTGCTTCTCAACACCTCCATACAGGCTTTTATAGAGCCTATGTACCCAGTGTAACTGAGTACCTCCTAAATATTAAAAGTAACAAATCAGCATGATCTTTCCAGCTCCCAGCAAGTAGGAGTACATGCTTTGATTAGATCCTGAGCTATACAAATAGTATAAGAACTGATATTAGAGAGGGAATGGATGTGTGTGAAAGCGAGGCTGAAAAAATTAATGATGCATCTTTACAGCCTTACTGAGACCTCATTGATTTCCATGGAAACCTTTTCATTGACTTCAGTGGGCCTCTTTAGTCTGATGCTAGAAAGAGTGTTTGACAGATAGTGAGGTGCATGCTCTGGTCTCAGTGCCATTGTGCTCACCAGCATTGCCTGCTGGTCAGCGACGCTTTACTTTCAGTGGATTTTAACTGCTTCGTGATTGAGAGAGGCTTTAATTTGGAGCCATTTTCTGTGATTAGGTAATACTGATATATGCTTCCCCAACCACAGCATGTAAGGTGGTGCTAACACTGCAAATATGGATCTGCTGTAGATAAACCAAGAAACCAGTAATATATAGTAAAAGCTAAACTATCAAGTTCTATGCCTGCAATTTTTTCCCAGGATTATCCTCACCCATTCCCCAACAGCATAGTTGGAAGCTTAGGAGCGATACAGAAAGATAGGTGTCCCAGCAGGAAAGTCTTTTTCCCAAGATCCCTTAAACTCAAAATAATTGTTTTTTCTGAGAATAGGAGAAACATTCTGTGTTTCTGGCTTTGTTTCATACCTCTCCCCAAGCTGTTCTGTCTCACCTGATTTGATGACTTCCAAGATGAATTTCTGAGGGGAGAAGCCTTAGCGTGATGATTTAGTAAGAGAATTCTTGTCTCTGGTCATCACATGATTTATTTGCTTTTTCTTAGCAACATTATTTCATGGAGAAAAACTTTTGAAAGTAAGAACAGGGAAGTAAAGGTGTTTTTGTAAACAATAGAGAGTAGAAAATATTTCATTAGAATTTCTGTCAGGGATGTGAACAGTGTAGGAACTGTGAAAATTGCAGTTGCTCTTCCTGTCATTTTTCTTACTTTATCAAGGACATCATCTGTGTGTGTGTGTGTGTGGGGGGGTTGTGTTTTTGTTTGTTTGTTTGTTGTTTTTTTTTCCTGATCTGTTTACCAGACTGTTACTGATGTCACATATAAGGAGTATGGACATAAATTGTCTTATTTCCATATTGCTTGTGTCTAAAATCTGTATGTGATAGTATATTCACAACAAGAAAGCTCTTTGTTTCCTCAGTGAGACAGACGGTTCTCAGTACACAAGTGTGGAACAACCTATTTTCTCTATTCTTGTACCTAAATAGATTGCTTTATTTTTTTCTTTCAGATTGCAAAGCCTATAGTTACTGGAAGGAGAGATGGATTCTGTTATTATAACACAAGGATTGTTGACTACATTTTCATTATGATGATGGCAATCCCAGCTGACTTCTGTATATAGACTGAGTTAGCAAACAGTACCGTTTTCCTTGTAAAATGATGACTTGGGTCTGGATACACTGAGTGTAGGAGGCAACTCGATGCTATTGCTACAGTCCTTAATAAGAGTCTTAACTTGTCCATTCCTCCAGCTAGGTACTGCTTGTGAGCTAGGAAGGCCCCATTCCCTTGCTCCATCATGGATGCTGGCAGGTCTTGTGTCTGATTAGCTCTGTATCCTCTATAAGACAGTTGTGAACTCAGCTGCAGATAGACATCTCAAATTAGACTTGTCGCATTTCTAACATATGTAGATGACAACACATGTAATTGATTTAGCATTGTATAATATGTTTTTGTGTAATGTTTACTTTAGGATATCGTTATTTCTGCAGGGTTTATTTTCATTTATTCTTTTTCTGTATCTATATTGGACAGGCATATCTCAAAATTTTCTCAAAACAGCCATTTAAATATTTCTGTGCTACTTTCCTCTTTTTCATTTACTAATGAATTGTGAAACTTTTTGTTTTACGACTGCAGACTATTTTTTTAATGTATGATTGTTGTAGGTGGTGAAATTTTGTTTGTAAACACATAAGCTTATATTTAAACTGACCATTTTTGAGTATAGGCTTTATATATGCATTTAATCACTGTCTGTAGTAGGTAATTTTCCTTAATCAAACTTGAATGATTAGACTACCCTTTGCTTTATAGGGGCTGGGGAATAACTAAAAACTCTTTAAACCAAAGACTAATTAGTTCTTGAGATTTTATAAACAGAGGGGGGGGAAATAAAAGTTGATACGAATCACTCATTTTTACTTCCAGTTATACAGATGGATTGCTAAACCAGCTTGAATTCTAGATCTAAAAACCTGTCAGAAGTTTAACCTTTCCTGGTTTGTTGAGGCAAGTGAGGAAATTAGATGATTAGAGATAGATCAGTGGGGAAATTAGAATATTTTTATTTTCACAGGAAAGTCTGCAACTTTTGAATTCTGATTTTGTGTGTGTGTCGTTTAAACTTCCTTCATTTGAATGTATTAAATATCTTATACCATTTCTTGGTGACCCAAAATCAGTGTGTTAAGTTGCATAGCTTGTAGTGGAGTAGTAGTGTTGAGGGGTAAAATGTCATTTGGGAAAAACAAACAAAAAACCCCACAACTATTCAGTAATATAGTGTCAACATGAACTATTTTCACTGCTGATGGAACAGCTTGTTTGCTCTATAACACTAGAGATGCCTTCCTTAGGAAGGCTTTCACATTGGGTTTCCATATGGAAAAATGTTCTGTTGGAACTGAGTCCTTGTAGAGAGCTGAGGTCTGTAAGGGCCCAAGGATGCACAAATGGAAAATAAACTGCGACAGAACAGAAGTCACTGGTCAGATGTGACTACATTGTTTGGAGGGCACAGTGAGGTGGGTATAGAGGGTTTGAACGGGGTAACCTCTATGTGCAAGAAGGCAAACCCACAGCAAGGCCTTAACTACCTCACGGCTTTTGTGCAGGGCCCCTGCCTGTAAACACGTCTGGTTTGGTGGGGTGTGAGCACCAGTGGTGTGCGAGCAGAAAGCTTTGTGTCTGTTATTTATGACCTTCTGTGTATAAAGCACTACGAGGAGGCTTTGTGGGCTTCATACTAGGCAGTCAAGCAGTTGAAGCTGGGCATGACGCAGCAGGCATGCCTGTGGCCTGGACAGAGCTCTGTGGGGCAGCCACTTCCCACTGAGGGAGTGTTGCTCTGGGTGAGCACATTTGTGTTACGTTTCCACACAGCACTGACGTACTGAAACTGCGATTTCTAGAGACAGACAGGTAGGGCGCAGTATGTGCACTTCACACTCATCTACAATATCAGGGATAGCTTTTCACTCAGCGGTTTCTTTCTTTGGATTTCAATTTCAGTGTACTGCTCTTTCCTGGTTATGGAGATGAGGACAAAGTGGCTTGCAAGGGGTTTGGTTATGCTATTGCTTGTGACTGACAAGAGCTAGCTTTGGTTCCCTGCAGTGTCCTCTACAGCCCTACCTTCCTAGAAAATGGCAGCAGTGGTCCTGGAGGATGTTCCAAGCAAAACAAGCATGCAATGAATCTGCAGGTGTGCAGGATTTAGGCAGTTACCATTGATCCAGGCTTCCTCAATACTGTGAAGGTACAAATAGCAATTGACTGCTTTAAGGTTATGGCTTTCAGCTGTTACTATACTGAGACAAGTTCCCATCCTAAAAGGAACCAGCTGGTCTAGAGAGTTTTCTGGATTTCTTGGTACTTGTAGTCTGATCGTGGTTTTTAAAGTAATTACTGTGTGGCTTTGAATTATTCAAACTTTCTGTCCAATTCATAAATGATTTTCATTACTGATACTTAACGAATTTTTTTTTGCATTTCCTGATTATGAAAGACAAAACTATAAAGGTTTCTTTTTGTTAATTAATACATTTTGGGGCTCTGATAGCATTTTTAGGCTAACATCCTAACAAGTGCATATGATTGTTTTGTGATGTTTGTGTATTCTAAGCAGTTGCTTTAAGTGCCAGAAGCTAAAATAAATACTTAAGTAGTAATGACAACACTATGGCAATGTTCCACAATTTCTACCCTTTTCTAGTATAGTAGCTTCAGGTCTCATAACAAAGATGCCAGCCTGATCCACACTGAAGCAGAGTGAACCACTGCAGAAACCTGAAGTGAAAACTAGTCCTTCGAGGAAGTCTGGTTTGGTTTAAAAAACAAACAAACAAAAAACCAGCCCTAACATACAGCTATTTATTCTTATTTATTTATTTATTTTTAAGTATGGTGCTTTGTAAAGAGTATCAGCCTAGATGCTGATAAACTGCCTTAACAGGAGTAAATTTGAGTTGAACAATACATGTGCAGTTGTTATTGCCATCTAGTGTTCTCATACCTTTATGGCATTGAATGCTCTCACAGAATAGAAACTGTCTTGCAGCTTCCATCTGCCCTTGTTTCTATTTAAACTATGTTGGTGAAACGCTTACCTTTGATTGGAAAAGTTCATTCAAACTGAACATTGCTAGCTTTCTCTTAGCTCTCTCTAGTCAGTGTGAGACTTGTGGTGAAACAGCAAATTTCAGACTGAAAGTTATAAGCAGTGTGTATATACATACCCTAATTCAAGATAATGTGGCTAAGTACATGTGGTTTAACCTGGCAGACAGCTAAGCACCACACAGCTGTTTGCTCTCCCCCTTCCCATGGGGTGGGGGAAGATTGAAAAGAAAAATGTGAGAACGTGGGTTGAGATAAAAACAGTTTAATAAGAAAAAAATGGGGAAAAAAAAAAGAAAAAATGAAGCAAGAGATGCACAGTGCAATTGTTCACCACCAGCTGACTGATGCCCAGCCAGTCCCTGAGCAATGGCAGCCCCCCAGGCAACTTCCCTTGTCTTTATTGCTGAGCATGACACCACATGGTATGGGACATCCCTTTGGCCTGTTTGGGTCAGCTGTCCTGGCTATGTGCCCTCCCAGCTTCTTGTGCAGCCCCAGCCTCCTCGCTGGCGTGGCAGTAAATGAAGCCAAAAGTCCTTGGCTCTGCGTAAGCACTGCTCTGCAGCAACTAAAACATCAGTGTGTTACTGACATTACTCTAATCCTAAATCCAAACCTGCTATACAGCACCATACCGGCTACAGTAAAGAAAATTAATACTATCCCAGCCAAAACCGGGACAGTATATACCCTGGGACAGTACATGAATGAATGATAGATGAATAGATTCTGTGTTTGAGAATTTTGTCTGAAAATATCTTATGGAGAATATAAGTATGAAGTGCTTGTACTTATCAAAGTAAATATTCCATGAATTATTTAGTGAATTCTCCTAAGAGTCCCCAAGAGCGCTCGGCTGTTAAATCAATTTTGAAAAGTCCTCTGGGACTAACTAGTGAATTTTTTGGTTTATAGGAAAGAACTGTAAGTAAGTTAATGAAGTGCACTTTTTTAGTCCCCAGTTTCAGGAAGTATGCTTGTGTATAAACATACGTGTTTTAATTCTACTGTTGTAAGAGATATTATTTATATCTCAGTGGCATTTAGCTGTCCCAGTGAAGACTTGAGCTCTGTAGTGCAGGGTGTAAGGTAGGAGTGCAGTCCAAGCTGTCACGAGTCTCTTCTAGGGCAGCAGGGGGAAAGAAATGAAAAAAATTCCCTATTAATGATGTAGACTGGGATAGAAGGAGATGCAGTGACTGTTCTTAGGACAAAGGAATCTTGTAGTTAAACTAGGAATCCAAACTAATCTTCTGGATCCAAGCTCAAAGCCAAGTCCATAAGTCTGTATATGCCCCTCTCACTTCTAAATATTGTGTCAGATTCAAAGCTTTAACTATGATACTGATTTTAATACTGACTCAAGGATGTTTTAATGAATCATATATTTACAGACAAATTGAATTTGGGAATTCTGGGCATAGTATTATGTTTTAAATTATTCATAGTTCTTGAAGCCTGTTTTGAAACCCTGCCCTCCGGTGTACTGTCCGTACAGCTCAATTCACAGCTCTACCTGACCAGCTGTTAATGAGACCTGTGATACCACAAGATGTATATAGAGTTATGGTTAATTGTATGCTAAAAATGGCCATAAGGGAAGTAGCTTCTGTGGCTTCTATAGCACTAGGGTGCTCCTCTTGCTCTTGTAAGTCTCTTTATAGTTTGTCATACTGTATTTTATCATGGACCAAATTTAGAGAAGATCTTAGCTCTCTTTTTGGTGTCCTGGAAATTCCTGTAGATAAAAAAGTCTTATATATCATAGTTTGATTGAAGAAACATCTCTTCCTACATAGATGCTTGCTGCAGTCTGTGTACAATGCTTGTTTCTATTGTATGGGCATGTATTTTCATGACTCCCATCAATGAATTTCATACCACAGATGCACTGGAATGCCATACAGAAAACATAGACCTGCACAATGTAGCTGTAAATATTTCACAGTGTGAATGGGACAGATGGCCACCACATCAACCCTTGCCAGAGAAGCTCAGAGTTACAAGGGCTTTGCAAGAGTTACAAGGGTTTTGCAGCCTGTGAGTAGGCCTGTAGAGAGGCCCAGCTTCCCTGAAGGAATCAACAAACATGTGAGGGTGGGAGGCACATCAACTTTAGCCCAGTCCCCAGCCTGGTGAGCTTAGGTAGTGTCGTTGTAGCTTGTGGTTCTTTCTTGGCCCTTCACTGCTACGACCGTGGGCTGCTTTCAGTTTTGTTCACTGTCACACAAAACCTGTGCCACCAAGAGCTATGCTGTGATGATGTAAGTATAAGAAAGCTTAACGCCATCGTAGTTTCTGACAGCATTGTGTCCTGCCAAAAGTGGCTAGTTGTGTGATCCCAAGAACAGGGGCTATAATTGAAAGTAATCCTGGGAGCATCTAAAAATCCTTGTGCTGTGCTGCAGGTTAAGCTTCAGCTTCTCTGTAGCTTATAAACCGCTCTTAAGAACACTAAGAAATTTTCACCCAGAGGAGGATTACAGGATTGTTCTGTGCTGAGAAAGGCTTTTGGCTTATGTTGATTTATCACAGCTACTCCTCCATTATTTTTTTTTCTATAAGCTTGAGTGAAGGAATTTAACAGAAATGGATTGTCCCTTTTTGCCACACCTTGTGAAATAGGCACATTTCTTGTGCTTTGTGGTATAGGTTGATGGAATTACCACCTTAGAAATGATAAGCTCTTGAAACATCTCAATTAATCGGAGGCTTCCATAGGCCTTCTGCACAAGGAAAAATATGTTACTTACAAATAATGAACCTGGCTTCCCAGCACTGCTTTGAAGTAGGCAATATTAGCTAAACTGAGACAGAAATTATTTGATTTCTGTCCTTTTCCAAATTTCCGCACAAACTTCCCAAGCTCAAAACCTTGACATTGCTTTCTCTTTTTGGCTGCAATATTAGCAAAAATAAAACCGAAATGAGAAATATCACTATCAGAAAGTATTTTTTTCCCCAGCAATAAAAAACATTAGCATTAGATAAATAAGAAGCACTATCTTTTGTTTGAGGATTCTTTTTCCTCACAAAGCTAATTCTGTAATTCTCAGTAGTTTCTATTGCTGTTGATTTTAGGAAGAGTTAAGGGTTTTTAAGACACTCCAAAGTTAATAGAAGAATTAAGAGAACAAATGACTTTAGAGGTAAATTTGTGCTTGCCAGCTGAACATCATATTCCTGTTTGTGCTGCATAAAGTACTTGGCTTTGAAGCTCCCTTTTTTATTTTTTTTTTGTAAAATCAGGTGCGCAGGTGTACAAGTATTTCTCTCAGATTAGAAACTGGCTTAAAAAAAATAATTCTAGATTTTTAACCCATTGTTCCTAGGTAGTAACTACTCGTCAGGTGAATAACAATTTACCAGTTCCATGTACGTTAGCTTGCACACATTTTGTTAACATATGAATAATTTCCTTCGTGTATCCACCAGTGTCTTCTGTTTTCCTGCAGCAGGTAGTTTCTTTGATTGACGCACTTGGAATCAATCCTTATCCTCATTCATTTTAATTGAGAGTAATGAATTTAGAGCTTTTATATGCACAGGTTGGCTCGGTTCCATTTCTAACTTTCCTCACCTTTGCTAGGAGCGCAGCCTGCTCGGGGCTGTGTTGGAAGAGGTTCAGGACGTAGAGCAGCGTTCCTAGAGAGGAAAGTATCCCATGAGGAGCAGCCATCTGTTTATATAGAGGCTGATATTTCCACAGAGTTAAGATTTTGGTAGGCAGGTTCTCCCTTCCCACCACTACCACTGAGAAACTGCTAATCAGGAAATATGCTTCTTCCCTTCCCTTATTCGCACAAGATAGCGAGCAGGGCCCACGATTGTTTCAAGTTGTTTTGAATTCAGTGAGAGGGTCTGAAAGCACTGCTGTGTTGCTGGCATCTGGGGAAAGCTTTCCAGGAGAAAATCTTGCCTTTCTGCTGGTTCTGTCCTTTAAAGTGAAGGCTATTGGCATGAAATAGAACCATTATGCTGTAGTCTCCTTACAGATACAGAAACACTGAAGTTGTTTCTAAGGCTCTAGAAAATAAGAAATTCGAGTGAATATAAGGGAATTTGAAATTAAAATACACTTTAACCTTAGACAATGTTTGAAATTTTCCTGTTCCTTTTCAGTTTTTTATGGGAACTCTAAAATGAACAACAAAAACTAGATGTTTAGTTGTTTCATTTTTATAGAAACTTCTCAGTTTAATGTGCTCCTGCTATGGTAGAAGTCCCACAGACCATTTTATATTCACTTGTCATGTGGCCAGTTTAGTGCAGGGCTAAACTGGCAAGCACCAGCAAAAGCAAGCTTGCGAGGCTCTGCCAAGTAGTACCTGCCGGAATAGGCTTTGTGAAGAGCAACAAGGAAATTGCTCCTTTTTGGAACCGTTTGAGTGTGAACCCATCAGTAAAATCACTGACACCAGCCAAAGTGATCTGTGCGGCTGTGAGGATTTAACCTGACTGAAAGTTAATTTGTTTCAGAGTCGTGCAGAAGTAAGGATGTGACCGACAGTCCCTTCTTCTTTAGAAGGTTTCCTCTTGATGCATGACCTGGCAAGGGTGGCATGGGGACAGGGTTAGTTGCAGTGCCTGCTTGGACAGGGCTGTCCTCTCTAGCTGGGAGCTGGCAGATTCTGAACCTGGCAGAGAAGCACAAGGAAGAGATCAAATGTAAAGCCTCTCTTCTTCAGTGCCATGGATTTTCAGGAGATGTACGTGTGGCATGGAGCATGCTTGCCGGGCAAATGCCTCAGCTTGTTCGCACTTCAGCAAAGGGGTTGCTTGGATTAGGGACAAACGGGTTAGGCTTCCAAAGAGAAATATCAGGCTGTGCCTAATCCCAGGTGTTTGGGAATGATTCTTCTCCTGTGCTCCTGCATCGCATCTCTGGTGGTGATCTGGGCTACGTGCCACAGTCAGACCTGCGTCATGGTGAGACAAACTAGGATCCAGCCTCCCCTCTTAGATCGGGATTAGTGCTTCCATGCTATCATTAGTAACAACTTGTTTTGTCAGTAAAGGTATCAGATATGACTCAGAATACATAGAAGAAGCAGCTCTCTTGAGTAAGAAGGTATTATTTTTCCAGAGTCGCTCTTCTGACCGTAACAGCACTTAAATGCTGGGTGTTGAAGTCCAACAGCTGTGATAAGGCTGAATTGTTTATTCAGTCCCAGAAACAGCATTGTCAAACCATTTATCATTATCCTACAATAATAACATAGACAGTTCTTCGGGAGTCTTCATTAAATACTCCTACTATTATTATTACTGTTATTAAACTCGCATGTGGTTTCCTCATCCTTGGGACCACTCGCACAGAAAGGTTGCTGGCACTGCCTCTTTAAATTCCTAGATTGTGCGAAAGGCAGAAGAGACTTTGCTTACATCCTGCAGCATGTTCTGTGTGCTGCTGCTTTTCATACTTGAATTCGCAGTTAGCGGTAAGGTTGATTTGTCTCCTTTGCCTCTGTGGGGGGGCAGGGAGTGATGCTTTGTTGCTGAAGCACGATGCCTCCCACACTTACTCTTGGGCTCCTGCCACTTAAGCACACACCACGTGTTCCTGGCTCTGCTTTAAGGTACAATCTAACTCCAGATTAGTAGGGGAAAAAAAAATGAGTTGAGCAAAGTACAATCAAGCCTCTTGGAAATTAGTTAAACACTTAGAAGGGTGTATTTAAAAGAAAACTTTCTGCAATCAACAAAGTACATCTTTCATCATGTGTTCCTGGTCAGAGACTTCTTTTCCTCTTGATGGCCATTTAGCTTTTTCTGAGGAAGCTGTCTAGTATGAATTTCCCTCCTGTAAGTCAGTGCTTATTAACTCCTCAGCTGTGCTTTTCTTTGATTTTGTTTACCCTGGCAAAGCTTACTGGATTTTGTACAGAGCTGCCATTCACTCGGTTCAGGTTTTGCAAATGCATGTGCACAGTGTTACATGCAATGTACAAATACATTCTTCAAAGAAGATGTCAAAACAAGTTTCAGCTCATTTTCAGCGGTGTCTAATTATAGATACATAATTAATTCATCTGACATTTATCTTTCTTAACACAAAAGACCATACTTACAAATAAAAGCGTTTCTACACTTACAAATAAAAGCTATGTAATAGCTTGAGCCTTAGTCTAAGAGAAATAAGGATATAGTTTAGAAAGAGCTGTATTCTGAGGAAATAAATATTTCTTGGTAAATAAAATATAGGCTCTTCCGCTGGTTGCTTACAAGTGAGAAATGTTATGCCTTGATCTCTAAAATGTAAGTATCGGTATTCAGTTACTGAAAATAAGTGGTAAATCTGTAGAAAGGATAGAAATTCCATTAATCCTTAGAAAGTTATCCTTAGAAAGCATCTAGGTACTGTGGCTGCACAGTTTTAGATGAAAAAGATGGTATTTCCTCTTTTTCTTAACTTATTTCCTCAGTGTATTTGATGCTACCTGTAGACACTGGCAGCCTTTTTGTTGATGTTGAATAATATCTATTTATATGTTCCTTTAATACTTTACCAACTCATAGCAATATATTAATAACTGAGTGACTGAGCACAGATTTCTCCAAAATGGTTTATTTGCCTAAAAGAGTTGCTCTTTGCCTAAAAGAGTTGTTATATTGCATACCAATGTGTTTCAGCTACTTCAGGAAGTGAGCACTACTTATCTTCCCTTATTTCTTACAATGTAAATTTATTCCAGTTAGGACACTGGCACTCCTGTGAGTCTTTAAATTATATTTCGGCAATATCAGTTTGGCTTTCTTCCCTGGGAAATGAACTGTAAGTGAACCGCGGTCAGCATTTTGCATTACAGTGATACCTGGTCTTTAAAGACATGAAGAGAGAGAGATGTTTTGTGGTTTACAAAAAGGATGAGCTGGGATTTCTATGGAACCTTATATTTTGTATCCTTTTTCTTTTTTTAATTATAAGCTGGCATACATGAAGTGGCAATAACACAACATCTGCATTTTTAATTTTATGAAGAAGTAAAGGAGAGCTTGGATTTAATAATGTTGGCAATTCATTTTTTTTAGGCTTTGAAATTGATACTTCAGTGGATGAGAGTGGGAAGGGAAGTGAGTTCATGTTTTTTTCGCTGCTGTTATCTAGGCTGAGGAACTTCCTCTGACCAAAAAGGTCTCAGCTTATGATACAGTGGATATATTTTAACACTTCTTTACAAAAATCTTATTTATTTCCTCTCCTTCCAGCTCTCCTTCTTTATTTCCTCTCCTTCTCCATATTATTCATCCAACATAACTTTTTTGTGATTGCATGAAAGTTCAAGGCTTGTTATTCTAGAGTTGCTTAATTTGAATTAATGTTTAAATTGTTTTTCATATCCAAACAAAAAAAAAAAATTAAGAAGCACATTATCTTCTTGCATGCTGGAATAATAATATACCTCTGGGCAAGCTTTAGAAACTTAGTTTTATAAATCTGTGACTCAGATTGTAATCTGCAGCCTGAAGTTAACGACGTTTGAATCCAGTTATATAAAAATGATGTTGGGGCAGGATTTTGAGAGAGGTTTCTTCTGTGTGAGTGGAGGAAAGAGTAAGCCAGGATCCAGAAGAGAATGCCTCTGTTCTGTGCAGTGTGTATGGTGACGGGATGCTTTCGTGAGGTACTACTTGCTAAAGTGAGGCAGAAACTTTTCCAACTAGTATTTTTTTCCTGTGTGTATTACAGGTATTTGGGCTTGAATGTGTTTGAACAAAACCTGTTATACTGCAGAGATATGGAGAAGCCCTGAGCATGCTTTGGGGGCCCATTTCCAAACACATTGAAAGTCTTTGCCCTGAAGGTCTTGCCCTTTGAGCAATTATAACAGGCAACAGGAAGAAAAAAGCAAACCAGGGTTGAAACATTTTCCATGATTCTAAGTACACCTCGGTACAGTAGCCCAGCTCTTCTGAACTGCCTAGGGAGAAGGCTCCAGACTTCTCTCTGTGCCCTGACTTTTCCTCTGTAGCTCAGGTTTTAGTGTCCTATTTCTTCAGCTGCTCCTGCAAATGGAGGCCAAAGCAAGAGCTACAGCATGAAGGAATGTACATGTGGCGGTCTGGAAGGGCCTCTGCAAAAGTAAACCAAAGAAAAATTTTCACCTTGGACAGTCTGAGTGTGCAAGTCATCAGGAATAATGGGCACAAATGCTGTTCCCAACGTCTCCTCTTTGCAAGTTGTGCTCCAGCCTTGGTTTTAAGATTTTTCACGTTTTCCCTTTGTTTTCATCCCATAGCACAACACCTTATATAAAGCCACGCCCTAGTTTCCATTAAGAGTTTCTATCCAGATCAAATCTGATCTGTTTATGTTCAGCTGTACACATTTGGTATGGCTTGATTGGTTTGCATGTGCAGATTTTCCAGCTTCCTACAAGCTGGCACTTTAGGTTTTGCTCAGTCTTTATCTATCGTTCTTTTCAATTGTAGGTGGCTCACTCTTTCTTTTTGATTCTGGATGAAGACTTAGTTAAATGCCTATTTAAGAACTGATGAGTAATTTAGAGGATTTAGGGGAACATTCTGTGCTATTATATGCAAATACATGTCATGCATGGCTCCCTATGTCATTAACCTGGCAGTCATTTCATGCATGACTCCCCATCTTATTAAACTAGCAGTATGGAATATTTGATTTACTAACCTGCTATGAACTGCTTAGTGTGCTAATATAGGAATATAACTTTTAAGTTTCTCTGGAATAACTATCTTTGAAACAGATTCTGGAAAACAATAACATTATTTTGGCAGCTGTGCTCAGTTTCTAAGGTCTGTTTTAGTCAGCTTCATAGAACTGTTGGAGAAGTACCTGTGATTTGAATGAACCCTACAATGACTGAAAATGCAAGTCACTAAATTAATGAGAGCCCTTCAGAATTCGCCAGGCATTGGAAGACCACGTCTGTCGCATATGTGTAAATGTTCGGTATGCAGAGCTTCGGGGATTTACCTTAAAGGCATGTCCAATTTGGAACCAAAACTCTTCTACAGCATTTTGAAACTCTGCTTATATCCAAGCTCTTTCCCCTTCCTGGGCTTCTGTTACCATAGCAGCATCACTGGTCATGGGATTTAATGGGGGGGGAATTATATTTGTTGACTTGGTTCAATGCCAAACGGAGTAGGAATTATATATGCAGAATGTTGGATTCTTCCTTTAGTGTCCATTTCAGCTGGCATCTAATGTCATCCAGATAATTGCAAGCCACTCTGTCATCATTCAGCCAGCTGCATAGAACAAAACAAAGAGAAATTTGGGATCAAAAGGAAGGAATAGCAATTTAAAAGGCTTTTAAATGTTGTTTTCTCTCTCTCTCAATCAGTAATACTTAAAAGCCTTTAATTTACTCCACCCCTTATCCCCTTTCAGAGACACACACATACATTCACATTTGTATGACTTTGAGTGCTGCTGGCTTGAATGATGTGTGAGCACTGTGCTGCCTGAGAAAATGTCACAAGCAAGAAACGAGGTCAGATAATGGCATCCAAAACCAGAGCAGAGGGAATCATTCGGCATCCTCTGGTAGTTTGATTGCAGCGGAGAGTGTGAATCAGTTCCACTTTTATACCTCCTTTATGTTGAAAGTTCTCTCGTACAGTACGTGTGCTTTAGATTTGGAGCAGGCATCTGAATCGCAAATGCAGCATTTAAGCCCTATGTGTAGTAAGGATTGTCGGAGACTTATTTACCTGGAAGGATGGTGATTTCAGGGGGCTTCGTAAGTCTCCCCTGTATGTGCCTGTGTTCTGTGGAACTTGGAGCACTGGCACAAGCTGTTAATATGCGTTCAAGTGGGAGCTGTGTGGGAAGTGAGCGCATCCCGTGTGAAGGAAGGAGGGGATGAAAGTTCTGCTAGGACCAACCGGGAAAGTGAGCATACACAGCTGGATCGGGCAGAACTGGCTGGGTAGGGGGTGCATGCTTGTCAGGGGCATGCGTGGATGACATTGCTTAGCAGACCAGGGTTACAGAAAATAAAGGCTGGGAAAAGTGTCCTATTTGGTTTGTTCAGGACTCTGCTCAGTAGAGACTGAGACTGGTGAGGGGCTGCAGAACCAACTTGTGCACAGGCTGTGACATGGAAGCCTTAGCACAACGTGCTTGGTGGTGTGGCAAAGAGGCCAAGGGCAGACTGAGGAGCAGTTCAAGTCATTCCACCCTCCTCCTCCCCCATCCCCCACCTTTTAGTTTTGGAGAAAAAAAATCTCAAACTTTGGCAGGAAATTATGAAGTGCCTTTTGGATGCAGGTCTATCAACAGAGAGTCTGTAGTCCAAACTACTAAATCTGTGCACATCATAGAACAAGTTTGTTTAATTGTTTTCTTCTTGGCAAGATCTATCTGTTTAGCTCCTGTCTTTCACTATGCTCATCAGTTTTTTCTTTCTGAATGACCAATTTTTTCTTGTTTCTGTAGACTTCCTTCCTTCCCTCCTTCCTTCCCTCCTTCCTTCCCTCCTTCCTTCCCTCCTTCCTTCCCTTTTGAAAGTAAAATATATTTCTTGTTTGCTTTCAATTATCAATACCTTTTCTTCTTTTGTTTGCTATGGTGACAGGCCATCTTTTTCTGAAAGCACTCTTTTCATCAAAGCTCAACTCTGCTTACCTTGCTGATCTCTTCTAGTCTGTTTTATTTTCACTTGGGTGATTAGGGTTGTAAATGCCTTTCACTTTTTTCTTCATGCAGAAGAAAACATGTTTTGTTGAATAGCTCAGGCCTCACCATTATCACTCTCAGTCACTCTGTTCCTTTTACGGGTAATATTTAATTTATGTTGTACTCTACCAGAGGCTTCTTGTTGTTTGTTGGTAGAGCATTTGTACCATAGATGTGGGCAGTCGGACTATGTGAGATTTTAGCTGGCCACTTGTGATCAAGATAACCCTACTAATTCCCCAGAAGTTTGGCTAAATGTTTCTGAATCATCCAAGCTCACAGAGAAGCAGATTAATGGCCCTGAGTACCACATGCTTTGTCAAAGTCAAGCTCTACAGCTAGGTGTTGATTATTCAAGGAACCTCACACTGACTGTGACCTGGGAGAAATTATCCATCTTGCCTCTATAAGCAGGTGTATATGTCAAGAGTTGTCAGTAGTTATCAAGGCAAGGTCAATCACAATAAATGTCATCTGTTCATTTATCTGGTCAAATAAAATGACACAGCAGAGTTCCTGTGCAAGCAGTACAGTTAGGTGTCTCTGTTGATATCCTGATGCATTCTTGCTGTAGGTAGACAGATGTTTGAAGAACAAAGAAACCAAAGTTGATAGCCTCTCTGACCAGAAGAGGCTATGCACAATGGAGAAATAGAAGTCAGTATTGCAGTATGTGATGGAGTGATTGCGGGTAAGCAGGAACGGTGAGATGGGAGTTGTTAGTGTGAACAAAGCAGAAAAACATAAAAGAGGCAATGTGAACGTGGGTGTCAAAAGTTCCTAACCTGGAATATATCCCTGACAATTGTAGTTTTACAGCCAGGTTTTGTTGTTACAAAAAAAAAGTTGTGTTTTTTGTTTTCCTGTTCCTGTATGAATAGCTCCCACAAGCATGGGGCACTTACTGGCCACCGCGTTCACTAAGCAGGACACCGAACAGGTTGAGTCAGAAAACTTGCAGCGCTGGGGCTGCTAATTCATCCAAGCCCTCCATGCAAATAGTTCAATTTGACAAAGTTATTTCTGCAAATATGTGAAGTTTTAACCTGCTTTCCTGCTGCTTCACCCAAGCAGCTCACTGGAAGCGCGCCAGCTATGAAGTGCGATGCAGACAATGTGGAGGTTGTTTGGCTGTTTGGCCAGGTGGGCTACCCTGCGCTTGGGGCTCCCACGCTTCCAGGCTGCTGCCTGTGAGCCAGGGCAGGTGGACCACAAAAGATGTGAGACAGCCCACCAGGCAGCCCGGGCTGGAGCTGCAGTCCCCTCCGCTTTTGGAGAGCATTTCAGAACTGATGAGCAGAATAAATTCAAGGCAGAAGTGGCAAAGTTCTTGTTAAACACTTTCTCCTTTCCTGCTTTAAGAGAGGGTGAGACCAGGGCAGAAAAACAAACTTAAGGGTGGAAAAGCAAGCATTACGTCTTTCCAATAATGTACATTTCCTGTGCATATTGCTAAAATTAAAGCTGGGAAAATATTTCTGAACAGAACTGTCATGCTCCCTGTCCTTGTAAAGTTTTAATCCCAGAAGCCAGAAGAAGGTAAGGCAAAGCTAAAGGCTCTATGGACATGAGGAAATTGCATGGGTTTAGCTGAATGTACGCTTTTAAACCAGGTTAGTTAATCCTGAGGCGGAATTATTATGAACATACTTTCATAGGTTTAAACCCTAATTTTACTAACTGAAAGCAAAGGGACCAGGATAGCAAGCCATATAGTCAGAAACATGGAAGTATCTTCCTGGGATGCCTCCCACTGGCCCGGCGGTTAGGCAACATGCAGTAGCTATAGCCGTCATGATCCGCGAGCAGCTGTCACGCCCTTTGGCTGAACTGGTGCCGTTTCTGGCTGTACAGTGCAGTACCAGCTTGCTGTTTTATTTGCTGCTTCTAGGTTTTGTGGGTTGAATTATTCATACGATAGCAATCGTCAAATGATCTAGGCCAGAGAAATTCGTTTTCTTGCAGGACCCAACCTGATGTGGCAGCGTGCTGTTATGTACCGCACCAGCATTAGCAGCTGCTGCTTTGTGGAAAGGCAGTGCTTCACTGGTGCACCGCTAGAAAGGCTGCTGCCAAGAGATGCGTCTGAACATTTCAGAGGCAGCTGCTTGCCTGGAGAAGGTGGTGACATCGGTTTGCAGATATGAACAGAGTTGATAACAAAAACACATTGTGCCAAATGAATGAGAAAATGCAGACTGCCTTAATTCTGAACTTTGTAGCAGATTCTCCCCGCACCGGTGCTTCCCTATGTTCCTCTTTTCTGCTAGTGTACTAGGCCTGCAGGCTGCTGCTC
Source organism: Cygnus atratus (assembly GCF_013377495.2). Classification (NCBI taxonomy): domain Eukaryota; kingdom Metazoa; phylum Chordata; class Aves; order Anseriformes; family Anatidae; genus Cygnus; species Cygnus atratus. Next base: position 216,843 of record NC_066370.1, read on the forward strand.
CTGGACAGAGATTACAACTACGTGTGGGTGGATTCCTCTAGGAAACCATAGTTGAGCCACAGAGGAGATTGGGCACAGTTTCCTCACAACAGCAAAGCACGCCGTAGTTTGGAGCCTGCCGTTCACTTCAGGTTAGTGGCTGCCTTGCCAGTAATCAGAGAAACCATGAATGTGAGAGCGCAGGTCAGGTAGGGCAGCTTCTGCTTGCTGTGCACAGGAAAATATGTGTGTTTACCAACGCTCCCTGCTCCTTGTTGGAAACATTAAAACAATTCAAAACATCATATCCCTCTAACTTCTCCAGAGCTGCTGCTTGTTTTCTTCTCCTCCGCTCCCTACCCCCACTTACTTTCTCAGAACAAACATTTCTAAAATTAAGGACACATGAAAAGTAAATTTTGCTCTGAAACCAGTAGACTACTCTTTATCTATCTAAAGGATGTGTTCAGACTTTGGGACTTGGTTATATTAAAAAATTGAAGCCAAATTCCCATTCACTGCAGGAAGAGCCAGCTTGGCGGTGGTTGGGCCCTTGCAGGCTGCAGAAACACTATAAGGCCCGTAGGCTCTCGTGGGCTCATCCACCCAGGTGGGAGCATATGGGGGAATTCCAGAGCAGGGCTGGAATTTGCATTTGGGATCAAACATAAAAGGAATTGTTCATCTAAACTGTGATGCCTATAACCTATCATTATTCCTGTAGGAGAATGTGCTCTGATACTAGATGGGCTCTTTAATCTAGTAGAAAAAAGGCATAATGAAACCGTGCTGTGGAAACTGAAGGCAGACAAAATTGGTTTATATAGTGAGAGTAATTAATCACTGGAACCGAAGGAGGTTAAGTTTCTCTATCGCTAGCAATCAGGGAGGAATGTCGTTCAGCCACAAGTAAGGGGCTTGAGCTAGAAATCGTTGTGTTCAATCTTTAGCCTATGCTATGCTGGAAGCCCTGAACTACATGGTTCCTATGGATCTACAAATCTGTGAATAATTGCTAGTAATTTTTGCCTGTTTTCTGCACTAGCGGTTACTTTGACAGCAAAAGAGGAGGGAAATTCTACTGTTTGGATCAAAGTTTGAAATCATAGACTAAATTTTAGATTTAATTTTTATATGTATATATTTAAGTTACTTTCAGTGTAGTCAAAACCACGATTTTTTTTGTCTTCAAGAAAACATATTTGTTCCAGATTTCTAAACAAGCGTTACACACAATGGAATAAGCAGAATCAATGCAGATCACAAAATAACCCTTCACATTTTGTCCCTCTCATTCCTGAGTCACTATTTGTTGGCACCTAAACCAGATGTAATGGTTTAGGTGCTGTTGCATTTCTTATGATCAGAAGCAACTATAATCAGCAGTTTTGCTTTTCCCCCATTTTAATAATTTATAGTAAAAACTAGCAATTTCACTTAAAAGAGCTCTAAGTGGCACTACAGATTAGACCACTGAAGCATTGTTTGCCTTTCAGATTATGAATTTGTGAAGGGTTTCTTGATTATCCCTTTTCTTGGTAATATCATATAATTAACTTAGCAACATTCTGAGTTTTAATAAAGATTTGTGTATTACAGAATTATACAAACATGTTTCGTTTTTCCAGGCCCACATGTAGGAGAAGTGTCAGCAAAAATAAATATTCTAATCACTTTTGTCAAAACAAATTGCTAACAATGTCTTTGCTATTCTGCATGTGAGAGCTACTTGTAGCATTCATTAATCTAACAGTTTATGATTTTGATTTCCAGGTGGAATGATTAGCATTTCTGATCTTTTTATATTCGAACTGCCAAAATAAGCCTTTTTCAGGGGTCACTACAGGCAGATAATTTAAGTCTGAGACTTTGCCCAGTTAAACATGATGGTTCCTAAATAAAACTCATTTAGCATATTCTTTCTGATACCATTTTCTTGACTATTATTTAAAAATTTTATCTGTCCTATGAAACAATGCAACTGCAATTTCTGTAATCACAATACCTACAAACGTCCTTTCCACAGTTTTAATCTTTCCTTTTGTCTTCAAGTCTCCCTTCCTGATCAGGAGTACCTCATCTCACAATTCTGCAAAACTATGAAAGAAATTCCTAGAAGGAATATATTGCATTTATTCATAGAGGTAAAACGTTTCTTTGACAAGTAACACTGAAATTTCTTTGAATAGCACTGGAGGTTTATAATAGTGGTTGGATTTTCTCAAAAAACTTTTTAAGTGATATCACTGGGAAGAATTTTACTAGGTTTTGTGTGTACCTGGAGCACTGATTGTTGTATGTGATGACAAAGAGACATCACTTCATTTTTATCAATTGGAAGAGCAGACACAAATGGGTGAAGATAACAGTACTCTTTTCCACTTAAGTATAAGGCATTAAATAGGTCTAGCAGGTACCTCCAAGGGTACCTTGCTAGAAATTAGGCTTATCTTCCTTCTTTTAAGCCTAAATGTTGTGTGTATTTCCCTTTGGATCACCTGCCAAAGGGAAGGGTGACACCTCTGCAACATACCTTGTTCCATAAAACTCCAGTGATTTCACTTTCTCCTACAAGTAATATGAAGTGTTCTGTTTGAAAAGTTGAGGCCTTTTAGCCTTCTATTTGTGACAACATTTCATTTTTGTTATTTCTCAGATTTCAATTCTTGTTCTTATTCTGCTTCGTTAAAAAACTGGGCAGTGATGCAGGTGGACACATTCCTATTGGCGTGCCAGTTGTCTGGCTAAAGAAATTCCTTCCTTAGCCCAAACAATCCATTTGAAAGGGGAGTTGTGCATGAAAGCCCTTTGAGATACCAGCCAGTTGCTGTTCCACCATGAGAGATTTGTTTCTCTGGGATTTGCAGCAGATTGCTGTAGCTTAAACTGAATTTAAATGCTTCAAACTGAGTGACGTTATTACGTCAAATCTGAGTCTGACCTGCACTTCTGTTGCACACTAGCCAGACCTGCAAACATTGTTGAACAAGCCTGTTAAAATTCAGACACTTTGGCATCTTGGCAACCTGAACAGCACTTTGTAATCTTGGTTATGCCTGAGGACTGGTGACAAACCAGCCTATGCAAAATGCTGAGTGATGCTGCTGTGGGAATGCTGCAAGCCTTCTTCCTTTCAGGAGGCAACCACAAAGTTGTAGCAAAGATGCTACAAGAGCTGGATTGCTACAGCAGTACATGCTTGAAAGGGATATAGTGTTGTTGTTGTTGTTATTATTAATTATAATTGTACAAAAGAGCTGTCTGACGTGGTAAAAAGCTGTGAAATTTCTGCAGCCTAGTGGATGCCCTGTAGTTTCCAAAGGAAGGATGCTGACTTGATGGCTCAGGGCAGGACTGATAGGAGGGACAATCTGCTGCTGCTACAGGTTTTCTATAAAAATTTGACAATCTGTGCCTTTCTTTTCCCATTTTTTTTTTTAATGCATCAAATGGGATACAGAAGGCTTCTAAGAGTTTAGTGAGCTCATGTCGGAAAAATGCTTTTCATCTTTACTAGGTGGTTGATAAACAACTGATAAAACCTGAAAGCTTTTGAATGTGGACTGAATACTGCTCCTTAATACATGATGTAAAGCAGAAATATTACAAGAAAATAATGTGTTGATAGAGTTAAGAACCTGTTTCCTCATTATTATCTATCTATCAGGGGACTTTAAGGAAGTTTTATTGGCATCAAATTTTTGTAGCACAGAAGAGAATCAGATCCCAAATCTTCACCACATCTAAATGCTGAGTAAATGAAATAGCTAAGTAATCTGTCAAAATAGTGAAGAGACCTGTTAGGGATTCTTTTTCTTTTTTTCCTTTGTCAGAAGGGCATGGTAGTAATCACTGCTTTGTTTGAATGCACAAAATTCTGTATCAGTTTTAGCACCATAAATCCAGCATAACTTCATTGATGTAAATGGGGTCTGTACGTGGTAAACACAGAAAGCTCAGAATCTGTCCCAGAACGCTGTAGGCTTACGTTTGCAAAACTATCCCACAGGCGCTGATAACTGATCAGTTTGCTTTGTGCAAATTTTATTACTTAATTTTTTTTTCTGTGCTTTCCCTTCCTCTTTATTGATTTTAATTAAGTTTTCCTTAGGGTTTGCAAGCTTGGCGAGCTTTGAATGCTTAAACAAGTAATCCTGTTTACTTATCACATTATCCCTGCTCCACTTTGGGGCTGAAGTATATATTTTCTTAAATTCTATTGGAAGTATTGCTATTCAGCAGTTTAATGATACTAAGAACTGTTCTTATAAAGGGAGGCAGCAGTTTGTGTGGCCAGTTTGAAGAACTACACCCAAGATTTTACAGATATGAAAACAGTCTCCTTTGAATGGGGAAACTGCAAATGGCCTAAAAGCCAACATTTTCTTCTAAGAAATGTAAAACCCAACATCTTTTAAGTTTTTAAAGCATAAAGGTTTTGATACCTGTGGGTCACTTACATCAGAGGTTGCATGAGAAAATAAGAAAGGTGTGCACTAGAACATCTGATGGAACTACTCGTGTTTCCAGTTAACGCATAAAATTATGTAAATGAATTTAAGTTTTAGGTATCGGGGTTGTTTGCTTTTTATTTTTATTTTATTTTTGCTAACTGATATTGAAATGATGGTGACTTTTGAGAAAGCCTGGTGAAGCATTTAGGAGCTCTGATATTTTCAATTTAATGAGGGAAATTTTACCAACCTCTTCTTAAAATGTTTGTAAGTTTAAGATTATTTTCCTTTCTCTTGGGACCCTAAAAAAAACCACAGTGTAAAGTCAAGTGAAATTAATAGAAAAACTGTTAATGTTATTAACTTCTCAGAGAGAGCTCTAATGGGAATAGCAGCTGTGAAGAACTATCTCTAAATTCTCACATTCTGTAAAATTATCATTCTAAATTAAAAATGATGAAGAGCACACCCTTCTGGCACAACAGATGAGCTTTAAAGACAAAACATTTGTTTGTGTTTATCTGTGTGTATGTTCACAATTATTCGTAAAAGCTTTAAGAAAGGAAGTGATTTTTTTCTTAGGGAAAATGATGATAACTGAATTTTAAAATAAAAGTGAAATTTATTCATTGTTAAGACCAAAGGGAAACAATTTTTATCAATGCTTGGAGGTATGTGTTCCCATATGTGATTTTGTTGTCTGGTTCTAGTACTAACAAACTCATGAAATTAGGAGACAGGAAAGTTAAAATACATCTTTAATAAATGCAGTTATTAATTTTGTGGAATCCAAATGAGTATGAGATTTAACTACAAATTTAATATATACCTCTGTGTATATAGTTGCAGTTAATTTGCAGAATAAAGTTCTGAAAATTAGTTTGCTGATGTATGAGGAGTAATTTAATGATTATAAAAGCAGTTACTTTAAGTTCTTGGCCATTATTTTTGTAAGAAAAATAAATTTGCCTTTTAATGCTTTATTTTAAAAAAAATGTTAATAGTTGTGTAGTTCTGCTGCTGAGTTCTAGAAAATATTTTTAACTTTGCATTCATTATTTTTTTCTTCTATTCTGTTGTGGCTCTAAAAGCGTAGCTCCATACTTAGTGTAGCTCCATAAAGTGTAAAAATTGAAAAGTGTAGCTCCATACCTACAAATTCTTGTCCTGCTGCTAATACCTGCCGTACAATTAAATGCCTGAAGGGACTACAGAGATCACTTGGTAGTCATCAGGAGCAGTCCTAGTAAGTGACATAGTGCAGTAAGAGGTGATGGACACGAGTGTGAACGCTGACAGTGACTTAACCATATCTTTAAGTGAGTGGCTCCATTTTATTCTTGTGAATAAAAGAATAGGAAGACCAGTAGGAATTGCTTATAGTGGCAAAATCAAACATATATGGCAGAGTTTGCAAATTAAGAGCTGTACAGATGCAAGCTTCTGTTGGGAATGGGAGACCTGCCTTTCTGAACGGGATGGTTTTGGCCAGAAATTTCAATATACTCGGTATTCATATGGTTTTACCTGAGAACAGGTTCATTTCCACCATCACTTTCTGGGATGCATATTTTCTTTTTGGGAGGTGTTACTTCTGGCAAATATCATAATAAACTATGATTTTTTATTCTTGATTTTTCATTTCATTATTTTTCATCTTTGAAACTGTTACCACATTTGACCATGCTTCTGCTCATTTATTCTTGTTAGTGAATGAATCACCAGATAAATGGTTCCTTGAGCCTGAATCTAGATGGTATGTTTTAATTTCTGTTGCTAAGTATTTGTGTGGAAAGTATACAAAAACAAATTACAAGAAAATCAAATATCTAATTTGCCTTCTTCCAAATCCAATAAATAGCAAGTCCTGTTGAAACCTCTAGCCATTTTGAGATTGTCATGGTTGCACATGAAGAATGAAAGAGGAATAAAATAGCAGTTTGTTTAATGCTGGCCTGAATTGTTTACGGGGCTTTTGTGAGCTCTGCTGTCAGCTTGTGTTAACCAGAAGTCATTGTTTCCATTGGAAACATTGACAACTAGAAGTGTTTGGTTGCACTGGGCCTCATTACTTATGTTTTGTTACCTTGTGATAATACTGTAATAGGGCATTACTATTCTTGTTGTAGAGAAAAGGATTTAGTTTGGTGATGCATAGTGGTTGTTTGGTTGAAAATGTTTGTACCTTGAAGCTGCAATGTCTCGCCACATCATTAAAGTGCAGTTCTAGGAAGAGGAAAGGTGTATTACTGGAAATGATCGGGATGGAATGACATCCGTATGTTCGCGAGTCCCTGTTTAATATGGTGATGGCCATATGACAAATGCGCGGTTGTGGACACAAGCAGTGGTGCTGAGAGGGACTCTGTCCCACGTGGATCCCCCCCACCCTTGGGGAGGGGGACATTTTTCATTTCTGTTGCTGCAGAATTTGCAGAAAACATGGGAAGAGGCACAGAGAAAAACAGTGACCTGAGTTTTGTTTGTTTCCATCTCAGCATTTAACAGTGCTTAAACACACGTTTAATCTCTCTTTAGTTTTAGAACAATAGTTTAAAGAAATCTCTCATGAAAGTGTCTGAATGACACTACAGACCATAAAATCTCCTTGGAAAAGAGATTTTTAATGGAAACACTGCTGCAAGATTTATTATAGTGCTTCTGAAATTGCAGTGTTATAATAAGGGTTAAGGCTCAATTGTTCACTCTCCAGCAGCAATAACTTTCTCATTGGAATCTGAAAATAAACCCCTCTGAATAAAATGACACCAAAGACTTAAGTTGTTTTCTGGAGACAGCTCGCCTTTTTGTACAGAAGCTATTCCGAGGACTTGTACTGTAGTTCTGCTGAAAAATTACACTGGCTTGCCAAATATCTTAATGACTTTTCTCTCAGCAGTTGGTAATGGTGAAATGTTATTCTAGTAACCATAATGTCTCTCATAAAACAATTGCATACAATATGTACTGTACTTCTATTTTAGTGAGCACTTCCATTGGGCTTGTACTGCCAGTAGCCATTTAACATTTCATAGCAAACTGCTTACCAGTCCTTCAAGTGTAATATTGCAGAAGCGGTGAAGAAATGCATGATTAAAAGCATTGACTGAGAGTGGACCATTTAGTACTACCCTATCTGGCAAGATAAATCAGCCTTCACATATGTAGGTGCTCATCATATAAATGACAGTTCTATGTGGTCATTTAATTTTACGATCTCAATTCTCGCATATATTGCTAACATAAATATAGTGTTCTCCTGCAGGGAGGTCTGCTGGGTGTTATAAAATCAGTAAGACCTCAATGGGTTCAAATGGACATCTTTTATAATTATTGCTATAAAATTTCTTGACAATGCATTTTGTTGTCCAATGGGTAAAGAAAATGATTTTCTGAAAGAACGGGTTTCAACAAAGAAAGCAACAGAGCTTAGGCATTTGCTCCTGTGTTCAAGCATATTTAAATTACCTCCGTTAGTCTTACCTTTTGGATAGAAGCCAATATTCTGGAATAACTTTTTACAGGAGACTCCACTTGCATGGCTGTATTTGCAGTTGTTTTTGGTGTCATGTCACAATATAGAATATCTAGGGGGAAAAGATTAATTTGCTATTTAATGCAATTAAATTCTATTTGCCAAGCAATTCCTTTTACGTGCCCTTGAAGAGATTGGGGAATCCAAAAGAGGATGAGGGCAATAAACCTATTCCCAGAAGTGGTTTGGAGGGAAGGAACAGACTCATCCGTGCTGGAATTCAGGACAGTTTTATCGGCTGCACATCTTCAGGAAGGACTTGCTTACATCTTTCTTATATTTCTCTTAGGCCTGTTTCTGGAAAGGAATCTGTATCCCATTTATTCACATTTCTATAACAAAAAAGGCCGTTACGTTTATTTTAGAAGACCGAACAGCAAAGTTTCTCTTCCTGCCCTTGAACTGCCTCTTGGAAGATCAAAAGGCAGCTGTGATGTCGCTGCTGCATTGCAGGGCCGTCGAGGCGGGGGACGTGCAGCCCTGCGTGATGCTGGGGAGAGGGCCACGTGCTGCATGCCGGGCTGCTGCTGCCTCAGTGGGGTGGAGGTGCTCAGAGGCAACACAGCTGCTTCGTACCTCAGTTTACTTACCTATCGGTTCGGTTTCATGTAAGGCTTCTGTAGCAGTCATTTTCAAATAGTGATGGATTTTGCATCTGTCAAGGTTGACTGGCATCTGGACCTGTATGGTTAGATTACATCAGTATCTCATGCCTATTACCTTCCATATCAAGTTGTGGTTTTTGTCTCTTTTTCTTTTTTTATTCTTCCTTTTTTTCTCTTTCTACTTTCCTTTTTTTCTTTTTTTTTTCTTTTCCCTTTTCCTTTCAATGGTCATCATATGACATGGCAAGAGAGGCATTTTTCCTGTGGGTTGGTGATACTTCAAGTACTTCATGAATTTAATTGAAGTTACAGTGATTGATGCTAGTTTATGATCTGGTTCCTCTTGACTTACCTGTATTGGAAGGGACAGGAGGTGTCTACAGCACAGTGGAATTCCTTGTCTTGCTGCCTTTGATGGTGTTTCACAATAAATCTCTCTCTTACCTAGCGACAACAACTTCTTAAAGCTACTCTTGCATTTTCAAGTTATCTGATTGCCCAGTATCAGTAACAGTGGGATTCATATGTCTAAAGGGCCTTATAACTGCTCCAATAACACACACGTACTAAGGAAAAGAATTGAAAGCTGAATGTGTATTGGAGCAGGAAGTGCAAGAGCAATATGCATTTACCCCAGCAGTTAATTGGGTGGTTACTACATAATTATAGTAATGAAGTTGTAGGTTTGCATTTGATAAATAACTGTACAGTAGCCTCTGATAAGATTTAGGCAGTAAAAAAGTTATCATGTTGCCACTACTATGTTCATTAGAAAAAGGTCTAGGCAAAGGCAAAACAAACAGTATATTCATTACTTTATCTGTTTTTCAGATGTTGGCGGCTCATACTTCTGCCATTTTTTCCTATGCAGCTTTATAACAATTTTATTATTTTTTTTCTTACCTGAAATCACAGCCAAATGCCTTTAAATACATTTACCTTTGAAGTAATTAAAATGAAGTGTCTACTGACCATATTAAATAAGCAAACATGCTCCGCATGAAAATAAGCAATGATAAGGAAGAAATTGTTATGCAAGAAAACAGCAAGGGAAGGTTAAAAAAAAAAAAAAAAGAGATTGCAGCTGCAGTTCCTTAACTGGAACCTTAGCAAACCTAATCAATTATTCTGAGCCATCTTTCATATAAATATGTGTTAGCTGCTATAGCTCGGAGATATTTGTTAAGAAGATTATCAGACTTTTGTATAAAGGGTCAAAGCCAACTTCCATCCACATTACAGGAAAAAGTAATTTACAGGAATTCCAAGCTTTTTGGAAAGTTGCTCGTTATATAAAAGATTTGTACGCTGTCCACAAGGATTCCCAGTCCTCTCATATTCTGGCTTGGGTGGGTGAAAAAAAGGATGGGCAAATGTGTAACTCCTAAACAAACACAAAATGGAAAAAAAAATAGATAAAGAACTCACCTAGAGCTAGCTGAGAAAATGTAGATAATTTGACTGAAATCTAAGCTGTTTTATTTCAGATGAGAACTGTTCTTTTGCTCTTCAAAAGTGTACGCTTCTGGTATGCAGATAAAAACTTTCTCAATACTTAATGCTGAGATTAGAACATCTTGGTCCAGTCTTCAACCTACATAAATTGGTTTCATCATAAGGCAGCAGCTCAGCTTGTGCTTCCGGGGTTAGGGCAACTGTCATCACTGTATGCAATACCCAGGATGGGGGTTCGCAAGTCCAAATTCCTCAGGTAACATTGGCTGTGCAAGCAACAGGTTTGGCAGTGAGCATACTTGTAGGACACATTCAGCTCTCCCAGGCTGCGTTCACAGACCTTTGCTGCTGCACCCTAGAGAGGCGTATGTTTTGCTGGTACCTGTCCCACAGCAGGAGGTTGCTAGCTACAGGCTGAGGAAGACATGTTTGGCCATCCTAAATATAGTGTAGTAACCACTTGTGTCAGGGTGTAATTGTGAATATTTGCACAGGTGTTCACAATGCATGCTGCCGCTAGAAACCCTCATGAACAAAATTGTGTGCGCTGAGAGTTTATAGAAGTCAGTAATATAGGTAAGCAATTTATACTTTGTAATATTCAAGTACTGAGTTTCTCCAGCATTTGTTTACACCAAAAATACATGCAAGTGTAAAATGAAGTTAACTAGCAGCCAAAACAGTAGGGCTGCTTTCAGACCACAAGCTACTTCTACTTAATGTTTTCAGTTTTAAAAATTTGATGTTTATGGTAATTGTTTTATGTACAAGCTTAATTCAAATTATGCAAGAACATATGACTGATTTTCCCTCTGCAGAGTAAATATGCATCAGACATGACAACAGTTTCCATAACAAGCCACTTATGCTTTTCTGGCAGTGCTTGGTAGGAAAGCAAGTTTTGCGGCTTTCTTCTGAAGATGGAGAGGTCCAGACGCCAGTGACACAAAATAGAGGGGTTTTAGAATTTATTTTAGCTTTTTTCTTTTTTTTTTTTTTTAATTTCAGCAAAGGTAATTCTGCAGTGGCGACTTCTGTTGATCTCAGCTGTGGCAATATGATTTCAGGGGCTGGGTCCCAAATCTGGGGGCCTGGTTGCACAGGCCATTAGTATTTTGGAAGTGCTTTGATATCCAGTGAAAATTCCCAGTGTTACTGATCTGCATTCCTAGTGTCAAACTCCATTTAATATGCACTAAATAATACTATTTATTGGCCTTTAATCCTGGCTTTGGTGTTATTTGGTAGTAAAGAATCTCCTTTTAGAGGAGGGGCTGCTCTTAGATCTTAGACTTGGCAGCATCCAACACTTCTCCATCTGTGCCATTTATTCCGGTTGCCACAGTGCATATGTCTGGCTCCTCTCACCACTGTGGAAAGAAAATAGGATTGGGCAGTCCATAGGGTGGTACAGCATCAGCCTCCAGTTGTGTATTGTTCTGAGAGTTTTTGAGTCTGTTAAAGTGCTGGCAGTAACAGAGAGGTGTTAGAATGCCTAATGATTCTTTAGGTTGAGAAAATGTGCATTGAGGACCAGTGCTGAAACTCTCTGAAGTCAGTGGACAGACTTTGGTTGATTTTGATGGGCTCAGATTGGTCCTACAGAGCATTATGATGATATTCTGCATGCACACTGCTTTTCAAGTGACTTGCCTTTTGCATCTCTGTGGACATAAAATATTCCCCAAATATTGAAACATCCCAGCAGAGGTAAACACACCATTTTTGTTTACCACTCAGTGACCTTATTTGGATTTTTAATGTAATTTCTTAAGAATTTTGGCAATAATGACGACGTAGGCATTCTTTTAAAACTTCATAGAAAGTAAAAAATATATATATAATTTCATGATGCGATGACAGCAATTTCAGCAATTTTCATGCAAACTTTGATATGCAGGGAAAGCGAACTGGCTTTCCGTTGAGTCCATCTTCAAGCATAAATTAGACCCGCAGAAGCAAAAGCTAAAAGAAGAGAGGTCCATACAGGTTCCAAAGGAATCCTGTGCATGTTTTTGCTCAGTTGAACGTCTTATTTGTGTGAAGCGTCTTAAGCATTCCTAAGTTTATAGGAAGTACAAAGGACAGATTCTCAGACTTTGGCAGTTCAGCTTGGGGTAATTGTACTGAAGTCAATGGCCCATACCCTGCCACCAGTTCTTAAATAAAACTTCCAGTGGATTTCAATAAAGACTTTTGCTTAAAAGTCAGCAACACAGCATGATTCAGAGAAATTACAAGGCTGCAAGCAAAAACGTTAGTGCTTGGTGTTGTGTGAGTGTGTTTTTTTCTTTCTAACTGGTTCTAAAAAATAAGATTCTTACAAGAGATTCAAATCAGTATGGCATCAGAACTGGATCTTAAAGGTTCTAGTACTGTCCTTAAGCTTCCCTGACAATGAAATAACATTTAGTTAATACTGATTGAGAGTAAGTGAAGGATATATCCTTGTGTTTCTTTCAAAAATCTTCCATACTTTTTGTCAGCATGGAGATGAACCATATTGCTGCCAGGACAACCTTTATATTTGTTATAACTCACAGCCCTCTTTTTTCCCCACCTCAACAGAAGGAAAAGGTACTTTACTGTGTACAGCCTGCCAAGTAATAACTGAACTCTGTTCACCAGTGCTGATACATGTGTGCACAAGGAGAAAGCGGGAATGGTTTTTGAGGAAGAGGTCAGTGTTTAGAAGGTCAGTACCTGGGCTGTGAGATAGCGCTGGGGGCGGACTGTCTGATGTGCTGGGGAGGTGAGGTAGTTACAAAGCTGCAGGTGAAACTATTAACAGGTATTGACAGAACTAAAGAAAACTTAGGGAAAAAAAAATTTTTTTCTTCTTTGCTTAATTTTAATGCTACATATGGAATGTGCCAGGACCTCCCTATGAACACTGAGGTGAGTTTGTGATGGGAGATGAAGGCAGAACTGGCTGATGGGATCCAGTGATGTGCTACACATTGCTGTGCAAGCACGTGAGTGTGACTGTGTTCTCCTGGTGGTGTGTGTTAGTGCAGCCACGCAGAAAATGATGGAGTAGCTTCAGCATAAAGCTAGTGTAAGTGGCATCATGAGCAAAGACAGGAGTGTGAGCATTTCTCTCTTTTTCCTTGGTGTCTCTCAGCTGCATGTCCTTCTTGTGGCTGGTAGCAGCTAGGGCAGAATGGCAGCTCTTTTTACAGCTCTGTTTTCTCCAAATAACATCATCTTGTAATATGGACCGAGGCGTGCTTGCTTTAGTATGAGCGAGATAAAATAGGGAGAGCAGAGCTCCTTTGCTTGCTAGACCTAATCCCATTTTTGCTAATGTAATATACCATAATTTCAGGGGACGCTGTAGGTATTTTCCTGTGCTCAGACTATGAAGTAGACCTCCTATAGTAGCAGTGCTCTCTGCTGGCTGTTATCAAGTCAGAGGTGGGTCTGCATTTTTGGTACGCTCTTACAGTTCTGCAGAGACAACATCATGATGATGCAAGAAGAAAGAAGGTCCCTGTCTATCTCACCACACAGATCCTCTACCAAAATAAGTACAATCAAGGAATTTATATTCTAGGGTCAATAAACATGGGTGTGTGAGGATAAATTATACAGCAATCTCTCAGTGTCCCACCTGCTGCAGCTGCCAGTGGTATACTCTTCTGCTGTGGTAAAAGTGAGGCAGCCTGAAGTTGTAGGTGCCTCAGATTATAACGTGGTAAGAGGGTGCCCCAGCTTATTCCCATGATATACTTAAGAAAGCAGTATGGCACCAGCTCCAAACCATGCTAGGAATCCCACAGAACTGAAGACTTTGCTTGCAGCCCTTTGCCACTTCCTGCAGCAAATAGAGAGTGGGGGCTAGAGACGGCTCCCTGCATCTGTCCCTGCCCCAGTGTACTGCTGGGAGTCAGAGGAAGCCACGGTGTGACAGATGTTCACACTGTCGTGTTTTGGTGTCTGTGTCTTGCTCATTAGGGCAGTTATTTGAAAGCACAACTGTCCTGAATCCACCTAATAGAACCACCTAAAGATGAGCAACTTCAAATGCTGGGCATAGAAAGAGCACATTTTATAATGAGGAATATCTGTATAGGCAGATCATCACTTAGTGTAAAGCTATTGGTGGTGGTGGAATAAGGCAAGGTACTACAATTTCTGTTTCAGTCGAATGTATTTTAGATTGTTGTGAAATATGATTTCTGAGAATTTTCTCTAGAACTAAATGAGCATTTCATAAATAAACTTGTAGCATTCATTCCCAAGAATAAGTCTGATCCCCAAGTCTAAGGTAAGCATATATAAACATATAAACAGAACAAGGTACAGTAAATTGCATTACACTAAAAATAAGGCAAAGGTACATAATGGTCCAGGATAAATGTGTGTGAAAGGATTCTGTGAGTCCAATAGGTTTTAAAGCCACTCAACTGTATATGCTTACAGATGTCACAAAGATATTTTCCTAGGTGTAATATAAGAGATGAATTAAAATTAAGCAAACAAACAAAAAACTGTAAAGAAAATCTGTGGAAATGTGTTTTATTATTATTGCGCTTTTTTTTTTCCCCTGAAGTTTGGAGTGTCAGTTTCAATTCCCCTTTGCAGAGAAGCCTCATTGCCCATGCGTGTAGCATGTCAGGAGCTATCTGTTCAGATCCAGTCCAGAAGCTGAACACTTCTGTTAGCCCTGAAGGGCAGGGATTGCTAATTTAGATGCTACCCCTGAGGTGTATGGCTGAGGAACTGAAGCCACCAGTTTAGAGTGCAGGTGGAGCAAGTGCGTGCCTTTATTTTAACGTGATTTTAACGATTTGACATGATTTCAAATCCCCCCACCATACCCTTCATCCGCTTTCCAGTCTGTAGAAAGCGGACGATGTGTAGTTCCTGACTGTCACATAGGCTGCCCTAAGTCAGCGAAGTGTTTCTCTTCCCATGTGGAGGCAGTCTTACTCCTCCAAACCGTAATCTCACTTTTATCCTGAATATTAATGTTCTCTCTGCTCAGGTCTGAGTCAGTAATGCGAACAGAGAGAGGGAGCCATCTTGTGGATGACTGCTTTAATTATCTTCCAGTTTTAGTTGCCAGACACTTCAGAAACTTAATTCCGTAGACCTTATTTTTGCAGTGAGACCTCAATTACAAGCCAGCATCCTATAACATTTATACAGATGTGTCAGCTTCTGCACAAAGGCACATTAAGCGAGCAGGGAATGATACTGCTCCAACATTTGGCTGCTGGTATTTGATGTGTGAGCAGCATGTTCTGTCGCCCAATCTTGAGTTACATAGTCAGCAATTTTGTCTCTTCTTTCTGTATTGCTGCTGTGCACAATTTAGATATTAAATATGTCTTGATATGCTTTGTAACAGACTGAAAATGAAGCTTCATTGCCTCATCTCGGAAATGTGCAGTGAAAGTAGCATTGAAAATAATATTTTTCCCTTTGTTGTTACTGCTTTCAGTTGAATAAATGCACAATTCTTCCAGACTACAGCAAACATTAAAAAGCTGTTCTCATCTACAGTTTCGAGCCAGAGATGTGCAAAATGCTTGTAATGAAGCTGTGAGCCATGTGACAACAGAGTGACAAGATCTTATATGTAGCAGAGAGGGGCTCCCACTTCAAGTAGAAGAGCAGAGGGCATCCTCCTGGTAAGAACACCTGATGCGGGTCTAGGGAGGTCTGAACTCTTGAAAAAGAGAAATGAAAATAGCACCTAACGTTCCAGCTTCTGCTCCTGAGTTAAGCAAATAAGCTGAACTTTCCAGCCTCTATTTGGGGTAAGGAGGAGTGGTGCCAGGTCACTGAAATGCCCTTTGAAGGCAGAGAGGGAACAGGCTGAACAAATTCAAGTTGGCTTATTGCATGTTCTTTGGGTATCTTTGGGTATCACATACATGTATCTAAACATGTATGTGTCGATTAACACAAGGCTATCCAGAACCTTGAATACTGTAGTCAACAGGTGCTCTGAGGGCATTGAAATTCCTGTTAATCAGAGATGTAGATCCCTTTTAACATGCTTGGTCTCATTACCAATGGGAAACTCAGCCTTGATTTAGATGCGTTCTTTAAAAATGTCATTTTTTTTTTCTTCCTTATATTACAAAGAATTTGTGAGCTAAGGAATGGTTTTGATATGAAGTGGGGAGAAATCAAATTCAATGTAATGTGATCTTTTGACAGATCAATAGTAAATATACAGTTAGATAAATTTTTGCAACCAGAATCACAGCATACTTTAAATTTTGATGTAGAAATGAACATAGGGTTTTGATTTGATTTGTTTTTCCCATCAGTGCTCTATTTGTTGTAATTTAATATCTGCAATATCTATGACATGTCATGTTCAGGATTTGGGAAGGCAGACTGAATTGTGTGAAATGCTTCTAAGTATCATAAGAGTAATATCTATTTAAAGAAAGTTTGCAAGACTAAACGTTAGTGAGGTGTGGGATCTGAAATAATCAACTGAATAATTGTTGCATGGAGCTGGCAAATCTGTAACGATGTGATAATGTTGATTTAAAAATGAAATTAGGCATAATATTGTCAGACTCTTTTATCATTACTCTTTTATCTCAAAACAGGGATTAGCCATTCAGTTAAAAGAGATGTTCTCTACCAAATGATACATTTTCAGAGGGGAAAAAAGAAATTAAAAAAGTAAACATATCAAATGGAAAGAAGGGTCAAATATTTAGCAGTATTTAATAACTGATGAGCCGCAGACCTGCTCCATGCTATAGGAAATAACATTCCCTTCCACTTCATGGGATGCTGCTGTGCAAGAGTTACTCAGCAGTAAGGGACCCCCTTTCTTGGGTAAGCCACAGATCTTCTCCCAGACAATGACCTCTATAACTGGAAATTCCCCAATTCCACTTGCTGTTTTCCTATGTAGAACGAGTCTTTCAGAATAGTCCAAAACAAAGAATAATGCTACACTGCACTCTGGCTTTTTTTCTGATCTTTCATTAGAAGCCCAATGTGTGTTAAGCTGTAAATGTCATTACCTATTTCTCATGAATATTTCAAATTCAGAAATTTACAGGCTATTGTTCTCATAAGCAAAACATGTTGGTTTTGGATACCTCAGTGATGAGTGATACAGAAAGCCTCAGTAGAATGAAATAAATCTCTTCTGAGTGTGAAGTACTGTGTAGCTCGCTTTTACTTTGTTTTTTTACTTGAATAGTCAGAGATGAAAAATGATGTAGTGCTTGATTTAAATTTGGGTATTTGCCTTTGCAACATACAGATGCCATAATATTTCCTTATCTTTTGTCTGATGTCGATGCACCTGAACTGATGGTAAACGTTAGTGTCTTGGAGACAACTGCTTTTCTGGGGCATGTATTTTCAGTAGACACACCAGTAGGTAATCCAAGTAGAACTATAGCAAAGATATGGGGAAAAGGGGTTTCTGCTTCACTTGCACACACCACAGTGCAGCAATCCAGAGCAAATAAGGTCCATCACCCTTTGTTTCCCTGTGTTAAAAGGCATTGCAAATCCATGGTGCTGTGGTGAGTCAGTGGCTGTGGCTAAAGGGGCCCACGAAGGGTGAAAGGAGCATTCAGCAGGAGGGAACTGGAAGGATACTGCTCTGCCCTGGCTCTGAATACAAGTCCAACAAATTGGCTAAGTTTGTCGCCCAGAGAAGGCACTCAGGTACTGTTCAGTGGTATCATGCGGTTCACGAATCTAAAACTGCTTTTAGTGAGCACCAAGAAAGTAAGAATGAGTCGTGATGAGCTCTCTGCATTATTCTGATGCATATTATCGGTTTCTTCAAACTTGCACATTGCTGCCTGAGTGAATGCAGCTTTATGTCAAGGAAGGCTGTAAAATGGTCTTTAAAGTTAGAAGGAAAAGTGCTGGCTCAGGTAAGTTAACTTCAGATGCACAGCTTTAATTTGTCATAGAAACAATGCAGAGTAGGATGGTTTACTCTTTCCAGGGTTTATTTGATGGCCAGGGAGAATTCCCATTCTTCTGTCCTGAGGAAAGAGAGGGGGATTTAGAGAGGGTGTAATAGGGAAGAGAAAAGAGAAACGTGGCAGCTCAGACCCAGGGAAGAATCACAGCACCGAGAAGCTGCAGGCTGAGGACTTGCTGTTTATCCAAAGCTGGGCAGGTAGACTGGGTTGGCTTGAGCACTGAAGGAAGAGTCTGTGTTAGGTAGGAGAATATATGTATGGGACTTTCCTTTGGCTTTCTGTTGTGGCACTGATGCTTTCCATCACTGGGTGAAAGAATAATGAATGCTTTCTTCTGTTTGTGAATTGCTTTAATCAGTTGCTGTCATGGTGGAAAGTAGGAGAAATCCTATGGGGAATCTGTGCTTTATTGTCTGGGGAGTAACTAACCATGGCTGTTATGCAGGGATGTGCAGGGCAGGTCCTATTTAAGAGCTGGTGAGTTGTCAGATTTCATTTTAGGAGAGGTAAAACCTCTCTCATGCCACACCGCTGACATCAGATCCTGAGAAACGGCTGCAGAGCAGAGCCATCTGGTCCAGTAATGGTGACATGAGCTGTACCAAGAGAAAAGGGAAGGCAAGTGCTCAGTTTTCGATAATGCAGAATACACGGTTGGAGGGAGTGTCTTTCGGTAATGTAAAATAAATTATAATCCAATGTTTTGTTTTCTGTAGCATTTTAGTTGTATATTAAAAACAGTAAATTACCCTGATAGAGCGAGTGTAATATACAAAGGTTTAAGCAGTCTTTTTGAATCTCCATTTCTAACTGATACTTGGGAATGATACATATCCTGCACAGTAGGTATTGTTATATTGTGAGATTATCTAAGTATGAGTAGTTTATCACCTGGAAGAAAAAAATTTAAAACAACTGAGGGCTCGGTTTCCTTTTACTTCCATCACAGTGTCTCTGTGCTTTGATTTTTATAACTGGTATGTCAGTCAGTAATTAGTATTCTTCAGCTTTCTGTAACATTTTTAATAATGGTGGTGCCTTCACCCACCAATGACATTAGTAAATAAGTTGATTTAATTTTTTATGCACCTGTCAAATTGACACATTGTAACCAGAGAATTTGATAACCATATAACAAACTATTATTTTTATAAGGCTTTTGTTCCGTACAGGGTGCTGTAATTTCCTCAGGATAATTAGGGAAACAGATCACAAGAGCTCAGGGATGTTCGCATCATGCTACTAAGTTTCTCATCTGCCATTGGTTCACCAGCACTGACTGGTATCTCGATGGCAGCAGAAGTAAATGGAAAAATCATGGTGTTTTTTAAGGCCAAGATTTCTAGTCAGAAGTCTAGCACAGAAATAATTTCAAAAAAAAAAATAAAATCCAAGAGGTTTTTTGCATTTGTTAGTCATACAAAATCACGTATGGCATCCAGAATGCTTTGGTCTGTGGTCTGATGCTTTGAGTTAAAAAGTGCTACCTCTGAGTTTCCTATGCTCACATGCAACTGCACTTTTCGAGGTCACTTTCAGTTCCTCTTAGACACTTGTCCGAGAGGGACTGCTCAGCAGCGGCAGAGGTGATACTGCTCCTGTGGATATCCTCTGGGGCTTTTCTAGCACCCTCAGGAACCTTCTGCCATCACCTGAAAGGAAGCTGGAAATATTTTTTTCACCCTAGCTATAGATGTCTCTCTCTCTCAGATGCTCTCAGGTTAGTCCTGAAGAGCAGCTGTATAATGGGAAGAAATTTCCCCAAATGGTGGGTGTTTTCCACACATGTTTAGGCGAGGCAGGTTAGAAGAAGAAATGCTCCCATGCCTGTCTCTCCTTTGTGTGCCTGCAGAAGGTCTCCTGCTCGCTGTCACATTGCCAATGTAACAAACAGGGCTGCCAGAGACAGAAGAGACCCTCTCAATAAATGGACTTCAACCCAGTAGTTTGCTGAACCATGCTGCCTTTCGCTTGCATATCGTTAATGAAGGAATTTGACTTGATTCTCGTGTTCCTCACTGCCTCTCTGCAGAAATTCAATGACACTGGCTAACCACATGCTAAGGGAAAATAATACGTAGGAATGATCTGTGCAAACTCTGCTGTGCATTTTTGCATGCCACTGCATCTTGTGAGGAAGAGATGTTGCCTAGAGTAGGCAATTATTGCATCTCAGGTGTTACAAGAAAGTGATTCTTTGGGCCAAAATGAGTGTGCACTGCAGTTTTCTGACAGTCTTACAGCATCCTTCACCCCAGCAGTAATGTCCTCTATAAAGAGCTTTGTATGCAAGCCAAGATGAGATCAGCACTATCTTGCACTAATGATGGAGGTTTTAGGAAAGTTCTGTCAGCATGCGAGCTGTGGAAAATCCCCAAAGGAGTTATTGGTATTTAAGATATATACTATAGGTGCTTGGACATGCTCCTGTGTGTTCATATGTGCCTATCAATTAGTCATATGATTCTCCACATTCTCTAGCCTTGTTAACAACAACAAAAAAAAGGCAAGTTAGACAACCTTCAGACCTTCGGTGTACACTAATTATGGTATGAATTGTGTGAATTTCATTTGTACTCACGTATTTATATATATCATTAATTTGTTACAAAGAGGGGAAAAAATCATTACAGTAGAGTCAAATTGCCTGTAAATGACTTAAGGAATATGTTAATGATCCTGCTCCAAATGAATAATTATAAAGCAGGTGCACTTGAGATGTGATCATTTAACTGACAGCAAGCAGCTTCTAATGTCTTGAATATCCATGATAATGGTGATGTCATTGCAGCCAGTTAAAATCATTGCTCACATCCTCCATTTAATACACAGGAGAACTGTGGGTATAATTCCTATATAGAGGTATTGCCCTGCTTATTTAAGGAATGGTTAATTTATAAACAAATCAAGAAGTCACTCTGCGTTGGTTTTAATGCAGTATATTTCCAGTAAAATGTCATGCTGATGTCTCAAATAGAAAATAAACATTGATGGCAGAAAGCATTACAGCATCGAACAGACATTACAGTTTAAATGAACTTGGCTCCAAGTGTCCCAGTTATATAGAGATGTGATTCTGCTTCACCTGCTTTGCTGTTAGCATGCTAAACTTGTGTTGTGTTTGTATGTGCTGTGTTTTAAAGGTGCATGTTGTTTAGTTCCCTCAAAAGCTGATGCCTTCAAGAGTCAGGGGTGTATGCTCTGCAGTGTGCAAAATATCTCCTGCCTACAGATGAATTGTCTCATTATGAAAAGATTTGAACTCTTTAAAGGCCAGTCTTATTTTGGGCATATGTCCCGCTCCATTTTACATAGTTGTGCAACATGTTAAGCCTTACATTTTTTTTTATTATTTTTTTTTTGTGTGGTCAAGATCAGGTTTTAAGCGTCTACCATTCCAAAATATAAATACTCTGCCTTGAATGTGCATGAGTTCACAGAAGGCAGCAGTGTGCTGCCTAGGGGTTATCTCCATGATAATAGCAATGAAACTACAGCAGTAGCTAAATATAGAACAGTTTTTCTGCATCTATTTCATGTGTTGTCATGTAATTACAAATAGATGAAGAATTAAATCTCTAAGCTGCAATGATGTTTACAAGGTAAACCTACATAATTTCTAATGTAAAAAGGGGTTGCTTCCAGTTATGCTTAGCACTGTCTGCCTTGAATGTTACCACATTATTTAGAATAATAGTGCTTTATTGATGCAGATTATTTTAGCAGCAAGACTCTGTACTAGGAGGGGAGAACTCTTTTGAAGATATCGGTTCCAAAGCATAATAAAACAGGTGCACCTTAATAGGTCTACTAGGAATGTTTTAGCTGTTAGCATCTTTTAAATGCTTCTGCTGAGAAACCCTGTTTTCATAACAAGGTTGGTGAGTATTAAACCTGCGATAGTTCTTTCTGGGATTACAATAATTTACAAAAACAATAAAAACCTGCTAAAAACCACTTATGTATCTATAAATGTTGTAATCCAGGGGTCCCACTGATATTTGTGGTGAAAGATATGCCTAAGGGCAATAACCCTGCTTGTACATTGTCAGGACTGCAATCTGGTTTATGACAAAACAGATTCATTTATCTCCAAATAAATAAATTACTTTTGTGAACATTTAGAAACATTTGCATAATTAGGCTGTAAGATCTTAGCAGTCTTTTTCATAATAATTAAACTAATCTAATCTTGGACAGGGTAAACAGACTTACTAGGCTGAGAGCAGCCTTCAGGCAAGGAACTTACTACATTCTACAGGAACTGTAAGGCTGATGATGTTTGTTAATTATGCAGAGCTTTTACTCCCCAGTAATAGCAGTGTTTGTATTGCCTGAAGCTTAGATAGCTACTCCCAGGCACATAAAATTAGGCTCTGTTTTTTGTCATTCTTTAAAAAACAAAGCAAAAAAAAAAACACAAAACAAAGAAGATACTTCAAAATGATTATATGCTTTCAACAAGGAGGCATTAACCTTACAGTGTTGGATCCTAGATCTGCATACAATTGGCTCACACTTCGGTCATGTGGTCTTGATTATCTTTAGATCCGGAGTCTTTCATTCCATATAAAGATACAGAGTCGTAAGGCTTGGTAAAAGAACAGCAAAAGGCACCGGTTCATTTTCTGGGGACTTCAGGAAGAAAAGATTGAGAATATCAAGTGGGTCTTACCCAGAACAGTCCTCAGTCAAGCAGTCAATCAAAATTTATTGCCATAAATCAAAAAATGAAGACCAGAAACAGTGCCTGGCAAATTCTGAAAATACTTGCTTTCTTTAAAGAATCTATCATCTTTGTCTAGTTCTGTATGAGTCATCTGTACATGAAGACTTCCACTGACAAGTAAACTCAAGAAGAAGGATTTTTCTGCTTACAAACAGGGTATGGCATTAACAGGAGTGATATTAGAACTCTACAAAATTTTTTAAAATCATCTCTTAATAAAACTTCATCTTAGAAAATAATTTTGTTTATGAATATTGTTTCCCTATGAGTATGCAAACAAATTCTTCTGTTGTTTTCTTGTGTTATGGTTCATTTAGAGTATTTTTATAAAATCAAAGTAATCCAATTAGTCCTTTAAAAATCCGATTTATAATTTATTTTTTTTCCTCGGAACTTGGATGCAACTTCACAATGCATTTCCTCTTTTCAGTAATGATTTTATTATATCTGGATGGCAATAGTGGTGTCTGACTCCTGCAAAATAGACAGTTAAACCATATGAAAGTGTTATAACATGAAGTATTACCAATAGTAATCATGGGTTGGATTTTATTCACCCCAAAAAGTAGGTTGATTTATGAATTTCTCCTGTTAATATCAAGGAGATTGTTCATTGAGTAAATACAGCTAGACAAACTTCTCAGAATCTAGCTCTTAACATAAATTACATCAGAATTTGCTGATGAAGTAGTGGCTTGTGAATCTGAACCATCAATCTTTTAAGGCCTCAAGGGCCAGATCATCTATAGTAGGTGATATATCTATGGATGTTTTTTCCAGGATAAATGGGTGGGTAGAGACAAGACATTGCCAGGGATTAGTTTTCAGCCTGTGCCCTTTCTGGCCTGTGCAGCTGAACCATCAAATCATGGTGTAATGCACTTAGCATAAACAAGCTTCCCATTACCAACTACCTTCCGTGCAAGAAAGGAAATTAACAGCTCTCCCATCGCAGTTTAGACTACCCCTGCCTCTGGCCTTATTCTTTTTGACTGTACTCCTAATTCCTGGACACATTAGGTCACCAATTATATTAAGTCTAGTGCGTCTGCCAGTCATTGCTATAAACTACAAGGTAGTTACTGTTTCAATTAACAATTTGTAGTATTGCTAGTGCCATAATGCAAGTCCTATGTGTTGCTCTTTATCAACTTTTACGGGGGAGTAATACAAGTTGCTTGTATCAATACAATTAATCAGAAAGAAAATGCTTACTAATTTGCAGTAGCCCAATTCCAGACAAGCTATGCTTTTATTTCAGTAGTGTTAGAGGTAAGGGAGCACTAATAAATTGGTAGTGCAGAGGAGGGGTTTTCAAAGGTGGCTAAATAACAAGAGCACAAGTCCATGGCATACATGCTCTTAAATTAGATTATTTTGAAAAGATGAGATAGCTTAATTCTCTTCTCATTTCTTCACTAAAATCTTTGTACAGTATGAGGATTAATTTTTGGTCCCTCTTTCTTTTAAAATCACTACTATTGGATGGACTTTTTTTTCTGGATTATATTATGCACTGAAAATTCTCCCATGTTCAGTGTAAAAAATTGTACTTACCTCAAGTTTAGGAGCTTGGGATCACTTGAAAGTGAAGGGAATCCAAACTTTGGTAACTGCATCAAAAGCAGTTGAATAAGACTTAACAAACAAACAAACAACTACAACAACAAAACAAAACACAAAAAACAACAACAACAAAAAAAAACATCCTAATGGATGCAGATCTAAGAGACTGACACTCTCTAGTCTTGTAGTATGCTACATTTATTCCTCTTTGTGCTCTTGTGTGTATTGCAATGCCGACAGATGCCACTTGCACTTAGAAATCTTGGGAATACCAAAGATCACAATATTGACCAGAATGACTTCAAGGAAAAGGGATGAATGAGTTGGAGGCAGGGATACACTAGAGAAGTGAGACTGGAATCATTAGACTAGCATCTCAAGAAAAATAATATGCATAGCTATCACCTGCTTATTATTTTTGCTGGAGGTCGTGACCAGTCACTGTATTCTTCACTTCTTAATGAATTCTATTATCAATCAATTTAAAATAGTTTGAAGAAAATCTGTTTTTTAGAAGCTGTGGAAGTGTGTAGATGTACCCAGAGAGTACCCAGCTACTCCTGCATGAAGAGAAAAAACTGTTTATCAACAGTTTGGTAACTGTCTGAAATTTAAACAAACAAAGAAACACAATAAATGAGAGTACTACAAACCTGATTTTTGTGATCCTTGATGTCCTTATCATGACTTATATTTGTGGGCATATGTCTGCTGTATGCACAGTTAGGTTAGATTTTTGGGAGGCTGGTCTAAGAAAAAATGTAATAAGAGATCTGGCAGTTCCTTAAGGAAATGCTACTAAAGGCACTGCAAATTATCCCATTGAGGACGAAAGATAGGAAGTACAGTAAGAGCCTGAGCTGGCTAAATCAAGAGCTCTTCACATACTTCAAACATGAAAAGGAAGATCACACAAAGTAGAAACTAGGTTAGCTCACTAAGGCCAGCCACAAGCGTATAAATCAGAGAAGTTATTTGAGAGGGCGGAAAGGCTATCGGAAGGTGAGAGTGGAAGGATTTGAGTGTTTTATGTCTTTTGTGTCAGATTTCATTATAAAGGTCTGCTGAAATAAAGTGGCTTATACCAGCACCAAAAGGAAAGAACAAGATAGAAACAGTTGACATAATAAAGGTAAAATTTAGATGTTTTCAAATCAGCTGGGCAGGTGAACTTTTTACTTGGTAGTTAATGGGCTGGTTGATGAAATCTTGAAGTCTTGAACAGTCACCCATAGGAACTTCTGAAGGACAGAAAGTTACCTAGATGAGAGAAAATGCGAAGTTAGTGATTATGTTTAAGGAGTGGAAAAAGTGAAGAATTTATAGCACACTCATCTATTTCAATTGCTGGAAAGACATTGAAATATGTAAAGATATGTACAGAGCAAGGAATTATCAGTGGTTCACTACCAGTATGTGTGTTGGGTGAGCATCAAGAAGGTTCTGTTCTGGATCCAATATTATTCTTATTTTTCATTAATGACCTGAATGATGGGCCAGCAAGTAGCTTATTAAATTTTTAGGTGCTGCCAAACTGAGAGGAATTCTCAATGGGGAGTGAGACAACGGGTTTACACATACATGTAAATGACCTGGAGAGCACTGGGGAGATGAGAGTTTTGTAGGAAATGATGTGGTGGTCATGGTGGACCACAGTTTGGAAGCAAGTAAGTAAACAAGTAATATCTCTTTCTTTCCTAGTCTCCATATACAAGGACCCCACTGCCATTGTGGACATGTATCCCAAGTATGAGATCTGAATCGCTTGACTGTATTTAGGGTCTAGGGGGCATAAGGGCAGAGCCACACACTATGCAGCCTTGCTTGCCTCCCACCCAGAAATGTCTGAGTTTTCCTTTTAGGTCTCTAGTGGTTCTTTTGAGTTGCTGTCAGAACAGTCAATGGAAAAGGTTTCGTTGTATGGCATTTTCTTGCTTATACAATACATTGGCCAAGACTAGCAAATAGAAAATGAATTATGAGTTTACTGCTCCAATAGCAAGGCAGAAACCTATTCTCCGGTAGGGTGTGCCTTTGATGGACATAGGACATTTGTTTCCTTATGTGAGAACTGTAGCCTGTAAAGCATTCAGTTTATAAATCATTCAAGAAATACACTCCTAACTCGAATATGGTTCTAAGTAGTGTAAGAGAAAACTTTACTTTTGAGTAGGGGGGAAAAAAACTGAAGACCTTCACTACCTATTAGTCAGGTCAGAGTTAGCCAAAGAGATTTTGAGTCAAACAAAGGGGCAGAGAAAAAGGCAGAGATAAGAATCTATCCTAGATAATACTAATGCTCCTGGAGCACAATGGGGAAGGTGTTAATTAGTGAATACCTGTGGCTTGTATCCACCTGACTTAAAAAATATTTACCTGGACTAGATTTTTTTTTCCAATCCTAAACTTCAGATCAAAGAAAATAGGGCTTTGTGAGCAGGTTGGATCAGATGCAGGCAGAGAGAGCTGAGTCTTCCAGGAGAGGCAGGAATGAGCTGGATCCCTCATCATTTGGATAAGTGGTTACGCTGAGGTAATGAAGTATGTAGATAATGCTTCAGTGCTTTGGACCCATTTTCCTAAACTGTGTGTTCTTTGGCAAAGAGCTCAAACTTTTCTTTTGAAAGAGCTGTTTCTTGTCTCTACTGATTTACTGACAGGCTCTGAGGGGGATGAGCCATGTGGAGTGCTGAGCCCTCTCTGGTCTCCTGACCAGAGCTAGGATCATTCCAGAGAACACTCTGGGAATGGGTCATGAGAGGATAATCCATATGATTCTGCTGAAGGGAAGGAGACGGATAGTGCTATGTTTATGTCAATGGAAAGGCTTTTGAGATGGGCAGCTGACCATAGACTGACAAGTAAATTTGAATTTGCTTGGATGGCAGAGTCGGTGAAAGGGGCATTTGATTCAGAACTTCTTCCAGGGGAGATATCTTCTGTTTCTTTCACACGACCAAAGTCTACTGTGAACGTGTCATCTGTTACAATGGTTATTCCAGGCTCTCTGGGAATAAAGAGGCCTCTTAACAACTTCTAAAGTCTCTAAGAGTGTACTGTAGGCAATCTTGCGTTAGTCATATGCCCCTGCTGTCCACAGAAGAAAGAAGTGCTGCTCAAAGTCTAATGCTCTGCACTGATCTCTGCCTTTCGAACAGTCTAAAAGTCTGTGAGTTGTCCTTATCTGTACTTGGCTAAAGCAGGTATTTTATACTTGATACCACATGCTGTTCCTGCCTCAGCACCTCTCTACATTTGTCAAAGCAATCTTGAGCCCTACTTCTTTCTGTGCGGTCTCCATCTTCTCTTTCTGTGCTAAGCGGACAGGGTGAATCCTATGTGGCAGTGGCCTCTGCTCCTGTTTGATAGAATTTTGGCTACCTTTTGCAGTGGACCACTCACCATAACTGCTGGGTAGCAGGGAGCTTACAGCCAAATTACGGCATTCCACCAGTCCCATCCCAAGCTTGATATTGCCAGTGAGCAGCTGTGGACGGTCCTCTTGGGTTCATGCTGCAGTTCACATGTTGTAACTGTTTAAGTAATTCAGAATTAAACAGATGGCCATTTGTAGGAGATAAAGCTCTGCTGTGCACAATGGAAGAAAAGTAGTAGCAGTCTATAGCTCACTTGTTAGTTCAAGAGGAGCAGAATCATTTCAGAGCCCAGATATGTTGCCTTTATTATTGTTCTCACCTCACCTACTGCTTGCTATTTTATTGCAGCACCCTGGCAAAAAGATTTCCTTATCTTCTCCAAACAATGAATGTGAACGTTCCTCAAGTATGTTTATTCTGCAGTAGAATGTCCTTTTCAGGAGGATTTAATCCTCTGCTTCCTGGTAATTTGCTAGAATTATACATCCTTTCTCAAGATCTTCTGTTCTCTCATCTGGATTTTTAATGAACTGTACATTTTAGGATCACATAATCCCACTTAGCTGTAAACAGGCAATGCCGTTTGGACATCTTATCTGCCATCTCTGCAGCACTGTGTACTCTGATGTTGATGATGGTTCAGTTTCTCTACCATGCTTAATGTAAGATTAGTATCGCTTAATGTAAGATTAGTATCCCAAATGCTTAGTCTGCCCTTTGAATAGTCGTGCCTTTCATGCCACACAACATGTAGACAGAAAAACAGCCATCAAAGTGAAAATCATGGTACCCTTGTGCTGGGAAACTGTTAGGTCTTTCAGCTTTGATACAGAGCCTCCAGTCACTTATTTGTGGTGGATTATTTCAAAGCACATTAGTTCATCCCCTTGTTTCTGTGAAACCCTAGCTGAAGTTACCCAGTTTCTTCTATATTGTCCTTCATGTTTTACATTATCTATGAGGTTTTAGTCTTGGACCATTTCTGGTAGGGATTCAGTGTATCTCTCAGACTGTTGATGAAAACAATATTCTTAGTATTGATCATCCCTTGCACTGTCCCTTGAATAGTCCTCTGAACCTAAGCATATGCTTAGGGTACTTGGACTGGGTACCCTGAAGTGAACTAGCTTCAGATGCAATGACCACTGCTGGTATAGAAAATTATCTTCTGTGAGAAGTCAAAGAATCAAGCAGAATGGGAGGGCTCTCTTTGTAATATAGCCAGTTTAAAAGGTAAGTAACTGCTCTAATATTTTGCAGGATGTCTAATTACATAAGTTATATGAGTAAATCTTCTGATTTCTCCTCGTAGTCCCACAGCATTGTTCCTTTGGGATCTGTCTTGAATTAATGTACAGAGATTTAAAAAAAAAAAAAAAAAGAATACAATGCCAACAAATAGCGATATCACATTACAAAGTAATACACTTTATGGATGGTGTACTGATGGGTTGGGTTGTGGTTTTTTTTGCTTTTTTGTTGTTGTTTTAAAGCCTTTTTCCCATGTGGGTGAGACAGATAAATGTTCGCTTTTACTTGTATTACGGGATCTTGGAAGAGTTCAACCCTGGTCTCTTATATGGTTCTTATGGGAAAAGCAAAACTATATTCCTGGCTTGACAACAGTGCGGTTTCCCAGTGTTACCATGGTGATCACCTATATAACATCACTACCACTTTTCACAACAGTTCAATTTAAGATTCAAGTTGAATATTTCCATGATTATGGGAGGGTAATTATTTCATTACTCAAGGGAAGAAGATTTAGGAGGTAAATAGCTCTTCATTAGTTCTTAAATGATTTCCCTAGTCTTTTTAGGCCACAGAAATGCCAAATATTAAAGTAACAAAAACAGGCAGTCAAATTCTCATCCCCTTGTTCATTCTGACTACCTCTAAGGCCCTATCTAAGCAGCCAAGATAGTCAGAATATCTCTAGCCATTAAATGCTCTTGAAACTTGGAGCCCTTTGGTGTAGGGCTCAGTCTTCAAAGATGCTCAGTTTTTCAAAGGTGCAAAAGTTGGAGTCAGGAAAAGTTGCAGTTCGGATCACTGACAGCCTGAGGTAACTGACTGAAAAATCACACAAACAAGGGCATGGGAGTAAAGCACCCAAAGTTCAGGCCCACGACTTTAGTTTTTCTTCCTTGCTTTGACTACAGATGTCTTTCCTGGCTAGTACAAATCAAAGACCATTTTGTGCTTTCCTTTTTCTCATTTATTTTTCTTCACAAGGTAAGGAACCAGTAACTTTGAGTACAGAGGGACTGTGTGGGGACTCTCAATGCCATGTGTCATTGGTGGCAATCTGTTACATACTTTGAGGAGTTAATCGCACATTTTGATTGAACAAAACCATCTATTTTTAATTAGAAATGGATATAAATAAGCAAAGAAATGATAAATTCAATTGAGAATTTAAACAAAAAGTTAAACTTTGTTTACTGTGAAGGGACTGTCTTCTACTAATTAAATCAGAGGTGGAATATCAAATAGGCCTTTCAGTTAACTTAATGGCTTATAAACAAATAATTGCCACAGTAAAATAAGCACGCACAACAGAAAGAAAATAATTATATTGTAACACTGTTATTAATTTGTCCCTTCATGTTATAGAATATGCTATTCTTAAAAGTCTTTCATTAGAGAAAAAAGCTTGCAGATACCTCCCTTTGAATCATACCCTTAGTTAGGAACCAAGGGGCAATGATTCATGATTTCTTTTGCCTGCGTTTTTATATTTTCCAGTGAAAATAAATGTGATTTACATAATCACAATGAAACATTTCAAGAATAGTGGTGTAATTTTTTTTAGACTATGTTACCAGGCTGCCAAGGTTTCAGGACGCTACTAATATGTCTAGACAAGCAGCTGTTTGTGATGTTTTGGCTGACTGTCATTGTGTTCCCTCAATTTTTATGGGCCAGGGTTCAGCAATGATGCAACTCAGTAATCAAGTGATTGGGGATATAAAAGACACAGAAAAATACTGCAGTGTTATGCTAAATCAGACTGAGGTAGAACGTGGAAAATCAACATTTTTCTGTTTTGTATGCTATTTCTCAGAGATGTCTGCCAGAAAGAAAGACTAGGTCAACAATGAAAAGAACTGGAAAATGCTTCATTTATTTTTCCAGAAAAAATCACGTTTATGGAAAGACTTTTTTTTTCAAGGATGTATCAGTTTTGTTGATGCTTCCCCAGATGACAGGCATAACTGCATATCATGAGACACCTACTTCAGGACAGTCTCCCGGTTACCTCAATTTCTGCTCTACCTTGTTCAAACTAGGGACTTTCAGGTGAGTGGCTTGGATGTTACAGAGAGTTCTCAATAATTCCTGTTGAGTTTTCCATTTTATGTAGTTATGACATATCTGCTGGCACAGAGAGACAGGCACATGTCCAGCATCTGCCTCTTGTGCCATTTGAACATGAGCATACTACAGCTATATTGTGTGCTCTCCTGAGGAGTTGTGTTGGCCTTACGGAGTTGTAAGAGGAATAAGCTTAAAGGGTTCCTTAAGGCCAGCCGTCAGTATGCCTGGCCCTGACCAGTTCTCTGTGGAGCAGTGTATCCCCACAGGCTGCTGTTGTCACATCCTGATTGAGCACCACCTGTGAGGTTCCCAGTTCCTTCAGCTCCTGATGGTGCCAGGGATTACATGGGGCCCTTGATCCCGTGGTGTGTGTTCTAAGTTAAAAAGAGAATTTATAAAATTTATAGGCAAGTGCTGGCATAGGAGAGTGACCTGATAGTGTAATAAGGTACTGATATCTTTTACTCTATTTTTCCAAGAAAAATCTCTGAAATGCTTTTTTCACTAGCTGTTAGGAAATAAAATCACATTTTACAAACTTATTTTGCTTTGGTAGAAAGCATCGCAACATAGTTATACTCCGGGGCAGATACCTTGTTGAAAGGCATCACTTTGATTGCTCTTAAACAGCTCACATATATGTTTACTGATCATCATTCATTTTAAGATGACAATACAAAGTTTAAATATGGCAACAAGATATAACATGTTATTGTACTAAAATAATACTGTTTGAGATCACTGCTAAATTAGGAAAGCTTATGTAAGATATATGCGTATACATATGTATGCGCACAGATTAGTGAAACACAACAACATGTGCGTATATAACAGCATACAACAATGATTTTTCTGTTGATAAGGACAAGTAATGGAGACATCTTTAGAGCTGCCTGCCATCACTGCCAGCTGTGACTTATTGCTGGCCAGTGTGTTAATTTCATTATAGGTTTTTCTAGCAAGTGAAAGGTTCTATCAGAGAACCATACAATAAGATAGGAAAGTACGGCTGGAACAGAGAGGTAATGCCTGGTAGGAGGGGAAATATTTCATTTGGAGTGCCTGCTAAACTAAATACTTTTTTGTTTTCAATTCTGTGCAAAGTAGAATTTAGGCTGTTTATGCTGAAAAAGAATGATTTAATAGACTGCCAGGGGGTTAAACTGGACAAGGTGTGATGTCTGAAATTAAGGAAAGAAAATGAAAAAATAGCTGATCTTGAGTTCAAGCTGCCCACATCTATTTCATCTGGTTTGGTTTAGTCAGCAACCAATTTGGACACAATTCAACAAATGATTACTCACCCACGTTGTTAGTACTACGGATTTTAATACACCCCCGAAGTAAAGCATGTAGCAGAGAAATTAGACTTCATTTGGCACACCATTTCTTTTTCAAATGATTCTTACTTTGATTTTCTGTGTTAAAAATTTCTGTATTGAGGTAATGAAATCTTACCTTATCTTAACACAAGAACAAAACTTGCATTAATTTCTTAAGGCCTGGATTCCTATGAAGTCTTCGTACTTCTCTGCAGTATGAGTTTCTTCATGAGTTATCATGCAGACATGCTGATATCTCCACTGTATTTTATAATGCGTGCTTTCCTTTCACATTTTATGTCTTGTTCTTAACAAGATACTGTAAGTTGCTTGTACCATTTCATTTTCAAGGTCTAATTACATCTTACTGCTTTTAGTACTTCATGCAGGAAAGAAATTGTGATATCCACTTAGCTTCATTTTGTAATCCATAGAAATTCACCATATTTAGTTACCTAGCAAGTTCATCCATTATATTCAATAACATTTTCCATTGCAAGTGAACACTAAATATAAAAATATTTAGTATTCACTTGCAAATATATTAAGTTATTCTGTCCCTTTCAGAAAGTTTCTTGAAAGACTTGTAAAATTCATTCAGTTAGTTCTGTAATAAATATTCTTTCTATGGTTTGTATCATTGGAAGGTTATCAAAATTGTACTGAGACATTATAAATTTATCTGACTTTGCTCCTACTGCACTTTGTCTGCCTAATCTGAGTCTACCTGCAACACTTCTCTAAGATTTCAAAATTTAAAGATCCACGCGTTGAGTTTTTATATTATATGAAACCAAAGCAAGTTGTTTTTGTTTTTTTTTTTTTTCTTACAGTAACTGTAATCACAGATTTACAGATTTTGCCAGTCAAATTTTGCTTCTTTCTATTTGATTAGCCTCTGTGTATAGGTGAGGGGATATGTAATGGATCGGTATGGTGCAATAGATTCAACATGGTAAAATAAACCTTTCCTTATTATTACTGTCTGTGGTATATTTTCTGTTAATCCATCCACATTTCAATGAGTTAGTCGGATGTATTCTATGTAGCTGAAAAAGCTCTTATGAAGAAAGTGAAGAGGATTTGAACAATTGCTTCCCATGTTTTTTGGAGTGCAAAAATGCTGGTGTGTGTGAAGGCACAAATTGTAGACTCCTGCTTCTGCCTCCTTGAGAGATGTGGCTTTAGGAGTATTTCATTGTCTCCTGCATGGCAAAAGTCAGGATGACAGCGTGTGCTGCCTGACAAACACTGCTAAAGCAGAGCTTTGCTGCCAGTTTACTTTTGTGGTTGACCTTCATCATTTTCAAAACTAATAGGAATAAAGCACCATTTAAAATATTTAAATGTTCAGTTTGAAAGCACAGGCTGGTATCCTGGCAATTAGATACAAATTCTCAGTGTTACAGCAGAAGGGCACTTACTCAGAAGTACAGTTTTAATAATTGAAAATCATAAAAACTCTTAAGTAGTGTAATAAAACAGTTTAAAATGATATTCACAAGATCAGTTGTAAAAGCTTTAGGAGAGAAATGGTGATTTTTAACGTCACTGTCACTTAAGAATTTTAAAAACGTTTTCATATAATTTTCCAATCACATAAAAACATAGGCTTTAATTGTGCACACAATATAGTAGAACTAGAAAAGATTTCTACTGCCTCGGAGTTGTTCAAAATTGGAATATACTATAAGTAGAAAAATATCTGACTTATATGTAGAATAGAAAGTCTGTATATTTCCATGGACTCTAAATTTAGTAGAAGGGTAATTGCTCTGAATATGACCTTTACCACATGGCATCGCCTGGCACCACAAAGCTGAATAAACATTTTTGTTAAGTGGAGGAGAGCTCAGAACCAACAAGTAAAGCCTAAACAGTAGATCGCCTCACCACTTTGTCTGTACTTTCATGTTTATTTCTTCTTCAGTTGTATGTAGACATTTTTTGGGAAGCTATTCATCAGACCTGGGTTCTGTTTGTTCAGGCAACCCAAAGAAAACATCTTTTTGTTCAGTTATGTTACCATTGCCACCTGGCCTACTTTGAGACAGGAAGTACACCTCAGCAGCTGTAGTCAGATAGTGGGAAATGTGGGCAAGGCAATGAGAAAGCAAACCCCTCTTTCTTCAGCAGCACGTATTTTGTTGTTGCCCATGGCTGGTTTGCCAGTAGGAAACTCACCTTTGTGAATATATGAGGCAGAGGATAAAAGAAAATGATTTTTTGGGAAAAAAAATAAAGACTTTTTAATTCAATTTGTAATTTTCTTTGGTAAACAAATAATCAAGACCATTTGGTCTGGACTTAAGCAAGTCCAGTTTCCCATCAAAATATTTTTGAAAGAAATTTGTGACTGGCCCTCAAATATTGCCACCTTGTTAATGACCGTGTGTATTTTGCCTTAACAAGATAATTGATAATTGTTGTTACTGAAACCCTTTTTTTTTTTTTTTTCCCCTTCAAAAAGGAAAACTTGAATGTGAGCGTAAGGGCTTTTACAGGGTTACCCTCTTTTCAGCTGATGGTCAGACAGGTCAGCACTTCCACTAATTCCTTAACTGATGATCCCATATTCTTTTCTGAGACTTTACGTAGAAAAACATGTGACTGTGCACCTTGCAGCTACCCACAGTGTGGGATGCATTACATAGCCCCAAGCTATTCATCTACAGAGTAGCATGCCCTGTATAAGCCCCAGAATTTTTACTTTACTTTTTAATTTTTACTTTTTTTTTGAAGAAGCATTCTTAAACTCAAAGCTTTGTCATAAATATTTGTGAATAGGACTATATATAACATTTGTTGTATGGGAGGGAATAAGTTCCCCAAAAGTATAATTTTTGAAGGTTTGGAAGCATTTGAAAATTTAGATTAATTGCAGTGGATAATTTTGACAGAAAGAAGTGGAAGGAAAAGATGAGAACAAGGATATTTCAGAAAAGTCAAAATGCTTCATTGGAACATTTTTGAGTGAGACTAACTTTTCAGAGAATCATTTTCTGTTTAAAAATCAACCTATGTTTATGGAAAAGTGCAAAGTAATTGCTATGTTGATTTCTGTAATGTTTTGTTTCTTGAAATGATTATATACCCTTTTTTGGCCCAATTTTTACGAGTCACTTATCAGGGAAAAAAAAAAAAAAGCTATTATTTGTTTGATTCACTATGCAAATTTCATTTAATAATTTGTGAATTAAATTCTTTTTTCTTTTTTGAAAATTTCATTTAATAATTTGTGAATTAGATGCTTTTTTGATTGCAAGTAGATCTGATTAGAAGGTATTTTTCAATGCCTTGCTTACTTTTTAAAGAGAGAGTTTACAAAACATCATTTAAACAAACAAAAGAGCAGTTTTTCTGTATTAGTGTAGTGAAGTTAGTATAGGAACTTCTGGCTCTCATTTTGTGGCTCCTTTCCAGATGTCCATTGGTAAGGTGTAATTAATAGATCATGAGTACAGATGAAGCTTGAAGAATTTTGGCTCCTTTCTATAGCCTATAGATCAATAAAGCTGTAATCAATTGATTGATTTATAGGAAACATGACTCCTGTTGAGATTAGTATGTTTGCTCTTCTGTAGTTAGAAAATAAAGAATTAAGATGTAGGTTGAAAAGACCGGGGAATTAGTTCAGTAAGCGATTAATTAGCTTGTTTGCTCCAGTTTATTTCTGATCAAAAAGAAGATGCTGAAAGGGTGTAAAATAAAGCCCTTAATATACTCTAAGGGCCTGTTTCTGCCCCCGTCAACATTAAAGGCAAGTTCCCACTGCTGTGACTGATGCCATAATTGCCTGGCTTGACATAGATGGGTTCTCGTTTCTGAAATCCAGTAGCTTTGCTCTAGAAAGGATGTTGGGAGGATGTTAGTTTTCTATGTAGATCACATGGAAAGTAAACAGAAGATTAAAAAGCTGGAAGAAGAAAATTCTGCAGCAAAGAGTTGAGGGCTATGAAGCCACCCTGTTACAAGTGAGAATGTACAGGCACACTGGTTGCTCTGTGCCCGCTTTCACTTTTGGGAACACATTTACATTTCACAGGTTTGCTGCTTTAACTTTCCTTGCTGGGACTCCTAGAATTTCACCTGACTGTTTTAAAAGAACAAAACTGCCCGGAAATGACTCAATTTGTTTTCAATCTAGCACACACCTTTAACAGCTTTTTAACCTGGTCATTTAATACATCATTTCATTTCCCTCCTCTTTTTGTGACTCGTTTTATTAGGATCCAATGCAGCATCGCTACATTGTGATTCTCAGTTTCTTTTTTCCACATGGCTGCTTGGTTTGCAGGGGATGCCTCCTTACAGATGTGCTCCTTTCCCTGACAAACAATTACCCCTGTTCCCCTCTGCAGGAGGCCATTAGGACATCATCACGGGTTCTGCTAAGTCATCTCACAATCACAGTTCTGTGCAGTCGCCTCTCATCTGAGTCTATCGAGGCATATGCCATGCGGGGAAACTAGCAGTCACAAAACGCAGCACCTCCAGGCATATTATTTGTTATTTTGGTCCAGGAGTGTGACAGATAATGGCTACTGTCTGAAGGTCTCATTGGCTGCAATGGCTGGCATCATATGCAGAAAATGCGGAAAAGCCAGAATGGATGATCACGTCCCCACTTAATAACAACAAAAGGAACAATTTTGTATTTTCGCTGCAGTTAAAAGCACTAAAAAGGGAGACTGAAAAGGTAATGTTTGGGGAATTATTCTACTGAATAGACCCACAAAACTAAATTTATATCGCATCTGTCCTTTATTACTTATTGTTTATGAGCTGTGTGTACAAAGAGCAAATGTGTCAATAATTTGCTTCATATTCAGCCTAGTTATCATAACAGAGCTAAGCATTAACATGATTTTACTAGCAATATATATATATATATATATTATATATATATATATATATATATATATTGCTAGGCATTTGTAAGCTTGAAATGTGCAAAATATTAGGAGATACTCCCTTAAATCCAGAGGTACCAGGTAGGTTCTCGCATGCTAAACTGAGAAGGGCAGAGCACTCCACTACTGATGCACTATTTGAGAAAGTGTTCACACTTTTCCCCTAGCTGTTCACACATTTCTAACTCTAGTTAAAAAAAAAAAAATCCTTAATTAAACGGTATGATTTCAGGGATTGTGTTATACAGCAAAATAAATACAACCACAACCAAGTATTTTCATGATAGAATGAAGCCAGCTGTTTTGTGGAAGACTTTCAGTCTGTGTAAATGTTACAAACCGCTGAATTACTGAAAGGTCCCTTGATATATGATCTCATGTTGCTTAATAGGCCTCCGATTACTTTGGGGAAAAATGGGTTTTATTGTGTTAATCATATGAAAACGAAGTTACTAATCCCTAT
Source organism: Cygnus atratus (assembly GCF_013377495.2). NCBI lineage: Eukaryota > Metazoa > Chordata > Aves > Anseriformes > Anatidae > Cygnus > Cygnus atratus. The sequence goes on from NC_066370.1 coordinate 254,493, forward strand.
CTAATTATGAGGGGTTTTAAACTTGTAATAATATCCTAATTATTTCTTCTTATTGAAACAAGTCCCATTCTAAAAGTAATCCTCAAGAAAGCATGTGAAAAACTATCCAATGAAATATCTTGGCTTTAATTTTAATTTATACAGTTTTTGAATCAACTTTTTGTTGTTATTTCACATCTTATCGATGGACATTGGCATAGCACCTCTAACAAATTCCCCTCCTTCTTTGATTGCTGGCTCAGCAGAACCTTAATTTGGGTTCCATACAACATATTCAGTTTATAGTGGTATTAAATCAAGTGAGGGTAGACTCACCACAGTCAATCCTGAAATAAAACACGGAACAGTGCAATTTAAGATTATTTGACTGCTGACAGGTGGATGATTAGATACCGGAATCACTTGCTCTGCTTTGTCTGCCTCTTTGAATGTACTCTGGTTTGGGGTATTTTGTACTGCGAGGTGCAAGAGATTGGAAAGCAGGGGGAGGGGTGGAAAGTATAAAGCTACTACTGGAAATAGGAAAGGAATAAGAAATTATAAGAAATAAGTAAGTCATTGTATAGACACCACAAAGCAACATCTTAACCTCATGGCCAAGTTAAAATGCTTTTGCAGCGAATGGAACTGAGAACTGCAAAGTGAACCTTGTAGTCAATGGAAGGGGGAAAAAAAACATGGTTTTCCTGCAATGAACTCATCAGGACGCTCCTCCCTAATTTAGGCTCTAGCTTGCAAAAAAGAAGTCCTTTTTTTTTTTTTCTTTTTTTCCTCTCTGACACTATTAGATCAAAACAGTACCCAGGCATTAGACAGTATTTATTAGCTTGTAAGGCCAGAGATAATGATCCCATTCAATCAGAACTCATGAATGATTCAACAGTCCCAACTCCACATAATTTCTGGCTTTACTTTTAAAACCAGCACCATTTGCATTGCCTTTTTGAGGGGAGGGGGGAATGACAGTAAGCAGAAAAATAAAACAGATTTTTTTGTGCTTTTGGTTCTGCTTCACAAACATACTCAGCTCTACTTAAATGTTATCTCCCTTCCCTTTTGTCCCCTCCCATCTCCCAGAACAAAAACGACATCAGAATAAATATTAATCATGATACTATTGAGGAGACGCTGTACACTAATTATTGTCAAGAATAGTGCTACCCATATTTATAGAGGATTTTGTAATCACTGCAATTTGTTCAGTATTGTTACTTATACTAACTGGTATGAAGTAATTACACCTTTTTTACTTTTTTTTTTTTTTTTTAAAGAACACCCACGCTTCTTCTCTGCTTTCAAGCAAACTTGCAAATAATCTTTTGCCAACGTTCAGTTACTTCATCAGATTTTTCTGTGAAATTTCTTTCCCACTGCTGAGCTGAACAAGCCCAGGCCTATGTGGTACCAGTGAAACCTATGGAAAAGTGCAATGTTTTGTATCCCACTGAATGGGAGTCACGGGATGCATCTGAGGTATTCTGTATCTTGGAACTTTGCTCTACCTTACCTGCCCAGCTTAGCTGCTATATGACTTATTATAACAGTATTTTGTTTATACTTCATTGCAAATCCCAAACTACTTTAGATATTCTTACTTTACTGGTTGCCTCTTTACTTCTCCAGGTGATGCTGAACAGCAAAGTAAAAGATTTCTTCTGTTGGATCTTGCTGCTGCTTTGTATAAACACTTTTGTATTTAATATCTTCTAAATTTCAATAGCAGTGACATGACTGTTACGTGGCTTGGTCCCTTTCTGTCCATGGAGCAGTTCTGGGGTGAACTTGGCTGGAGAGAGAAGGTTGTCATTTGTGAGTGTGCTTGTGAATGTGACTTTTATAAATAAGTAGTATGCTCCAAGTACTAACCACAGAAAACTTCCAGTAACCTATTTAAATATTCGTTACCCTGCTTACTGATACGAGCCTCCAGAAAGAAAGAGGGATTGAAGTTCTATGTATTTTGTTATAACCAGAAACAGCCTTGCTGAACCGTGGGAAGGAGGAAGTGGTATTAAAAAGAGCAAAGGCATTCTGGTGCTTTCAATAGCACTCTTTAAAAGAATACATTTCTCTGTCATCTTTGTTAATGCAACTAATGTAGATGTCAAGGAAGTCATCACGTGCATGTGTAATGGTACACACACTGAATTAACATCAGTGATGCAGTGGGAAATACGTAAATTATCTTGCCATTTTTCTATGAGGCATTGGCCTGTCTTTCCATATGTGTATTGTTATATCCTTAAAAAAGGGAAGAATTTAGTGTATTGGAGGGTTTTCCTACGAAAATGCTTCACAGGACTGTAGGGTGAGATTTGAACATATTGGAGAATGTGTCCCTAATGTATTTGGCATGTTTCTTTACCAAGTGGAACAGAAAAAAATGTGAGCTAAAATGTAATTGTTTTCCTTCATGAAGTTATATCACCATTTGAAGGGGAAGAAGGCCACCTGGCCACATTGAACCAAGATATTTTGAGGGTAGATAAGCAACAGCTCTGCAAGCAATAGTTTAAGAAAGGACTGTCAATAAATCCTGAGGGACTGCAGACATATTTGCTAATTTCCAGTGTTAGTCTAAGTGAGAGTGTTTGTATATTCATGTCAGCCATTAATTAAAGACCACTTGGGAGACTTTAGGATCTTCATCTTGGATTAGTGAAACTGAACAAAAGGACAAATTGGGCTTTGCAAATTGCCACAGAGATTGGGAGGAGTGAGTAAAAAAAAAAAAAAGGATTTTCTAATTCAGATATCATTGATTTTCTCATAGGTGTCCTAGTATAAGAACTTCTATTATAGAGGGCTTAAAGGAAATCATCAACCAAATATTTACAGTGCTAGTTGAGAGGCTGCAGTGCTACTTGTATTGAAAATTGGTGTTAAATATTTAGCAAAAAAAAAAAAAAAGCAGAAACTAGCAGATATGTTTAGGGTGAAGCTAAGTTCAATTTAGTGGTGGCTAATGTAGCACTCTAATGTCAACTTTTCCATCAGTGTTTAGTTATGTCCTTGCAACAGAGTTTGTAATTGGGAGCGTGGAAGAAATACTGTAGTAGCTGAAGCAGCTGAATGTTTGGGCTAGTCCCTGTATAGAAGAGGACTATCTGATCAGTTATTGTATTTAGAGGAAATATCAAAAAGTTTACAAAAGTCATTGTATCGAGGAATATATATGGAATAAGTGTAACAGGCAACCAAATAAGAGTGCCCAAATGTTTTGGTAATTTCTAAAAAAAGAGCCTGATGTGTAGAGTAATACAGTTGGAGATGAGGACCCAATGTGCATCACAGAAGTGGTGGGGTTTTGCTGTATCCAGTTTTCTTCTGGTCCCATGGACTGAATACCCATTATCAGCTGATGTACAGTAGATATGCTGGGAGCACATCTTCTAGTGTAGCTTCAGCCAAGAGGAATCCAGTTTGTGCAGTCTGAGAATGCAGGCAAAATGTGGTGAGTGGGGATGACTAGGAAGCAAAATGCGTTTCTGATTTGAAATAAAATGCTGATGTAGACATACCCTCTGACAGATTCTGTAATGCTGGTAGCTATTTCCAACTGGTATAAGGTTTGGGTAGTTGCCACTGAAGTCAACAGGATTTTACTTGTACTGATATTTCTGAGAAAAGGGATCAGATGTTAGGTTTTGTTAAAAAAGCAGATTCTGGCTTAAGTCTGTGTAAATTTACATATCAAGATGTGTGGCTCTGATTGCCAAACTGGAGTCTAAACGTGCAGCCACCAGATATAATTTAAACCATATGAAATATATCTTTAAAGTAGTCACACATATTTCACCCAGAAATGAATTTAAGCAGATGCATCACTTGGTGTGGGAAGTGCTTCAGTTTTAAAATAATCACAACAATAATAATATAAGAACACAATCCAAGTGCTCTACTTTGCCTGTTGTGAGCTGCATAATTCAGCACACAATTATAACAGTATTGCTTGATACTATGGACTCTGCTTACTAAAGGATAATGATGTAGACATAGCCTGGCCCAGGGAGCTTGTGATAATCCTACACGTAATTACACATTTACCTAACTTCGCATGCAAAGTCAGTTCAACTGGAGTCTGGGGCACAGAGGTGCATACAGTTGATCAAGCATTATAAGTAATGATGGGACTTAAGAATGGGACTTAAATCTTTATGCTGCAAAGGTCAATTAAAATATGCCTTGAATGTCTGTATATGTGTTTTTTCCTCTTTATTCCGTTGGTGAATGCCACTTTTATTGTAGTGGCTTGCTTATGGCAGTTTCTGCAGAACAAGCAAAAGTTTAAGAATGGATTTAAAGTCTTGTTCCTGAGCCACGTAATGCCAAAAATATCTACCCTACCACCCCATTTCCTTCTGCATTCTGAGATTGCTCAGGTTGTCTTGCTGTGCTTATGAGAAATTCTGCCCAGCACCAGGCTGTGCTCCAGGAGTTACCTGCAGCAATTCCATTTCTAGCACTCACTGCAGCAGTGCCATCACTGACACACACTACAGAATGTAGAAGAAATAAAATCACCTTCAGCTTTATCCCAGTGTTTAGTTTCTCAGTGCCACAGTTCAGCATTTGAATGTGCTGATGTCTTACAGGATGTCTGAGGTAAGCAGAATCATGTTGTAAAGTCCAATTAAACTCTACTAATGATGTATTTAATCTGTTGGAAGTTAAAAGCCTGATCCTACTTCCTCTAACAGCAATGGGAGTCCTGAAATTGAGGTTGGTGGGAACAGGATCAAGCCCTAAGTCACTAAATAACATTTTCCATGGTATTAATTAATAACAGCAGTTTTGAAGCTAAAGAAATTCATAATTTTATTTGTAATGCAAGTTTCCAAAACTGCTGGTGGATTTAGGAAGAGAATCAAACAATTATCTGAAATATGTTCAGGGATGACAAGCTCTAAAATCAGGACACATCCAGAGCTGCAGGCTGAGTGAGATACTGCAGGATGGATTAAGAACTATCAAATGCTGCAACAGAAAGGTAAGTATTATTGATTAGGGGTGGGCTAGGAAAATAATATGCAAATAAGGAGCATTGCAAAGATCTTAAAACCTGGCAGATGCATTTTTCTAGTGGAATGTTTGTTGTGTGAGGGGTTGAAGATATGTCTGAAAGGAGACCCAACGGGAACTTTAGTAAATCTTGGATGCTTTCTAAAAATGTTGTCTTGCCTTGTGGTTAAATAATGAATGCAAATCTCTTTTCATGGATTTAAAGCTCTGATTGCTGACATGGGAAAACCAGAAAGTTGTTTTTCTCTTCTTCTTCTTTTATAAAATAACACCAAATGACATGCATATCTCTTTGTTCTTGCATATGAATTTATCTTTGTTTTAGGATAAAAGGAGCACCAGATGTGATTGGGACTGCATTAGCAGAAAAGAGCTGTGCAAAGTGCTGTGGTTTTCATTTGTTAGGGTTGCTGCAAACATTTCCCTGAGTGTTGTTCACTGGACAACAATTTAGCTTTGAGATTCTTGAGATTTGGGGGTTCAAGAAAATTGAAAAATATATAATCAAGCCTCTTAGATTTAGAAATTGAGCAATGCTGTAATGACACGTACACAGGTGCACCCTGACTATTATTTAAGGTTCATTAACTCTAGTAGTCCTTCCATGTGCAAGTTTAACATCACATGAAGTCAATCATATATAAAATAGTTTCATCGTGTTCTGTTGCAAACATTTCATACAGTTCTGAAGTAGAACTCACCTTAATCATATGTGATGCTGTACTAACTACATGGTATTTTTCCCCATTATTAACACAGTGTTTTTGGCTTTTCTGAAGTTCCATAAAGTTCATGCACCCCTATGAGGTTCTGCCCAGTCTTTTCCCTGTATTGTTCCCATTTTGAATTGAATACAGTGGAGAGACCTACGGTATGACCTTGTAAAGAAGAAATGACGGATCAGTGCTTCTGTGGCTACTGCCCATTTGGATAGAGTATATCTGAGACAACTTACCCCTCTTTTTTTCAGGAAGTAAATTATATCAAATTATATTACATTTTCTGTTGGGTTAGATGCAGTGACTGTGTAGGCAGTGAGACTGCAAGTTACCACCCATCAGCTGGCCATCAGTAATTGCTCTGTGTATTCCCAAGCCAGTAGTAAATGTGAGGTAATTTAGATGACAGCCTCAGTTGATGAAGATGACCAAGTAACCTTGCTTTCTGCCAGAGGGGACACTATCTCCCCAAGGAACTTGAAAATGTAATATCATAATACTTTACCTGATTAAGTAACTGACTACGGTAACTTATATTATGTGAGTTAGAGTCTCTCTATTAGCTGCTCTGTTGTATTTCAACCCTCATTAGCAAGATAATTCATTGTACTAGAAAACGTGAATTGTGCTTTATGAATTAGTATAATGGTATTCTGCACCTGATAGGTATTAATTTTAGTTCAGTCTGATTTATAACATTAAACTATTCAATGTTTGAAGAGACAAATAGAAGTTCATTTTCGTGTTGTTCTGAGATACAGTATATAGAATGTTCCACGATAATAATTAGATGTTAGATGCTACTATGTTTTCTGAGGCAGAGCTAGTGATTGTTTGAAAATGATATTTAAATGACCCTGCTCTGCGTAGAAGCTATATAGCCTAAACTGTGCCATCCATTCCTGCTGGATGCAACTCTACAAGAACATTTCTTTCAATGAGAAATGACACTATTTTTTTGTGCTGACAGTTTCTGTGTAATAATAGTGTTAGGTTTTGCCAATGAGACACAATTGTTGCTAATATGACAGTTTGTTGAATTGTTGAATTTTGAAAGGAGAGTAATTGAAAATGTACATTACCGTGGAGTTTGCTGGGTAAGACAGGGGAGGGTGGAATTAGAGTTAGCTTCTGGCTTTACTCTTGTTTAAAATGCACATGATGCAATTTTGACTGTGTGAGCAATTTTTTAAGCCAGTCTTAGAATGCAGCCATTTACCAGCAGTTAGCAGGAAGATTGTGCTGGAGAGACGCCACAAAAATATTTATATTGACTTAAATTGAGATAGATTACTTTAGCTTATTCCACATGCTATTTCTAATAATATTGAATGTTGGTAATGTTTTCCCTCTGTGAAACTCAGAATTCTTTATAAGCATTTAATGAACTTGCTTTTGTAAAACAAAACATGATATATCACTGTTAAAAGTGCAGGAAAAAACAGTAAAGGCAGTGTTACAGATGGAAAAGAGTCTAGGTGAGCTGATTCTCCTCTTTATCTTCTCTGTTGGGACACTTTTTCCTTCAGGTCATGACAGAGTCAAGGTAAGGTTTGATCTGTAGATATTGCAACATCTGTTAAACAACAACTCTTACAGAAGATATGGCAAAATTAAGTATGAATGTGTCAGGTGGTAGTCGGGAATTTTGCTAATTTGAGTGAGAAGAAGCTCAAGAGACTTGAGGGATTCCTGCTGTCAGGGACTGGAGGCCAATTCTTTATTCAGTCGCACCGGATTTCATAAGGTCTACAACTATTGGTTTCAGCGGTCTTGGTCATGATGAGTACTCAGAGACTTGAAAAAGGAAAGAAATGCTGTGGTTTCTTGTGTAACGCAGAAGATAGAATTGTCTCATCTTCTCTGCTGTGCACAGAGGTCCTTAACATACTATCAGTTTTCTTCCCAGAACAGGTAGTGTCCATATTTTTCTGCTCACACCATTTCCATCATCTCTAAAGCTCCTTTCTGGGCCAGGCATGTGTTTTGCTCAGCTTTGTGCCCGGGACTATAAGGGAGTAGCACGTTGGGATCTTGTTTGCCATGTATCAGTGGATTTCTTTTCTCCTATGTTTTGGAATTTTGTGTGATGTGGATTGAAAAATATTTTTCAGGAATTATTTTGATTGCATTACTAAGTCTTGCCACCAATGTATGTAGAGGTTTCTCATATTAAGTTTATTCATGGTTCATATCATATAATCTTTCATTCATGTAAAAACTTCTGTTTCTAAACATAAATACAGATCTTTTTGTTCTCAGTTGAATTTGGAATAGGGTTTTTTGTTTATGAATATTGCATTGTTTAAAGGGTAATCACTTGTACACGCTGGAAATATATTTTTGATTGTATTTTAGATGCTTCTGAGATTAGAGTGAATATCAGAATCTCCATAAATGGCCTGAGCTAGAGCTGTGAGAAGAATGGATTTTCAATTTTCTGCACAAAATGAACCACCCCAAATTATTTTAGGTCAAGTGAAACATTTTTCCAACCTGAAATGGATTTTTAGCACATTTTCAGTTATTAATTTTTGTCAGTTTAAAATATTTTGTATGAAAACCCTTATGCTTTCAAAAACATTGAATCAAAGTGTTTCAGAATTACATGCGTTCTGTATTTTATTTTATTTTTTTGTCCAGCGCTGTCTGGTGAGTTGGTCCAAATTAGACCAACAGCAGATAGCTACGTCAGACTTCTGACTGTATTTCTGGGTGAATACATCATTTGTCTGAGAAGTTTTAGCCTGCTATGCTCCTGGCAGAAATTTATCTTGGTGGCTGCTTTCTTTTCTTTCTTCCAGTTAGGATTCAGGAGTGAGAGGTCATTTTTTCTGTATTTTCTGACTGCACATAGACCAGCTCTTCAGCTGGTCTAAATCAGCATAGCTCTGGTGGATTTTATACCTGCTGAGGAGCTGTCCCTTTTTGTTCATTACTAATTCCTTAAACTCAGTCTAGCTTGATTTTCAGTTAGTTCACCTTGACTTATTGTCTTTCATTATTTTAATATTCATTTATGTTTTTGATCACCTGCTGACTCAATCATTTCTGAGCCCTTGTATTTCATTGCAATAACTAATTTCTAACACTAACAGTCTTGACTTTTCTAATCATTGTTTACTTTCCCTTTTTTTCCTCTTTTTTGTTTGGTGTCCTTGTTAATCTTATCTCACCAAATTTTTTTTCTGACATTTCAACTTTTTCATGATGGTGATTATTAATTTACATTTTACTTATTTAAACTCATTCCATTTCTTCCCTTACACAGTGAAAATTGCTGTAGAGTCCATTAAAATCCCTCAGCTAATTCCTGGTGGGTTCAGGCAGTCTGTGCAAGTTCTCGTTACTAGAGTAACATTTCTTGAGGATAAAAAATCCTGATCACCTTTCTTTGTTTTAAAGCTAGCAGCATCCACCTACCAGTGGAAACCAGTCAAAATTTATGAACTGGAATTTAAAATGGAGAAATAGTTCTGTTTCCCCTGCTTGTTTTAGTAGTTTAATAGTTTTCTTCCTTCAGGGATATACTTGGCTGCTAACCTCTGATTTCCTCCTGTCTGGAGTCTGTTAGCGAGATATTGTTGGTCAAATCCTGCATTCAAACTAGTTTCACATGTAGGATGAATCTTCACTTTACGCAGCGAGTGATTTGCCGAATATGGGTGCTCTAAAGAAGAGGAAAAGCTGTGACTTCAAGTTAACAATTGATTGTGAAAAATTTAATAACACTGATATTCTTCTAGTTTTGTGAATATTTTATGATAAGCTTTGTGAAGAATCTGTAACTTCAAGTGTAGATTAGGGTGAAAAATGGCTTCCACTTAGGTTTCTCTTTGTGTATATATTGACTGTATTGTAGCTGCACTCTTACTCATCTTACTCACGTGATGCAGTCAGTAACAAATTCAGAACCAGCGTAGACATTGCAGTACAGATTTCAGCTGGAACATGTCTTCTGAAGGAAGACTTCAGCAGTTTGACAAATAACTTGATAATTTTTAGTCAAATGATTCAATTGCCAGTTATTTCAGTTTATCTGCAGTAAAATGAAAGTGGCGTGAGGGAGAAAATTTGAAGTGAAATTTTTTGTAGTACTTCACCTGAGAACTTTGTTGCATTTTAACTGTGGCACATACCTTAAATAGCTCCACAACAAAGATCAATCTATTTTCATTCTTAAATTATTGTTCTCATTTTCCTTTTGCAAGACCTGATTGTTGAAACTTCAGGAATATCTGCAGCTTATAAATGCTTGAGAAAGCAAAACCCAGCATGCTGAAAATCTGACCTTGGTGCTTTTATTGGCTAATATTTTAATGAGTCTGATTTCTCACTCTGGAGCTCTCTACTGTAAGACTGAATCAAAATCCCATATTGTGCGTTGCTTTGGGACTGAAGTGGTACACTGACAGAGGCTCGCAACATTGTGTGCAGAGGTAGTAGTCTCTAGTACAAATTTGAACTACTGCTGGTATTAAGCTGGAGCAGTGAAACACAGTCCTAATTACAACCAGGTACTCTATTATGTAGGAAAACCAGCCCACCCCCCTCCAAGTGCTTGCAGGATGTTTCCCTTTTTTGGTCATAACATTTCTGTTGTGAAATGTTTGGAGATGATGAACCGCTTCTTGGAGTGGGAGGGGAAAAATCAGTTATGGTTTTGATCTCAGCAGGAGCCAGAAGTCAGGAGCAGCTGCTTCTGGCAGAAACACCATCCCACTTTCTGTGAGAAATGGGGGATGTGGGGGTATCCTTGTCTTGCATATAGGCACTGCTTGGGTTGCAGCAGCCCCCTTGAAGCTCACTGAGCGGTGGCTGGATGCCAGTGTGGGAGACAAGGTCTGTTGTCTGCGGATCTCCTGGCTCCGGTTAGATCTGAGCTCATGTGGGGATGCTGTTGTCCAACATGCCTGAACCTTGCAGCCACCTCTCTCAGCTGACTGGTGGGATCAACTCTTTCCAGCCAGCCTGGCTGCACTCTGGGTGATAGTGGCTCATGGCCTGCCCAAGTTTCGTACGGGCTGCAGTGAGCAAGATTGCCTCCTTCCCCAGAATTCCCAGCAGCTGAGAGATGCACATTGGGTTTGTGAGAGGCAGCAGCTCCAGAGTCAGGCCACTCCACTGCTTTTAGAAACCTGCAGAGAAGAGTGGTTCTCCCCAGGTAACTGCAGGCGCTGCTGCTACAGCTCTCTCCCAAGAACTGGCAACTTGCCTGTCTTCCAGCTAAGCAAGAGAGAGTGGCACACCAAGTGCGGTACAGCACGTCCCTCTGAGGATAACAAGGACCTCAAGAAACAATGATAGAACATATCTTTCTAATAAGATGACTACCATTACTGGTTTTTAATTTCAGGGTCTGTGGTGCTATGTAGCAGCCTAAGTAATGTTTGAGGGTATTTCAATAATGGTAAAAAAATAATCTAAAGATTTGCATGTGTGCCTGTGTACATGTGATGGACTGAAATAAAACCTCAAGCAATAGCAAGCATGCCATGAGAATGTAGGTCTTTCCATTTCATATTATTGAAAAATGACTTCAGGGTATGTTTTTTTTGTTTGTTTGTTTTTGTGGTAAAATCTTTGTCCTCATAAGCCAATGCAAAAACCATTTTGTTAGGACATGCTGTTTTTAAGTTGAAATTGCTACCAACAATTTTCAAATTTCCTTGTGCATCTTTTAAGGGCTTATTAAAAAGCTTCACCTTGGTCAACCAGGAGGTTGAATGTGATCTTTTTGTCATGATTAAATGCAAATAAATCTATAAATCCAGATTCACTAGATTTCAGAGAAGGCTTCTTGTACTGCCTGCCCAGAGAGAGTGATTGTAACTTTAAGTAATGCTTGCAAGGACCAAAATGGGAGCACAGAAGTAATTTTGCTTTGCTGATCCAGTAACAGGAGAGGCTGTTTTAGGGAAGACAAAGCACCACCAATATCAGAACATCATGAAGGCCAGATACAGTATCTCTATTTGAGTACCATTTACTCACCTGCAGGAATCCCAATTAACTGGAATTACCACCCCAATTAAGCAGCAGTCCTTGCCATTAAGTATCATTAGGCTTAATTTGATTCCTTGGGAAATGTCCCGATTAAGCGGATTTCATGATTAAGCACCTGTAATAAATGTTTTAGCTTACATCTAAAATTCTTTATTATTTCATATCTGATCTGATCACTAACATTCAAATAACGACTAATATGCCAGCTACTACTTTAGTCATTTTGTTTTATTAATTGTCTTGTGCATGCTAACTTCTTATCTTGGCTTTGCAAAGTTTTGACAAGGAATTTTTTTGCGTGGTGATTTTTTTAATGCAAATATATTCCTGTCTCTCACTGCTGTTGCTGTCTGTTTGACAGCCTGATGAATATTTTTGTTAGTATTTCTTAAGAGAGCAGCAAACCCCACATCAACACTGGTGTCACATTTCAAGGGAATCATCTCATTTGCTGTATTCCAAAGGAATCTTACTTGGCCAGCTTTAAGTTTCTCTTTAGAGGCCCAATTACATTTCATGACCAGAAACATGGACAGGAAATACTTCCAGTTCCAAACTGTTCAAATGGCCATGCATTGGGTCTCCTCTCTGAAAACTCCTCTCTGAAAACAGGTGGTGACAGGCTCTGTTATAAGAAAAACCTCTTGCCTGGTGAGGGGCCTAAATTAGGAACCACGTTTTAGATGCCAGGAGAATGCGGAGGTACCCAAGACAGCTGTAAACAAGGGACCAAACCAACCCATCCAGAGCAAGCCCAATGCTTTCTCTATGGTTAATTCACTCTATATCTCATGAAGAAAAGTATACAATATAATAAGAAATGCAGTGGGGAATTGTGGAGTCTAGTACTTCAAATACATAAAGTTAAATACCAACTGGAGGCAGCATCTCTGTTGGGTGCGGGTTGTTCAGATGTGCAGTGTACAGAGAAGTTCTTTGCAGTATAAGCTGAAAACCCCACATTATCATGGTGTCACATCTGCGGGATTTGTCTTGAATAGCAGCAAGGGCAGCGTGTTTTCCAAAGAAACATGGTATCATTGGAAAGCGTGCATTTGTGGAGCCCAGACCTTTTTTTTTATTATTTTTATTTTTGAAAACATCTCTGATTCACTGATCCAAGTTTCTCAGCAGGGATTTTTGGCTCTATGACGAAGAGCAAATGTACGATGACTTCATAGTGAAAGTTGTTAAATGCTCACAAAACCGTCTTACTTCTCTAAAGGAAGAGCTTAAGTTTACTTTTTTTTTTTTTTGAATTTAAATTTACACAGATAAAAGAGAATATGTATTGGGAAAATATATTAAAGATAGTCGAGGGAAAGGAAGTGGAGTTATTTCTCCAAGAGATTAAACTGGAAAGGAATAGAATAGAACTGAATAAGGGACTCCTTTAATCAGCTTTCTCTCTAATGGGAATATATGGAAGAAATCCTTTTTTGCATGTGTGAAAGATCAAGGGGTTTTAATCACAAAATAATGATGGGAACATACATTAATTTGTAGGATCAGAAGGCACTGAAAAAAAATGAAAGGGAGTACAAGTACTTCATGGCATTATGTACAGAGGGTATAAACATGTTGAGCTGGTGCCATGTACAGATAGTTCCTTAAGTGGACAAAAAGCAATAAGAAAGTCTTTCAGGAAGGGTAACACTTCTACAAATAGTTCTAAATATAAGCAGATATGGTTTTGGTGCCCAAAATGATAAGGAAAGCATACGAAAAAGAATAGAAACCGTTCTAAACAGTTTTCAAATCAGAGTGGGGAAGGCATTTCTCTCTACCCCTCTCTCCTTCCTCCCTGTTTCTCTCATCCACTCTCAATCTATCTCCTTATTCCCTTTCTCCTTCGCCATCTTTTTTCCCTTATAAGTATTCAGCAGCAAAAATAATATGAGAAAATTTGGCACTCTGTTACAGATAATCCTGCATTTGCACTGGTCAGAGAGAAAAAATATTCAGATTTATAAATTGCTTAAAGTAGGGTTTCCTTTTGATGTATGCATAACTCCCGTAAATGTTAACGCTAGGTCTGGGCTTCAAAAGGATAATATGCCCCTTGTTGTACTGTGGAGTTGAGACATAAGAAAATTTAGGAAATGAAAAACCCATCTGGCTCAGCAGTCCTTCTATTTATTTGGTTTTGGAGCTGTGAAGAAAAGACAGAATTAGCTCTCCCCTTCTATATTATTTTGACTGTCAAATTGTGTCTCCGTTGTTCTTTTTTTATTGGTTCAATTAACTTCTGTATCAACTTTCTTTTCTTCTCTAAACACTTATATGTAAGATGAAATAGGTCAATACTTCTCCAGTTGAGTTTTTTACATTGCTTGTTTAATGGACTTGAGAGATGGATCACTAAAATCACCTGATCTTTTATCTTCCTGTGCACTGTGTGCTTGGAGCATGCTAATGGAAAAATAAGAAAAAAATATAGTAAAGCTTTGTAATGGTTTTAGGTTCTATGAGTACGTGCATCAATAACTACAGTCTAACTATGAACTTGGAAATGATCAGATCCCACAGCTCTGGTGAGTTTTGAGAAAACAAATGTGAATGATGTCTTATTAAACTAAAATCTTTAAGCTAAATAGCATGTCCTTCCTCCTAGAGCCTGAAGTACTTAAGAATGAAGAGCTAAATGAAGTATCGTTCGGAGCTGTGGAAACAGGTTTGGCAGCTGTATAGCAGTCAACCGCACACACATGGATGCTTAGTCTCAACAGGATGGCCTTTTATAAGGACCTGAAGATGCTCTCAAGGTAAGGGGAGCAGCAGTCCACTACGTAAACTAAAGTGGCCCCAAGCTGAGACTGGAAAGGACTCCTTCATCTTGCTATACAGATATATAAATATTGACTGGGATGGTGTAGGTGTATTGACAAAGTGCAGGGGAAAACATTTTTAAGTGGATGTCTGTTTTCTTCTGTTAGGCCACCTTTATGAAAAATAGAGCTGAAAGAGACAAGTAAACATCTGCAGACTCCACATTAAGACGCATCGTAGGATTGTTTGAGACGAGGTAGGAAGGCATGAGGGGTGTTTCATACAGTGCTATTAGTTGTTCTAGTATGAGAGGTGAGATGGGAATTGCTGAACTGGGTTTGAGAAGCAGGATGCAAATCTCAGCAATGGCAAGCAGTTGTGAGAATACAGGTTGTGTAGACATGACATGGTCTTGCTGAAAACAATAAGAAGCAAAACTTCATTCTCATAGTTAAAAATGACAGAGCAGTTTTCCATTTGTTTTTGTCTCTCACAAGGGTACCTGTTTGCTAGACCAAAGACAAACATGTAATTAGCTCCTTCCGAAGAAGAATTTGCTGACTCTTGTTGTTGTTGTTGTTGTTTTTTAACAAATTTGGTCTTTCACAGTGTTTATCAACAGCAACTTCAAGGTATTAAGTGTACTTGTAACACTTTCAAAGAAGGCATTTTGGTTTTAACTGCTGATACATTTAAATATTGCCTACTCACTCAATTCCTTAAAACACAGTAAATTCTCATGACAACAAAGGTGAAGCTTTTGAAATAACTTCCTTAGCAGAAGACTGTATCTTCCAGTGATATGAGACCTGTTCCATCTGCATGCAGAAATGCAGAGGCATGACCTTTACCTTGGACATTACAGTCTTTTAAAGACAGTGCTGTAGAGTTGTCTAGGCTCACTAAAAAATAAGTAACATATTTTGCCTGGAGTAAACTGGCATTTTGGCTTGCGTGCTAAGCAATGTTTTAATATTTCTAGTGAAATCACTGAGTGGGGAGACTCCATATATCCTAAAGATATTTTAGACAGAAAATTCAGCAGAATTCTGCCTTCAGTTGTAAAGTCAGGCTGATTTCTGAGACCTCTGCTTGCACTTCCAATGAGATTTTGCACATTTGCCATTAATCAATAGAGGGTTAAAAATAATAATTTCACATGTAAACAGAAATGTTAGTGATCAAAAGGAACATATCCAGGTTACAAATATTTTTGCTAAACGTTATGTATTAATGTGTTCTTTGTTTCCTATTTTATTCTTAGTTCGGTATAATAGTTTAACAATGGCCTGAGCAGCATGATGTTAAAATGCTTGCATGTCTTCTCACCCACTGATGAACTGATCTCAGGCATTTGAATCATGAACAAGAGGTTGCTTTCTTATTATTTTTGTTCTTTCACATAATCAGAAATCCTTCTAAGGAGACAGCTTGTATCTGTGGAAAACATCTGACTTCTAAACAGACTGAGGGTTAAAAGGAGTCGCTTGGACAATACAAATAAGTAGTCATTTATTATATGCAAATATAACAGGTTGACATAAAACCCATGACTTCAGTCAACTAGAAAATAATACTGTAACAGAGATATGTTTTTGAAGTTGCTGTTTAGCTTCATATAAGGGGAGAAAATCTCCTGTAGCTCTGATGGGCTTATTTGAAACCAAACCTTTTGATGTTATAATGTGCAGTCTAAATTCATTAATCCCTCTATTAAAAAAAAAATGCCTCTTAAATGGGTAATAAACATAATAATGAAAATAACTGCCAGAAAGAACATGAGTTACATCACACTTAGTGTTCCAGCTAAAGATGAAAATGAACTTTGGAAACACAGGTTATGCTAAATGAATTTAATTTGTGTTTTGATACAGAATGTTTAAACATGTTGTTATTTCTGTCACCCGGGCTGATAGCTATTAAATGAGAACATCTAAGAACATCAAAGGAACTGGACCTTTTATACTCTTCAGCACCCCCTTGGAGATGTTTATCTGGGCTGTTATCTGGATCCCATACAAGCATTGAACAATGTGCCAGTCTCACCAAGTTACTCTCTTTTCCCAAAAGTTCTGACGCATGCATTTCCTGCACAAATGTTCCATATTTTAGAGTTCACTACAAGTGCACAAATAAAAGTGGTTTGTACTAACAGAGTTGACTGTAGATACTTGGAGTTTTTCTTCTATAAAGTATTTGAAATAGAAAAGAAAACTTCCTTCTGTTTGACTCAAACTAAGTTTCCAGATGTCAAGGTCAAAGGTTGGAGATAAAAGTATCAGGTTTTGGCCTACTCTAACTAGGCTCCAGGCCCAAATGTGTGAGATCTTCCCTAGAGGGGGATCCTTTTGTACTGGTTTAGTTTTCTTCTTCAGCCTCTCCCAGTAAGAGGTCCCATTCCATGCTGCTGAATTATGATACTTCATCTCAATCGTTAAGACACTTAAAACATGTATTTACTGTTTAACACTTGGCTGTGAGTCAAGCCTTTTAAATATCTTTTAAAAACTTTTCCGTTTTTGAAGGCTGTTAATTCTTTTCTTCCTGGGGTTGTGGTGACTGTGCGTGGGTCCTCTCGGCTGACATTACAAGATTCCTGCTCCAACTTTGCCAACAGTGTGCAATAAAACAAGAGGCCTTACAATTTACACAGAGCTTCAGAAAATGTATAAATGCTACAGGATATTAGCTCTACTCTCCCCTTGGCATTTTTTTTTTTAGCAGCTGAAAAAATCTTTGACTTTTACCTGAGAGGAGCCTGGACAGTGGTTGAGTCTACTATTTATTGATATAGATATTCAGGTTTAAAACAGTAAAATGAAGGCTGTGAGGACTAATTGTAAAGTTCAAGTCTAACTCATCCCTGGTCAAAGGGTCAGGTTTTTTGGCTAAGCTCTGAACATCTACGTGTATGAAGAAAGCATCCCTCAGGTCACAGTGGGAATGTGAAGCCAAGTGACCATGGAGGCATTCTTCTTGTGCTTATTCTCTGTGAGGAAAAAGGTGCTGCTTGGTTATGAATCGTGACTTCTCCACTCATTCTCCTCCCCTGTGCTTCCCTAGGCATCTGCATTCCCATGTGGTACACAAATGTGCATGCTCCCCACGCCTTCCCCAGCCATGGTCTCCTGTCTCCATGAATGGAAGCACGCCAATTCATCTGCATTTGGCAAAGGCAGAACAGAATTTGAGAAGTGACCAGCACCATTGCAGTCCATGTATAGTTTGAGAGACCAGATTCTTAAAGGAGTTAAGACTTCAGATTGCTGCAGAGCTATGTTTTTGCTCCCATGACCTGTGCTGAATTCCTCCAGTATACTAAGCAGGAAACAAAGGTAGATCCTCTCCAGGTACTAGAGGAATAATTGATGAAATCACTAAGGAAAATTAAACTGACACTTGCAGATGGATAACTAAAGTAAGGCAGTAAAGGCACGTGATGAAACCTAGAGCCATTGTTTACATTGGAAGAAATGTGCCAATTTCTACCTTAGTGCAGGAAAGCACTTCAAGATATCACAAAAAGTGGGGACAGAAAATACCTTTTAAGTTGCCAAATTTTGTCCCTTGTCAATACTGGGTTTTCCCCGTGTGACTGTGCGATGCTTTGTACTGTTTAGTTTTAAACAATTCATACAATAGGAACTTGACTACTTCCCTTGGATGGTAATGCTACAAGCAGTTTGAAAGGTGCTTCCTTTTTCTGTGACAGGATAATAAGGGACGTCAGATGCCTGTATGTTTGGAAGTCCCTAGAGGAAAGAGGCAGCAGGAGAGTCTGCAAGTTGCGCTTGCTGTGGAAAAAAAAGGCTTGTTTTTGTAAGCTGTCAAGAAGGACCTTGCACGAGGGCAGTGACACAGAAAGGCAAATGAACAATGAAATCAATGATGGAAACAGCTGCTGACAGAACAGGAACATTTAGGGACACTTCACAAATGGCAGATCTAGTGTGGGCTCAGGGCAGTTATCACTAACAAGTTGGTGTAGTTGTAGACATAAGACTTCCTGTGGATAGGGGACTGTTGCAGTGGGACTGTGATAAAGATGAGCTCAAAGAGACACGAAAAGGCCAGACATATAGGAATGGAAAAAATTTCCATAGTAAAATCCTGGGGTCAGGATGTGCTGGAGTCTTGCTGGTAGTAAAGCAGCAGTAGTTGTGGGCTGGGGCTGAGAAGAAAGTCTGGGCTGGATGAGACACAGACAAGAAAGAAGTTAGATAGTTTCACAATGAGGCTGAGCAATATTTCTGTACTGTACTGACATTAAGGTTGATAAACAGGATAATTATTTTGATGTTGCTAAAGCAGGGAGAAGAGAGTTCTTGCCTGTATTGCTATACTGCAAATGCACAAATCATTCCTGTGTGTTATATATATCTATTAACATTATGGTAGACTGTTAATTTTGATGGAGCCCACGTTTTAATGATTTTTACAGCTGCTATTTCATATTTTGCTTCTTTTCTTTTTGTTCAGGTACTTTTTGTTTCAGATGATTTTCTGCTGGTTCATTTTGTTTCAAAGTGGGCCCACTGCACTAAATGGTCTCACTTGAGCACCTGTGATGCTTTAACTGAATTTCCTTTCTCTTAATTTAATTCTGTTATTCTGACTTATTTTGTCCCCTTCCCCTTCTGAAATTAAACAACTTCCTATCAGGTATTTATGCCTGTCGACTACTTATTAGCCAACTCTTTTGGATAAAATGCTGCCTTTGCAAGCCCTTGAACTCAGATCCAGTGGAAGATTTGTGAACTCAAAGAATTATGTAAGGTGCAGTACAAAGCCATGTGGTTCCTTGTTTTTGTCCAACAGTAAATTCAAGAAGGAATTAATGAAGAAACCAGAGAACCCAGGAGAAGTTCAAGAATTAAGGCACAGTTTTCCTGGATCTTGGCTGAAAGAGCTGTTCCGTGCAATGCTGCTTGCTGCTAGCACTGCTTTATCCACAAGTTAAACCATGCTTCGTACCCTTCTAGTTAATGAGGTCAAACCTTTATATGCCTCCAATAGTATTTTAAAAATTAACCTGGAGTTTTGAAAGCATTAGTTCTTGATTCTTTCTGAGGCCCCTAACACTTAAATAATTTTAAAATGCATTATCTAGTTTGCTATTAGGTTTCATAAACTCTGTCCCTTTCTATATCTTTCTATTCTAAGGTCTGCTTTTAGTCTGTTACTAAACACACCTGCCAAGGGTATGTATTGTCATTAGGACAGAAGTTTCAAACCAAGCAGCTTCTGACAACTGTCTGATAGTGCAGGGTTAGTAGAAGGTATAGAGAAACTCAGAGTTAAAAAACAAAACAACAACAACAACAAATGTCTGGGATTCAACAGTAAAAATGGCAAGCCATGTGTCAAGTCAAAGTGAAGCATAGTTATATGTATGGAAGGGCTTTGCTGGGCAGTTTGACAGGAGTATGCCTTGCAAGTAGCTGGGGCAGGGGTAGCAAGAGACCAGGATAAAAAGCCAAAGCATTATGCCAAGAATCACTGCTAATGTTGCTCTGGGAGAGAGCAAGACAACGAGAGTGATTTGAGCTGAGTGCTGGTTAGGAAGAGCTTGGGACTGTGAACAAAGAACCTACTTGCTTTTAGATTCCTGCTCTGCTTGCTGTCTGTGTCAGGGACTGGAGGTGTTGTGATTTACCTAAGTCTTGGTTTTGTGTTTGGTGTTTTGCACAGTTACATTTTGAAAAATCGGCTTCAAGTGAGGTGTTTTGCTGGTTTTCTTTCTAGTTAAGTTTGCGTATTGCAGAGAAAAGGTGTTATTGTTTCCCCATCTGTTTCTCCCCTCTTGCCTCCATTGCTGCTAATGGAAGTTGGATCTGTAAAACTTTAAAGGAACTTGGCTAGGGTCACACCCTGACAAAAAGGCAGACAAAACTCAGTAACTGATGTCACTCTATTACTAGGGGAAAGTAATGATTCAGCTCAGGAGATATACATATGTATATGTTTGTGCTAATAACTACTGTTGTTTCCTTTAAAGTTTTATTTCCTCTGTTCCACGTTTTCTATGTAGCTTTAAAGTACGTTAAATATAATTGAATATACTGGCTATAAGAGAGCCATTGAATAAAAGAAAACCTACTGTTTGATCATCTCAAATAGAATAAAGGAGAAATACATTCAGCAAAGTCTTTCTGCAGATGTGTTTTTGTTTTTAAAGCCACATTTTTTCCTAGTTTGTTTTTAAGGGAAAAGCACAGGCTGTTCCAGATTTGGAAATAAATCATCAAGTCACCTGAAACAACAACAACAACAAAAAAGCTCTCTCAGCTCTTGCTTCTCTCCCAAAATGTTTCTTTTCACAAACTGGACAAAATTAATTATGTTTGAGAGAAATAAAGGATTGATAAAATTTGCTCAGACTTTCTGCATAACCATGCCCTAGAATTTGGCCTGCTTTCTCCATTAGTTTTTGGTTGATCTGTATAGACACCCAAACTTGACTGACACGTTTAAACTGGCAAGGAAGTCTTCCACTTGTAAGGTAAAGAAAGGTTTTCTAGCTTCAGCTATTTAATAACTTGTATCAAATAACTTGTGCTACTGCTGTCCACAAACTTTTCTTCCTAAACTTCCATAAACTGTGGGTGGAATCCTAACTCCACTAAAAATCTTTCAAGACATCCATGGGTTTGAGATGTCACCTTGTGATCCTTACATACATTAAGCATCTCTTCATTTGCTTTAGTCTTTTACTGGCAGCAGATTTTCTGGGCTCCTTTTTTTAAACTATTTGCCAACCTCCTTTAGAGTATGGTCACAAAATCTTTGTTAGTTGTTAAATGTTTTGCTCAAAAATTTTGCTGGTATTTGCACAGAAAACTTCACGAATACAAGATGCTTGTGTTTGCACATGCTTTCTAGGTGTATATATGGAGTTGGGTGGCTGTAACTCTGTGAAGTGTGATGGACAGAAGCTCAACAAATGCAGCAGCAATTCAGCCTCTTTCCTGATGCACAGCTATCACCCCTGCACCATCCCTATGTGTCGGTAAGTCTGCCAAATAAGTATGTGTACAAGAGGATATATTCCAGAAAATCACATTAATTTAAAAGCAGTTATCATAAAAGTCAGATGGAGCTAATGCAAGAAGTACAGTAAAAATGCATTTGTATCTTTATTTGTATCTTAACTATATTTAAAAGTAAATAGAACTAAGTCATTTCCCTTAATAATTTTCTGCTAAATAATCTAGTGTGAGTATCAATGCACATAAACTCAATGGGTGACTTTAGGCTTGTGTAAATGGGTACTTCCAGTCATAGCTCTATAATAATTATTTTCATAATTTATATATTTTCCCTTGACATTTACTAATTTTAAACATAGCCTTTAACTGAATTTTTAAATTAGTATGGGTTACACTTTAATTTCATTAAAGATCCTGATAGTTTCTGAGTGATCCCATTATATTAATCCTTCTTTAACACTGAGTTATTTACTCTTTATTTCTGTAGTTTTCTCTGGATATTATTATTCCTTACTCATTCGCAGCATCTATCCGATTCTGCTGATACGTTAGGGAAGCAAAAAGAAAATTAAATTGCTGCCCATTTCAGGCAAACAAAATGCTCTTACAAATTGGTCTGTAGCTAAAGGAGATGCAGAACAAGAAACTGTGAAAACAAACAAAATCCTTTTTATGATGAGTAAAGTCTACGAGCTACACTTGAAAACAACATGCTATAGTTAGTTTTACAGCTCACAAATGTTGAAGTAAACTAATAACCCATTGGCTTAAATCTTAAATGGCTTCTTAAACCCTTTATAAAAGGATCTCTGCAGGTTTTAGCAGTGTTTACAATTTACCACCAGCTACTTAAGTGTATAAAACCATAGAATACTTAGAGGATACGTTGTACAGTGAGCTTTTATATCTAAATTTGGGCCAGCTTCGAAGAGTCTGGAAATGCAGTTTAAAACCCTTGTGATTCATAGTGTATTCCTCTCCAAAATGATTTATGTAAAACATTTCTAAATGCTAAATGTCTTTATACTATAGAAAAAAAAATAAACACACTGTAGACAGTACAAGATTGGACAGCCAAATAAGAAAGAAAATTAATTTAATAATTATTTACAGTATTTTTCCTAACTGGAAGAATGATTTCCTCATTATGTGATGCTGCTTACAGTAACGTATGTATTACTGTATAACATATCCCCCTAGGTTGTTGGCCAAGAATAGCAACCTCCTCTGTGACTGTGCTGTGAAAGGGGCTAGGGGGTTGGGGTTAGATTATCTTTAAGTTCCCTTCCAATCTGAGCCATTCTGTGATTCCATTCTATGAAAGTTTACATGGGGAAGATTCATAAACACTGGGACAAAGAAAAATTGATCCTATGGATGTTCTGATGCTTGTCATATGTTGTAAATAGAGTTTGGCTGCCCAGCTTTGCCAACTCAGCCATCAGGTATCCTCCAAGGATTTGCTTCCCACAGAAGCATTTTCTCCCTCCACTTAAGCAGTGGCCTTATTTGCATTACTGACCCATTTTCAACCTATATATTTGCCCTTCTAATGTCACCTGCATCTACATGCTTTCTACACAGAAAATGCATCTGTTCTGTTCTGGAGAAGAGGCCCAGCAGTCCAGTGTTGCTGTGTTGAATACCAGCTTTGGGGTGACAACAGTTCAGTGACTCAAATTAGTTAGTCTGTCTTATTCTTCACAGTCCAATTACCACAGTCCTACTCAGAGTATAGGACCACATTCTTCAAAGCTACCCTGTATTTGTGTCCAATACTGTCTTACTTACGTGATCTTCTAAACGTGATATACAAGTAGCTCTAAAAATCTATCTGCAAAGCAGCATCCAGGAGTGCTAGCTTGTTGGCTCCTCCACTTGCAATGAGTTTTGAAGTTTTTTAATGATAATAAAAGTGAAAATGACTCCATCTGTTAAGAGTAATGTTTACTCTTCTGTACTAGGAAGCTTGCATCTCTCTGCTGCTTATTGTCAGTTTTACTCTGTCAGTTTTACATCAAGCAGCAGGAAAAAGGAAGCATAAAAATCAAAATGAGCTGAAAAATACCTTTCAAGCTGATTTACGGAATACAATATATTACTGAAAAGGATCTGCTTCCTTTGACGTTATCCAACCCTCCATACTGTGCATAGTTTATGGGTACGAATGGTAGGTGATTCTAAGAAAAATGCATGCTCTCCAAACAATAACAATTTGAATAGATTAATTCCAAATGCTCTAATAGTCCTTCTGTATATTGTAGAGAAATCAAAAAGAAAGTGAACAATCTGGGAGATATCTGAATTTTGTGCTTTGGATTTTAGACTGATACCACCACTGAAGTTTTAACAGTTTGCAAAAAAGCTAAGAAAAATGCCCTTGAAAATCAGGCAAGGTCAAAGACCTATGCACTTCAGGCCTTGATTTCTGCAGGAGGGCTCCAGCTAGATGCTCAGTTTTCCTGCAACATAACAAATCCCTGTTATTTGCAAGGAATCTAGACCATACAGCAGTAAGAATGATCTTCTGCTGCCTTGTTGCTTTCCTTTTTCCCTGTGGCTTTTGGACCATGTGGTTTCCCTTTACAAAAAATAGTGGAGGGGTTCTCTAAGCAGCCATTCTCCCTTTAGGATAAGGCTCACCTCTTCCGCTCCTGTTCTGTATCCTGCCATCCTTCAAAGTGAAGAAGTGGCGTCTCTGAAGTCTTTGTTGTTTATCAGTTGAGGGAATTGAATTCATTTTGCCCAAGTTGCAGACAGCCCTTCTCACTCCAGCAGCTAACACTTCCTAATTGTTAGGGTCTGTACCCACCCCAACATGCCTGAGGAAGGGCAGTCATCACCATCGCCAACACAGGGTAGAACCACAAGAAGCGCTCTGGACTGCAGAATGTAAGTGAGCACCTGGCTGTGATTGGACTCATGCGTGATATGGGATTCGGGCTTTTGTCATGAGGTGGCTGCACCCTGGTTTTGGAGGGAATGGTGTGACCATGCAGCCAGGGCACAGGGATTCTGAAGTCCTGGTATATGTATCCTTTATCATATCTACCATCTCCATGTTTTGAGATACCCGTGGGACATAGAGCCATGTTTAGGCATTGGAACTGAGCTCTCAGTAATATTGAAGATACGTGCAAAAATCTGCGTGATGGAAACAAGCCTCGAAACTATTTTCTTCTAATGCCTAGCATAGTCCATACCCCAGCTACTAGTTATCTTGTGTTTTGCTCCTTGCCCAGTTTCTTGTGCATGTGAGGCTTTTATTTGCTGTTGTTTCACTCTGAAATAGCTGAATATCCATTTCCATGATGTCTAGAAAGCCCTAGAAATCTTGATGCTGTGATCTTTGAAGTCTTACTCTTTTCCATTGCTTTTGCTTTCAAACAATACAATTTTCTTTCGCAAAGGACATACAGACTGTAGCCAAACAGCAGAAGTCCTAAGAAAAAGACTCAGCTCTATCAATTAACATTTTCAGTTCTGTGGTGACTTTTGTCCTCTCTTTTGTGTTAGATTTCACATATAAGTTTGATCCTGCTAAGTTAACGGTCAAAAGGAGATTTAATCCTACTAGTATTGATAAAAATTAGTTTTATAATTAGTGGCTTTGGATTTCACACATGCATCACTGCTTGCAGGATAAGGCTGAAACGTAGTGCACTTGTTTTTACTGTTTTACTGTTTGCTGCATGAAGAATACTTGGGGTCTGATCCATGCCCTTTCTGTTTATTGATATTTTTTGAAAAATGAACATATTATGGAAACTGTATGTAGATGTTACCAAATAGAATAGAATTGAATACAGTAGCTGAATCTGTTTTGGAGAAGGTTCAAAGACACTTGTGTGGTTTTTGTTTGTTTGTTGTTTTTCTTTTTTTTTTTTCTTGTTTGTTTTTATAGCTTTATACTGGCAGCTGCTAATTTCAAGTTATCATTATGTGCAGCTCCTGCATGTTTGGAAGAGGCTATTTAATGAAGTAAGCAATCTGTTCTGATTGATATTCAAAAAAAAAAGTCTTTTTTTTTTTTTTTTCCTTTATGAGGTATTTCTAGAATCTGAAAGGCATTTGAGAGCTAGAGAGGTGCCTGAAATCCAATGGGTATAAGAAGAATTACTGAGTTCTCAGCATTGGTCCTGTCTCAGGTTAGTTTATTATATTTGAAGTTTAGAATTTAAACAATACATTATCATATTTTGATGATTCCCACAGAAGAATGAAAATACAAAGTGCTTAAAAACAAACATAAACTTAAATTTTGGCAGATAAGTCCTTCTTAGTTAACACTTCACAGAAATTACTTGTATGTACTTGACAACAGCATACATTTTTCATAAATCTGATTCTTGTGTTCTCAGGCAAAATATAAGGAAAGAACAGCAAAAAGGAATATGACAAAGATGACATCTTGGCAAACTCACTGAAATTATTATCATCTATAGTGGGGGAAAAAAAAGGAATATCAACCCGGCATGTAACTTTGGCTCATTCTTTATTCCTCTTTCTCTTGATTCTTAGACCATGGCCAAATTTGACATTGTATTTTTTTTTTAAATGCATGAAAAGGCTACCCTCATCATCCTATCTGCTGAGAGCCTCTTTGCCTCTTTCTCAAGTTCCTTTTACAAATAAGACAAGTGGTAGCAATCATCCACCTCTGAAATGAACCCTGAAGCCTTTCCAATAACCAGAAATACTTGTACTGGGTCTTCCAACCTCATCTTCCT
This sequence comes from Cygnus atratus, assembly GCF_013377495.2. NCBI lineage: Eukaryota > Metazoa > Chordata > Aves > Anseriformes > Anatidae > Cygnus > Cygnus atratus. The sequence continues at coordinate 280,728 of NC_066370.1, forward strand.
AAATCATACTACTGTCTGCTCATATTTTATTTTATGGTATTAAATTCAGGGTGTTTGGTCCTCATTTTTAAGGCTTTACTGCATGTTCCTTTGTGAATAGTCACTTAGATCCCTTTCTTACCATGCCATAAGGTTATACATATGGTGTAATTAGTGCACTAACAAGAGGATGAAAATTAATGTTGTTTCACTCTGATCTCATTTGTGAGTAAGGCATTGCCCAGACTGCTGTTAATGACCTATTCTGCTGTTGTCCGAGGAGTACTGCTCCAATTCAAATTATCAGCAGAGTATGTTTTCAGCCTGCCTAGGGGGAAAGCCACTGCTCTTAGAAGTCTGTGTTGAACTGGCTACAGAAATAGTCTAGGATCTAGGCTATAAGAATGAGGAACAAATGCCAAGACATCCCACTAACAGGGAGGAATAGGAGAAAAAACAGGTAACAGTAGGTGCAGGTCTTCACATGTCGTCTCATGTCAGAATATACTCAACATGGTGTAAGCTTGCAGAAGGATTATCATGCAGCAGCCATGAGGAAGATCTCCTTGCTTCTCAGTTTGGAAAGGTCTTTACATTTGCAACCTTCTCTTATAATGAAGTTCATCTGGGAATTAAGGTTGCTTATTCTATGAAAGCATTGGCTTTAAATAGGCTTAGTATAAACAGTGCTGTATACCAATACTTCAGATGTCCCAAATCTTATCAGTGCATATTACAAAGCTAGGGAATGCTACACATCAGAAAACAATTTCCACTGATCTGTTGCATTTAGGGTAATCTCAGTTTTTGCTGAGTTCATCCTGTCTATAGCCTAACTTTCTGTAGCACAAAATTTACATTCTATGTAGACACTTCAAAAATAACATCTATATTTGTCTTGATTTTGTTTTATTTAAAAGCTATTTCAGATTGCCCATGCATATTTTTGTCCCATATCACTATCAGGACTCTTAAGCTCAGAATATATTATTGGTTTCTTGATGTGTTATGTGTTATCTGACATCTGCTTTCTTTGTCATGCCAAATCCTCCAAGCAATATTTTGAAAGACCTGAAAGATATCTTAAGTAGTAAATATCTTCTGGCAACAATACTTAATTTCATCACTACTCTTAAAAATTTTGTCTGCATGTTAATTGCCTTCTGAGTTTCCATACGGTCTCTCCATTGGTATTTAGGATTTTTTTTTCTCTTCTTTTTACTAGGCACATCATGTAGCTGATGCCATAACTTTTAGAAAGATATAAAAAGGTAATAATCTTTGCGATTTCCTCTCTCTTATTCCCTTCAGGCCAACCTCTTGAACAGAAGAAAAACTAAATTGTTGATGCATGAGAAAACAAATACAGTGCCACAATATGTACTGTAGTTTGAGTTTTTCTCTATAACACTTCCTTAAAAATGCTGTTGCATAGTTATCCTAATTACACGGTTGCTGTCTGACCAACAAAAGAGTTCAGCAAAAAAATCTTTCAGCAATTCTCTAAAGCCTGCATTAGACTTTGATTTTTTTTTCTAGCTCTGACCTTAACCTGGGACTGAAGGTTATCTAAAACCAGAAAAAGACTCAATGATGTCTACTCTGAATTTCCTGCAGTAATAAACTTTAGTATGCTTTTCCTAAAGACTGTAAGGTCTTTTACAAAGCCTGGCTGAATGTCTGTCCAGGACTTCAGTTTTCCGATTCACAAACTGGGTTAGTAACTGGATTTGAGATCTGCAGGTGCCATGTTCCAAAAGGTAACAAACATCATGGTCCATGTGTTTATTTCAGTGTTAAGAAAATGTCATATTCCACCAGCTTTTGCTTGGAAGTATTTATCTATGCAAGCCTGAAGGGAAGCGCAAGGAAAAAATAGCCCTTTTGTCCTTCTCAGTAGTGCATTTTTTTACTGGCTAAGGACTGTGTGGATTTAAGGTTCACAGGCGCAGCTATAGGATGCTCTAGAGTCCTCCTGACACCAGACATCTTGATTAGAGGACCCATTTCAGCCTGCTGTGAGCAGTCCTGCTTCCAGATGCTGGGCCAGCTATACAAGGAAGACCAACTAGGTGAAAATGAGATGGCATCATCTGGCTGATTTGTTTGCTTGTCTTTCCTTTCAGCTTCCCAGAAGATCTTGTCTTGCGTCAGACAGTTGTTTTTCTGTAAATGAATTACTTCTAGCATGTCACAGGCAAGGAAGGAGTTAAAAATAAATATTTGGGATGTAGTTAAGTGATTTTTGAGATAGAAGCAAGAGAGCTGGGCCTGTGCTTTAGGACAATCAGGAGCTGTGGAAATCCAAAGGGTAGGAACAAAAGCGAGCTGTTCGCCCTCTATCTATCCACCTGGTCTGCTCCAAAAACACCGTGGAGACATACCTCATAGTCTGAGAGGGAAACAAAAATCCATTCCTATGAATCACACTTTCACATTTTCCCTTTCAAGTACCCAAGAATTCAAAGAACTCCACAGCCCAAGCACAGTGTTCTTTCAGGATATATTTTTTCATTTCTCTGCATTTCTATAACACTTAATTAAAAAATAGACAGGAAACAGCGAAGGAGAGGGAAGTAGGAATTTCAGGAAGGAGTGATACACCCATGAAAAACATAGAGAAAAATCCCTCTAAAGCTGAATGACCCCATTTCATAGTACATGCCGGTTTCCAAGCCAATGGACAAAACAAGCTCAGATATCCCCTTGGGGGAATTTTAGGCTGGGAAGTGAAAACGGAGTGTGTGGTGATGTGTGTGCTGGAATCCGGCGTAGTGAGAAAAGAGACAGGTGTCTTGTTTAATAAACATGGGCTAAAAGTGTGAAAGCTGCATTAATTTGGTGTCTAAGTCCTACCTACCTCGCCATTTCACAAATTGTCTCTTTCATATGGATATAGAGTTGACCTTGCGGGCTTTTAGGCTTCAAGTGAACAGGGTCACTCAGGGCCCAAGCCACCGCTCAACCTCCCCCACACATACCCCAGTTATATCTTTTTACTATCTCTGCTGGACACCGCACCTTTCTGTAATTATAAATGTCTGCTTTCTGTCACTTCAAAGGTTTCCCAGCACTGGGATTCCTTCTTCAAAGACTTTACATCGCTGAAGAACCTCTGTCATTGACAGGAGGTCCGTCTTTGAAGTTTTTCATGCAATTTATTGATTTCCCCTTTTTAGGATGTTCATATTAGAAAATATTTCACTGTGTTTGAAAATCCGTATATTTTTGTGTTGTTGAGGGGCTACCTCTTTGAAGAAACAACACTGTTGCAGCAGTGCCTCCGTATGAAGAAATCTGATAGAGTATCTGCTGTATGCTTTATGTTCCTTCAAGCTCTCAATTTTAGAAACTACCTCTCTTTATTTACTTTCTACTTGGAGGTTGTTTAGGTGCTTAGGTAATACAGCTTCACACTGATTTATGTGAATAGGCCTAATTTAATGGTCCTATCTATGTACTTAAAACTTTTCATATGCTTAATATTCTATTGAATTACCAATGAAAAAGTGAAAATAATAACTTCAGCTTGAGCAAATGAAAACAGCGTATGCATATTTAAGTGGCAATTCTTTGGAAATGTAGTTGTACTGGTTTTCCCATGTGTCTGAATTTTCTTAAAACAACAGAATTCTACATTTCTATATAGGTATATATTTCTATATATTTCTATATACATTTCTATATGCTCTCAGGTAACCATCAGTAATTCTTCATTAAATTGCTGAAATGATTTGTGTGAGCACTTGCTGTCATCTTTGGTACAAACTCCTGTATACAACTTTGGTAAAACTTTGGTTCAACATAGACTGATTGAAAAGTGATTGAAAGTTCACGGAAGCTGAGAGGCAAATAACGAACACCCAGTGGGTAGAAAGGTCTTCAGTCCTCTGGCCATTTCCAAAGCACTCTCTGATTCTGTTCTAATGGGCAATTTTGACAGCTTGTACTTTTGGATACTCAACTTAAGTCACATGAAATTTTTAGAAGGATTTGGCCTTCCTGTATGTGTGTGCGTGGGATGTGTGTTTGTGTTTGACTTTTGTTGTTTTGTTTTCCTTGAGGCTTGACTTGAATTCCTTTATTTCTGCTATGGAAGCTCTTCTTGTATATAACAATGGGTATAACAATGGGACTTTTGCTGAAACTGTCTGCAAAATGTTTCTGAAAATTAAGCAAGTTTGGACATTTCAAAGGAGTGATACCTTAAACTAGTCACTAGTTTGCTCATTTCAATTTTTAACACTATGAAGATTTCCAAGGACTTGTCTTCTGAAAATGTTTACCTTGTGAGGTGGTTTCCTGGGTAAGTTCACGTTGCTCATATATTCTTAAAAGGAAACTTTTGACCTTGGATTATTTCAAAGGTCTGACTGTTTCTAAGTATTTCTTTATTACTTGTATGCCCTGAATTATCAAAGTCCATTCTGATCCACTGCAAACCAATGAAAATAACCATTTGGGGTATGTATGTCACTGCATAGAACGTTCTTGAATAATCACACTGTGTTTTAGAACGGAAAGTATTTTCCCCTCGTGATCTGTTTGACTTTAGGCACACTCAAAGGCTTTCTTCCAATGTCTCATTGGAAACGATTGCAATAGTTGATTCCGTCCAAGAGATGTACTGTTAACATGGAGCTGATCTCCAATGATATGACAATTCTGGACTCACAGCATGCATATGGGTGGGCCCTACATCACACACACAGTGAATCACCTGTAATGAGGAAGCATCAGATCTGTCATGCACATGGATTGTATGCAGAGAATGCATTGGAAGTGTGGTGGATGCACACACGAGGTGTGTGGGGTGTATTTTGTAGGGCCATCCTGGATACTCCTTGTTGTGTATTCCTGTGCTGTAGAGGCAAGTAAAGCAGAGTGGGTGTTGCCCCAGAATTCCTCACTTCCGGAAAGCAACTGGTTCAGCTGAGCTGTATGACACAGGAATGGATGGCTGAATGGCTGAAGTTGTAGATTTAACCAAAACTCACTGCAAAAGTATATGTGTGGCTGCATTGCTTAGAGCTGTCACATATGTTTAAAGGAATATGGTTTTGAAAAGGCAGAAAGATGTTTTATCATTCATACAATACCTGGGCAAGCAGCCATATTTTTATTTTTATATTTTTTTCCCACTAAGTTTTAACAGATTCGTTTAAAACTTGGATAGGGATACCTTTTATAGGTGTCGCACCAAGAGAATATCCTGAGTTCATGCTCAGAGATAGGAGATTACTGTTTTCCACAGCTGCTTTAAATGCTTCATACCTCTACAGACTTAATTTGGCAGCTTCTGCTAAAACTACCTGCAAAGTTGCTGTTCCTGAAGTTATCCTGATTTCAAACTCTGCTTTACTAAAGTAACAGAATGACTTCGTTTGTAGCCATCTGGAGCCGACTTCTGTTGTTCATATACCAAATTGATCTGACACTGGGGTAGACAGGGAAACAGTAACTTATCTCTTTGTGCATATTTGTGATGTTCCAGCTGAGTCTTCCCTTCTTACATTTTCTGAATATTGTCTAAAATAATATGCCAAATTATGGAATTGTTACTCTTCCACTGCTACTCAATTAAAATGACTCATAGTATATGATAAGACCTTTAGTCCTTTCAAGTCTCCATCTGCAGCCAAAGGGACTCTTCTTGCTTGTATTCATTTTCTGGGCTTGTGTAGTGCAGAAGTACTTGCATCTGCTATATAAAAAATAAATGACCAACCCTTTCTGTGTCATCAGAAAGCTTTAATGACACTAGATTTTAACAAAGAAGGATACTTATGTAAATTTGATTAATATATTTTTATTTCTGGTGAGTTGTCATTGGCATTTCTTTAAAATTAAGGAAAGAGAGGAAGTAACAAAAGTTTGGGGTATATATTTATCCATATGTTTACAGTGTGCTTAGTATAATTATATAATGGCTGGCTGCTTGTAGTGCTCTTCTCTGTGTATCACTAACGTGATACTTCTTTCCTTGTCACTAGATTTAAACTGTAGCATTGTAAGACAAACATCCTCCTTCAGCTATTTCCATTATACTGCATACTATTACAAAATGAAAGGGAAACGTATTTTGTCTCTTTATATATTATAAAAATAATGAAGAGGATAATTATCAAGGCTGTAGTGCAATTTCTTGGCATTGCTGTCAGTTACAAACTTCTTGAGCTGCATTCCTTTGGTATAAAATGTCAAGAAAACCCCAAGATTGAAATACAGTCATCTAATTAATTTCTCTCTATTATTAGTTTCATGGCTTGTGTCTGTGTGGAACACTCACTGATAGTTAATAAAAAGAAAATGAAACATAGTCCAGTTTTAGCTTTTAAGTTCTGAATATCTTTTCATGGCCAACCTTTCATTGTGCTGTTAAATACAAATTAACAGACTTTATTAAAAAGAAAAAAAAAACAACTGAAACTTTAAGACTTTAAGTCTGGCATTCTGTGCACAGCCTTGCTGTTTTATCATATCTCTTTTCACTAATTCAATTCAAAGCTGAATGTTTAGATTTGAAGCCTTATTGGTATTGCCAGTTTATTGTTGTGCATCATTTCTACTACAGCCATAGACTACCATGTTGTCTGAAGCCCTCTGGCTTCTTACACTGCTGGACCTTAACATTTATTATTTTGTATAATCCTACAGATTATACAATGGGGCTAATAGTATCCATACTGTTTTTAGAATAACCAACCACTTTCCTCATTTTTAGTCGTGGAAATTGCATTAGTAGAAATGCCAAGAAAGATCTACATCCGGATTTATCACTTGTTTTTTCTTCTTTTTAATATTAAAAGGAGGCTGTATGTATGGTATCTGTGGGTGGTAGCTAGCTTGTCTGAAGGTGGGCACTTGCTACTACTTAAATCTCTTGCTATTAAGAAATACAGGTGGAGTCTATGCAAGTCTGTGCAGAGAACTGAGAGCAGGGACACTATACGGTGTCAGCAGGAGATGAAAGAAGGACTGCAGTTCTTATTTTGAGGGGAAAATCAGAAAGACAGGAATAACCCTGTTGTACAGCCCTGTAACTACTTGGGGATTGCAGAACCAGTCTCTAAGTTACAATTCAGCTGTGCTGTACAAAGATGTGGGAGATCCAGTGAATCCCACAAGCCCAGTAACTCACCCAAGCTGAAACTTACTTATTTTGGTACTGACAACTGCAAAAGTTCAAATTTACAGCCTAGCTCCTTTAAGAAATGTGAGAGTTCTCCCTTTTCACAAATAGCAGTTGTCCTAAAATTTTGATGCAAACTTGTAAATCTCTGTTCTTTTTTTCTTTGTTCTGGTTTTTGTTTTGTTTTGTTTGTTTTGGTTTGTTTGTTTGTTTTTGCTTTTCCTCCTGCTCAGTCAAGCTCTGTGCCATAACACTAGAGTTCTCCTAGCAAGAGCGTTATGATGTCTTGTATTATCAGTCAAGCATCTCATGTTATCTTGTGGGGAAAACCAATCCTGTTCATATGCTGGTTTTACACAAAGATATTTGAGCTTCAGAGGAATTAAATAACTTGCCCAAATCCATGGAAAAAAGCTGTGGTGAAAGTGTCCATAGCTCTTAAATCAAAAGTTAGAACTCTAGCACTTGCATGGTCCTTTCTGCTCACATATTGCTCCTTTTATGGCATTAAAAGTCAAACCCCAAAATGTTTTGGTTGAAAGTGTGGTCCATTTGGACCTCATGGTAGTTACTAAGGAAACTTAAGGGAGGCCAGGATTTTACAGCTGGTAGTTTGGGTGTTTGATGTTAACAGCACTGGTTAATGCAATACATTCAACACAGAAATTGTCCGGTCTTATGCTCTTGTCTTTTATTTGAACTAATGCCATTTAAATGTTCTAGCAAAGTCTTTTTTAGAGGGGAAAAAATCTCTCTGACTAAATTGAGTGAAAATCTGGAAATGTTGAGGGTAAAAAATCATGTTTAAAACCCATGGCATCCTTCCCCAGTTTTACCCTAGACCAGATGTTCTTACTAAACTTCTTGTCTTTTTTGCTTTTCTTGTTTTTAAGTGAAATCATATTTTTTCAAAATTCCCTGCAAAAGTTCATTAGCATTGATGAGTTCTTCTTTCCATGCATGACACTGCCTCCTGCAGGCTAAGCTATAAGTGCTCAATATAACTATGGCAGACCATAAATAATGAATATACCTATCAGGGCTTTGCAGGATTGCTTGTGACATGAACATAAAACATTCTGAGAGTAGGAGAGGCAATTGCTTAGTATTGGTTGTTTAATTGTCTGATTTACAGAGCAAGTTGAGCTTGGGTTTGGGCCATACAGGGCAGTAGTTAATGCTGGAGGTTTGTGCCTGGGTGAGTTTCACTCCAGTCTGGGACAGACATTTGTGCAAAGAAATCAAATGTTGTTTTTGTTCCTCCACTGCTATTGCTGCTGTGCTGCAAATCCTCTGAGTTCTTCTGAAATCAGTGAAATAGCCGGCTGTATACCTAAAATGGTTGGCAGCATGGCAGGGAGCTGCTGCCAGGTATTCCTGGTACGTTTGGCAGCTCAAATGAGGAATGAGTTAATATCTTTTTCCAGGGCTCAGTGTTGCATTTAAGCAGAACCCTGCACTGGAGGGAGCCGCATCCCTTCAGTCATATTGCCTCAAGGAATCATGCCTCAAAATGCAGAAGCCCTACTAGGTGTCCTGGCAGCCCAGAGAAGTTCTCCCTTTGCTGCTCCACTTCAGGGGATGAAAAATCTTTCTGCTTGTATAGTCAGCCAGCTCTGGTAGCCAAAACATTGGGTGAATTTCAGTCATGTTCCTGCTTTTCCCTCACCTTCTCTGTCCTTCTGTATTTGTGTGCTGTAGTAGAAGGGCATAGCAGTGGACCTTGTTCCTTCCCTATTCTCTGGTGAAACAAATCTGTAGGATGTCTGGACATCAACTGATCTTTAATTTGGACTCTGCAAAGAATTGTGAAGAGTACTAGATGTCAATAGGAAGAATGAAATTTAGCAAGGTCATTTGCTTGTTAGGTCCATAGATGAAAATGGTGGTGCATGCAAGTATCCATTTTATTTCACATAGTCCATTTAGTCCAATGACTGGGAGGAGCCAGAAGCACCTGCTACAATCAGCCTCTACAATCACCAGCTACAGAATAATCTGTTTTTAAAGGATGTTTTTCTCTAACATTTAGGAGACAAAAGCTGGATTCCTCCATGAAGTTGAAGGTTTATCTCTTTCTCAAACTTCTTATTGTCACAGTCTAGAGGTACCTTCAAGTTGTATTTGTCAAGTTCAGTAAACATTTTGAAATAGATGTGAGAATCTGTACTTGGATTTTCCAAAGGCTGAACGTTTATTTTGGTTGAACTAGTGAATGTCTGGAGCCATGCTATTGCAGTTGCTTGAGTTACTTGTTTAACAGTGATGGTGTGCAGGAAAACTGATGTTCAAATACACTCTTGAATGATGAAAAAAAAATCCCCTAATTACAATAAAGAAGTCTAAAACCCTTTTAAATCTTAGGCAGAGTGATCTGGGTTTAGGAAGGAAACCCAAAAATGAAAGTAGCCCAACTTGTAAACAGAGATTGTGTTAGGGTCTGTTTGGAAAGTACATTTGGAAATGCACTATGTATTCTATCATAAAACAAATCCTGAAATCTGTGAGGTTATATGGAATGGTTCCCTGATCTGAGCATGGCATGGCTGTTTGCAAACGACTGTTCTGTGTATTGTGCTTTGCCAAGCTCATTTCATGTGATCTTCAGTGTGCTACGGGCTTAAAGTGCTTGGTCATTATTTTTATCTCAGGGAGTCTGTTGATTTTATGATATGCGTTCCCCTTATGAACTCTTCAAGTCTAATTTCTTTGCTTACCTTCAACTGAGGCATTTCATAGTTATACAAATATGTGTTTATCTCTTTCTCTGCTTGAGGCTGTTCTAAACTGCCAGGATCTCATGGAGGGCTAATTTCAGTAATGTGTAACACTCTGAATGCATCTGCAAAGGTGGCAAGGGATAAAACATAGAAAGTGCTCTGTAGTGCTTTGGGAAGGGAATACCAGTGAAAAACAGGGACAAGAATGTCAAAAACAAAGCAAAACAAAAAACAACCAACAAAAACAAAACTGCCAAAGATACCTCTGACAGATTCAGCATAGATTATATACAGGCTCTCTGTCCGCCTGGCATGAAAAGCTGATTATCTTCAGGACTTGGTCTGTGTATGTAATTTATAACAAAAGTCACTGCCTAAATGGCTCTCCTGAGTTTATTTCACTGTCTTCTGATCTCAGCTGGCACAGTGATCATCTCTGTGAATCCACTTCGCAGTTGTCCATTTTGTTGATTCTATGTTACTGTTTCCCCAAAATAGAGGACTTTTAATTTCAAACATCGTTAAATGTCTTTGCTTGAGAATATTGGCTACTTTCAGTATACCTTTGGATCCAATAGCTGATACCCCAGCTCACCATCTGGCAGTTGATTTTCCTACCCTTGTGCTTATGAAAAAATAGTTTGTCAAGAATTAAAATGAAAAGAAAGAATTTGACGTGTTATGGATAACTTTTCTGGAATCTCCATGGGAGTAAGTGGCAAGACAGCTGATCTGGTTTTGTTTATATTGTTTTGGAACAATTTCTACGTATCATTTAGGTCTCTTACTTACCATTTGGGACCAGTTTAGACATGTCAACAATCCCTTTGACCTCAGTGAGACAATTAAAATGAATGGGTGTTAGTTGGCTTTAGATTACGAGGTGCTGGGTTAGAATGAAGCAGTAGCAGGTTTGCCCTCTCTTCCCTGCATACTTCATAAGAGTGCATAATAAATTAAAAATAATTAAATAATAAAAATAGAAAATGCTGTGGCTTGCTCTTGGTGTACCAGAAGTGGCTGCTGGAGTCACTTATTGTGTAAAACCAAAGTCAGTGCTTTCCTTCACTCTGGAACCTTTACTACTTTATATTTGTGTTTCTGTTATCGTGAAGCAATAGTGAGTAGAAATGCTATAGCCTGTAATTTTTGTGATCTGCATTTTTTTGATGTGCATTTTAAATGGGTAAATGTACGTATAAATATACAGAAAGGAAAGAAGAAGTAATTTAAAACATAAAGTATTTTAAATTCCTGGTTCCTGTGGGGCATGGTTTGAGTAGATAGGTCTGCACATATATAAATAAGGAGTGTCATCATATAGCTTTCATTTTGAAATTATTGTTGCATCCAAAAAGAAATGAGAATAGTCCAGTACTAAAGCAACAGGATAGTGAAATTATCCAAACACTTGAAATTTCAGCATACCTTTGTACAGCAGTAAAGGCAATATCCAGAGCCTGTATTCTCACTTGAATGATTATGACAATAAGATTGAGAAGTTTGAAATGAAACTTCCTCATAAGAATGACTGTAAGAGCACAGCACTAGCTGTAGGATAGCTGCAGATGTGAAAGTATGTCTCTCCAAATTCAGTGTTGTTTTAATGCTAAACATGTTTTTTCTCTTATCTGCCTCACTACGCTGTATCTTCTGAGCCGCTATGCTAGAGTTGGCTTTAATAAATACAAATAAAATAAAATTAGACCCTTGCCTGTAAAATCTGAGATAACTGTAAAACTGAAATGTAGCTGCATGGCTCTTAGCCAACCTACTGGAAATGAGAAAGGGACATTTTAAAATTTCTTCTTAGTATTTCTATTCTGATTCTAATCAAAAGCTTGAAGATAGAAGAATGTTTGTTTTGTTTTTTATCCCAGATGGTTTGAAACATTAAAAAAAATACAAGACTGGAGTCTGGCATTGCTGTAGTCCAGGTAAAACAGCAGGAGCTATTGTAATACAAGAAGAAGGATTCAATAAATCTGAAACCGTTACAGCCGCAGTGGGGTACTTTCAACATAATTCCTATTTCTTTGGGAACAATTTTGTAATTTAAAGTATTTATTTATAAAGTAACTGTCAGAAAGAAGTAAAAGTGGCAGTGTTTTCAGTTCTTAACTAGTAATCATAATTTAGTTCAATTCAGGGTAGAACAGCTACAGTAGCACATGAGAAGCGTAAGATAATAGCACAGTCTTAGCTGAGAATACAGAACATCTTGTATTTCTAATTGCATCCATCTTGTAAATGAACACAAACTTTAATTGAGCAAAAACTTATTATAGGAATCACTAGCGAAAAAAAAGCTCTCTTATGAGCCTTAAATAGGGTAGATGGTATTTGTCACAAATCAAATTTGTTCTTTTATTTTGGTAAAGTGAAAATAAATCCATCAGCAAAGCTTTTTGGAGCTACAAATATGTTGGATATGTCAGTATTTCCATCCAGTAAGAAACTATTTAATAACATTTTTCAGTGTAGAATTCTGGGTATACAATATAATAAAAATTGGTATAATTTAGTCCATTTCCAACACATTATAGAAAGATTATTAATAATAAATTTGGAGCAGTTAATGGTTAACAGTGTATCTTGGGTAAATAAACTTCAAGATCAAAGTCTGATTAATTAATAGCAAAATAATACTATGAGAAGGGATTGAATGCTTCAAAGCAATGAATCTCCTTTGAGAAATACCAGACAACTTCTTCGATCCTAGCCAGACAGTGGAGATATCAGTAAAACCCTAGCAAATAATATCCCATGTCCATTGGAAATGTTATTGAAAAATATGTGCTAAGCAATGATGCCATTTATTTTGAAATACATTCCAAACAGCATTTGTTTTTCCTCTGGTGAGACAAAGCTAGAGGATGGATGGCGAAACAATGCAACCTGTATGAAACACAAAAGTATTAAGATTACAATTTATTGCACGTAAATGTCTTGTATACAATTTTACAAAGTAGGATATTCCACAGAGAATTTAAAATATAAATAAAAAGGGGTAGAATTAAATATATATATATTTATATAAATATATATGTATAAATATATACATATATATATATGAATCTGCCTTTGTAAGGTACTCTGCAAAGTTGGTAAGCTGGGCTGCTTAGAGTGGTAGGTAGATCAGGGTATTGGGACTCTCCTCCAAGCTTAGCAAGATCTGACGCCACCATTCCCATCCTTCATTTTTAAAAGATTTTAACAGCCCTGTGGGGTCACTGTCTAGGCATATTTGTTTCTAGTTTAATTGCTTTGTGTCACAAAAAACTGCTAGATGAGTGGTGTTTCTAAACATGTAGACTGGATAAAACTACCCCAACAAATTAGCTAATTATACTATATGCTCATCCAATTTCAGCATTTCACACTTTGCAAAAGAGTGGGCAAAGTGTCATCTACCATGTCAGCTTCTATACACTACAGTCATTAAATCCAATAATAAGCTTGGATGCAAATGTGACTAAAATAATTTTATAAAGGAAAAACTCCTAGAAGAGGAGCTCATTCGTTGTCATACAGCTGAATCCTGTTTTCACAACAACCGTGTATATTCACTTACTTCCGCAAATCAGCATGAACACTGGGAGAGTCAGAACTTGCCTATAATTTGATTTGTTCACGGAGTCCAGGGGTACAGCTATTCCAACAACATGGATTACATCCTTTTTACAGATGGAAATTGAGCAGAGGAGCACAGCTATTTCATAATAGCTCCCCTTGTGGACAAAGTGTTTTGAGATAAAAGATACTTTAGTCTGGAATAATTAGTGCACTGATTATTCTAGAACAGAATAAGTGCACTAATTATTCCTACAGTGTCCACACAGGGACAAACAGAGGGCTATTGAAGAATGGCTTATTCTGCAACAGCTATTCTGGTCCATTTCCTCATATGGGCAAAACCTACTGCTGTTGTCAGTAGGTAATGAGTGTATAGATGGAGAATGTGGATGGATTGCATTAATGATCTCTTCCAATTAGTGTTTCTTTGTGCTTCACTTTTGTTCATGTGCAGAGTTAATTGCTTAAAGCTCCCTCAAGTCAGGCACATTTCTAATCCAAACTTCCCAGTTCTTAAATAGAGACCCGCCAAATTCTTCTGCAGGTGACCCACCACCAGCCAGCTGCACGTCATTGCTCATACGTGACTATGTAAGTAAAATTGTTGATTTTTTGCTGGAACATATTTGTTTTCTTCTGCTATGTTTTAAAGGTTATGGTGCTCTGAAGCCCTTTTATATGTTTTCCTAAGAAAAATAGTTTGGAAAAATAGTTTTGCAATAATGGAAAATACTGGAAAATTCACCTATGTGATTATTGTTTCAAGAAGACAGAATATCTATCTGTGTGGAGAGCTGAGGGAGTTACAGACAGAAGAGTAAGAGAAGGGGCTGTTAGGTACCAGACTGTATTTGTCCCTTATATTAAATTAACACTCAATATTCAGGCAGTGCTTCATATCTTTATTTCTAAACTCAGTACGCTTTTACCCAGGTCCCAAAACCTGGTACTGACACTAATGTCTCTGGCTTATTTGTCATGAGCCCTTTTAAGTTTAGAAGTGCATATTTTTCCAGAAGAGACTTGATCCTCTGCTGGACTGTGAAGGCCAAGGCACAGCTCTCCTTGCTTCTCTTGCTGACAGATGAGAGAAATGTGCTGCTGGTCCAGGGAGGAGAATGGGGCTCGCCGACATCAGGGATCCCAGCACCATGTCCTCACCAGGTGCACGATGAGGTTAGCAGTTATTAGTTTTCAAACCAAACATGAGAGCAACTTTAGGGAAAGATTTCAAATATGCCACTGATCTTGAGCACTTAGTCTGAGGTTCCTGAAGGTGATCTCAACCTGGACCCTCAGGAAGGGAGATGTAAATAATCAGTGGCCATTTAAAAAGGAATTGCCAGGCAAATGCAGCAGTTTGTTTGTCTACATTCTGTCTAGTTTCTGTTTGTGTTGTAGAAACTGTGGCCCAAGCATAGAACTGAAAGTAATAGAATTCGTTTTTCAATCCTCGAACTTACGCAACTCATTTAGCCTTGTGGAACCTCATTTCTGCATGCGTGCAGTGGGTGGAACCTAGAGGTGAAGAATGACAATACAAAGGGTTTCATATATTTACAAGCAAATTATGGGGAAAGAGTTTAAGCATTTAAAAGAATGGAAATTGCAATGCAAGAGATGAGTGAGGAACAGAGTGGGACTGTGCTAGAGCGACCGAGATTTGTGTGTAATCTATAAGAATGGATTAATGCTTGTTTCATTACAAAAAGCAGTTTATAAAGTACTGACTATGATTAAGGCCTGTGATAGAATAGTCTGAAAGATAGCAATGTATCTGTTCCTCCAGACAATGTGGCTTTTAGAAGCATCTTTCCCTCAGTGGCTAAATTTTCCAACTAAACTGACTACTACATTGCTAGTTAAAATTAGGTTTCACTGTGCATAACCTTTTTCTACGAGTGTGTCATAAAACTGTAATTTAGGTGATACTAGCTTGCAAACATGAGTTAGCAATATGCTCAAACTACGATTTCAATAGAGCAAATTCCAATGCTTTCTCATCATGGGTGAAGTGCAGCCTCTTAAATGAGACAGTAGATGATTATATTTAGAAATCTGATTTTGTATAAGAGAGAGGAGAATACTAAGAGTACGTTTTTTGTCTGCTTGTCCTTCCTCTGTTATTGTGCAGTTCTGTTTCTCTTTCCTCTATGCAGTTAACAGTGGAACAGGATGCAGATGGGGCCATAACTAGAATAATTCTATAAATACTCTTTTGGTGCCAAACACTGGAAAAATACCTTATTTCTCTTCATGTTGAGGTAGAGAAATGAGCTGTTTGGTTCAACAGCAATTCGGGCAATAGAAAACTATTATTTTATTACCTTAACCATCTGAATAAAACACTGTACTACAGCATTATGTCTCAAGAATACAATGCCACTTTGTCACTAAAAGACTAAGACATTATACATGTTTGCAGCTGCAAAATTGCTCGTAGCTTGTCCAGTGGCTCCCCAGCTGAAATAACATTCTGAAATATAGCAAACCAATGGATTCTCTGGTGAACTGTCTCCTCAGATTTGCAAGGGTAAACAGAAATCCAAACAACAGGGAGTTGGCTCAGATCACATCCAGACAATTTAGGGAACTGTCCTGATCTTTTGTACTCTTTCTTCCCCTCCAGATCTTTTATGAGACTCAAGGAACAATCCTTTTCTATATTTTTGGCCATTACATTCACTGAAACCCACTCTAACCAAATGTGTAGGTTTAGGCTTTCTCTACAGAACCTCACTGGGTTATGAGATGAATTTTGCATTTCCCAGTGCAGAGTCACTCTTATCAGGAATTTTGAAGGATGGAAATCCTTCCTGTGTTTGGGGCAGCCCTGACAGTAAAGGGAACTTGGTTTACTCTTCCCCTGTTGGAGGTTGCCACGTAATGTTTGTGTCTTAAAGTACACTAGATGACATAACTTCATGGAAATACTTAAAAGATTGGAGATAGGGGTGTTTTCATGGTGGTGCAGCAAGGACAGAAGGTGGGTGACAGGAGATGGAAGGAAGAAATGCATCCTTATTACTTGTAGAAAAAAAAATGCAAATTTTGTCTATTGTTACCTTTCCTATGTGTTTTCTTTTTCTTGCTCTCTGAGTGCAAAGATTTTCATACTTGTGTCCCCATCACTATTTAAGATCTCAGAACAGAGTAGAGGGTCTGACTCTTCTCAATATTCATAGGTGTGAAGCTGTCTTCACACATGCCTGGTAGGCATGAAGCCCTACCAAGCAGTCATGGGAATGTGTTCCTGCTCCACTCTCTTGGTAACGTTACATGTTTTTATACAATCAGGCCTTAGGGTGCCACAGATTCCTCCTCCACAATGCTGCTGAGCTCAGCAGTGCTGTTTTGGTCTGCATGAGTTTTAACTTGGAGAGAGGGAGGCCGAAGAAAAGAAACAAAGGTGACTTCTTACCAAGGAGTTGCAAATGATCAAACGATCTTTGCCAAACTAATGATCTGCAGAGTCTAGAACTACAGAAAAGAGAGGGGTTTCTTTTTGCAAACCAAAATTTTTTGTTTGAAGTGGTGAAAGCACTGGGTCTGCTGCTTTCCTGTGGGCATTCCAGTGGTGTCTTTCTTTGGAATTTATAAGGTTTGTACTGCTTTTAAAAAGAATTTCTCTTATAGAAATAGGAATAAAGCATGTTACTTTTTTATTGTTGTTGCCTATTGGAGATCAGTATAGGCTTTTGCAACCAAATATGAATTATCTCAGAGGGTTTTGAACGTACATTGCTGACAGGGTTAAATAGCTTTTCTTCCTGAAGAGGGAAAATTCTGCTCTGCAGTGAGCAGAGACAAGTGACGTTATGCAGCTCAGGTAATGTGGACCTGACCTTCTCATCAGACAGCAGTCTCAGCAGTCTCTCAATTGCTTGGGTTTTGACAGACTGACAAATTTAAAGCAAAGCAGGTTTGGACATTCATAAATGACTAACATCATACTGTCACAGAGATTCTTAAGATCTCTGTGAAAAACAGATTTCAAAATGTGCATTTACTAGATTCTGGCTGAACAAATGTGGACATTTTAGCTTGAATCAGCTGTGTTGTTTTTTTGTTTGTTTGTTTTTCC
Organism: Cygnus atratus; assembly: GCF_013377495.2. Classification (NCBI taxonomy): domain Eukaryota; kingdom Metazoa; phylum Chordata; class Aves; order Anseriformes; family Anatidae; genus Cygnus; species Cygnus atratus. The sequence goes on from NC_066370.1 coordinate 298,219, forward strand.
ATGTGGTCTTAGTGGATGCCATTACCTGAGCCCAGAATTAAAATGATTCTTAAAGACAGAGTTTTGCGTGAGCTGATGAGTGTAATTCTGAACCCTTCCAGCTTTTGAAGTTTGCTGCATGCCTCTGTGGTTCTATCTCTCAGAAATGGACGTGTCCTCTTGAGGTAGAAGCACAAGTGGCAACAAAGGTGACCCAGGCTTTGTGCATGACCTGCACTGCTGTAGGGGAGAGCAACCGGGGCACCCAGCTCTAACCCCTGCACCCCAGTGGCTGAATTGCAAATGGAGTACAGCCAGGAGGAGTGAGTGCAAACATGGAGTTCAAAGAGTCCAGTTCTGTGAGGGTCACCAAAACAAACATTTGTGGGAACGGGCATGTGATTTTACACCTTTGAGACTCCCAATTCCTAAAGTAAGAAACATACTCGGAGTGTAGTCAGAAGAGCTGCAGTAGGTTGCTTCCTCCTGACTAGTCATTAGCCTCAGCTAAGATGTGGTGAACACGTGCATGTGAACAACTCCGGCTCAGCTCAGTGCGAAGGCAAGCCCGAAGCCTAGACCGTCCCCAGCAGTTTGAGCAGACTGACAGCAGCGCTGAAAGCTAATGCCATCAACTCTGCCCTGCTATGGACTGGGAAGTACCACAGCTCAGATAACAAGCTGATATGGGATATTCTTCATTATAGTTGTTTGTGCTGTGCTCTCTGAGAATGTTTATGTGGGTTCCACTGGAATTCACCATAAAACAAGGTGAGAGAGGAAGACTGAGTAAACCTGACCCCACACAAAATGGTGATAAATAATAACAATGCATCCTAGTGCTTTTCTCATTTTTAGAGTTAGATTTGGGTAATTTAAAGTCATATCTGTAGGTCAGACCTATGAATGTTTGTTTTTTTGTGTGTGTGTGTGTTTAGGCAATTATTTTTTTCTGTACTTTTAGGACAGCATTTCTTGCTTATCTGAAGGGCTAGATTCTGCTCTAGGTTGCACTGGCTTAGACTTTGAAGTATCCTGCTGAAGCCAGTGCAGTTGCTCCACATTTACAGTGGTGCAAACATGTGCTGAAGTCAACTCATAAGTAACTTAGATTTGTGTGATATTTTCTGAGGAATTCAATGGTATCATAGTCTGCATCTATGCTAGGAACCTGTGAGCCTGTCCTTGGCTGCATCCCAGCTCCTCACTGGAGTGAGCAAGACCTTGGCATTGACTGGCCTTTCTCCCCTCCTTTTTCTTGGAAGAAAAAGCTGGGGAATGTGTGCTGGACGAAGCTGAGGCACATTTCGATAGCTGCTTGGTTTGATGAAGAAACTGTGAAGACCTCAGGGCACACAATGGCACACAGTGGCACACGCTCAGAAATGCAGCCATAAAATGAAAGCTTGTGATAAACCTGTGTGCGCAGGGTAAGGCCTGTGGAGCATAGAAAAGCTGGGCTGCTGTGTTTTCTTTGAAGCCCCTGCAGCACATGCAGTGACTGGACATCGGTTCCACAAAAATGAAGATGGGAGAAGGACTTAGTGTACCCAAGCTGTGTCTGTCCATTCTGCGATTTGCAGTGTAATGAGAATTTCTTGGTGACTGGTCATTTTCTGCAGAAGGTTTCTCCTCCCCTCACCTGCTGTCTCCTTACCCAGGCTACGAACAGCGCCTTTCAGTATAACTATGTCAGGCAGTATAGTCTCAGTACAATTATGGATAAAGTTAGTAAATAGACATTTAAAAACATATTAATTTATGCTTAACCACATCAAGTGGAGAATTCAGTGTGTGTATTAAAATGTATTTTTAGGTTAACCAAGTGGCCCAGGACTGAACTTACCTGTTGCATGGAGGATCATGGAGCCTACAGGAACATGAAGAGATTTTGGCAAGTTATGGAAAAAGAAAAATTGAAATATGATGGTGAAATATGAGGAAACAGTTTGGCTGTTAATCAGCATAAGGATGCTCCATCTTGCTTGGAAAACAGAGGTGAGACTAAGTCCACTTCCCCAGTTCCATGATTGGAAAATGGATATTTGTAACTTCAAGTGATCTTCCCAGTGATGTCATGTCTTGATTTCTTTGCCCACCTCTTACATTCTCTCTAAATGTCATGTATTTAAATGTTTATTTAAGTGTTTCATTTGCTCAGCATCAAGTAACTTTCTGAATGTAAGACTTTCAGCTTTGTCATTCATTTGCATCATTGTTCCCTCTGGTTTCAGGTGTTCACTAACTCCACAATAGCTCCACTGACTGGGCTTCACATTGCCTTAAGTGCAAATTCTTTTTGTTGAACATAATGACCAAAATTCTGAGCCTGGGATTCTGACTCTTAAACCATGTTTTGTTCCAAAGGCACAAACAAAACCTCACTGAAGTTTCATTTGTGGCTTTTTTTTTTTAATTAAAAATAGAGTTACACTGGTTTTGAAAACAAATACAATGCAGTGCTAACTTGGGAAAATATCTTGCTCTTTCACTTTCATGCTCTTTAGAGAACTGGGGTGTTTCTTGCATGGCTGTAAATAACCTGACTACAGATGACAGGTTCCAGTTCTTATTCTTCTGAAGTTCAGATTTTCTTGTCTCTGAGGGGTCACCTGAAATACTTAGGAAATATGATTGCTTCAGTGGAGAGGGAGACTTCCATAAATATGAGAAAAGGGAAGACATTTATCATATTTACCTAATAAATAGTTCTCTCTTGTGCATAAGATAAAGCTTTGTAAATGTAGAGAATGCAAAATTTGAATAGTAAAATGTCCTAATTGTTTTGGCATGGTCAAGGTGTATTTTATGAAGGTGGGTGTTGTTCCAGTTCTTACTCTGTTTGGTTTAATTCCAGGAGACACACAGTCTGTGTCTTTTTGAATTTCAGTGTTACTCTTTCCTTTTCATAGCCAACTTTTTTTCCCTTTCTGAAATGTGTAGCTTGGAAACGAGGTCCTTTTAATGAAGCTTTTGAGTCTCACAAAATATGATTAATCTGATTAGTGGTTCAGACTCTTTTTATGCTTACATTAACTAACACAAAGAGCCCCCCTACAGGTTAAAGTTTAAATGTGGATTACCAGATAAAGCTAGTCCTGACGAGGTTTCTATGGTGCAAGGAAAAATTGAATTTGCCTTTCACCTCATTTCAGCCTTTGTCATCCTGGTTTTTGCCCTTCTCCCTCATTCACAGTGAGGATATGAATTTTGCAGTAAAATCTTTAAGCAATTATGCAGATAGCTTGGAAAAAGCTACACACAAGCACAATAAGAAAAGCTTAACTGAAAAATGGACCCCAGATATTCATTAAAACCAGATGGCAGCATTACTTGCAGCATAACTTTGGATGTTTGGACTAAATTTGTATTAATGTGCCAAAACCAGATGACAAAAATGAACCACTGTCATATGATTGTATGTATGTATTGTACTTTATATTTACAAAGTAGTGAAGTATATAGTAACTAGTCTATGAATGGCTTTTTTGATAAACAGCTAAGAAAGGCTATCCGTTCACACACAAACACATCCATCTTTAGATAGCATTCCTCTGTGGGAGGCTTCCCTTCAATTTAACAGATAATGAACTTCTTCAGATGAATCAGAAAATTGATAGTGAAATGAAGTTTAGTATTTTTCAGCATCTACCCATACAAGGATGTTTACAGTTTCAAAATGTGGTTTATTAAAATTGCTCATTTTAAATTTCTCATCAGTCTAGTAACCCTAGCTAATTTTGATCCCTAATCACTTTATTTTGCAGATAATTTTTGTTATTGCTCTTTTAGAAATGGCTATAGGAAATAGGAGTGATATAGCACCTGCAAATATCACTTAATTAAAAGCATGATTGTATTCAGGGGCTTCCTACATATTTCTCTCTGTGAACAATGAAGAAGGAAAAGATTTTTTTTTCTTTTCTTTTTTTCTTTTTTGGCATGCTCCATATGATCCGATAAAGCACAGCCACAGCTAGCATAGCCCACAAGCCAGGGTAGACTACAGTCTCCTCTCAGTGAACACACATAATTCCCATTACTGGTAATGGGAGATGCATGTCCCTACACAGAAGCAAGAGGGATCTTCTATGTACATGTCATAAATATGAAAATATCTGGCAAGGAAAGAAGTGTTTAGTTGTGACAAATTGGCAGGAGGTATTTTGTTTTTCTGTGAATTATAGTAATTATTTATCTCACATTAAAATAGTCCCCTAAATTTTCTGGGCACTGTGTGCAATACAAATAAGTTATGTTCACTGCAGAAAGGAACATACAATGTGAGGATGACAAAGAAGCACAACGTGAGGCATTGGTGCATCATCTGGAGGAACAAGAAGTCATGATTCAAGGACTTGAACGGTGAGAGACCTGTCTGGGGACAGGGGGCAGTGTGAGCACAGCTGAAGAGCCCTAACCTTGCAGAAGCGAGGTGAAGGGCTTGGGGAGAGTCTAGGGAGCTGAAATCAGGGGCTGGGGAGGGTCTGCCTGCCCTGCTGGGAGTGGTGGCGTGAGCTGTGAATGCCATCGCTAATGAGAATTAGCAAAGGGACCAGAACAGCAATGTGTCTGCAGTGTGGGGAGAAGGTGAGCTCAGTAACAGCTGAAAGAGAGAAAGCAACAGTATACAAGGTATGAAAGAGCTTTAGCTGAAGCAGATGGAAAACCAGGCAACTTGTGCAAAGGGCAGCTTAGCCAGGAGCTGCAGGAAAATGTCTTTTTTGTGGCAGACAGGAAAACTAACTGTTCACGTAGGCTCAGCCTGTCCCTGTTGTTGCTTCTGACTGTACCAAAATATTTTTCAGCCTGTTTGGAAATAGTCTTTTTATGATCACAGATCTCTGTATGCTTTTTATATCTGTGTCAGGCTATGCCCTATAGTGAATCTACTGGCCAAGCGTTTCTGTTGAAATGGAAGGTGTGCTGTCGTTCTCACTGTTGGAAAGGCTCCTTAGATATTGGCAGTCTTTGCAGGACAGAGAACGTCCCACCTGGGGCAGCATGTTCAGCTGGAGCTTTGTACCTCCTGAGGTCCCAAGCAACCTGACTACACATACAAAGCCAGGGTAGAACAAGTGTCTTTCATTCTGCCACTCATGGAAGTATTTGCATTGTAATTGAAATTTAATCTGAGTTCATGAAATGTTTATGAACCTGGAGCAATTGTAGAAAGTTTCAGTCAGTTGCACTGCAATTTCATTTGCATGTTTATTTTTGGAAAAGAATATAGAATATTGCAAGAAAAAGATTTTTTTTAATTTATTTTTTATGTTTTAATTTTGAGTCGGTCTCCAGTAGGTTACTGGAAACTCTCGGGTAATCCTCAGGATGAAGAGGAACTGTTTTGACTTTGAGCAAACTCTATTTTCTCAAAAGAAGTAGCTACAAGCTTTCAGTCTTTGTGTTATCTTTGAATCAGTTGAAAAATAACTGATGGCAATAACCAGTGGCAGGCCTCCCAGATTGTCAGCTGAGGGCTTCGTTATGTATTTTCTCGCCCAGAAGGACTACCCATGAGAATGCAAGGGGGAGCGCAATTGCCTAAGAGCTGCTCTAGAGACGCTGCAATGTGTTTAATTCAGCAGAAGCTGAAGGCAGTTAGAAAGCTACATGTTCATTTCCATATGGAAAAAAACAGCAGACACAGATACTAACTGAGGACCTTAGATTATGTGGCTTCTTGAGCTACTCCGGAGACGTAGGTAGTTTAGAAAAATCTCTTGACCTTTTCATGTTTCCTCCACCATGATGGTTATATGTAGCCGTGTAAAATGATAGGTAGTTTACAGCTCGCCTTCCCTGGGGTGAAGCTGATTTACAACACGCTTTGTGTGTGATTTGGCTATAGAGAGACAGTTTTACACCCAGCTTTTGCTTTTTGGCTATGATGAGGACTGTAAAAATGCTGTGATCTGGAATGTGCATGTTCTTAATTTGCTCCTTGGAGATGAAGGACTTGCTGAGACTGGCGATCGACTGAGGTAATCCACTGACCTAATATCCAGACTTAGACTGATTAGATAATCTTTCTGAATGAATGTATTTTTATTTTTCTGAGTCAATGGAGTTACTGTGTCTGATCCAGTCCTGACTTCCACTCAGTGGAAGGGTTGGGCAGCTGCTTCCCTTCCTCTTTCTCCTCCTCCTTCCTTGAGGTTACTAATGCTTCAGCTTAATCATGCATTGAGAAATCCTGAAGTAACAGGCCTTAGCAGAGATCTTTATTTTCTGGAAGGTGGACAGGCATACAACCTTACTTTTTTTCATCTGCCCAACAAATCTGTGCATCTAATTTACCCTTTTTCTTACGATCAGCATTAAGTGGAATTCACTTATTTAGCCAAGCCCTAAGGCCTCAGTGCTTTGGTGCAATTATTCAGGATTCTTTCAAAGTCCTGTACTGGTCTCTGCTGAGGCTGGGACTCAAACGAGAAAACACTGTACTTTCACAGCCTCCTGAATGGGATTTACCCTTCCTAGGAGGACCCCATATCCTGGTGCTTTCTGACCATGGAAGGGAGGTTCCAGGCACAGCCTTGCATCATCACACCAATGGGCTCAGGGCAGCTAAAAGAGATGCTGCATCCTTCCCTGCTGAGCCTGCCTACAAGGGGAGAACAACAGTGTTATCAGCCCTGGGCTATCTCTGCTTGTCCTCTGCCAGGCTCTTTGACCTCTTACAGCACGGTCCTCAGCTAAAAGCCTGCTTGTTTGGCTCTGACAGCTGCTTATGCCACTGATATCAATACTGTCCTACTCTGGGGACTGGATCCGCATGATAGCTCCTTGCAGCCCCCTGCAATCAATATCCATTATCCTGTTACATTGGAGGGTACAGCACTGGTGCTGAGCTGACCACTGCATTTGGACTGCTTGGCTGGTAAGGATAGATAACATGGGAGATAATGTCCCACATGTGATTAGTTCAAGATAGTAGGCAGAGGTTTTGTTTTGCATGAGACGAGTATATATACTCTGGTTTCTCTTCAGATCGTATAAATCCTATATACAATAGATTGATTATTAGGAATGTTTGGAAGAGGATCACCATCTATTGTGGACCAAGACGGATCAGGACTCAAAGCAGGCTGAATTGCTTCTCTTTCCCCACGTATACCTTCCCTCCATCAAAATTTCTAAGCTTCTACCCAGGCAGCTGACATGGTGGGTACCTCATGGACCATTCCCAAGAGTCCTACATGGCAACTGTGATGACAGCATATATTGCTATGCTTCAATTTTAATTATCTGTTTTTAAAAATGAATAAGGGTCTTCTTATAGCTCTAATATAGCAATGATGCTGATGTAAGTATACTTGCAAAATCTGTACTATGCTTACTGTCCTGAATATTCATCATATTACTGCATCAATTAATAATAGACATTTGAAAAGTGATTTATACTATTGAAATCAAACAGAAACTACCACAACTGTGGTTTCCTTTCTGTTTATATTTTTGTGTGTGCATATATATGCTCACACTTGCACATATTTTGAATATATAATAACAAAAATGATATATATGCAAGGAGAGTGTGTGTGTCTGTCCCCCTGTTCCTGAGGAAAAAACTGTCTGTAGATTCATTCATCCTCTTCTGATCATTAATTTCTTAGAAAAATCAATCTGGCCTTTACAAAAATAATTTACAATATAACTGTACTTAGGGGGGATTTTATTTTAGATAACTTTGAAAACAAACTGTTAAAACCTGTTTGAATCTGTCATACGTTGTCAGGATAATCAATGCTGATCTTACAATATTTTCAGTTACAATTTGGTGCAATATACACATTTTGTATTTGTTAGTGCATATATAGTGAAAGAGGTGGAGAGCAAAATTTAAACTTTTTGTGTTGGTATTAGAAGTGGGAAAAAAATACAGCTGTGGGAAAACTTGTCTGAACAAGCTTTATTTAACTGGCAAGTTAGCAGTGTATCTTTTCTTCCCCTCCCCCAAAAGTGTTGATTTCTTTCTGTGCTGGCTTTTTTTTTTTTCCCGGTCAGTTTGATATACATTCCTGTTTCTTTCCCGATGTTTCATATTAAATTATAGGCACATGTTGAATGGCATCATTAAGTCTCACAAGTTAGAGTCCAGTTTTCTTGCACAAGGAAAATCTCTTTAGATCCTTTGGGACAGAAAGCATCATGTATTTGGACTATTGCAAAGCGTTTAATAAACCATGAAAAGATATGACATCAATCCCACTAAAACACAAGGGCAAATGAATGATGTTACTGTAAATCTTTACATCAATCACACCCCGGCCTTTCGAAACAATATAGTTTTGTTTGCATTTCAGAAGTGACAAACAACTCTTCTGACTGGCTTAACATAGTCACTTTCCATTAGTCAAGACCAGAAGCAAGTCAGAATTAAAATGTGGACCTTGGTTGCTAGGCAGCCGAGTTGTCTTGACATGGTGGTTAGTTTCCTTTTCATCGAGTGACAACAGCGAAATGAAAGAAGTTTTGAAAAACTTGATAATGGTTTTCAAAGGAGGAGGATAATTGGTGGGGCTAGCTTGTGCAGCTCTGTGTGGAAACTTTCGTCTGCAGTAAGGGAAGACTGTCACTAAAAAATTAAACTCTTGTACACAAACTTGACCTGGAATCTTCTCCAGGTTTTCACTAGTTCATTTGTAGAACACTTCTCTCAGCCCAAGGGGTGCTGGGATGAAAGCGTTGGGACAGATGGGTAAAGCCCCAAAGGAAGAAAAGAATCAATAGTTGTGATTTAATCCATCAGTGAAAGGGAGGAATTAAGTAAAATCTTTAAAATGGGGAATTTGTAAAAGATCTTTTGATAGTACCTATAGCTGAAAATAATTTATTATCTGATTGCTGCTGAAAGTTAATGGCATTTGGACTTAGAAAAGAATTTTTTGACACATTTTGCCAGATATAAGCCATTTTCCTGCTGTTATTTTTGATATTCTCTAGACAATAGATAATTTAATTCAAACAAATTTCCCCAAGATGACAAAAACCTAAAGCATAACAAGATGATCGCAAGGTAAGCTTTTGCTGCTGATGTTAATAATGCAAAAACTAATGGGACATTAATATTAATAATGATATAAGCTGATATGAAGTAATATTTGCGTTAAACTTATAAAAGTCAAATGTATGCATCACTGTCCATATAATTAATTTGTTAAAAGAAAAGGGGGGAAAAAAAAAGCTCAGCAAAATGTACCCATAATGAAAGAAGGGACCAATTAGGGTTGGATTAACATTCATGGTTATTTACAGTTGTTTTTGTACTTGTTCTTGTGCTCTGACTTCCTAAAATTTCACAACCCAAAGATTTAGAAAAATGGGGTTGTTTAGACGCGAGGTGCAATGAAGTGGCTGCAGCCATTGTGCAGACACCACCTCTCTCATTATACCCTCTCAATCAACACTCGGCACACAGGAAACCGCAATAAAGCCCATCTGCCATGGTTAATCTGCAGGCAAACCCACACCCATGTCTGTGCCCGTTACTCTCCAGCCTTATTATTCTCAGATCCAAAGCTTCATAAGGGATCAGCCAAAGTCCATTAAAGTAAATAATAGCTAGAAATGACAGGCTTAGCAAGGATTGGGAGGAAGTTGAAGACCAATCTGAGCTGTGAGCTCTGATTAATAGAGAAAAGCATTAGGAGAAAAGGGGAGAAAAATGACCTCAGCCTGCTCCAAAGAATTCCTGAACCTTGGTTGTTAGGGCAAGTGCTACCATCTGAGACGTTAGTGATCCTTGAATTTCCTTCACTTTGATGCAGCTCAAATGGGAAAATTTTGAAGGTTCAGCAAGGCCCCAGACCTCAGCTGGAAAGCCGTCTGGAGTCAACCCTGTCAAAATTCTCTTGTGGAAAAGAAAGCCTTTATTAGCTAGATTGCAACAAAAAACCCACAGCCTCTAATAAGAAGAGAATGTACGCTATAGATTGCATTTATATTAATTATTACAGGGTATCTCATTGTTCTCATCTGTATCCAAATGTGTGCAAAAGATCTTTTAAAATACCAGCCAGAGCGTTTTAAAAAAGCCCCCCAAAAAAACAAAACAACAACAACAACAAAAGTGAAATACCTACTCTTTGCTTCTCATTCTGTTTTTCTTTGTTCAACTTCATTTTTAATAGAAGATTAACTTCACTGACAAGTAATCGAATGCCCTGCTCGGGAGGACTGGTAGATAACGTTGATGCTTGCAAGGATGTTACGTCTGAGGTTTACTCTCCATTATCTCAGCTGTGTTCTATACATGAACAGATTGTAAATAAACCCACTCCAGGCCAACCCTGTACAAGATGTCTTTTTCTAGTGTTAAAGAAAATTGCTTCTCTAAAAATAGAAACCTGGGAAGTTTGAAAATATTTTCTGCTGTTTCTTTGTATAAATTACACACCCCTCATCCAAGCATATGGTTGGAATATGATTTATGTTAATTATTGGGGAGCATGAACAGTAACTTAATATTAATGCTAGTTTTTGCCTTTACCGCTTTTTAAAAATCCATTGTGCAATTAAGATAGCGTGTTCCACAGCATCTCTGCAACTTCAGCTGAGCAAAATGCTGGCAATAAGAAGCCTGCAAGTGATTTTAGATCTAGCTAAGGAATCAGCATTGAACTGATCTATCTCAGACAGCAAGCCAAGCAAAATTATTCAGAAACATCTGGTGCAGCTGTACAGGTGTTTCTCTGTCCCTGATGATTTTGGGGGGAATATATTAATGATCTGAATGAGGGCTTCCTGTCAGGACTGCTTGTGCGATGACACATTCCTTCTAAAAGTTTATGTTGCAGTATGCAGTTTTCATAAACAAGATAGAGAGGAAGGTGTTTAAAATGATGATGCTGCCGTGATACTGCTGATAACTTAGCTGATGCCCTGTTCATGTGCATGTGATGCAATTTTCATATTTTAATCTTAAGTAGAACCAGAAATGACAATTATGAAAAGACAAAATAGATACCACCAACAGCTGTAATTGCTATCTACGCTGCTCAAGGATGGGCAAAAGACATAGTAAATCAATATTAAGATCTCTGCATATGCAGGTATCACAACAAGAACATCATATAACATCATTATAAGAAAATCCTAATAAAATTTGGACAGTTATTCCAAAGAATACAGGATGAACATGGAGTGTGTGTGCAGCTAACTAGTTCTCTGCACTTTCAGCTGGTGTCTTAGGAGAAAAGAAATGCTTGCCTGTATAAAAGCATAACTCTCTTTCCATAAGAAAAAAAACAACATATCTTAGGGAAAACATTTATTTTTTCAAGGTGAATATATATTCCTTGCTTTACTAGTGAGAATTTTGACATATTTTTTTTTTTGGTCATGTCGAAATGATAAAATTGTTGAAGGTGAAGTGACATTGGTTTTCTTCTAAAATAAGTAAGCCTCAATGCTTCTTTTTGTCCTGAAATGCAGGTGGCATGTTTTATTTGGAACATTTGGCCTAACTACTCAAATGGTGTGCCTTCTTAAGCAATTCCATATTAAAAATTAAAAATATTCCCATGTTCAAGAAAATGTACGATTTTCAGTCAAGTAGAAGCAAATAATATTATGATGCAGCTTCTGTATAAGGTTTTGAAGTAATTAGAATGAAATAAGAAAATGTAGAATGTAAGCAAGATCTGCATGCCACTAAATATTCAAGACACTAAGATAATTGAAAAAAAAGCCTATAAACTGAATGTGTATGAAAAAAGCAAGCAAAATATTCTGCATACTAACTTGCTATGAAAAAGAACAAATACAACCTTTTTTTTTAATTCTAGAAACAGCACTATGATACTACAAGATAATATATAGAAAATCTGCATATAAAGTCTGACTTCATCTGTAACCTTTTAATATGTCTTTATATAACTATTAACTTTTTTTCTTAATGTAAAACAGAGTTAGCCCAGCATCTCTTGGCACACACATGATGTTATCTAAAGTGTGTTTCATTTTGACCATACTCAGAGTTATCAAACACAATCTTCTGTACTCATCCTTCTACAGTATTGAAAATGAGGATCGAACAGTACATCACAGGTATCTCAGTTAGTATTCTGCAGTTATTCACTAAAAGCAATTCATTTTCACATATACTTTTCTTCTTGTTTCCAAGTACACGGCTGCCTAGTGCCAATTATGTGTATGGTACCTTTCTCTTGAGCTCAGCCTCACACTGGAGGTAAATTTGGTTTTGAACTTAGACCTTACCCAATGCATAAGCAGAAGCCAGAACTCTTCAGTAGTAATTTTTCTGATTTGTTTAATGGAAGTTTAAATAATGCTATACATTTTGAATGGGTTTTGGAATTCATTAGTTTGCACAGGAATAGAAATGAAGATCTCTCAGCACCATTCAATCAAATAGCCCATCAATCAAAACAGTCCACAGATGGAATCAAACACCTTTCTGTCCATGACAATTTAAAAAACAAACAAAAAAACTAATTATGATACTGAATCCAGATTGCTCCATTTATTATACAGGAAATCCATCTTACACTTTCCTCTTATGTTATTAATAGTCTCTCTTGAAAATTTTTTTGCTGGTTATACTCTTAAATATATCTGCAGCCCACAGATATTCCTATAAATTTTGTTTATATTACTCTAAGCTCCTTATTCCTTACCAGGAAGAATATTTTAATAAAAGATTTAGTGCAGGCCTCTGCTTATAAACATGAAGTTGTGCATGCAGAGATAGAGATTTGCCCAATTTCAAAATCTATACAGAATAACAACTTGTTCTCTTCAGCCATTTTATATGCAGTTCACCAAAAAGCAGTGTGATTTTTTTCCTGTAAACCACCACGAGGCCATATTTTTTAGAACACAATCCACAGAATGATGTCAGCTCGTGTTTTGTTTAACACCTGGACGTTGCAGAACCCTGTAGAAGTTATACATAACCAGACGGTATTAACGAGCGGCTGTCCAAGTCTGTTTCAGTGTGGTGCAAAAGTACAAACTGCAGTTCTGGCTAGAGTTTACTCCTCTTAATGAATTTCTACAAGAAAAAGCATACTATGCCGGTGAGATGATAATGCTGTTTATTTTTAATAGAAAAAATTTTCCCCCTTCGGTGACTAGATAATGCATGGAAATGGAAATCTATCAATTCTGACCAAAAGCTAATGACAGTAAAATTTCCTGGGCAACCCTGAGTGTAGGGAAGTTCAGGCCAATTCACTATATATATATAAGACATTTCTGTCCTTTAGGTTCCCTAGCATTTTTGACACCCTTCACCTTAGGGAGCCAATTCTCACTTAGCCCTATTTACTTGTTGCAAGAGCCCCATTTCTCATGCTGCAACTGGAAAGTGCCAAGCTCTTCCTTTTCTCTCCTGCGTTTTCTCAACCCCAGTAGTAGAGACTGAGTGGGCTTTCTTCTTGGACTGCCAGGAACTTTTGCATCTGATCCCTTCCTGAAATCTGATCCCTTCCTGAAATCAAAGAAAATATAAATATTTGATGCTGAGACAATTATATTTATATGGGAACAGAAATTAATTTTAGAGCATCCATGTCAAGGACTCCTGTGAGCCTTTTAGACACCCAGGATTACCTCCAACAGAGCAGGGACTTCCTTTCTACTGTAAACACACCTGCAGCTCACCAAAAACATGTTAATAATGGTAACAAATAGCCCTACTATGTCTTGTACTTCAGGAGCCAGGGGAAGTGTGCAAAAGCTATTTTTAAAGATGAAGCAGGAAGACTCATTTTACTTCATGAGTAACACAAGGATTAAAAAGAACAAAATTTTTTATTTTTATACACACACACACACACACAAGTTGAGGGGTGTCAAAAATTTGTAGGAGTAAAAGGGAAGAGATATGAGAAAATAAGTTCTATTTATCCTGCCATTATCTTACCAGTCTGTGTTTCTTTGGACAGTAATCATGGGACCCAGATGCTAAGGGCAAGTGATATTTTCCCACAAGCAGTTTCTGGCTCATTGGCAGCTTTTGTAGGCAGTTGTGTTGGCAGCCTTGGTGCTGCCTCTGGCTCTGTTTTGTGCCTTTTCTCTTGATGGGCTGCCTGGGCTGCCCTGTGCGGCTGGATGCCATCTCCCTCCACCAGCCCATGGGCTTTCTGGAGCTTTACACTGCAGAAGTCCCATGTGAAATGGATAAATGGGCTCTTCGAAGACAGAAAGGGTATCTCTTTCCTGGCTGTTGTAGACATTAGGTGAATTACTACTTCAGGTACTTGGGAAAACTTTATCCATTTTGCAATTTCTGGCTTCCTTAAGCCTTAATATTGGTCACAAATACGCAGCTAGGTACAAGGCCAGGTCACGTCCTTTTTTTTTTTTTTCTCCCCCACTGTCTTTTATCTCTGCTGCTGTATTCTGTGTTTTTTTTGCAAACTTTTTATTTTTTTTTAATTGTGCCAAACTTATCATGTATTAACAACATCACACCATCAGAAAGTAAATACAGTATCTCAAATATGACAAGAGTTCTGTACTTTAGGCAGAAATGGGAGATTTTTTTCCCTCCAATTTACATGCAACTCAATAATGCCTTAAAAATTTTTAAAGTATGTAAAATAAGTTATTTGTAAGTCATTGTCCATATTCTGTATTAAACACATGGATACAACTCTTAAAATGTTTTTTAAAATTGTTCCATGTATTGGATATGTATGTCACTATGTAGCAAATATACAGTATTTCTTTTATATATTTATTATTTTGTTGAACAAAATCAGAAGAATGTTTATAAAAGATATTTGGAAGTAAGGCTCTTGGGCTTTTTAGCAAAACAAGGAATAATATGTTTTCATACTTTTTCCCTTTTTTACCCAGCGTGTTCTGCTACATTTACAGCTGAATAAAAAATACCTTCCTTGAATAGTGATTAAGTTCTCCTTTGTGGCTTTCTAACTTCCAGTTTATTAATTCTGGATTTTTCATTATAATCAGTAAATTGCATATTTATCAAATGATTACAGTAAAAATACAGAAAATTCTATTGTGGTTTTACCTGCAAAAACAGATCTCTAGAGGTTTTGCTTTATGTTGTTTTTATTCCAAGTGTTCTACATGCTTTCTAGTTACTAGAAATCTGAGAGATCACTTGTTAGATTTGATTGGAATTGTGTATCTTTTGTCCACAGAATCATTTCCTGGAAATTTACACATTGAAAATGTTCATTATTTGGCTCTATATATGCTGTTTCTTTGGATTTTTAAATAGAAATAATGAACTCACTAGAAATAAAAATAAAATAGAACAAAATAAAATAAAATAAAATAAAACTCTCAACCAATTTGTGAGAGATTTTTTACACTTTGATGTCACCAAATCTGTGTAATTCTATCTCTGTCAGGAAATTACCACATGCCAGAGATTCCTCTATGAAATGCTGACAGTCCATAGTCCTAAAAATGTATGATTCTTAAAATTTATTTTTACTAGGCTGACATCAAAGACCGTTATGGATATTTTGGCCTTTGTGAACTGGTTGGTGATATTTTTATTCATCGTTAGTACTGCAAGAATCTAAAGGAAGAAAAGGCTCCCCTTGCAAACAGGTGGTCTTGTTTTTCATTTGCATCTGGTTTTTTGTTTGTTTGTTTATTTGTGTGTGTGTGTTTTGTTTGGTTGGTTATCTTAAGTGCTTGAAGAATGACGGGTAAAGGAAATTCTAAATCTAGGCATATTTAGAATATGTTTTTCCTCCAATATGTTTTATCAATTTGCTTTCAGGACATTTTGTGTTGTTCTTACAAAGGCTAATACTCATGACTTCACTCAGTTCCTGTTGTTCAAAGATGTGTGCCTGTTATGGAGAGATTGCAGGACCTGTAGATTTTAAGCTATTTGGCCCATAGTTTTTAAATATATTTTATGAAATGGCCTGCATCCTGTAGAAATTTTCATTTTAAGTGTTCCTAGCTTTTCCTCAGAGGTGAGCTTGTACTACAAAATCAAAACAAAACAAAAGCACCAAAAGCCAGAAAAAAAAAAAAAAAGAAAAAAAAAGAAAAAGGAAAAAAAAGCCATAGTGGCTAATGTTTGCCATGCACTTGCTGGAAGTACTGCAAAACTATTTCTGGAACAAGATTTCCGTAACTGAATCCATTTTTTAAATGAAATATCTGAAGGATACCATTAATGTGTCATATTGTCCATCCACATGGCAGCTGGCTCCTTGTGCTTTCCTCGCTAAACTGATGTAATTAAAAAGGATTGTTCCTTTTCCTCCCTGCAGCGCTTCAGTACCAAAAAGTTTCTTCAAAGAAACTCCCAGACTGTAACTTGTGCAGCTCTGCAGAGGGGAGCTCTCACTGTACTTCAAAGCGGAGAAAATCCTGCAGCTGTCTGGAGCCCGCTTGCCCCAGGAGGTGTCACTGTTGGGACTGGCAGGGTGAGCTCCAGAGCTGCTGTTTATTTTTTAAAGACTGCATTGACCATGAGGTAGGAATTGACCTGTATTACATCTCCCCTCCCCACTCCAGCCCTTCTGGGAAAAGGTAATCACAGGTAAAATTAGCTGTTTTTTATATGGAGGTATGGGCAAATACAGAAATTAGCAATAACGAAAAGTAAATAAAAATTGAATGCTGAGGATCTTCTATCTGAGAAATACATGCAAATCCAGGCTAGATGCAGTAGTTATTTCCCTATTCTCAAAGTGCTTCTAACTTATACTGGATCAGAGAGAAATTGTAACAATATAACATTTTTTTCCCCCATTCCTTTGAGGTGAAGGACAAATAAATTTGTGATGTGATATTTATTGTGTAAATGTTAAGATTTTGGTAAATAGTACTCTATATTTACTAAATCATTTTATTTTAGGAAAAAAAAAAAAGATATAGATCACCCAAGAACTGAAAGTTTTCTAACTACAACTATAATGCAAATAATCTTCAATGCAGACTTAAAAGAAATATATATATATTAACTAGCTTTAAGATTAGGAGTTATGAGGATGACTATTCTATTTCATGGAAAAAAATATCTTTGAAAGTTAAGCTTAGATTTTGGAGAAGCCTACTACAGCCTGAGGTAAGTGCTTCCAGGGTTAATTATATTCACTATCAACATTTTGCACTTTATTTGTATCAGTGTCATTTTTCAGCCTTCAAGCTAGGGATTCATTTCACTAGATCTGTCAGTTTGCCCATTTTCCATGGGTTTAAGTGTTAAGAAGTTTCCTGTAAGTGAAGCAATAGGTGATTCTTAGGTAACTATTTCTTATTCCCATGGTTTTGGTTGATATTTGGCCATATGAATTCCAGGAATTAAAAAAAAAGAAAGTCAATTTAGTTTTAAATATCTTCAAACTCGCTTCATATTTTTGAAGAAAATGCAGAAACTCTTTTTTTTCTTTTTTTCCCAGAACTACTGATATTTGCATAGAGCACACTGACCATTGTTAAAATATTAAATTTTACCTCCAAGAACCTGGAGGAAAGATTTTGAAGTTCTTTGTCTTTGTGTTGTCACTGTGGAAAGCCCAGAGAGGCAGGGTTCCTCTGTCATTCAATAACTTCCTTTTCTTGTGCTCTTAATTTCTCTGAGCTTTGATGTATGTTTTAGTCTAGTTGTGAGAAATGCATATATAAAATGCCACATGCATACAACATTTTCAAATTTTCGTGGCTTTAAATCCCAAGTTTCAGGTGAACCCCGTGCACAAAGAAAAATGATTGCCCATTAATTTTTAGGCCTATAATCTTAAAATGTCTCAAAATGTCATAGAAGTAAATACGTCACAGCCAGGATAAATCTTTAGAGTCTTCCTATTTTTTAATTTTTTAAAGCAAAGTTATACTATACACGGTAGCTTCAAAAAAGCACAGTTATCCCATGTTTTGCACAATATATTTATCAGTAATCCGTTCTGTGTGCAACTTTAAGATAAAAGCTTGCAGTTACTTCACTGCTTGCTTTTCCAAGTCCACTAAAAATAGAAAAGTTGCACGTTGCCAGGCTGGCCGGTAGAGGCCTCTCTAGATTTGCCTTCCGACGAAGCCCTCAGCCTGCCTGGAAGCAGACGCAGTTAGCAAAAGTACTTGAAAAGATTCTGCTGTGGTGTGTGTGTGTGTTGGGAGGGGGTTGAGATCACTTTTTAATGCCCTTTTAAGTTGCAAGATGTTGATTAATGTTGCCCTTTACATTAATGATGTTTCAAGTAAAAGAAAACAAATTTAAAATGGATAAATTCTATTGAGGATGCATTAATTAAACAGAGACTTTACCATATGCTGTGGCTAGAGTGCTTGCTGGCCTTTCTGTTGTTGTTACCTGTGTAAAATCCACCCCATCCTCTACATGAATGCCCACGCTGAATAGCCATTTGAATGCAGGCTTTAGTTTGATTCGCCATACAAGGGGTACTGTGTCACTGTGTTTTCTTTCTAGGAGTCACTAAGTGATTTCTATATCTGTTGTCATGGTGATATAGCAAAGCAGGGGAAAATGGGGGCAACTCCAGGCTTTCTCTACACCCTCTGCACTAAGAACTAAGATGTTGTTAGCAGGCCTATAAAACGTTGGGCTTTATCTGGGCCTTCTTTTTGTTCTCTGATTGTCAATAAAACTCATTTTAAGGGTAACAAGGACATCTAAATGTCATCTGTCACAGTGTTAGAGAGATTAAGTTTGTTTAGGAACTTGTGCTGGACAAAAGGCCACTATTTGTTCGGCAGATACAAAGCAATGTTGGCCATCAGCAATCTTGATTTAGAAGGAGGCCACATGGAGCATCCAGGAAAGATCATCTCAGTTGCAGGTGATAGTAAGAGGCTCCTTGACATGACAGCATTTAAAACAACACCAAAACAAATATGGGTTTTGGTTAGGAGTGGTTTTATCAAGGTTTTGTTCTCTTGTGTGTTTTGTTGGGCCTTTTGTTGCTGGTGGTGTTTTTTTGTTTTGTTTTGATTTTGTTGTTGTTGTTGTTGTTACTGTCTGCATTGTAGACTGCACATTACTGGAGTAGCTGCATAGACCTGAGGTAAGAAAACAGCCATTGACAGCAGACGGCCTGTTTAAAAACATGACACACACACCTGATAGTCCTTGAATGAATAAAAAAAGAAGAGGGAAAGGAGGTTTTTCATGGAAAATCCAACAATAATAGGTGCTGCATTAACTCAGCATTTACTCAATAATGAGGCTAAATGGAAAGTACAGATTAATGAAGTCATTGGTGTTATTAAAATCAAATCCTGTGGTTCATATGCTTTTCTTAATAATGAACATTGTGGCTATTGGAGAGGAAGAACAGGATTTTTTCTATTAATTTGGCACACGTCCCAGATCTCATTCAACCAGAACCTATCCTGTGCAAATGCAACCCATGGCCTTTATATTCCAGTCTTTCCGTTTTATATTTGTGTTAATCCAGAGAAAAGGCTTTTCTTTTTTTTTTTCTTTTTTTTCTTTTTTTTTTTCAAATTAATAAAAAGCAAGGGGTGATCTTTGAGCCTAAATATTAATTAAATAGCACAGACCAGCCATGGTTTTTTTAGCACAAAGGTTGGTTGAAAAATGTCCCTGGAAGGGACATGTGATGGTGTTTATTGCACTGCCACTGTATTTAGTCCTAATACTTATGTTTGGACAGAAACACGATGTATAATGCTGTCTGAAATATTTTATGTCTTGTTGTCTGTATAATGAGATTTATCATAGAATATTCAGTGCTCAAATCTTGTGAGGTAAAAAATATTTTAATCTCATTTGGTAAGATTGCTATAGTTCCAATACCAAACAAGCAGGATTTGAGATGCAGCTGAACAATGGAGTTGGCAAAGCTGAATGCTCATTTCACAATACACACAATGAGAACTGCTTGTTTGACACGTGGAAGGAAGCTGCATGATTTACTTGGTGGTGGGTTGTATGCATCATGGCAGTACCAGCTCCTTAGTGAAGTATTTCCCATTATTGTTTTCCCAAGGGTTTTATTCGGCTGTTTTGCCCGGGGGTCTGCAGAGTAAACAGTAGAGGCATGTCGTGTGGCATGGGAGAGGAGAGAAGACCCATGGGAATGGGTCATGTCCTCTTGGGTAACCCAGAATTGAAAAGCATGCAGGAATGTTGCTTCTCAATGAATTAGACCTTGCTCTATAACAAGCTATCCCAAATCAACCCATCAGTTGGTTCTGCATGTGGGTGAGAGCAACCCTGGCTGAACAAGGAAGAGTTCCTGCAGCATGTTCTGTAAGCTTCCATTTTCCCCATATCTTCAAACTGCATTCATCAGTGAAATTAAATTCAAACACTACAGTAAATCTCCCAGAAGGAAGACACCGGAAGGTGTATTATCTCATTCCCCTCTCTGGGTAGGTGACAGTAGAAGTTAAACACGTGCAACTGTGTGTATAGTAAAACTCACTGTAACATATTCAGCCATAGGACCCCGTTTCAAGAAATTGCTTGCCTAATAGCAAAAAAGTTGTGTTGAGATTGAGGGTGGTTTCTATCCCTTATAGCAACAGTATCTACCATTTTCAGTGCATCCAGAGGCTTGAGATCCATCCCTGCCAGAGAGGGCAGCAGAAGGGTGCCGGGTGGGAGAAGACAGTGTTGCTCTCTTGTCTCTTTCTATATGACTATGTCCAGGGAATACAAAATTGTGGCAGGGAGCCTCTCTACCACCTACTGCTTCTTCCTGTGAAAGCAGCTTTCCCATCCAAGCAATTTACATGGTTTTCTGACCTCTCTGTGACCGGGCTCTTGCAAATTACTTATTACCAGGAGGCCAGAACCCAGGCTTTAGTGTTCAGTATTGGAATCAGTTGGCAGGAAAAAAAAAAAAAAAAAACAAAAAAACACCGCAAGGATGCTGTGAGAAAAAAAAATGAGTGGGTTTTTCTTTGCAGGCTTCTTTATGTTTATGACCTGCCACTCTCCTGTTTTCTGTTATTTTAGATATGTAGTCTTCTATTCATTCAGCCACGCCAAAGACCCTACACTCCGCAGTAAGCTACAGACCAGTCTTTGTGTAGAAGCTAGAAGATCTTGCCCATCTCCTTGCTCTGACTCCACTTGCTGTGGAGGAGGTATTGCCTCAGTTTCCTTCTGCCTAGAGTAGGAACTCTAGTGTTTACGAGATGTTCATGACACTTTATTGGACCCCATGCAAAAGACAGTTTGATGATGTGAAATACTTTCTTTCTGTGGAAGAAGCTAAGATAGAAGAATGAGTGAGTGATATTAATGCCCAGTCAATTTTACATGTAAATTTAATTTTTTCAGTTCCTTCCTCTGCCTCTGCAGTGACAGTTTGTGCAAGCTGTCACCTTGGCATCACTGGGACAGCTAAGTGCTATTCAGTGTGAAAAAGGGTTGCAGAATTAGGCCTCAGTTAGGAAATGTTTTAGGGCCATCAAAAGCCTGACCCTTTCTCTGCCTTCAAAGAAGTTATTGCTAAGTATTATTAGACTGTTCAAACTGTGACACTTGTAATAGTGCTGGGAGTAGAAAGTGCTTGGCTTCAATAGGTGTTTTGCATCAGTAAGGTCTCCAGGAGCAAGCTAGCAGCCTTTGAGCTTCCCACGTGCTGTTGGGAATAAGTGGGCAAAGGTGCTTGTGGTCTTTAGGTGCACAGAACTGCTTCATCAAGGCCTGGATCCAGATACCCTTCCTTGCACTGAGAAGCACCTTGTGTTGTGTAATGTACTTTTTTTTGATGTGAAGTAAAGCCCAGAAGAGTCAGTCCTGTCAGTTGGTGGGTGCCTTCAGCATCCATTAAAGTGAGCAAGAGCAGAGGTGCGTTTGCCCCTGGTTGGCAAGCACAGACCTTTAATGTTAAGGAGAGAAATTACCTGGTTGTACACCAGAGACTTGAAAGCTGTGTGAAAATTTTACATGTTATTAGAGCAACTGCTCAGAAAGGAAAAGGGGAATAATAAAATTACTTCCTTGTATTCTTATCTGTCACAGATATTAGATATGGTTATATCTGGTAGAATGATTTCTTTGGTAGTACTTGTTTTGATGTTATTCCTGCTTGTGGTTTAAATAATAAAATAGCAATGAATTAGCTATGTACACTGAAAGGAGAAAAGTACTGTCATCTACTGTTGGAATAGCAGGGAGTTAGAAAATACGTTATTATTATTATTACAACATTCAATTTAGCAATGAGTTTTATGTTTACTTTTACAGAATCAGCTCAGTTAAAGAAGTTATTGCTATTATAAAGTTAATTCTTACAAATAATAAGAGAAAAAATTAGCAAGACAGCAAAAATGAGTTTTATTATATTTTTATAACTGTTCAGTTACTGTGAATTGCTAAGATTTGTAAAGATCATTGAAGATGAAAAGCTCTGTGTAATAGTATTATAATGGCTTGGAGAAAGTAAAGGAAAAAACCTAGTTCATCCTGTTATAATCCTTTTAGAAATTTTAACAAATCTAATGGCTTTCAAGTAGTGGAAATATTTCAGGAAGTGCCACCACCACTACTGCTGTTGCTCCAGGCTATATTAGCATATGCCATAGTGTGCATGGAAGCAAAGCTTAACTAAGGTCATTCTAATAAATTTTGAACAGTTACATGGGCCTCATTTGACTTTCTGTCCTGTATGAAAGGCAACCTCTTCATGCTGCAGCAGCCAGCAGAAACCCCTCCATCGTCTTATCAACCTCATCTGCATTTTTCATCATCTGAAAGAGCTGCAAGTAATACTCAGCCTGTGAATTTGGTGCACGTGTGTGCTTTTTCCATCTTCGGTATAGGGGCTGAACAATGGCTTTTTTTTTACCCTGAAAGGAGCTGAAAATGTATTTTATTCTGCTATCTGTACTTCTGGCTCCCGCTTCATTCTCTCTTTTTTGTTTCCAGATTCAAGTTCTCAGATATAAAAGGATAACATTTTGCCAAATTCCTTTGATAATCAGTTCCCTCCTCCATTCACAGGAGAGCTGCAAGGCTTCAGCAGCATTCCAGGAAGCCCTTTCCCTTTTGTTGATAGAAGAGACACCTTGAAATCCTGATCTCAGGAATTCCCATCAGCTGTGGCTAGGGAGCTGGTCTGGCTGGGGCTCGAGCCCTCCACACTTACTGCAGAATCTGGAGCTCCTTCCACTCCATGTCCTTCTTCCTACAGGGTCCCATACCTGTAACATATTTTTCCCAAATGAAAGAACTCAAAGCAACACTATGAAATTTAAATTAAATATTTTGCTTTCTCTGAAAAAGTTTGTTAGATTTATACATTTATGTATATTGTTATAAATTCTTCATGTCCATTTTGACTACATTGCACTGTACAGTGGAAAATGGAAAAAATCATACTCAGCTCTCTACCGTAGTTTAATTATGAAACCAAAATAATAAGTTTCTCTTTATCATAGTTGCATTTGCCACCTTTTCATTTCAGTAAATCCGTTTTTCTTGGGTGAAGCTCCTAAGAGCCTTTCCCAGCTATTCAGGTTTCATACTTGGATCATGCCCTTCTTATGTGTCTCCTTTCTAATGTAAATAACCCCGTTCTTTCAACTTCTCTTCAGGTGAGGATTTTATTTTTTTTTTTTTCAGGTTCTTGGCTATTCTTAATTTTCTTTTTGTCAGCTCCCCTTTATCTCTGCATTATCCCTTACATAGAAAGTGATGAGAAATGATACTGTATTCCTGAAATGCATTTATCATTGTAAAGTCATTTAATGATAATTTTAGTTTTGCCATCATGTTCTTGCATCATGTTTTCTTTTCACTGTCATTTGATATTACCATTATTGATGTCCATGTTGTCTGTCTTTCTGAATGGATTTTAAATGAAAACACTCTAAGGTTCGTGGGGGTAGGGGAGGGTGAGAATTAAAGCACATTATAAAAATAAGAGAGAGATGTATATTTGTTATCATGGTAATGGTATCTCATCACACATACAGATGCATCTCTCCAAGGGTAAATTACAGTCATCCTTGATTGTTGAAGGTGTTTTAACTGCTCTTTTTAACAGCTCTTCCTTTTTTTTTTTTTCTTCTTCTTTTCTTTTCCTGGTTTTGCTGACAGGTTTGCAAACTTTTTGGCAAACTTACACCAAGGTTTACACAACAGAACCAGGTGCACTCTGCTTTGCTTTTGATTCTACAGCAAGAGAGGCACATAGCTGTAATTTTATTCAAGTCCCCAGCACCATTTTGTTTAAATTGTTCTGCATTTTGTACTAGCTTTTGGTAGTTCACCTGTCTGCATGTTCTTCAGGGTATACTGAATATTGCTAGGCTGCTAGGATGCTTAATGAATTCTTATCAAAATGTGATTGTGTCTTCCACTGTGTCAAAGCAAATTGCAAAAAGACTGAAAGCGGAGTGTGTTAAGTCACCCATATGTGAGACTTAGAAGAGTTTTGCTTAGCTTTAGACATCCAATTCTGTTAGGAGTCTGATCTCTCAAGATTTCCTGTCTGCTCCATCAAGAGCAGGAGTAGTATTTTCAAGTGCAATGAAGCCAAAAGCAGTATCTCATGCACCACCCTGGCACCCCGAGTCTTCCAGCTTCTGCAGAAGGAGACATAGGCCAGGTCACAAACAGCCTATCTCCTCTGGGGAGAGGAAAGGCTGTGCACAATCCACTACTTTGTCCCTTCAACACCTACAGATCTTTCCAAAGGCCTTTGAGATGTTTGCGCAGTCTCTTGTGTTTCTGCAACTTGATCACCAGCAACTGAATGTGATTAAATACAGCCAGCCAGGAAAAGTAACCCTCATTCTACCCCTGATTCTTACCGTAGCCCCAAATGAATATGAGAATAGTATTTCAGTGTTGTCTACAATTCAGTACTTTGGATCTTTGAGGACCTATTACACAGCACACGTTTTGGTGCTGCTATCTATCACTTAATCTGCTGCATGACCTACCCTTTGGTTATAATGAGATTTCTGACTTTAGTAGTTACTGCACCTTTTTGTCTTTTTAGTGCTCAAGCCCGCAGATAACATCCAGTGATGCTAGTTTGCAGAGAGACAATACTACAAGTTCCTGTGAGTAATCTCTGTTTTATAGGTATGGGCAATCTTAATTATTGCTCTTGATTCCTTTCATTAAGTATTAATTTCAGTGGACTGTAGCACATATACACCAGTAATACTGCATGATGTTTTGGCTTCCTTGTCTAGATTGATGTAAGAGAGTTGCAAGATCAAGGCAGACACTCATCTCAGGACAGAACTGTTATCTCCAAGTATCGAGCGTAAATAGCTTTAGGTGTGGATATGTTGATTATTTTGGTTCTCAGAGCCCTTCACTACTTTCCATTTGTATCCAAGTTATTCAGTGTGCAAGCTTTTATTTCTCACCAGAGCTGCTACCTTATCCACCCTGATTCTTTCCTAAATATTCAGTGGCTTTTTGCATGACCCCTTTTCTTTAAATAATGAATCCAAAGAGCCTGATCCTAGACTTTCCCTCTCAAGTGGCAGCTCAGGAACTTATCTGAGATTAAACACAGTGTCAGACCAGCACCTAAAATGTCTACTGTTAACTATTAAGTCCTCAGAGCTGTCCAAAGAATACATGGCAGCACATACCCCCCACTTCTAAACAGCAACAAATGTTGAGCAAGAAAGATTTGAGAGAGCTAAATTATCTCGTTAAATTAACTGGAACATTTTAATTTTTACAAGAGTTGAGTGAGCTTGAGTAAATATGACGAATTGGAAGCTCACTTCATTTAGCAAACATCAAACACACACAGAACGTTGCCCAATTTAATTTAGCCCTGCCAAGCCAGGAAAATGCTTGTGTAACATCAGTGAACAAGGAAAGGGCTAAAATTTACTCTCGGTTGAGAATGCATGCATAAATTCCCTTGACATAAACTGGTGTTTTATATGTATGTATGTGTATATATATATATCATAAAACTTCCCTCGGGGAAAATCCTCCAAACACCTGCAACCAGAGAGAATTTGTGCTGCTATGAGTTATTCCCGATGAAGTCAATAATAGCTTTCCCTATTGTTCTAAATAGAATATGTAAACTCCCGTCTTACGCCCCAAGGTTTATCTCCTTTTCCTCTACTGTCTCTTATCAAACACATACCAGCACAGTTGCTTGTTCAGTCATGCTCAGTAGAGTGGCTGTTATTTTTTTTTTGGCTTTATACCCTGAGCTTAATGGGCACATTTTGTGAAGAGTGAGCCAACCAGGTAAATAGCTGCTACTATGGAGCTTAAGAGCTACAGCTCTCAAATTAGGAGGTGCTTTTTGTCAAATAGGCCTCTGTAGCTCTAATATTAGTAACAAAACAAGGGCTTTTCAGACAAGAAAAAAATCTTTAGTCTGACTCTGTATCACGCTTAACTCTGTTGCCTTGTCAAATATGTCAATGTTCATATTATACAGCAGCATTCATCTGTGGATGCAAAAGTGCTTTACAAATATTACCTCTTGAGTAGTTTTAATTTATACTTAACAACCAGTTTTGTGAGATACTACTCGGAAAGAATCACACTGAACTATTAAAAAAGTTAGTGTAAATAAATTATAGTGATTTCTTTGCTTTCCTGTTGCTCTTTAGAGGGGTGTTGGATTGAGCTCCAGTACAATGCTACAAAAGCACGCTTCAAACAGCTTTTTTTCTTTTTGTTTCAACACCCTGTCCACACATATCTAAATGCTTGTTCTGTTCCACTTTCAGCTTCTCTGCTGCTGTAATTGGTAAACATCCTGTAGTAGAGCGCCAGGAATAAAGTACACGGGGGCCGCAAGACAGACCCAAGTAGGGACATTATGCTCTCACATGCATACAATAGGCAAAAATATTTTTGGAAGGCATCCTTTTTCTCCAGCTTATTTATGAAATTGGATTACTTCTTTACATGCTTCAGAAACATTAGCTAGAAACATTACTGAAGGACTTCCTTGCCTTCAGACTATGCAACTTCTCACTGTGTTTTAAGGCACTTTTATTGAATTTTTAGGCAAATTTGCCTTGAGCACACTCTTTTCATTTTACATTTTCTGAGGACAAGACTGCAAGCCTACTTGCAGAAGGCAGATGTCACAGACGCATGCTATCAGTTTTAAACTGGTCTGTGAAACAGTGCACTAGGATGTCTTGCACTGTTACCTGTCTGGAAATAACAGCAAATTACTTAGCTGCTCACTGATAACAAACTGGATGTTAGCATTCTTTATCTTAATTTATCAGCTAGTTCATTAGTTATAAATTTTTAGGTTTTGTGAGCATCCCATTTACTCAGTCTTCCTGTAAGAAATGTTATTATTTTTGTGTTAACAGAAGAATACACTGAAGCAAAAAGAAATGAAAGAAACCTGCAGGGAAGCTGTCTTTGGTGTTTCTGTTCTTGATTTCCTGATGGTAGTGTTCTAGGTCTTGAATATCAGAGTTGGTACACACTCACAAGATTGCTTTGATGTTTCTGAGAACTGCTGGTACTTTTTCCCGTTGAAAATCTGGATTTTGGATCCCAAAGCTGGGTTCTCAAAAACGTTTAAAAGCAGAGGCCTTTGTTTTGGCCAGGGATGCACACAAAGGCAGTGAGTAAGTAGGAAGGTATTTGGACTGTGTAACAAGGGGCAGTTGTGCAGTGTGAAGGTGTTGCTGTGGAGCACAGTTATTTTATTCTTGCTGGTGATTTGGTGAGGGTGCTTTTTTAAGCTGAGGAAAGCATAGGGACTGCTAATCCTCAGAGCCTCAAGTTGCTGCTTTGGGCTGGTTTTCATTATGGTCTTCTTTAGGGTAATATTTCTGCAGACAACTGTGTGGTTTAAGAAAGCTCCTATTCAGATACTTAAGCCTAAAATACTTAGATGTGTTTCTAGGGCATAGATTAAATATTGGCCTTCTATTTTTTGAAAACAGAGGAACTTACTAGACCCACCCTACTACTATAGGGCTATGTCCTGCCTGATGGGCTGCCACAGAAGCACTAAAACCGTCGCACACAAAGGCACCACAGGACTCCCACCATCAACAGGAGCTCTCTGCCTGCCTCTGGCACTAGCTGTCAGAACCGCTTCATCTGAAATCAAGGTATAGAATCAGCAGCACTAAATACTACAGGACAAAGGCATAAACTAGTTTTGTAACCCTGGGCAACATGGATGTTTGCTGACTGACAGTGTGAATGACAGCCCAGTTGTCAGTCTAAAATATCATCCTCTAATCATTCCAGATGTCACCCGACAAGATGATGGCTACTAAAAAGGGGAATAATTTGGGAAAAGTCATAAAGTCCATTATCTCCTGCTGAAACCATTTCTCTTTGCCATTTCTG
Organism: Cygnus atratus; assembly: GCF_013377495.2. NCBI lineage: Eukaryota > Metazoa > Chordata > Aves > Anseriformes > Anatidae > Cygnus > Cygnus atratus. The sequence continues at coordinate 326,441 of NC_066370.1, forward strand.
AAGTCTCTGCAAAATAGATCCAGAATCCTATATGTAGCACATGACTGGTTTATTAAGAGAGGGGCCACTTAGAACTGCACCAGGTACCTTATTACATTCCTAGGGAAACCTGCCCCCAGGCTATGCCACTCCTTCGTGTCTTGGCAGGTGACTCCAATCTGGCCATACAGGATAACTGAAATATTTCAACTGTTCCAGAGTACAACAGCGAGCAAAAAGCTGTTGCTCAAATGCACAGCCTAGGAAATCAGAGAGGAGGTGGAGTTGTTCACAGTGGCAGCAGAGTACATTTTCTGGCTAAGACACTTATTAATATTTTTTCTCCTTAATAGAAAAAAAAAGAAATATCTGAAGACATTTGCATTCCTGCTCAATTGATTCAATGGAATTTTAATTTCAATATGAAGAGAAAACTACATTCTAAACTTCTGCCTGAAGGAAGGGCTGCACATAAAGGGAAAATAACAAATAAAGGAGAAAATCTCTTTTCAGAAGGGCAGTAAAATATAGCAGAAGAATGCAGGAGGAGGGGGAAACAGGAAAGGAATGGAGAAAATTATCTTGATCTGGAGCCTGATATTTTGCAGGTATAGTCTGAAATGCTGCAGTCAGAATATAGTTTGTCATTCAGATGAAACTAAAATGAACCCGCAAACTTGTTGATCATAACAGAGTGTTTTAATATAAATTAAAAATTGAAGATGCTGATTCATCATTGGGTTAAATCTTTCTAAGATCTAGAGGAAGAGATTCCAGACTGTGAGCCATAAAATTCTTTATCTCATTAATATAAACTATTTGATAGAAATGCACTGAAAGAAAGCTGACAAACTTTAGCAGAGAGGGGGGGAAAGTATGCTTGGAGCCACTGCTAAACATCTATGTCCAGTGGCTATATTGGGCCTGATTCTTCCATTTGCACTCATACTGGCTCTGATTAATCGCAGCGAAGACAGTGGGATTTCTTACGTAGTAATAAAATTGGAATGAATATAGGCAGGAGGTTGTAGTAATTTGTCTTAATGAATAATTTCAGATTGTTATCTACCTGAGCAATTCTAACACAGTCATTGTTATGATGAGGTGGGACATAGAAGAATTCTACCTAAGAAAAGGCAGATTTTCTTTTTGCCAGTTTTATTTCTATTAGTATATCATGATAATACAGTTTCTTCCAAACTAATTAGTAGTCCTTGCCAACTCTCATTTTTCATGTGGTAATTCCCAAGCCTTTGCTCTTCCAAAGAACAGCTGGAATGTAGCACCAAATCCTTGAATATACGGTTACTTGAATGATTTTGTATACCTCCGAAGCTGTCAGTCTCGTATAGTTCCGATCTAGAAGGAGAGTCTGAAAGGAAACATCAGGCCTGTAGAAGGTAAAAATAAACAGAAAATCTTGAAAAAAAAAATCTGTGAGGAACATTTTAGACATTGAATTATTAAATTGATTATTGGATACTGCCAGCAGAAATTTTAAAAGTACTTCTCTTCCCTCCAGTATTTCAGCTTCCCATTTCCTATTATTTCATTCTTTTGGTCATATCACTAGTACCACATCTCCAATGAAATTAATGTTAAAGCAGCTCTAGGGCTCACTTGCATTAGCTGATGATTTTCTTTTATGAAATTTTAAAGAAATCTGTGGAAAAAAAATGCCGTTAGTTGTCTTTCATCTAGGAAGGTCATGCCCTTAGCTATGATTTAATTCCTTGTTGCTATGGTTTAGTGCTGTGCTTTGAACTGCCCATTGTACATACCACTAAGTTTTCTATAGAAATTGAATCTGCCTATGCTTCTGTAAGATCAACAACTTACCAGCCTTCTGGATACAAAGGAGTAATAATAATAATAATTTTAAAAATCACAACTAAAATGATTACGATTAGAACTGCAATTAGTTAGGCCTGGACATTGTGCAGCTAAACCTGTGTGGCGTAGATCAGCCCTCAATGGCTGAACAATTGCATGGGGATTTGCAATTCCCTCTCTGGAGTTACGGACCTTACTCCTCTGCTTTGGTTCTTGAGCAGCACATGTACCGACCACTCTTCTAAAGAATTTCCTCTTGCTCTTTCTTCTCATCGAGAATCATCTCTGTTTTGCCCTATACTATCCCTTGGCAAAAGTGACAGGTTAGTGAGGATAAAGAGAGGGCCATGAGAGATCTACTGAACAGCCTGGCCTCCAGCAACCAAAGGAAGTCCCAAGCACACTGTGTGCCAATGGCTGGGAAAAGTACAACCAGGCAGAGGGATCTCTTAAGTACAAGCCAGGTTCCTCTGCTCTTCCCCACGTTTCTGCCACTGGCTGCTGCTGGAGGTAGTACTCTGCTTGAGAGACCTTTAGTCTCTTGCAGCCTGGTTGTTCTTATGCAAAAACTTTTATGCACTTTGATTTTTATTCTGTTTTTTTTTGTAGATAGATAGATTTATAAAGGATAGAAGGACCAGAAGAAAGTTCTCTCTTCACGTTTCCGTAGTGCTCATTTTACAGTCTGTTCACCGCCTAGAAGGAAGAAAGAAAGGGAAGATGAAGAGAACCAATATTACGGCATCCCTGCCTTTCTGAGGGTGGTAATCCTGTCAGCCACCATCTCAGCCTCTTACACCTGTTTTCCCACTAATATTGGGAGCATTTCCTGCAGCCTTGACTCATGGATGTCAGAACTAATTAAAGAACTATGAGGAATGAGTTGGTAACTAGCAATGTCATCACTTTTTCTAGGATCTTGAAAATTTTGTCCAAGTTTCCTGTAAGCTTCTCTAGAGCAAGTTTTGAGAAAACACTTTGCAGGTTTATTAGAGGAATCTGTGCTAAAAATCTGTTTGAGGGAGCTCCTTTCTGATTCTAAAAATCAAGTTGCAATCAAGCAGTTTTTTCTTGTTATATTTAGACTAGGAATTCTCAGAAATGCCAGGAAAGAATTATTGCAGCATTGTACAAAGCTGAGATTCCCTATAGTTTCGTGCATAAAACTTCTTAGTTCAGACCCCGTGGCAGCATATTTTTTTCCATTCAGGTATTTATTCTGTGTGAATGAAATTAATGTAATGTTTACTATTTTTTAGAATAAGGATTTTTTGAGCATCTTGGGGAAACTTGAAAAACAGATTTACTTATTACAGAAGACAGATCTGACAAAATACTTGTGTTTATCCTTAAGTTTCTTAATTTTAGCTTATTTGTTTAAGGAAAGTACTCTTCTGTGAAGTTTGAACAGGAACATGTATGAATGTTTTACTAATGTAATTCCCAAGACTTAGATCCATTGCTATACTGTAAGGTTCTTTTAAAGAAGTGCTTAATTGTTTTTGTTTGTTTGTTTGTTTTTTCCTTTCTTTCTCAGCATTCCAGCACTGCAATCTGCATTTTAAGAATGATCAAGTGCTTTAACTATTTGGTAACTCCCTTTGGATTACATATTCTATTTAAAAGTTAAAGTATTCCTTGATGAAAAAGTATTTGCCTTTATCTGTTCATTGCTGTTCTATGAATTGCTTCAGACGTCAAAAGCCTTTCTATTTTGGCTGTGGTTTGCTTATTTCTCAATGCTAAACTTTCTGTAGTTTGCACCATATGCCACTTAGGTACTATGCATTAAAATCAGGTTTGAATTTTGGCTTCTCTTTGGAGTGTTTTACAAGGAGAGAAATTTTACACACTAAAATGCTTTCTGTAGAACACAGCTTTAAAAAAAAAAAAAAAAGAAAAAAAAAGAAAAAAGCTGAAGTAACTGAGTCTATACTTTACATCTCCTTGAAACGTATTCTCTTTAAAAAGGGTTTATGTAATTTTACATGATTCTTTTGGCAGGAATGTTTATTGCTCAGCTGGGTGAAATTATTAATGTACCTCTCAGGCTGCATTTTCAAAGATCAGTAATACGTATATAAACCTCTTTGAGGGTCCTTGATATATACTATTTTTATTAGAGACCCTTGTTCCACTTCAGTAAAAGGATGACACAAGATGTTTACTTAAAAAAGAGTCTTTGATATCCTCCTGAGAATGTTTTGATAGAATGGCATACATTTGGTTACAATTAGTAAGCCAAACAATTTGCCATTGTTATCTCACTGTGTTTGTCTAGAGCCTGTAAGAAGCTTTCAAAAATATCCATCTCCATGTTTCAGTTAATTAATTGCATGTTCAGCAGGATTATTCTGTTTTATAAAATTCCCTGTCCTTTTAGTTTTATCAGAGAGATTTTAAACTAAGGCATGTGGTAGAAAGCAAAAGGAAAATATTGGCATGGCTAAGCGTAAGGAGATATTATAGTTGTATAAAGGTTAATATTCCTGTGTGTGGGAAAAAAAAATGTGTTCCTGCTGCTTCTGGGTGCAAGATGTTGTACCCGAGGGCTGAAAGTAATAGTTGCTGGTGTGAAAGTATTCACCAATATCAAGTGCAGATGAATGCTTTCGGAGCCAGCTGAAAGCTGAGTTAATCATTTTTTAGCTTAATATTTGAACTTGCACTCTGTCTGGTGTAATAAATGGTGGTGACTTAATTTTATTCAAACTTTATTAGCAATGTGATTAAAGGACTCAAATCCTTATCTGACACCTTTGCTATATTTTGTTTGCTTTTTTACCATGTTATGTGTATTCTAGAATTTCACTTTTATACATTAGCTGAAATACATCTTTCTCTGCTTGTTTGGTAGTTACCTGATTAAGCAGGCTGTAATATGAATCAGTGACCATGTCACAGAAGTTCTCTGTGCACTTATTGCCCTTCAGAATCAGTGCTGTGCCAGGTTTAGGCTTGATAGCAAGACCAGGTGATTCTATGCCTCTGTTATTCATCTTTTTTGTTTGCACTCTTATTGGGGAAACCATGGATCACAATTCCTGTAATCATAGGTGAACACTGGCAGCAGAGAAATGCAACACATATGGTGCCGTTCCACTTGATAAACCTGCATTCTTGGGAGTCTCCTTCCCTGCTAGACTGGTAGGGTCATGCTACTTTTATGAACTCTTGGTGGGAGTGGTCAGTACTGAACTGAATAATTCCCTTTTGAATTATATCTTTAACAAAGCAATCCTTGAAAAGGCCTGCTAGGTTTCAGATGGGTGCACAGGAAGAAAAGGCTAAGAAAGAAATTCCTCCCGCGATGTGTGGCTGGAGAAGAGGTGGTAGATGGAGTGGTCTCCGCAGCTGCCGACTGCGACTGCTCCCTCGGCAGGGTGGGGCCATGCCACCTAGCACAGAGCTGTCCTCTGTCGCTGTCCTGCCACTCCCTGCCCTGCCAGCAGCACTGCAGGTGATGCTCAGTGTCGTGGGTCTCTGCATCGCTAGCACACAACTCACACCTTGGCCAACTGCACGCCTACCCTTCTGTGCGGTGAAATCACACCAACGTAGGAATTGAGAGTTTGGGCCCCTCGGTGCATGTCAGCAACAAATTCACTCTTTTTCATTTCCCTGTCATCAGAGCTGAGCTATGTCAGTTCATGTTCTCTAAGAGCAGTTTGAATTCAATTTAGCTGGCGATTAAGTTAATTTGTTGGAGTGCATTTGAAGCCGGTAGGAATGTTTGTTCAAAGGGTTAACTTAACCTTCCCCAAGGTTGTAACGAACACTGGAAGATCAAAAGCTCTTCCAAACTCTCAGAGTTTAAAAAAAAAAAACTTGCTTTTACAGTTTTAAGTCAATGTCTTCCCTCTGGAAAGGAAGTCTGTTTAAAGTACTTAAACTCATGGTACAAACGATTCATTTTGTCTCTAATCATAAACATAATTTGTCTGGTGTTTCAGTTCTTTAGATTTATGCAGTAGCCATGTTTGTCAAAGTATTTGGCACCGGTGACATCATCTTTGTTGAAATGCCGGACAGCGTGATGAGTCCCAGATGTTAACACACACCAAAAGCAGAGAAAGAATAAAATCCAAAGATCAACTATAACAGCTATGGGGTAAAGAAAGGTGATTTTATTTTCTACTAGTATTCAAAAATAATTATTTGTATTCGTTTGAGGTTTGTTTTGCATAAATGATCACTCAGGGACTATGCTGAAAACTCTGCATATGCAGTATAAGGGGGGACTGAGATGTGAAGTTGGATGAATGCTGAATAAAGGATAATTTGACTTCATGATTGCACTGTTTCCTTTTTTGTTTATTTTTTTTTCCTGATCTTTTACATTTTGCATGTGTAGATTATAATATATGCAGAATATGTGTGCTGAGAATGAAATATGCCTCTTACTGAACTGCCAGGATATAACCATGCATGACCATTATTCAAAAGACACGTTATGTCAGCACATCATGTTTTCTAATGTACTGTAACATGACATGCCCACATAACCAAGAGTAGCATCATTTCCCAATGACATATCATTTCTGTGAAATGTAAAAAGGATATGACTTGCTGAGAATAGGCTAGGAAATGTGATTTTGTTTTAAAATAAAATCACTCTGTGCACGGTTTTTCTATTCCCAAAAGTAGTTTTCATGAAAGTATGTTTTAGGTGCTTTGATGGGAAAAAATCATAAAGGTACCTAGGCATGGTTTCATATTAACTGCATATCTACCCAAGTGTTTAATGTTGCATACATATCATAAAGTAAACATTAACGAATAATATATCTGTCTCAAGTATCCTCAGCACTGCATTATGCTGACCTGACTAATATTTTCAAGGAGAATCAGGCAGAGGTATTTTCTTATTCTCATACCAACAATAAATACTGTTTTTTGAGCATTTTGCTTTCTGGATAGTGTTCAGTGTCATAGAGAATTCCCATATCCACAGTTAAAAATTTAGCTTGGAAAATTAGTTGTGAAATTTGTTTTCTCAATTTACTTCAGTAGTTCTCCAGGTCTCATAGGCTTAAGACAAATTGTGTTAATCCACAGGGAGAAAAAGAAAATTTAGACCTTTCATACTGGAGGATTGTATCCTATAAACATGAATAGTCAGTTGACTGTATATAACACACATCACTGCCTTCTCTACAAAGGCTTCACATCAGAAAAAAAAATATATAAAAATGTATCAAAATATACGATGTTGTTTCAGCTCTTCTTAGGAGATCATTCTTCATTTGTTTAATTGGGGTGAAAATTTTGAAAGTACTTGGCATGTTTAAGGGGAAAACATTAAGCTACTGTTATATATGCAAAAGTTCCAAAGAGTTTTTGGAAAAGATTCCTAGGTATGTAAATATGAGCATGTTTTTAAGTGAGAAAAAAAAAAAATCAACTTACACAATTCTCTCTGTTTATAGGACTGTGCTTAGTTTACATTCTCATGTTGATAGATGAAGAATGTTGGTTTTTGGTCAAGGGCTCCTAAAGTTGTTGAACCTTACAGCTAAGATTTTCAGATACTCTTAACTTACAAAACCAACATATCTACAAGATTTTGCTAGCTTTCATTTTCAAAAGCACTTATGTTGTTTAGGGGTCTAATTCAGAGTTCTGAAAGCAGCTTGGATACTAAATATATTAGATCTCACTGACCGTCAAAGGGACATCTAAGCATTTATGGTCAGACACTGAATGTAAGAAGAACCTAGTGGGATTTTTTTTTATAGTACTTCGGCATCTCAATCCCTTTGAAATCACTTTAAACATTTTCCTTCAATTTAAATAATGGGGCATGGATTTCTAAATCATATGTGTACTTATGAAAATATTACCCGTAATTTATTTATACCTTGTGACTACCCCAGGAAAAAAGTGTGTTGTGGATGTAGCCCTTTAGTGGAAAATGTTCTATGAATCTGGGGACAAATCCTGGTTTTTGTCACTAATGTGTCATTTTAGTCATTATTTGCTGAGATGTATCATTAGAAATCTGGGTCATGTAGGCTGTGCTTAAATTACATATCAGATGACCCAAATGTTTAAGGCAAGCTGGTGTAATTCAGCATCACTTTAAGCAATTTATAGCACTGAAGATCAACTCCCTCAAAGTTCTGCATCTTTCTGAGTGGAATTACTTCACCTTCTCAAGTCTTTCTTACATCTTCTCATATTAGTCAGGACCCCCTACCTTCCCGTCCCTGGCTTATCTGACTGGCTGGTGGTACTGATGCAATTACTGTCTCCGTATACAGTCTTTTATTAGTTTTAGAAACATAAAAAATTTGCCTGAAACACAAACATTACCTGTTATAGACTGTATCTGGAAATACTGAAGGAGAAAATTGCATGAAAAAAAAACAGAGAGAACTTTGCAAGGGTGAGCAAGATGTACCTGTTTGTTGCGTAAAGTTAGGATAATACAGTATCTTGTCATGTAATGAAATGTCACAGAATGTGATATATTTTTGTATAATTTAGTGTCAGCGTTATTTGCTGAACAACTAATACATTTGCAAACAGAATAGTTAGCTTTGCCAGTTGTGATTTTTATTATTATTTTTTTAATTCTTCCATCCACTGGCATTCAATTTTCTTACCATTCTTATGGCCAGAAAACTGTTGTGATGCAAACTAAAAAATATGTAGTACTGTAATTAAAAGTCGTGTTCAGAGCTATTGATCACACATCTAACAATTTATCTGAGGGACGTTATACTTGTACCAAAACCGTGCTATCAGACTCTCCTCTAGCACAGCTTTAATGCAGTGGCTTTTCATTGGTTCTGTTCAAAATACACAGAAAAACATGTGCCAGAAGCCCTGCATGTGATGGGGAGCGCAGACTTTGCAGCTGTCTGTGTAATTCTTAGAAAGGTGAAAAAGTGATGACTTGTGCTCTATACCACCCAAGTCTTTTTTTTTTTTTTGGTGTAAGGTCACCTTATATTTGTGGATCTTGGAAAATTGTCATGAATATTTATGATAGCATCAAAAAATCAAGCAGCTGCAAATTGTTTACATTTTTGAGAATATGAAACCAGCTTCTACTGTAAAACAAATACATCTGTTTAGAATTCTAAATCTGTTAGAATTGGATGAAAACTGAAAGCTCTTTGGTTCTGCTTTATCCTCTATGTACCTGATAGTTGGAAAATTGTCAGTATCACAATTTTTAAAACACTATTGTCAACTGTATAGCTAAAAGGTAAAGGATGAACAAATTAATCATTCTAAAGATTGCACACAAAATACTTGAATCAATTAATTTGAAATAAATGCTATAAAGCTTTGTAAAATTTCCAAGTTAGAGAATTGCAGTCCACCTAAAATTTTATCAGTTTATGCTTTTTCCCTGCCTTTAGCAAAACAAATTCAGAACAAACAGCTCAGATGAACATATTTGAAAAAGTGCACATTAAAAATGTGCACAATATTGGCTTCAAATATTTGTTGGATTTTTCTACTACAGATTCATAACTTACAATCTGCCACTGATTTAATAGCTAGCTTGAAAAATATATCAAGAGAAATAGCACTGTCTTTGCTTAGGCAGAAGTAATCAATTCTAAATTTTGGACTGCTGGTAAGTTGGTATTTAGATTGCATTTATAGTATAAAAACATAGGTTTGTTCAAACTCGAGGAATAATAGGTGTACTTTAGATGAGGCACACTATTTGACTAAAATGAATATCTTGCATGAAAGGGAAAGCTGTTTGTCTGTTAGGACGATGATTTTCAAACTTTTCCTTGCCAACTACTGCCATCAGCAACAGTAGTGACAGCAGTCTCAGCCTGGAGCTCTACATGGGGTCACAAGTCACCATTGCAGACACTTGCGTATGACTTGTGGTATGTGGATTGCAACTTGGGAATGCCTGTGTTGGAGCTCTTAATCCATTTAAATACAACTGTGCTAATAAATAAAGGATCTGATTTAGAGACTACAGTTTCATTTTACCTCTCTTTAGGTTTCATATTTTCTGTATTTGGTTTCTCCAGTTCTTCCTACCGGTTAACTGCTACTTGTGTTGTCCCTCACTATTTCATTGAAATACTTTCGACTCATGAAGCATGTGGAATTTCAGGGTATCCCTGTGTCATGTTTTACAGATAATTCAAAGACCTCTATAGTCAGAGGTGCCCCTCCACTTTGCAAGAGGATCTCTGTCAACTGCCATATAGTTTACTCTGCTCAGTAAACTGAACAGTAATCTCCCTTTGTGTTTTTCCCTTCCTTTCCCCGTTCTCCTTTTTTCTTTCATTTTTTCCTTTTCTTCTTCTACTGCCCATTGTAACAGGCTGTCACAGACTATGCAGAGCAGCATTACATTACAATTCAGTAAAGCTCCTACAACCAGCATGCAAGACTTCATCAGAAGGCAAAATGCTACTCTGAGAGGATAATAACTGAGATATTCTTTTAATAAGGACCATTTTTAAATGTTAAGGATGACTTGTTTTAATTGAAGGAGAGGAAAGGAACTCCTACCAAGAGTCAAAGAGATCCCCCAGAGCTCTCCGAAGTCTTCAAATTGTCTTGTACAGAAAAGCCTGAGAATCAGAAATGAACAGAGGTTATGAACAACGTCCGACCATCTCAAACTGTAAATTTCATTTGATGAGGTTATTCTCTTCTACAGTTGAAAATCTGGCCTTAGTTTAAATAAGATATGTGACCATCCTAGTAACTGCAGGCAAATCATGAGAGACTCATTTTATGGACCCAACTTTTGCTGGGTTTGTGTAACAGGGATACAGAACAATTACCATTCAAACCATTCTTTTCAATCTACTGTACAATATCCACCTGTTCTGTCAGACAGCAGGAATGTATGCCACAAATACAGACTACTGCCGTGACAGCAGCAGGTGTATGGCAGCAACAACTAATCAAATCAGCTGAATCGGAGGTGTGAATCACATTGCACTTCTGTGCAATGAAAATGAGCAGAAAGGGAAGAACTAAATGGTTGTAAATTTTTTTGTTGTTTCATTTTTTAAGAACTTGCTTTAAATTATAGACAATACAATTGTTAAGTACAAGGAAAAAGTAATGAGGAATTCAAAGAAAAATAACATTTCATCCTTACTGCAAAGGACAGGCAGAGAGAGATAGGTACAGGAGCCACCCATTGTAATCACTTTGAAAAAGCAAAGCATGGGTTTTGATTTTCCTAAAGAAGCAAATGCAAAAAAAACTCTTGTCTGTACCATATGACTCATGATGCTTCTTTACTAGGCTTAAAGAGATTTGAACTTGAGTAATAGCACCATTAGAGCTCTTTACCAGGAGCCAATTCCTGTGGTTTCACTGGGTCCAGCTGCTGATGACTCACAGAGGAAGTGGCGGAGATTAGGTGCACAGGGAAAAAATCAGAACAGCTCAGAAATAAAGCAAATCAACCAAGCATTACCTTTTGTGCATGACTGAACAATGGCTTAACAACTAAGGTTCAAAATGATCCGTCTTATTCCCCTCATTTGTGCTATTCCTGTTGGAAAGACCACCAGGAAACATGCAAACCACTGTGGAATACACACTGTAATCCATGGAACATCTCAATTAATATTCCCTCTTGACTACAGCTAGAACAATACATAGCATCAAGCAGTTTAATCTCCGGCAATAATGCCTTTTGTAAGATCAAGAGGTCTTTCCCTTGAATTAAGTTTTAAGCGAGGATTTTGAAAATTAGTTTGGTATTCTGCATTATGTATAGTGGTGGCTCCAGGTTCCATAAATAATAGCTAGGTAAAATGTATAGAAAAAGGCTGCTTATCATTAGTATGTTGCCATTAGTAATTTCTCCTTTTGCAAATTGACATTGGGTTCCCTTTAGAAGAGAGTTAATCCTCCAACAGTCTTTGTTATGAACTAATACATATCTGAGATTGTATAAAATTTAAAACACTGCCTCTCATATTTGTGCTACAAAGAAAATGCGTCCCCAGCAGCAAAATGTTAAAATAGCAAATTTTAACATTTTAACATAAAAAGGGAAGATGGAGGGGAAGACATTCTGGATCTTGTTTAAATTACTAATGTACAGTAGTAGTGCTGCTGTTGTCTCATCTCACTACAGTCTCAGACACACAGCTCAGGGGATATTTGCTTCTAGGAAACTACAAATAGTTTAGTCTCAACTCCCTGGGGAGGAGTCCTATCTGAGTTGCTATAGATTAATAAAGTAAGTTATTGCAAAAACATAGGACTATTTTGACTAAATTAGACTATTTCTTTAAAGAATATATGAAAAGGATGATGTTCTAAGAGCATCCTAGGAAAAAAATATCACAGATTTTGCCAGTCAGCAATTTATCCTTTTTAAAATGGAACTGAAATAGAATTTAATGTATGTTCCACTTTCTATTTCTCATAAGAATTTCAGAGGTAAGATCAGCTGGTGATTATACACAGAGATGCATTTTATAAACATTTGCTTTAGTGATTAATGTAAAATGATTCACAACCCTCTCTTTAGAATATTAAGTAATGCACTTTATCTCATATGTTTACCATCAGCGGCATTTTGAACTGCACAAGGTGACTGTGTGACACTGGTACATGGTCCCTGCAACACAGACTGAGTTTTTAAAAGGCCTGCATTACCATCAGCTTCAGTTGTGCTTCAGTTTGAGCAATAAACACTTCAAAAATATTTCCAATGAGAAAGGTGCTTCTGCTGGTATTTTCCTATATGGCAAATCAAGGATGAATTCATTTCATGGTGCCTTTACCCCCCAAATTCCATGACTCTATTGTCTGCATTAAGCAATAAAAAAGCAATAAAGATTGCATTTAAGACAGGAGTGCACTGAATGTTTGGGATACAGCTGGTGAGTGGCTCAGGTGTGGTGTGGCTGTCAACAACACGGGTAGTTTGGATGAGCGTAGAGTGCTGCCACGGCCGTCCTCAGTAGGGAGCTGGGGTGCCATGAGCTTTGGGGAGAGCTGCACCAGCTCTCTTGAAAGGCATCAAATTCCTCCTCCCTGCACGCAGCCACATGGCCTTCACGCACTCCGAAGCACATGAGCACAGCAGGTCAGTTCGTTTACTTTGCTCTGTTAAAAGTCAGCTATTTTATGTTTAAATATTTCCATTCATCCCATCTACCTAGATTCTTTGGCATATATGTGAAGTTGAAAGGGATGGAAACGTTAGTCCTAGCAGTGCCATAAATAAGGATTCTGCAGGGAAAAAAAAGTAAAATGGAGTTAATGTACATTAGAAATTGTTTATTTGATACTGTTTTACTATCCCTTTAAGGTATGCTAATGTGAACTGGCTGTCAATACAACATCACTTAGTTGGTTTTCATCTGGACCTTAGAGCACAACAAAATTATTAGTACATAAATCTCTACTAATTTAGTCTAGATTATGATTCTTTCATCAACATGCACATATAAATTATACCATTAATCATAATGATTTCTTTCAGTATTCATGTGGATGTAATATGTAATTTCATGGGAATCCCACTGTAATTTAGCATGAATTAATGTCCACTTATTGGAAAGCACTACCTACATTGATATTTCTAGGGGAAAAAAACAACAACCGTGATGCATCTTAAACTACAGCCTAAATGGCCAGGGTGCTGGTAAACAACCACCAAAGGAACGTCACTGCAAGTAAAAGAAAGTTATCTTGAAGGCAGTTTGTTTCAAAGCTCATTAGGCCAGATGGCAGCCTGTCTTCCAGGAGTACGGAAAGCATGTGCGAGGCAACAGGGGGACTTCTCCCTGCCCTGGGGAAGCACGGTGTAAATAAGTAGAGTGAGGGGAGAGGAGAAGCAGAGGTGCATTGCTAGATGCTCGAGAAAGCAGTGCAAAGCCATCTGCTACACCTTTTTGACAAAGCAATAACTGCTAGATCAGTTTTAATGGACAACACCTTCTAATTGGCCTCAACAATACATTTCATCGAGAGAAATGACAGTATTCATCCACATTTCTCTAGACTCTATTTTAGCAACGGATTGTATGTTCAGAGGTGGTCAGCCCATAGATTGAGCAGGTCGAGAACCCACAGATGGGCTACCTTGGCCTCAGTTTCCCCCGCCTAAGAAACGCAGCTACCACCTTGAGAAGTGCTGTGCCCTTTGTGGAGGTGAAGTAGGATAAGTAGGATACCACTTAATCTAGCTATCAAATATATAAATGGAACTTACATACATACATATGCATGCTTCATAAGTGAGACAGTGAGGGGGAAAAAAAGGAACTTCTGACTATAACGAAAGATTCATTAGGAAAAATGAACTAATCAGTGCTCTCCAAGGAGAAATTCATCCTGTTTAGGAGGCCGTACACTCTGCTGCTGCACATACTTAATATAATTTATATTATTATTTAAATCACTGCGTAAATTTTAGATACTTTTAAAAATCAAGTTAATGGACCATACTTTACTGCTTAGCATCATCTATATCAAGAATTAGTGGCTGTATAGATAAAATATGTGAATACAGAGGAGAAAACACAAACAAGCAAATATCATAAAACTCTTGTTTAGCATGGGTTTAAAATACAACAACAGAAACAAGCCCTTGCAAAAGTTCAGTGTTGTGTGGTACAGACTTTCCTTTAAGCTGTGTGCACCCCTGTCTTTTAATATAAGATGTTCTTAAAACCACTTGCTACCACACATGGGGCCTGTCCTTGCACCAGCCTTCCATGGCAGAATATTTATTCCCCCAGGAAATGTTTCCCTCTCCTCGCTTTGAATACAAAGGCAGGCAAGAATACAGCACAGCTTTCCCATAGGTTTAAGAGGAAGTAAAGAAGGCAAATTAAGAAATTCTTGGGGAAAGCAGAGGCACCTCTAAAGACTGCTTAGGAGCTGAAGAAAGGGGCTGAGGTGCTTTTAACAGATACAGCCTAGAAACAAAGAGAGAAGGAAATAGAGAAAGATAATAAGAACCTGAAAGAGTGAAAGGATTCTGGCAGCTGAGATAAATCCAGGGCCTTCTGCTGTGGGCTCATTAAAAGGCAGAATATATTCCCTAAAAATGTCTTACCTGTACCAGGCAATAAAACAGCTGTGCATCATTGCTGCATCATTGCCTTCTTCAGGTTAGCTGTGCTGTATTTCATTCCTCTGTATGCTCACAGCTGAGAAATTTTGACAGGAAGCCCAGTTTCTGAAGATTTGACACACAGTCTTTCACAGCCCAAGATTCCTGTCAATGTCATGCTGAAACTTGTGTCACTGAAGGGAGTGTGGTGCAGAGATGGGACAGCAAGGAGTCACAGCAGCCACAGGGGAGATGAGCACGAGCTAAGCGACAGGCAGTGTCTAGGGCCAGGGTTAGCATTCGCGCCTTATTTAACCGCACTTCTCTGACTTATTTTATGATAACCCTGAGAAAGCACAGGTTCAAATCTTCGAAAAACAGAAATTTAGGTAAAGTGCGATATATCTCTTGGAATAAATTATGGAAAAAATGGCACAGAAGAGAGTCCAGGAGGTGTGAAGGTCCTAGAAGGGGAAGGCCGAAGCAGGGACAGTGCCCCTGGTTTTGCTGGAGAAAGGGTCATGGGTCCCAACACTGAGGAGTCAGCCCCTGTGAAGAAGAGGGCAAGGTTTCTTCAGATTTATGCACTGCTTACTTATTACTTGATTGTATGCAATTTCATGAAGTGTGGTCTTCAGTGAGAAAAACAGTTTGGAGCTGAGAATGTTTTGCTTTGGCATCTCGTGACTCAGACCTAAACTCATCTCTCTTTCATATTCCCTCATTTGCAGTCTGTTTTCTTTCTGCCTGACTTGTAAACTTTCTGCTCAGTAAAAGAAGTTGTGAGTTATTTTCCTCTGTCAAATGAAGCTCCAGGCATGGATCCTTTGCTGCTGCCACAATGCAAAGAAGGATAAAAAAAGTAAGCTTTTATAAGCAGAGACAAACTTAGGCCTCTGGCATTTTACAGTAAGGCCAGACAAAGTAGCTGTGGTGAAAGTCTAATTTAAACAGAGGGAGAAAAATTCATAGGCCACGTATCACCACCTTCTCTTTGCACTTGCCAAACTTATGTTCTGCCAAGGCAAGAAAAACTGTTTTACCTGAGTACTGGTCAAATGATTTGCTCTCGCCTTTTTTTTTTTTTTTTTTTCCCCTTTGGTAAATGGAAATCATGTTTTATAAGGCTCTGTTTTACCTTGCAGTTTGTAACTCACAAAGTCACTTCATTCTTGAATGCGATGTTGGATAAAATTGTTTTCCTTTAAAAAAAAAATATTTTGGTCTGCTAATTTCAGGTAACAGTAATTACCTAAACAATTACTGTGCCTATATTATTAGTTGCTGTCCAAATGAGTGCCTGCATTGTTAGGTCACCTGGCATTTTTGTATAATCACTTTTATTACTTATACATAAATAATTTTCATTCCTGATGAATGCACAAACTACTGCCTGACATGCTGTCTATGCATTGTGTGTGTATTACTTGGGTTCTGAAGCTAAGTGGGTAGATTGCTCACAGCAATGCATTTCGTCCATGTCCTTTGGATTCAGATGCATCGTGCACCTCCAGCTGTCCAAGAGCACCTCCATTACCCAGTGTTGTGGTAGAGCAAATAGCATTCTGGCCTCAGTCTTCAAGCAGTATATTAGTGACAGCAGTAGGCAGACAACTTTTGTCTCCAGGGAATATTAGAAATCTAGAGCTAGAAATAGATGGATTAACTGAAATGCAAGCCAACCTCTGATCTACATTATTTCCTCTCTTCTTTATCTCACAAGGGAAGCAGAGATAAAGAGTGATAGACACTGATAATGATGGAAGTCCATGATAATACACCGAAGTGATAAACGTCTTTGTGGCCCTCATTGTGCCCAGTTGTCTTCAGCTGGTTATGAGCTCTAGCCTCAAGCTATTTACACCACGATCAGGCTAGTAATTAGCAAAATGTTTAATATAATATAGAAGCAATTAGGAGGTGATAACATGCAATTAAGATGTGTTTTCAGATTAAAGATTTTATAGTGCTCTCTTTCTTGAAAAGATAAAGTGCCTATCTCAAAATGTCAAACTGCAGTGATTTAATCTGAGTTATTTTCAATTAATATGCATGTATTCTTGCGATGTGTTCACCGTTGTTATTGACATTGATAAATTAAGCTCATCCCAGCAGAATTTATCCTTGAGTCACTCTATATTTCCTGAATGTCAGTTCTTTATTCTTATTTTTTTTTTTATGCCTACAAGCTGTGCACGATCTAACTCTAAGTCCCTTGATTTATCCCTGGGATTACAGTAACGTGTCAGTCTGAGTGGAACAATAATCTGGAAGGGCATTGTTATAAATAGTGTGTTAGAATATAATTGTTTGTCATGTCGTTTCTCCCCTTTAAATCCCTCTGAGTCCTGTTTAAGTAATTTAGACAGCTAGAATGACAAGAGTCTTGAGACTTCTCTTATAGAGTTGTCCAACCAGTCTTCAGCCTACCCTGTCTTTTGAGACTGTCTCATCTGCAAAGTAGGAAGTGCAAACAACAGATGAGTTCCAACTATACTGTGGATTTGTTATGAGATTTTGCTCAGGCCATTTATAGAACAGTGTAAATGCTACTGATATTAATTTTGCCCTGGCTAGTCAATAGAAGTGCTTAGACAATAGATGTTACAGTGTTTACTATCATTATTACAGAGTTTAGAATCCCAAAGCATTGCAGTTCATATACTGCAGTTCAGTGTCTGAAGGAGATAATTCTTTTGAGATTTTATTTTTTTTGATAAATTTTCTAATCATACAGAAAAAAATATCTGAGACAGGAAAGACAGGCAACTCTTTTTATGGGGCCAGTATTTTAGCAAAAGAGGCGAACAGCTGCAAAGAAAAGAATGCTAGAAATCAGGGTGTCCTATTAGATCATCTAGTCCAGGTTCTGGATCTTGTAGGATTTTTCCTCGTGACACATTTTTCTGGTCTTTGGTCTGGTCTTTCAGTTGTTTTTTTAAAACTCTTCCAAGCAATGAGGCATCCAGACATTGGTGGATTTGAATATAGCATGTAGCAGAAGGTTTTCCTGAATTTAACCATACTTTCCTTTCCTACTAAGTATTTTCCTCATATAGCTAGTGCTAACACTTTCCAAATATTTGTATTTGTCTGTTCTCTTGCTCTTTCTCCTACCCATTTAGAGTGAGTGTTTGGTGATATTTTGTTCATATATGATTGCAAAATGCAAATTAGCTGACAGCCATTGCTAAGCAAGACAGGTTGTATTTGGTTTTGTATCATTCAACTATGATTAAACTTTGTGGAAACAATGGATTTAGTAAAGTAAGATGCTGTAACTCTTCACAGCTTATGCTGACTGGCCAGTGGCTGTTATCGTTTATTCAGATAACCCAGTTCTTTACAGGACTGCTTGAACACAATGAAACATTGCCATTTGACAGTCCTTGTGTCAATGTTGATCGAGCCATGCATATTTGATTCTTGCCTATAAATAAATACCAACCTCTCAGGTAAGTCACTCGCATCTTAGAATGAAATGCTGTTCTTCAATATTATCTGTAAATACCTCGCTGTCCTGTCCTTCAACTTTGCTTCACAGACCATTTTAAAGACAAGCAAAGAACTAACAACACAATTAAAGGAAGCTACCAAAAGCTGTAGAACTGTCAGCTGCCACCACTGCTCATTATATGGATGAAGTTGTTGGCTTTTACATTTATAAATTTGAGATTGATTTGAGAAAGGCTATCTGAAGATTTGAAGGCTGTCTTTTGCTAAAAAGAAAACTATTATTAAGAACCTCTGTTGAAACTTATTGGTGAGGAAGTAGATATCTCACTGTCACTACCCCAACAAGAAATCCCACTCTAGGAGTATGATTAGTTTTACTCAGATAATTCAACCTATCAATACTGAGGACCGATGGAAAGCAGTGACAATGTAGGTGGCAACTCACAATAGCCTGATTTGTTCTGGATCGGTACCATAAGTATGACTAGTCATGTCATGTCTGTTGAGAAAGTTTTGAACCAGAAAGAATGATGACGTTTTGTTCTCCTGGCTGGTGAGGGAATTCTGTGAGAGTAGCTTTGCTCAGTGAGCCATGGTGCAGGACTTGCAGGGTGCAGCACTCAGAAGTGGTGGCAGTGCTCTCACTGCTCTCAGTGGCTGGAAGGTGTTGTCTGCTGTGTGGGGAGCAGGTGAGGATGGATAACCCAGCTGGACGCAGCCAGGGTGCTTCAGCCAGCTGGAATGGGTCAGCTGGAATCCAGCATGTGAGGTTTTGGGTGGCATCCCTTGTATATTGGGAAAGTGATGTGAATGATTACAAAGCTCACCCTATCTTTCCTCCTGAAGCTCAGAAAAGCCTCAGATTGTCTGTTTCCCTTCCCAAGTAATGCAGTAGCCCAGAGTTGTTAACAGAGGTAGTAACTAACATTGGAAGCATACAGGAGAGGAATAAAAAAAGCTTTATGTTAATAATATAAAACTAAAGCATAAACAAATATACCAGTAACACAAATGTATTAATGCCACTGGGTTATTAACCAGAACAAGTATTGCTGTGCTGGATTTGCTTCTAGCTACAATTATAAGACCATTTGTACAGTATACTTTTGTTTAATATTTTTCTTTACAGGCACTCCGTCAATGTCATATACAGAGCTTACTGAATTATGCCGCTCACATATTTAACAACAAATAATCCTTCCAGGAGCTATTATGGATTAAAGTGTGATTATAGTAAGGATATCCAATAGCTACTTTAACTTACACACATATTCATTTTGCAAAGCTGTAGACAATTATACTGTAGCCTAGATATGTATCAGTTTTAGTTGTGTTTCTAATAACTTCTTTTACTTTTGATTAAAAATCATGCGCATTACAAAATTATCTCAAATGCTGTATGTGATTATTATATTATCCCCTCACAGCTGAGAAATGTGACATATAAAATAATGTTACAAAATGTGCCAAAATGAGTTTCACTTGCTGCTTCTCTAGGTTAATTATTACCTTAGTGAAATCAGAATTAGGCCCGCTACTTCATGCAAAGGGTCTTTCCTGTATGACACAGCAGGAAAATTAAAATTTTTCACTTGATCAAGTGTCAGCTGGTAAAAGAAAAGGTAGTGTTCTTTTTTGCTTGTGTTTGTTTCTCTGTTTGTGTAATGCATATTTAAGAAAAGAGGAAAACAGATTTTTGCAGAGCTACCTTTGAACCTTAGAGTTGCTTTACAACACTTATTACATTACTAACAAGCCACAGGTGTACACTACAGGAGCGGGTGAAAATGTAATTGAGGGGTATGATGACAGTTAATTGTCCATAATGTATTTATCCCAAGATGCACTTACACATCTGTTATATATTTAGGTATTTGTTACTAGTAGCTTTGGTGATACTTAAGCAGAGGGGCATCTATATCTAAAAGACAATAAAAAAGGAAAATGCTATCAAGGGGCCCTAAAGTGGCAAGACAAAGAAAGTTCGTCTCTTTTTCACTGTCTCTGAAATGAATAGGTCTATTTATTTCAATGGGATTTTTTTTTTCCACATATGCCGTATTAAGGTTTGAGTACAAAACACTTGACTCCTATTTCTGGGTGTACTACAGAACTGAATTACATGATTACCTGCAAGCATTTTAGTAGTGATGTATTTTGATATTTGCCTTTCTAATATAGTCTTTTCTCTGTTTCAGCTTATTGTTGTTATAAAAGAGCTTTGCACAATAAAGTAGTGTCTATTCACCCATTGACACATAGAGGATTTATGTGTGGGAGTAACCCACAAACTTCCCCGCCTCTTTACTGCTTCCCTCCATGCATGCCTTGAGAATAGATGTGATAATTAGTCATCTACTTTTATTTATATTTGTATGCCATCCAGACATTTAAGATGAGAACAACAAGTCGCTGTATTGAAGCAGTGTCCTGAATTCAAAATGCAGTGATGCAGTTCAGATGACTCAGGGCGATTATCCATTTTCTGGGCCTGCTTCTGCTCCCTGTGAAGTCAACAGCAAAACTCCTGCAAGGGTCAGCAGTGAGAGGAACCAAGTCTCAAAAAATGAGGTTATTTCTTTCTGGGATCGCTCAGCAGGAGTCACATAATTGAAACCAAATTGTTTATCTTTAAAATCCAGGGTACATTAGGGTAGTAACAACATCATTTTAGGGCAGTGGTCAGTACCAGGCAAACACTCATCAACAGAACATGCTTTCCAAAACTTTATGTAAACAGACAAGCTGTACAAGGGGAAGGCTCACCCAATATCACACCATAGGAGAGCCGGGATCCTAACCTAGTTGTGCAGTGTGTGATGCTCCTTGGAAAGTTAACTTTGTCATCGGAGTTCATCTTTCTTGCTGTGGAGCTGGCCCAGCATTTTGATTTTCTTGACTCCCGTCAAGCTTAGCAGGATGTTGTAAGGGGGACATCAGTCCAACTATATATAAGATCAGGGCCTGTATAACCACATTATCTTAAAAGCACAGAACTCAGTTCATATCAGAAGCTGCCTGCTACATTTGAAATTGGCTAAACATGAGCATCTTAGAAATATTATCTGAAGTTGCTGAACACTGATATTAACCTGCAGCATGCTTGGAGTGCTCTGATAAAAATGCAGTTGCTGTGGTAATTGTTATATTATGTTCAGAAAAGTGCCAAGAACATAATTGCTTGCAAAATGACTGCAGTTCAGCTTTAATCTACATGGCAAAACTGTTTACTAAAATTAAAAAAAAAAAAAAAAGCAAAAAACCAAGTCTTTGCATAAGCAAATATATTCAGAAGTATACTGTTTATTAAACGTTTAACACCAAAATTATGTTTATACTTTATTAACCAGAAGCTATTTGTAATGTCTGCTGTTTGTTAAAAACAAAACCAAAAAGCACATAGCACCCAAGAAACCCCAACAAAAAACAAAACCCCAAAACATGACAAACCTAAACCACCAGAGGATGATTTCTTTAAGAATGTACTCTCAGGTATGTTCAGAATATTAATTAGGCCCATCTATTTCTGTTGGATAATAACAATGTCCAAGAACTGAATAGAATCTGTGACCTGTGAAAGGGCCATTCATATGCTTTAGTCTGCCTTAGCGCATTCCTTAACAAGTGAACATAGACCTTTTTCTTAGTCATCCTAAATGTTTCAACTGTGTGTTTCATGGTTTGCTCGTTGTGTCTCCAAAACACATACCTTTTTTTCTTATTTTTTTCTTGTCTTAGCTTTTTATCCTTTTCTTTTCTTTTCTTTTCTCTTCTCTTCTTTTCTTTTTTTCTCTTTTTGTGGGGAAGTATTCCATGCTCTCCTCATTTAAATGCTTATGCCTTTATGGTTATTTTTACTGCCATACCTATGGGGCTTCTTACTGTATTGCTTGTAGCTGAAGGAGATTTTAAAGGAATTAAATTTATTCTGTTTAAATCTTCAGGGGCATACAACAATATCTTAAACAATTAACAATAATTAAAAAGCATCTATTCAACTGTGTAAAAAGCAAATAGATTTAATTTAAATACAGCAGTCAGGCCTAAAGTGTTTTGTTTGTTTGATTGGTTGGTTGGTCGGTTGTTTTTGTTTGTTTGTTTTCATTAAAACCAGGATAGTTCTTCCCCCCTCCCCAGCCTGCTTTTCCTTTAGGAACTTTTCAGCAGCTACTTTGCTAAAGTAGTGCTCCAGTTGTTTGGTGGCTTCCAACATGTGAAATGAGTTTGTTGGTTCAGAGCATTTCCCAGGGGGGTTGTGTTAGGGATTACCAAAGCCCCCACAGAGCTGATGTAGGTATTCTCCTTGGTTGCTTAAGAGGCCAGAGGTTGAACTGATTGGGAAACTTAAGAGCCTGCTCTGTTAAATGCAATTCTGCATTAGGCACAGTGTCTGTACAAATATGTCCACAGTAGTTTAGTGAAGATACAGTAAAATATATGCAATCTCTGTATTCCAGTAATTATAATAATTATAATAAACAGTAAAATGGCATTAGATATTTTTTAAATTCTTGCAAGCAACTGTCTTGTCTGTTCAGTCTGTGTTCATGAGTGGTTGCTGTAGCAATTCTTATTTGACACAGTGCTGTTTCTGAGCAGAACGATCCTAGCACACAGCCTGTGTTCCTGGAGCAGTTTCTGCTGCTACTGGTCTCCAGTAAAGGTGGAAGGTACCTTTAGGTGGGACAGCAGAAGCTTACATGGCCAGATCTCAGCTAATGCTCCTTCGTAAGGCAGCCCCAATCTGTCTCACATTTGTTCTACTGCACGATTAGGAATATAAAGTCACATATTGGATGCAGTTGGAACCTTTTAATTTATACTGTTGTGACCGAATTAGGGAATTGGGGCTGTCCCTTGCTTGCCTGTAATCTTCTCCCTCCCTCTCTGTTCAAAACCATGTTCAAAATTTTCTGGAGAATTGTAGTATGAACAATGCTATTGGGATACAGTGTCACAAAAGTACTTTTTGAGAGCAATTTTGATTTAAAGGTGTTTGTCCCCCTTGATCACTCTTGGATCCACAGCACAATTCACTGATCACAATAAGCAGGATCAGGAGGACTGGGGCATAGCACCAATGGCTTGTGCCAGCTGAGGGCAATACCAGCAGAACTGCATCCTTCCTGGATTGTAATCAAAATAACTTGTGTGACTTTCTGATACAAACTGAGGAAATTTTACTTTCATGTTTTATCAAGGTGACTAAAATGCTTGGATTCATGCATGCTTTTTTTTTTTTTAATTTAGGCAAAAATATATTTGTTTGATTAATGTGGTATTTTTTTTCTTAGAGACTAAGAGTATTTTCTTGAGGTGATGCAAGGGGAAGGGATAAATTCTAGACAGTTTGTTGTAAGTGCCAGATAAAGTGACAGCTATCTACATGAGCAAAATTTCTAACAGAGCCTCACATCCACTGGAAAATGCTTAAGAATCTACAAATATAAAAAGGTTAAAAACTACTGACCTAAATAATTGGTTTGGTTTTCAAGAGTGCCGAGCATACAACTGTTTTCATTGATTATAAACAGATGATGATAACGAATAACAGCTCCCATAGTTGATGAAAGGCATCTTTTCAGGGGAACTTGTCCACAGATGCTTAGAAGAAGGATACATCTAATACAAGCCTTTGATAAGGAGGAACATTTCTCCCTTGCTTCCCTATTTTGTATGCATAGCGTAGATAAATATTTTTGCTTTCACACTATCTTATTTTTCTTTAGAACTCAGTTTAGAATTGAACTGTAGCAGATAAGAGAAAGTGTAAGACAAGATCTTAGTTTAATTTGTGAGTTGTATGCTGCTTCATGCTTCAGTCCTGAAACTGCTTTCACATTTACTGTTACTGCTTGACCACCTTTTTTAAACTTAGTAAATTCAACATCCTATAATACAGAGGAGATTAAAAAAAAAATGTGTGAATAAACAGTTACATTTTATACCAGCTTTAGATCTTTTTTAGGTTGCCATATCCAACAGGTTTCATGTTTTGATTCTGTATTATTGTGGTAAATACAGAAGAGCTGTGTAGTTTACTGAGAGAAAAATTGTGTTACAGGAGAAAATTCAAGTCTGCATTTTAATTGGTAATTCTGGACACCCTTCTTACAGTTTTTATCGCTGATGTTGTCAGTCATGTATTTCAGATCTCTGGGTTTTTAGAGCTTTGTCTTAATTAATCTTTTGACAGTTTCTGGAAGATTGATTTTGGCAGTAAATTTTGTCGGTCTTGCTATGCAATACTTGTGGTTGTGACTGATAATAATCTAAGCTGAAAATACATAGAGACCTCTTGACAGAAAGGTGTATCATTCTTTTCAAAATATTTTTGTTCTATAAAATAATAGCCTTGGTCCATTTTGTCAAACTCAATACCACTCTGATCTGTGCATGTTTTGGGTAACTATATCACACCAATTGTCAACCATGATCCAAGCTTCTTCCAAAATGGTATTTTCAGACATTTTTCATTCTAAGTGAGGACATTTTGCTGTTATACCAATATTAGTTGGAACCAGTTTAGGTCACACAGAGGTGAAGCCATCTGATCATCCTATCAGGAGAGTATTTGTGTAAGAATTTGATTAAATCAGTAATCTACTCTCAGGAAGTTTTAAATTTATTGAACTCCACTCCTTCCTCTGAAGTCCGGAAGACCACTGTTTAAAAACATAATCTAGTCTTGCCTTCTGGGAGCATTTATAGTCACTGTACTCTACAAGGAGCTAAGCTTGTCCACATGAGCAATACTGAGCATAGCCCAGAGTTCCCATGCTTGCTCTGTATGCCATGTATGCATTGAGTGGCAAAGTGGAATAGGACTTGGAGTCAGTGAGCCGCTGGAATATCAGAACAGGTGGAGCAGATAAATAGATGCTCAGATGGCAAGGGGATCTGCAGTCAGCGGCTGGTCCTTGTGTCCAGCAAGTGAGTGAAGCTGTGCTATGGATGGGGGCAGCAGTCGTGCAGGTCTTGCATCCACCCACCCCACCTTCTGCTCACTTCAGTCACACCCAAATGCACTTAAAACCGTCAGCTTCATATTGTGACTTAATTGTAAAGTAAGGAGAGGTTGTTTAATAAATAGGTATGATCATCCTCTCTACTCAGAAGAGGGAGCCAGAAAGCCAAAGTCAGGGAATCCTGGGGGCCGTAGAAGCACGAAGGCTGCTGAGAACACACACATGCAAATGGCAAATTTGATTACAATGATGGGCTGTCTGCTTTGCAGCTCCTGGAAGCCCACCCTCAGCCATAAAAATGCAAAAATAGTGCAACAGGCAATGTGGCAGAACAGGGCGCTCTGTATTCATTCACAATTAGGTGTTCTATTCTGTTGTCACCAGATGCTGCCACGCACATTACACAACAGAAATGGGATTAGCAGGAATAACAAAAACCTGTCAAAGCACAAAACCATGGCCTAGTAGTCCTGACAAATTAAACAGCCTACAATGAGTGCCAGGGCATGAAAATCACTCACCCTTCCTCTTCTCTCTCTCAGAGGTAGGCAGTAAATGCTTTCTTAAAGGCAGGCCACCATGTAGCCAACACTAGAAGAAGGGGAGAAAGTCATTTTTCATTTCTCATTGAGTGTAGAATAAGGACAAACCACCTGACCAGTGAATATCTGAAACTTACGTGTTTCATTCTGTTAAATACTGAATAATTCACATGCTCCTGGTATGTCCTAACCCTTGTTAGAAACACTGTTATACCTAGCAATATATTTCTATACATATGAGCTTCCATGGAGTGCTATTAACTTGATTCATATCCATGTAATGCAATATAAAATAGGTCCACCAACTATGTGAAATTCATGTTTTGATCACTATGTTCATGCCGGTGGGTCATCAACAGAGGATGATGGAGAATTCAGAGGGTGAGAGAAGACTGTACAGAAACTAGCTCCAAGGCTGGAAACCAGACGATGAGTGTTTTTTTATATAGTGCTCTGGGACAGCTGCAGTGTTTTCTGGTTTTTAAGATAAGAACAGGAAGCTCGTGTCTGCTATAACCTGTTTTACTTATCTTGAATTTAATAATGGTGTCATTAAGCTAAGCAGCCAACTGTGTTTGAAATGTCTTTAGGGCTCTATGACAAGTTGCTCTTTGCAACTTGTTGTCCTTTCTGCATCAAACTCATGTCAAAAGCAGTGACTTGTAACAAGCTTTTTCGTGTGCTTTTTTCAAGGCATCTTTCGATTTTGTGAGCTGCCTGCCTGTGACTCATCTAATCTTACTATTCTCTGTAGATAGTGAACATTGGTCACTCTTATTGCATCTGTACAATTCGTCAGCTGGAAAATTTTTCTCCCGGCTGCTCTCAAACATTATTTGCTGGTCCTAAGCTTGGTGCATTCTTGTCCTTGCCATAACCTCAGCTATATGGTTTTTCATTTTTGCTGTGTATGGTTTCTGATAACTGAAGTGAATGGACATCAGCAATGAAGAAACAGGAGATAAGTAGCTCAAAGACCAAAAGCTTTAGGCAGGTTGCCAGGTGATACTTACTTTCATGATGCTCTTTTTTCCCCCATATACTTCTGTATTCTCACTTTTCTTCCTGCCTGAGGAGTGGCAGATAAGTCACAGGTGCTACTGTAAAGTTTAGATGACCAGTTCAGCAAGGGTGACAAATACTATTTTCTTACCTCTTTCCTGACCCCATAAGATTTCCAAGATTTCTTCTGGGAATTACTTGCAGAAGATGTATTTCTTCATCTATGGCACAAAAGCATTTTTTTCCCTTTATTTCCACCCTTGTAATAGATAAAATGTCAGAAATAATTAAGAAAAATACTGATATACACTGGCAGAGAATTATACCTTTTGAGATGGTTGTTGTCATCATCTGTAGTCAGTCCCCTGATAGATATAAATACCAGCTTTATCACCTTGTTTTAGATGACGATGTGTTGAATCAATGTTGATGAAGACTATATTTTGGCAACTTCAGTTAGAGCAAGAGAATGATTTCTGTTGTGAAGCAGAGGACATAAGATTGGAATAGTATGAGTAATCAAAACAATACAGATATTCCTTTATATACTTTTTATTTGATCCTGTTCATGAAAATCCTTTATTCCTTCTTTTATTCTTAATTTTTCTTCAATTTATTTTTATCTTAAACACAATTATGTATGGAGAGTAAACATCTCTGTGTGCTCTTAGTGCTTAGAGTGCAAATGGTGTTAATATGTTTAACATATTAAAAACTAAAAGCAGTGACTGGCAAGTGGTGATAGTTAAACTCAAAGAGCTTATGACAATTTAATGTTATGGAGGAGAAAATAGGTAGGTGCCGGTTACACCTTAAGGAATTTCCTGTGATGAGGTGACTAAATAGTATATATACAAATATTGTAGTACCCATATGCATATCAAAAAAAAAAAAAAAAAGATAGACCAGAGACTTTTTATTATGATATATTCAGGAAATGCATAGTTTCCCTTGGGGTTTTCTACAGAAAATTACAACCTTGGAGAAAAAGGGGCATCCTGAGTGAGAGGACTGCCACTGTGAAAAGAGTAAGAGTGAACTTAAAGGGAATGGTTTGCAAGATAGTAGAGATATTGACAGGTAAGAAATGGAGATTTGATGTTAGTATGATAGGAATCATAAAAGCAGAGGACAAGAAATGGTACTGGAAGAATAAGAACAGCAAGAAAATATGAGGAGGGATATACAGAGGACTAGTTCCATACCAAATTTGCCTGCAATAAATACAATGTACCAGGTAATGCTGGCATGGCGCTCTAGGCTGAGGATAGATCAGTTCTGTCCCATAGAATTTCCTCTCTGAGGGCTTGCTTTCTGTCTGGCATGGAGAACATGTATCTAGTCAGTATGCATGTCCTGGAGCAATTGTTGCTTTTACCGTCTTTACTTTTTGGGCTAAGTTTCTGTTCAGATTATTAGGTGTTTATGTCCTTAAGAAAGAACCTTTTTGTCCTGGATTTTTAAAATAGGTCTTATTTATTTTCAAGGGAAATGCATCATGACTAGATTTATAGTGCCATGTACTCAAAGATCAAATTGCATGACCACAAGCATTTATATTTTTATTTATTGGGAATAATATAAAGGAGCAAGAAGCTTATGTGCAGCTTAAGTGTTGAGCATTTATCTTTTTCAAAATACATTAGAAAGGCAAATGGACTTGGAATGCCAGTTAAAAAGCAAGGATCACTCACTGTAATTTATTACTTTTTGTACTTAAGTAGATTTGAAGTAGGAGTTATAGTGCCTGCAGATCAACTTGAATTGCTCTACTATATTTTATTAGGTACAAGGTAGCAATTGGTGGCATAAGGGGCTAAAAAATAGGTCCTAAATCCTTGTCAACTTTTAAATGATACTTTTATACTCTTTGATTTAAAAAAAAAAAAAAAAAGCCTCAACAGCTATGTCTACATAGCATGTAGGTACCTTAACCTGCTTTGGAATGGATCTCTGTATAAAAAGCCCTGCATACACATGCAAACCTTTGTAAATCAAAACTCAATGTAAAACTCAAAAATTTTTTCCAGACCTTGGAAATTTTGGGGTATAAGGACAATACTCAGGGCCAGATTTCTTATGGTCTACATCAGACTGAAACATTGGCTGGGTGAAAATACTCAGAAGGGGCATGTTTCGGATATGCTTTGTTCACATGAAGGAAAATCCCTCAAGTCAAAACAGAGTAAACAAACTAATCTACTGCCTCTTTATATGAAACTGAGATTCTTTCAGATTTTTGGTCTGGAGCTTTTCTGATACTTTTTGACTTCTGTCTCTCTCTAGCTTTAAATTTCTTTTCTCCTTGTCTATCCAAAGTAAAGCTAACACTGGAAAAATCAGAATATCCTGAGTTGGAAGGGACCCACTAGGATCATTGAATCCAGCTCATGGGTCTGCACAGGACCACCCAATTATCCTGTTCTCATCACAGATAGGGCAAGTCTCTGATGACAAACAAATCTCAATGTTCATTTTCTTTACACAGGCATGGAAATCCACCGAGGCTGACTCAGGAAATCTAAATTTTGCTGCTTTCCCAGATTTCTGAATCCTGGAAGCATGGAAAACTCCCTGGTATCTGAGATATGCAAGTAGTCTCCTAGCATATGATGTGTGAGTATAATCTAATACATTTATCAGGGAGCTAGAAAGTACATTGTCTTTTCATGTAAATGTTATAGCAAAGTCCTTAGAACTAATTTCTTGAAACAGTTAAGAAAGCTGACAGAGCATAGCAGAGTTGGAGACTGTTATTCTTGCTGCTCAGCAGACTGTGTGGAGTGGCTGGGCTCAGCAGAGCACTTCACACAACCAGTAAGTACAAATTGTTGGCATCACCTGAAGATTATTGTTATCTCTGGAAGACTGCCTGTCATGTGGATAGTTTTAATGCACGATATGATGTGTGGTATGAAGCAAGTTTTGCAGGATTTCAGACAGAATATGAACCCAGGAGCTGTGGAGTGTATCTATGCAGACCTAGCCAAGGAGATGTGTCAACCAAATGATTAATTCTGGTGGCCAAAAAATAGTTATACTGAAGCTTCTGGAAAGTGCCCTCTTCTCACCTCACTGCTGGCTCCACAGGGCTTTGAATCAGGCTCTGTCCAGCTGACGTTGTAAAGGCTGAGTCTGCCTTTCCATTTTAGCTTGCATCAAGATCATACTTCTAAAGCAAATCTTATGATTATCTCCACTCTTTGTGCCCTCATTCATGTTGAGGAACTGTCTTGGTTACATAAACCGGAATTAGTTTTGGATAAAAGTAAACCAGATGTGCTCCAGGACTACATCGTGGTGGAGTCCAGCTACTAATAGGCACCCATTCTGTGGGATCAGACAAGACCTAGTCCGAAGTTGGTTTTTGTTTGGTTTTTGTTTGTTTGTTTTTTAAAGAAATGCTTATAATGTAGGTTTTTCGTCCTCAGTGTCAACTGTTTTGCTCTGTATATCTGCTTCTTCTGGTCTGCACTATTTGCCAATGGTGTTAGAAGGCACTCAGTCTGTCTGTGGTTCAGGTTCTTAGAGAGTGAAATGGGAAAGATAATACTTGACCACAGTAAGCATCTCAGATGAAAGCCTGGGTAAGTCTGAAGTATAATAACAAATATTTTAACTCTTAATATGGCACCAGATTCCTCATACAGTTCTTTCTAATTTAAAAGGTATGGATCTGAACTGTAAAAATACACCAAAGTTAATGGCAGTGCAAATAATTAAATGCTCATAAGATAAGCTCTGCTTGGTATTCCATATGATTTTCAGTGCATGGTAATTGTTTACGGACCAGTTTCCCGTGCAGTGCTGCCTACGTAGGGATATATAAAAGAAAAGGAGAACAGCAGTCTCTTGGTATAGCAGACTTCTGCTAAATAAATCTGTACCGGGCAGGTACAGCGTCACCCTCAATGAGGCATAAATCATTAATCAAATTTTAGAAATACCAACCATGGCAGTGTCGCATTGTGAATCTTTCATGAGAGAAAAAAATACTTTTTGCAGTGTTTTGTTTAATCTGTTTTAATAATACCCAAATTTTGTTCACTGAGGAATTCATGCCATTTAGATTTTTTCATTGAAATGTGAAAGCAATGTACTCATATCCAACTGAAATTAGATTTAGGGCTTTTTTTTTTTTTGTCTTTTTGAAAAACAAAGATACTTAGTATGCAACATCAGAATTGATTCTGACACTGGGATATCAAGCCATTTTTGTGGAATTGCAAGAAAACATGATAAAACAATTGCTTGCTATTAGTGCTGTTGGTAGTGCTTTGAACTGGTGAAAGGGATACAGTCCTTATTATTCAGATGTATTTTGCTTTCTATGTTAATATATTATAAATGCATAATTGGTTCTATAAGTCCTTGAAAGATACAATATTCACCTTAATATTTTACAATTAATTTTGATCCATCTTAAGTTTCAGCATGAGTTCTCATTGGCAGCATGATGTTAATAAATCATCAGAGCACCATTGATCAACTGACTTATTTAACACTGCACAAACAGCAAGAATTTATACTGGGTCACAAACCCCACATCTTGCCTTTGCTGTTAAGAGAGTTAATAATTTCACACTGACAGGTTATTAGGTTCTGTCTAGACCCAGAGTTAATATGAAAAATATTTGGAAGAGACTTGTGGGCAAAACACAAGTTGGGGTGAGTCTGATCCCAGATCTCTTGAGCTGTTCCAAGTGAGACAGTCACTACTGTGTCTCTTATAGCCTCAGTTCCTCCATCTGAAAAATGAGGAAAATTATTCAGGTCCTTATAATATAATTACATATTGACTGGGTCTCATTCTTTTCAGTCCATTTTCTACTTATGTTGTAGGATACCATTTCCAAAGTTCTGTAATCCTTAACCAATTTTCTTAGACTTTAGTCTGACTAGTCTCATTACATGTTTCTCTGCTCTCCATTCTCTGCTCATTTTTCTTTGATGTTGCGTTTTCATACGTTACATTTCCCACATGCAATTGTAGGATTCAGCCTATATTGGCTTTATTATAACTTTTACTATCTTCATAATGAACTGGCTCTGTTTTCTTATTTCATGTACTGAAAAGAAACCACTGTCAAATAGCAACCATTAATAGCATGAATTTCTCTATCTTGCTAAACAGAAACACTCAGATCTTCACCTGATAAATTTAGTAAAATTTGATCTAACTCTTCCTTCTTCAAAACACCAGCCTGACATCTAAGTTAGGTCTTAGATAAAAAGAACGGTCATTAAGGCTTCCTCTTTTCTCTAGGAGAAAAACAAAACAAACAACAATAACAAAACAGAAATATTCAACATGAGTAAGTTGAATCCTTCACACAAGGGGAAGGTGTGTGAAAACCCTCCCCCGGGAAGAGAAGCAGAAGGGCAACCTTGGATGCATGGAGTCCTGACTTCACATACGTTATACAAGGAATAGAATCATAAACAAGGTTGGAAAAGCCCTCCAAGAATAGCTGCATAAACCAGATTCTTCAGACTGAGAAACTGAGCTGGGAAGATACGCAGGGGAGGTATGTAAAAACTTTAGAAGATCATGACTGATGTGGTGAAGGTAGAAGTGCCCACAATTTTTCTGATACCAAAAGTGTGGGCATTTAATGAAGATAGCATTTGCAGACTCAGCAGACTGAGTTCTGCACGTGGCGGGTGGCCATGTGCTGACTGTGATGTCCCTGTGTGTTGTGGGAACTGACCATTTGTGAAGATTCATTGGGCAGGCACAGGACAAGTTCACGGAAGAGAAATCCACTAAAGATGACTAATAGGAAGTCTCTGAGATGCAAATTTTTGGAGGCTGAAAGAGTTTCCTGAGAAAAAAATGCTAAATTTTGCTACAGTTCCTTTCTTGCACTAATTCCCAGGCATCCACTTTTGGTCACTGCCAATGACAAACTGGACATCTTTTGCGAGGTGGTAAGACTTTGTCTCCAGTACCTCAGCTATCTGCCTAAAGCTGGTGAATCTGTGCCTCTGTTTGCAATGGGTAGTTGTGGGTTCCCCACAGAGGCCAGTTTGCTCAGACCTGCTAATGGACCTGCCCCTGTGAGCCAACCTGCACGTACACACATTAGTGTTTGTTAAGGCAAAGTCTCTAACATAGCATTAAATTGAGTTTTAAATGAATGAGCTGATAGAAATGCCATCCGAATGATCACATTTCAGTTCAGCAAGACTGGATTTCTTTTCATTTGGGAGAGCTCTGATCTAATTTTGTGTTTTCCTACTGGATTTTTATTTTTCCCAGTCAGCAGGGTAATGGGTTACATTCTGGTAAAACACACAAATATTTTCTAACTGCAATCCATCATGTTTCAGTGGTTTCAGCTTTTCAGATTGTTATCTGCAACTGTTATTACTATGCTATTGTAAACACCACTTTCTTCCAGATTGAATGCACTTCTGTTTGAACTCTGATCCCACGGATAGAGCGTGAACAGCACCTTTAGTACGACAGCAAAAGCTATCTGTTAAACCATGGCCATTTAAGTGGTCATAGTCTCTCTGTATATATTGAATACTGGAAAAAAAAAGAAAAAAGAAAAAAGAAGCTTGGTCTTTTACTAATGAATGAATTGTGTAAATTAATATATTTAACCATTTTAGAGCATGGAGTATGTATATGCTGAATTTATGGGACTGAATTACTAATAACTTTTCTAATTAGAGGCTGAATTCAGGTCCAAATGGGCAGATCTTGATAACTACGTAAACCACTGATCACACCACTAGTCAGATCTTGATGTGTCTTCAATATTTAATTCAGTCAGAAATCCTTAAATAATTCAGTGATTTTTAATTAAAGAAAATAGGGTATTTAGTTGTTTTTTTTAGGCAAGAGAGTATATATCAACACTATTCCATGTCTTTACTTTTCTTTAATATCTTTTCTTTCTCTGCCTGGTATTTTGTGGCTTTTGGATTCTTTCTTAGTTACATATTTTTCTAAAAAACAGTGACTTTGATTTGTAAATGTGAAAGTGATCAATAAAAACCTATGGCTTCAAAGTGTCCGTATTTATATTTAAATCCTTCCTCTCACCTGCTGTTTGTTGCTTTTTAGTTATGTTACCAATCCCACTGGAGCTCAGAAATCTAGCCAGTCTTCTCTAAACTACCAGTCATGTTCTTTTCCCATGTACTCTCTTGTCCCTGCAGCTTCTGATGTAAAACAGATTTAAGTTTGTGTAGAGCAGAGGTCAACATGAAAGCTTAAAACAAAACAAAACAAAAGGCTGGCATTCAGCTTTTAGCTCTGGTTCCTATTATAACTCAAAGCTCTATTTTAGTAATTTAAAAATGGTAGTATTGTTCTGCAGCCATACCCTACCTCTCATTTGCACTGAATTTTTTAATGGCTGTGATGCCCAGTTTAGATAAACTTCTAGACTAGTCGATGATCATTTGGCTGAACTGTGGACGCTTTTGCAATAATAGTAAAATTGATGAGTATTTTGCAAATGGAGCTCTGTCAAGTTTGCATTTATTTTGCTTTAGGCTAAGGCCAAACACATAGCTTTGAACCCATTCTTCCTATTCCTGAGTAGTTACTTGCACAGTCATGACTTTGGTGAGACTTTGGTTTGGGAAGTGGGAGTAGTTGCTTCATGAGATCACTTCAGTGATAGGTTTCCTAAAACTTTATTGCTAAGTGCTTCATTTTATTTTTATTTACTTGTAATTTTTTATATTTTTCTTTTTGTTAGAGAACAGTTTCTTCAGTTCTGTAGCTTTGTAGTAACACATTCCTTTCTGAACACCTCAGTAAATAATCATGAGTTGTGTTGAGTGAGGGTTAAATACTGCATGCTCAATGTGTTACTCCGTTTACAAGTGTTGTATATATGTATCCAGCCTTCTGCATTTTTCAGTGCTTAATCAGATGGAAATTACAATTGGAGGTGTAATTCAGCATTGTGCTTAAGGTCATTAAGCCCTGTGGTAATGGGTAAATCCAGACCCTGCTGTGGCCTTATAAGGCAATTTGGCAAAGAAACGGGCTGTTTTACTGAGCTGATGAGACTTGGACAAGGTCTGTGTCCCCATTAAGGGACGAAGCCCCACTTTATGAATTTGCTGTATTTTAACTTACATGGAACTTGTCTAAGCTGACAAGGATATATGCAGAGTGCCTGCTGGCTTGTGCCACTTCCAGCCCGTCCTCTTCTTCTAGGGAGACGTAGGTACCCTGGGCAGCCCTGGAGTTGCTCCAAGGTGTTTGCCTTTCTGGTGTTCAGTTCAACACAAACTGGTTGAGTAACCTAGCATGAGCATAAGTCGCTGTGGAAAAAGAAGCACTTTTTCTCCCTGGAATTTCGTTCATGCAAAATGAATCCTGGGCTGGGGTAAAAGGAAAAGAAGACATTCACAATTCAAATTAGAATTAAGATTCATATATTACAAAGGTTTAGGCCTTATCCTTTAGGGAATTGGGAATTGGATTGAAATCAGAGGGTTAAGGAAGTTATCTATAACTTCATAGGAGCTCATGAAAGATTGTGTTAACTAGGGTGAATAAGTATTCTGCCCATAGCAAAGTCTGAGAAGAACTGTCAGCTGTGAATTTGGTGTTAATTTAGCACCTCTTTTGCTTTCCTCAGTGGTCATCTATTGCCCTTCTGGTAGTGGTGATTTCTTCACGTGCATGAAAGACAGGGTGGAAGGTGGAGATCGGATGAAAAGGCATTGGTGAAATAGAGCCCTCTGAAAATTTTTTTTTTTTTTTTTTAGTGCATACTTTAGCATGTTATACTAAAAACCATCATGACCCTAGGGCCTTCAAATGTGTTTGATTCTTCTGTCCATGATGAAGAATTTGAGCATTTGGGGGTAAATCAGGTGGTTAATTTTGAATTTGTTTGCTACAGCTGTGTAAATCTTAGAGAACACTGTGACGCCTTGAACACAGTATAAAATCAGATCTGAGATGGACATTGTAAGAAGCAGGACTTTATCACAAGAAAGCTGTTGCCAGTGAGGAAGGGTTATTTGCAGGAGATTCTGAGATGAAAGGAGGGAGAGAATGAACCTGTTGTGAGATTTGGATCAAGGATGCCATGGAGTATTCAAATAAAAGGTATTCTGTAGAATCCACTGAAGATTTAAGTTTATTTTAGTAACCATCATTCCGTGCACAAAAGCTCTGTAAGCATACTGAAGTGTAGCAAGTTTTAGAAGTTTCAACAATGCTATTATTAACCCCAAAGTGCTTAAAATCATGAATTTGATTCTGATGTTTTAAATAATAGAAACAATGCATGCAACGCATATAATAAAAGCTAGTGTCATATTTTCAAGCATCATCTGATATTAAGCATTGCGAACATGGCCTTTTTATTGTCAGACTTAATATATGGCATATCCTCTGTTGTCACAGACAAAAACTAAATAACTGAGACTTGCATATAATCTTGAGCTGGCAATGTTGTCCAGATGGCACTCTTTTTTCCTCAAACTGTGGCAATCCATCTTCACCCTTGTTTCCATATTAATTACTCATCCACATTATTGTATGCTGATTAAAGCTAAAAGAGTAGAATTTCCAGGTCCTGTTCCTAACTCTCTTGCACTACAACACTGAAACATAGTTGTTTATAATCTTGACTTTTATTTATTTATTTATTTATGGTGATAAAATCCACACAAAAGATGTTGTACATTCTGGTTCAAGTTGAAGGTTCATTCAATCTTGTGTATGTTCAGCGGACTCTTGTTTCATACATCTGGCAGATTACCAAGCGAATACTGGTAAAGTGTAAAAGGTAAAGATAACTTATTTCTTTTTTTTTTGTTTGTAATTACAGGAATACTGACATCTTAAATGTTCCAAAATTTCCTGCTTTTGCCTCTCTTGCTGTTGATACCAGTGGAAAAGAGCATGTTCTACACAACTCCAGAAGTTAAGCTTTGTATTTTAATGAACTTGCAGTTCTTCCCTTGGAAATAGAAGATATAACACTGAAACTACTACAAATTCTCATGTGACTATTAGAACACCTGGCAGTCAAATGAAACACTCTCTCAAGAAGGTTGGTTGTACACAAAATTTCCACAGACACCAAAGGATCTGGTAAGAGCTCATGTGCTAGCGAAAACATTCAAGGCATTACTGCATAAAAATATTGCAGTGCATTGTATTTTGTTTGCTGGAGAGTCACATTCTATCCCCTCTATTGTCCTACCATAACTACTTTAGAGGGGTTCACCAAAATAAAAAGGGCAGTTTTCAGAGCATTGGTTACTTCCACCCATAGACAGGACCAACAAGACCCTATTATTTGCATGCAAATTATTTTTAATGTTTAAAAAGTTGTATTATAATTACTTAAACATCTTGTTTTCTTGCTGCAGTCTGAATTAAGTAGATGAAAATTCTGTCCTCAAAATCTCAAGTTTCAAAAGAAACATGACTCTCTGGATTGTCTAACTTCCTTTCCCAGAGATGTG
Source organism: Cygnus atratus (assembly GCF_013377495.2). NCBI lineage: Eukaryota > Metazoa > Chordata > Aves > Anseriformes > Anatidae > Cygnus > Cygnus atratus. The sequence continues at coordinate 363,715 of NC_066370.1, forward strand.
TCAAGTCCAGTATCTCTGTGTGAAACACTGATGTGACAGACTGCCATAGTGTAATGTGTTTAACCACATCAATGATGCATCAACTGGAAGGGGTTCCCAAAGATCCAGTTCACACATGCACACACACACACACACATACATACACACACAAAAAAAAAAAAAAGGAAGAAACAGTTTTGGGGAAGCGGAACATTAATCTTTTTCACAGTTTGGCACAAATTTAATTGTGAAGTATTTGTAAATGTTCAATCAATTAGACCACTTGATTGTCAAACTTATTACTTTGATGGCAGATTATCTTTTGCAAGAGAAAAGCTTCTCTTGACCAAGACCTTTTATGTTAACTGCTCCAGAAAAAAAATGTTATATTTTCCATAGGACATAAATATAGATGCAGGAAAAAAGTGTATAATATCCTGGTATCTTTGGCCAAATTTCAAGATTTTCATAGGAACAGGTTAGTTAAACCTTTAAACTCTCAAATTAGGGGGGAAAAGACACTTTTCCCTTCCCATCAACAATTATATTTAATAGAAATAGTCATCTGGTGACTGTAGCTTATTTAATGTTTATAGTAGCAACTCAGTACTAATTGCAGATAGATTCACATTTACAAGCTGAGGAAACTGCATGAAAGCTATTAATTTCTCCCTAAATTTTCAAATACTTTTCCAGAGTGTCATTTCATGCATGTTTTACTTGTAACATATTTAAGTTCAAAATTTGGCAATTCAAATACTAGATAACATCGCATTTATAATATAGCAGCAATAGACGCCTGAGCGAGACTAAACTGACCAAACTGAATCCGTTTTTTTGCATAACATTATCATATCTGGAAAAAGTAAAGTTATACAACTAGAAACCCTAATGTCCACATTGTGTGTATCTTCTGCCAGTTTCTTTTTTTACTCCCTGGATAGATAAAATCCAGGGTTGTATCTATTGGGTCTCATCATCTCATAGCCCTGTCTTCTTGGGCTTTACTAACTGTATAAAACCCAGAGCTTTTGCTGAGTGTTGGCCAATTGTTATCCTCACTTGTCCTTAGCTTCCGCATCGCCCTGCTCAGAGAAATACAGGGTATTGTACAGGTCTGCCACAACTGAACCTCCTCATAAAACTACATGAAACTAAACATCTGTGCCTGCACAGAGATGCATGGATGGATTTTATGCCTACACAGAGTCTCACTGTATGGGATCAAAAAAAGCTTACAGAGGTGTCTTAAGTGTTTAGGGTAATATTTTTGGATTGTCATATTCTATCACAAATATTTAGTAGTGTCATGCCATAAGAGAGGCTGGTGAATTGCTTTGATACCTGCTGGTCACAGTGGTGCAAACAATAGGTTTTCGAGCTGATGTCAGTTGAGCAGAGGATAAGAGGATAAGGACCCTTTAAGGAGAATTAGCACGTTCATTAAGGCAAACCATTTCGTGAGCTGGTGTCACACATCCCTTTGCAATCACACTGAATTGACACAAAGCTTCAAGCTTCAGGGGAGGTATTTGGAGTGGAAAGTCTGTCATATTCAGTGGAGATGAATGCTTGGAAGATGTCTTTGTCAACCACAATATAGCTTTATGACAATGCACTTTTGTATGCAATGGTAAATTTGTGGTACTTACACGTGTTGTACACCTTAATGAATGCTGTCAGTACTGTAGTTAAGGCATGGCATAGGTTGAAGTCTGATGCAATAAAACTATCCATCTGACTAGCAGTGCTCTGTAAAAGCTTGTGCTGACAGAATCAATAGGAGCAAGATGGCCAACATATGGTGAAGGATGGAGGGAGGGAAGAGAGGAGAAGGATATGGGCAAAGGTGGGTAACTCCATGAAAAATGCGAACCACAGATGGGTGACTTAGCAGGCATCTGGGTGCCACGGAGGGAAGGCTTGTAAATAAGGAGAGATGGAACTAAGAGGGGGCATAGAAGCGAAATCAACACCAGAAGAGTACACGCTACGTACTGTTGTATTTCTTGAGTATCACTTTCCAAATCTGTTATCAGGAAGGGGAAAAAAAAAAGTTGTATTAAACTTTCTTTTCCAATGCAAGGACAGAGCATACCTGTCAGAGAGCAGGAATGCTAGTGGGTTTGGCAGCCCCATGATGGCACCAGAGGCAGCAGCAAGCTGGAGGTAATGTCCCCTCTGCAGAAGAGAAAAGTGCAGGATAAATTCAGCGCATACATTTTATGTGGACTGTCCAGAGCTGTCTGCAGTCTGGGAGCAGATTAGAGCAGAATGTGAGTGGCTGTGCTCCACTGACGAAACGACAACCCAAATGTTGTTCAAACAGAGAATTGATTGCAGTTACTCTCTCTCCTGTTGAAGGCAGTCCCTGTGTTGGCTGCAGGAGTTTGACAGAGCTCTGAGCATGTAGACCAAAACTAAATCATAACCAGAGTCTGTCTGAAACCTTGTCTGCCAGCAAGCACAGCAAAAATACTGTCTGTCCAAGTACTGCTGCAGCTGAGTTAAGATGTATCGCAACGAGCTGCCTCACTAATTTTGACTGAATGAGGGAGTCTTGGCTGCTTGCTTTTGACTGCATGTAACCTTTTCAAAAGCACCCAAATATCTTAGGAGCCTGAATTTCATTGAAAGTCAGATAGCTGAAGGGTGACTAACATAAAAAACAGTCTAAATGCAGTGAGATTGCCTGAAATGGTCTCATAAATCTCAGAGCTCTCCTTCTACCCAAGTTTTGTCAGTTTGAGCTCTGTGGAAGTTGCATACTGGCTGGATGATTGTTAAAACAGTGTTTAGTCAGCCAAATCTGGCTGATTTTTGGAACAGCCACTGGCTGCCTTTTTTTTTTTTTCTTTTTTTTCCCTTTTTTTTTTCTTTTTTTCCCTTTTTTTTTTTTTTTTTTTTTCCAGCCTCTCTCTTATTGCCCTTCCTTGCCCACACCTGTTGTTTTCCTCTGGGACTTTGCACTGACTATCTCATCTTGATCTGTAGGTGTGTGGTGCTGCACGTATGTGCCACATGCTACCCAGTGTGGCGGTGAGCAGGGAGTGTTCTCATGAAGCGTGCAGCTTCCCTGTGGATCTTTTACATGCAAGTCAGGCTTCACATAGCCCACAGTCAAAAAAAAAAAAATTCTCCACTGCAGAGACACATAGCAACATGTGGCTGGAAGATAACAGAAACGTACATGCAAGTGCAAAAATTAAATATGGAAATATGAAAATGAGGGTTTTTTATTATTGAAAGCAAAAGAACTGATTCACTTGCTGGAAATTACACGGGGCCTTATTTCCTTAGCAGCCCATCTCAGAAGAACAAAATAGAAAAAAGGGCCGTGGATAAGAAGCACCATCTCAGTACCCAGTCATGTTGCTTGGCTTGGCAGGGGGAGTCTTTTGCAAAACTTTGCAGACAGCCTGAAAAAAAAAACAACAGAAAAAGATAAAGGCAAAAGAACGCATCAGAACAAAATGTGCAGGATGCAGATGTGCAGTCTTCCTGCCTTCCTGGTCCTGTCTCCAGTCTTGTCACCGACTTGCACCTTCCTATGAAACACTGGATTTATTTTCGGTGACTGTTTCTTCATCTTCCACTATCATGTTCTGCAGCTCCTCCCTCTCCGTGTCCCTTGCCCCTGCCCATAGCCCACATCTTTGCCAGATACTTAATGTAGAAATGATTACCTTTGCTTCTTGCAAGCTCTGCCCCTGCTCTGTGGTGGTATGAACAAGTTAGCTGGTTGCTGCAAAAGAATCATGGTGTTCTGCAATGAGGCTGGTTGTCTCTGAGCCACATCATACTGGAGTTTGCAGTTAAGAACTGCCTCCAGGAGCAGCAGAGACAGAGATACAGACCCTAGTGTTAAGGATGCAAACTGCTGGGATCACTCTCTTCTTTCTGTTAATTTGTCAGACTGTGTTTAAAAAGGGATAATGCAAAAAAACAACCATGATCCCGCAATTTTCATTAGTTTCCAAGAAGTCAAGTTGTCAAAGTACTCCTTAATAGGCAAGAAAATGAGTTATCTAGCATTCTTCTTTTTATGCAAGGACTTCGTATGAATTTTGTTCATGGGGTTGGGACTGTTTCTTGCCAGGGGCCTTTGCTGTGAAAGGTAAAATTAGAAACCAAGCCTAATTTGGGCCAATATTCCAATATATGTAATACAGTCGTATGGAAATGAGCATTCATTTTAAGTTAAATTATCCTGGCCTGTGTGTGGAAGCAGTCCTGACTTTGGAATCAAGCCAAGCCCCATTTTCTACATATAGACACCAAAATTTTGGGGTGCAAAAATGAGCAATGACCCATCAAATTTACTTACTGGAATACATCCTGAACATTGTGAGTGCTCCAAGACAGAGCATGAGGCTGCATTTTTTTGCTCACTAAAACATGCACAAAACGTATTTTTAAAATTAGATAGTTAGATAGGTAGTTTAGCTCCAGTGTTTCCCAGTAAGGTAGTTTTCCATTAAACTTTAAAACATTAAACATCTACACCCCATGTGCTCTTCACTGTCACCCGTGCATGCTGTTCTTACAATTTGTCCACTACTTCACGCAGATATTTACTATCCTCTATTTGTTTCCTATGATATGATACCTTATTTTCCCTGCTTCCCTCTATATTTACTTTTTCCTTACAATGTTCCTCTTATTAAACTTTTCCTTCCTCTTGACCAGCTCCTTTCTAATTGCTTTTATTTTCTAGAATACCTATAATTTTCCTTGGCTAGTAACAAACCTCTGATTGACCAGTCCTTATCTTTGAAGTGTGTCTTTTACCATCTTAGCCATACAGATTGTCTACATTAATTTATCTTCATCTTTGTCTAACGTGCAGTTCCTCCAAACAACTCCTGTTTTCCTGGGTATCTGTCAACTGGTCGCATTTGGAGACCCTGGGAGGGTAACGTGCTTTGAAGATTTTGTTTCCTGCTCATTGCCTGAATGGGAAACTGCTGAGTTTCAGCTCCTCCCTGCCACAGTTAACTCCAGGTATTTATTAAATATTTGATATTGTATCAGTCAGAAAAAGAATACGAGATAGACTATTTCTTGTCTTTAAAAAGTACACAAAATCTAAATGTTTTCATTTTACCTGCTCCTGACTTGGTCCATAGAGGTGAGAAGGTGGAGACATGGCCACCTCCATATGTCCTTGGAAGATTTGGGTAATGGGAGAGGATTGGAGTGGCCTGGCCTGCACTTCCCCACGATGCTAAGCGCAGTGAACAGATAGGCGTGAGTTACCGTGAACACTGGAGTAGATTATCCTCTCCTGGGTTGTCAGAGGGTTGATGAAACCTAGTCAATTATAGTACTGTGCACACTTTGAAACCAATGACAAATCAGACTCCTGCTTTAATATGTGGAACATTCATCACCACATTTCAGATAACATGTCTCTTGGAATGATCGCTTAAAGAAAGCACAGATAAAAAATAGAGGAGTCCAGTTCAGGTGTATAATATTTTCTTTGTGTATTGCTCCTCTTGTGGAATATGGGGAGGTTGTAAAAAACTGCACAGAATTAACATGCAGTAAGTTAAGTGAGTCCATACCTCATGTATTAAGTAAATAACAGCTCTGCTAGAGAAATACATACATATGTTAATGTTCCAAAAATAAACAGATAGTAGGCAGCTTCATGTGCCTGTAAAGACTTTGTTGTGAGTAGACCGACAGAATAATAACTGCCATTCTGGAAATGAGATCAGGGATCAAAAATGTTTTCACAGTTGCGAAAGTAACAAAGAAAAGCCTGCAATTTCTGCCTGATTGCAGTGGTCACTCCTGGCACCAACTTTCCCTTTTTTTAATGGAGAGATGGTTGTTGCTAGGTGGGTAGGAGTATTTTTTTGTCTTCATAATACAGTCTTTGATAACCTGTGGGAGGTCTTCAGTAGGAGTCTTCTGTGGACACCACTATGACCAGGAGAGCTTTACCAGTTTTATGATAGCAAGACAAGTTTTGTGATGTGTACTCAGAGGTTTGAGCTTTTTTTTTCTTTTTTTTTTTTTGGGGGGGGGGGAGGTAGTGGTGGTGTTATTGGAATTTTGGAATTATCTATCATTTCAAAACAAAACAAAACCCCTCTTGTTCTCTTGTGGTTCTTGTGGTTTTAGTCAAAAAAATAAAAATAAAAAATCTCTGAATATGACATGATGATTAAAGCTGAGGGATATTATATGGATGCAGCAAGGTAAGAATTGTACCAGGATGGCACCATATCTCTGGCAGCAGCCAGGGTCTGAGAATTCAGTTGAAGGCAGAATTTTGTGATAGCAAATGAAGACTACACTGTTCCAGACACAGGTTTCTTCTTATTTGTCAGTAATTCAAGTTAACTGCTGTAATGCTGGAGATTCTTGTATTATACAAATATCTGACTTCTTCTTTTAATCTGCTAGATTTAATCTGACTTCAGTGAAATATTATGATATTGCATACCAATAGCCTAATTATCCAAAGTGAGGAAAGAAGGCTTTCCTTTTATTGGTTTTCAATTTGCATCTCTTTATTATCACTCCTTGTCCTTGTGTTACAAAACAAGGAGAACAGATGCACTAGATCTATATTCTCCAAACCAGCCACAGTTTCACATACATTTATCATGTTCCAGGGGAAGCTGTGCTATTGTTTTATACAATGCAGTAGTACCACAGTACTTCAAACAGCTCTGTGAAATGCAGTTCCTTCTATTCCCGCTGTTATCATTTCCTAGGACATTAGAAAAGATCCCGAGCCCCAAAGGTTGGATTAAGATCTTCACTTCTTCAACAGCTGAGGTCAGTGGCTCCTGTCATTTGGTCTGCACTTCTTCCCACTCACTCTGAGACAGGTTCCGAATAGAATCCCTCAGCCTAACAAGCAAGCAGGTCTTCGAGGCAGCTGTTTCTGCTGTTGTGCCCCTAATGAGTGAGCCCTAAAGAAGGTAATTTCTTTTCCCTTAATCCATTATGTAGCATCAAGACCTGAATTCAAAACTTTCTGTGATTTAAAAGGGTCTTTCCTTAGTGCTAGTTTTTTTTTGTATGTTTTTTTTTTTGTTTGTTTTGTTTTGTTTTTGAGCAAACTGTGCACCTGATACTACTGAGACCCTAATTACTGTAAATCAGACAATTTTTTTTACAAGAAACCCTTTTGTGTTATTAAAATACAGAAATGTCTAACTGTCTAACTTCCATATAAAGGGGGAGGGAAAGGAAGGAACCACACATAACTTGAGTTACTCAAGCATAAGGTATTTTTATTCAATTGAGCCCTTTAGTTCAGATTAGGATCATAGCTTCTTTTGAACATACAAGTTACTTTGAGTTCTTAGTTCAGTGTTGAAAAACTAATACTTCTAGACATCTCTGACAAGTTCAAATAAAAAGCCATTAGGATCTTCTGAATTTAAATCTTACTGGAAAGTTGAATTTACAAAAATGCCTATCTACAGTGTATTTGGATCTTTACAGGAAGAAATAATACAAGTTAAAGCAGCATAGGACGAGTCTTATTTGTATTTCGGATCTTAATACTAGGAGACAAAGACCTGTATATGACAGCAAACAATTTTGCAGAGGATTCTGAGGAAACAGTGGAAAGATTTTGCTCATGATGAACTGGCATGAGCATTTTTTCTCATATCATTGTGTAGCAAGAGGCAGTTGTGCCAGTGTCAGATTTACAATCTTTTGGAAGACTGTATTGATTGGTTTATTTATCTGTATGTATATGACATGGGAAATATAATGTATTTATGTATGATTTAATAATAATATAATAATAAATGACATAGTTCTTATGCTTTAAATCCACTGGTTTTACAAAGAAGGCCAGTGTTTTAACAGATGGATAACTTGGAACTGACCAGGAAGAAAGAAAAAAAAAAAGCCTCTAAAACTAATACATTTCAAGGAGGCTGTAATCATTTCCTTCTCTGTGACTTACAGCAACATACTGAAAGTTAATAAAGATAAATGTAACATTTACAGGGTAATAAGAGATTGTGGAAGGAAATAAACAAACCTAGGATATAGTGCATCTAAGTAAACACAAAGGTTGTAAAACCTTCAAACTCAAATATCAAGAGCACTGCAAATTAATGCCGCACACAATAGACCCTTTGGAAGCTAACTTAATCCACCCCCATGTATCTACATGAGGGCCATGCATAACAATGCATGAGCTGGATTTCCATTAGAGTTTCCTCTGCAGGCTGTCAGTTGTCTGAAGAAATAACAATTTCCTAGGCATGAAAGCTTTTTCAGAATGTTCCCACTGATGTGTAATAAAAGTGACTTTACTTTTTTTCTACCCCCCTCTCCCTCGGCCCCACCCCCTGAGATGTGACTTTGGCGGGGAAGAGGATGGACTTAGACCCTCGGCCCCCTACCAGTTTACCTTGCCTGGATTATCAGTGCAGGTGTTAAAATAATTGAAGGTGTGGTAGGAGATACAACCCCTAATAGCTTTTGCTATATGGAGATTACCTAGGTAGAGAATGCCAGAGTACCTGAAGAATAGGCATGTGAGTACCTTATTAACATAGCACCATTCAGCGGCAGCTGCATATCTGGAAAAAAAAAACCCTTAAAGAGCCTATTCATCTATGTTAATGGGCCCATTGCACAGTACATTGTGTGGGAAATTAAGTCTCTGGCTGTGAACTTCCTGTGCTGTGCAAGCTGCCTTGACTCTTTTTTATTGCCTCAGTGTTATTATCTCCTCCTGGAAATAAAAACAATCATGTTCTCACATTTAAGAAGCCAAAACATTCCCAGATAACAAACTGGTTGAAAGTTTCTTTTGTTTCCCTTATTAAGTGAAAAAATATGTTTTGAAATTAAAGTAAACCCTAAATTAACATCAAAGCCCATCAAATTAGCTGAGCTGTCATACGCATGACAATGTTGGGTTTTCTTTTTTTTTTTTTCTCCTCTCCTGTTAAATACACAATTTAAATTGCTTTCCTATTTATTGTTCCTTCCTTGGAATTAATTTTTGCCACAAAATATGGTAATTTATTCAAATGAGACATGATTTTTGAATGTTTAACTGGCAAAAGAACTGCTTTCCTGCTGAAAGACTGAGGTAGAAAATAACATAATTTTAATGCATTTTCCCAAAATATAGTACCTCTTCATTTTAGCTCTGAGTGGACTGATTCTTTAAAAGTAGATCTGGAAAAGTATACCAAGAAAAGGAAATCTTGCTTATTCAGGTATTTTCAAGCTCTATCATCAATTTGAGAGTAATATATGATATTGTACAGCCTAAAACACCTTTCACCAAAAACGAATTATCATCAAATATTTAAACAATTTTTCCTTCCTTTATGATCCAAATGCTGCACATTGCATCATCGTCATCATCATTAGCATCATAATCTTCATTATGCTGATAAAAGAAAGGACTAATGATCAATACTAACTGATTACAACTCAATTAAGGAGCATCTTTTCAGATGCTCCTGAAAGGAGCAGTCTTTTCAGATGTTCCTTTTTTTTTTTTTTTTTTAATCTTACCTGTTCCACTCCTTCCGCATTTTCAAGTTAATGTGTTCAACTATTTAACATGTTTAATGAGCATACTAGAATATAACTGGAATCATCATTGAATGTGCTATATTCCTTCCGTGGTGCACACTCAACTTCCCTTGGACAACACTAAAATAGAAAGAGCTGTCAAAAAAAAAAATCAGAACTCTTGCTGTTAGAAAATGAGAGTTCTTGATGTAAATTGCAATAGAATTTAGCTCTTCAGATAAAACATCTATTTAGAAGCTCTGTAAAGATGTCTAGGAAAAGCTGAAGTAAAGCTGGCTCACTCCAAACTAGTTAACAAAAAGCAGAGATAGTTGAAGGAAGGCAATATGGAGCAAGCCTGGTAATACTAACCATCATTTTATCCAATCTGTTTGCACAGATTTTCCTTGCACCCATCCTACCATCCTATTATTTTTCTTCAAAATGTTATCTGTGAAGTCTCTGGGACAAGGATGTTTAGTTCACAGAGTACCTTGCTCTGTTTTCTATGCTTGATGGTTCTTGACAGTATTATCATAATGCAAATTATTATTGTTGCTGGTAGAGTCTGCGCTAAGTGCTCTTTGGGCATCAGCAAGTCCAACAAGTGATGATATAGTAATATCAGAGAGGAAATCAGTATTTCATATTAGTTAATGATTTAATTATGGAAATCCTTCCCTTAATGACATTTGTTAACTAAAGTCACTATAAATTGTATTCTGCTTGGCTCATCTTTCAGTGGCACTCTGAATTACACCTTCCTGACATTTAGATATTGAAATATTAAACAGATTTCTTGTTGCAGTCCAGTCCAGCACTTCGTTCACAACACAAGCCATCTGGGAATATGTACCCATTAATGCTCTGGGAGGCACTGTTGAGAGTTTGCATATTTTAAAAAGTCAGAGAAAATTAGAAATGCAGAAAGACCAACACATGGCACTCTCATTACACCAGTAGATTTGGCATCAGTGTTATTACAGCTTTTTTTTTTTTTTTTTTTCCAGTGGTATTTTGTACTGTATTTATTTTCCTTTGGTTTACATTACCTATTTTTTAATGACTTTTTTTTTTTTTAAATGTCTGGCATTTTGCAGGTTTTATACTATGCTGTTGAGAGCTTAAAAATATACAGTGAAGTTCCAGGCTAGCCATTCCCATTTAGTCACTTTTTCACAGCAATGTCATTTTTATATAGCAAGTGTGCTGTTGGCATTTCAGGAATCACAGAGAGGCCAGTAATTTGGGTGCAAGCAAAATTTTTTCAAGCAGTTGCTGTAAAGATAATTCAGATTAATGGGCCATTTACAGTCTTGCTAACTTACTAACTGGCTATGTGCTCTAGGTAATCAGGGTGACATTACTGCCGGCACAAAAATGACATCTCGTCATCAGAAATTTTCTTCATTGGCACAGAAAATGCCAGGCACATCACCTCTGACTGTGTGGCCACCACATCTATTAACCTTATTGATTTGGAGTCATGCTGTGCCACACTGGAAAACTACTCCCTGCTGAAAGACTCAAGTGGATCAATCCTGAACCATGAACAAAAACTCAATAACAAAATGTAGTAGGCACCTTTCTCCATTAAGTATTCCTCAAAGTAAATCACACTAGGGAACATCATCATAAGGAACTTCCCTTGGGATTCTGTGATCTCCCAGAGAAAAATAGCAAACCTGAGGAAAAGACGTTTATATTGCCAAACATATTTTATATCAGTGTACTCAAATGTTTTACTATAATTATATTTTTATTTTATACTGTAACTCATTTCCCCTTTCTAAACCTTAAAATTCTAACTTACCATTTGTTTTTAATGATGATCATCCCTGGTATGTCACCTATTGACAGATTACTCTGGAAAAGAAAGTTTTGTCTCCTTTATCAACCCTTCAGAATTTTCATGTATTTATCAGAATTTATTTTTGAGGTCCTCATTGTGATGGGGCTTGAAAATGAAACAAGGCATCTAACTCCTTTCAACCTCATACAGTTAACAAAGAAGGCAACAAAAGGAGTTCCAGAGCTTCATATTTCCTGACAAAAGATAGAGGACTGCAGCAAGTCTCATTCATATTTAAATGTTTGTGGCTTTGGAATTAAAAGTCCATCTTTCATGTTATCCTTTTCGTTCCTTACTTTTTTTTTGATGGTGGTGGTGGTGGTGTTTGCCAGCAATGAAAACTATGTCCCAAACATTAGTGTGACTCTTCAGTTTGTAGAACTGTTTCTTGAAAGTACTCCCTGTTACAGACAACTGAGGCTTTTTTTTTTCTTTCTTCTTTTAACAACCGTTGAACATCAATATAGTTTTTAGTTGTCTTGGAAAACTCATTTAGGACAAGAAAAGTGTGGGTACAACCAGTCTGTGCACATGTGAGTAATTACTGATTATAGCTAAGTAAGTTTTATTCAAGCTGTTGGGACCCCTCTCCTCAGGAAAAATTACTCACATGAGTAAGGGGCACAGGACAGTACAGGAACATTTCTGTTGCTCAGTACTGTGACAACAGTGTTTTTGCCCAAGGGTCTGATTGGAAAACTTGACAAAATCTATGGACATAAGGTTTAATTTTGCATTGGTTTTAGTGTTAATGAATAGAACAAAGTTCATTAAAAATACTCCTTGCACTATGTTCAGCCATGCTTAACATCTGTATATTTATATGTATTAAATATTTTAAATTTTTTCAAAGAAAATTCTGCATTATGAAAAAAAGGAGAAGCAAATGAAATGACATTAGAAAATATTATCAGTTGCTTGAAAAAAAATGATTTCTCAAAGCTGCATAAAAGTCTGGAAAATATTATTTTTATTCCTTAGGAAATAACCCTGGGCTTCTAATTAATGTCATGAAATTAAGACCATTTATCTGAAAAACTGAAAAAAGATCTATATATGCTCCAAAGTTCAGTGTTTGTCCCTGAGCTCTAACATGGGATATACTGTGTGAAAGTCTAACATGGGATACACCATATATCATCTCTATTTAGAGCCCCTAGGCAGGAAGTATAGATAAAAAAAATAATCAACATTACTGTTTTTCTTTACTGAAAGCTCTCCAAGGAATTCATTGGAATGAGTTCTGTCTGCCCATCTAATTGATAATTATTTAATTAGCAATTTATAATGATAATGGGATTTTACCCCCCACCAGTCCATCTTGTCTGTAAGAAAAATATAAGTAGACAACCTTATGTATTACTTTACCACTTCTGGCAGTTGGCACAAGATATTGTGGGCCAGCGTTGTGATTCCCCACAGTTAAACCATAAAAGCAGTGTATTCATATATTTCCTTTGCCCACAGTGTTTCCTTTTCTCATTACTGTGGGTGACTGGCATTCTCACAACGTGTGTGGGTGCACAGGCTTGTTGTGTCACCATGGACAGTTCTAAGAGCAGCTTCATTAGTTCTTTTTACAACAAAAGCTAGGTTTTTTTCCCTGCCTTCTCTTTCTTTCCCTTAGTTGGCATGCGGGTTGAATTTTTCTTGGACCCCCTGCTTGACTTTTTTTTTAGAGCTCCTTTTGAACAGTACAGCAGTGTGAACACTAGGAATTGTAACTGATAGACTGTTTGCAGGAGAACTCATGAAAGTTCTCTTTGTTCACTTCACATCAACCAGGTTTATGCAGACCCTCCCCCACCTCAGCCAAACAGGGAAAAGGAAATCCACTTTTAATTATACATTGATAGGAATCACTATATAGTGAAATTGCATCAAGTGGAGAATGCCCACTTTATACTCTTTTATCTAAGAATCCAAAAGAAGCATTGCCGTAAAAAAATGGACATGCAAGCGTAGCCTCCCCAATATAGCCAGGCCTGACTAATTTAAATCAGTTTGCCAACTCCACTTCCAATCCTGGTAAAAATTTTCAGCAGTATCTTTGCACTATAAGAGTGGCTTGTCCCTTAACCCTTGAGCCTGTTAGGTCTTGATTTTGAAACCTTACTTTTCTTTTTTTTTTTTTCCCCAAAGCTATGTTTTTTTTGGTTTGTTTTGTTTTGGTTGGTTGGTTGGTTGTTTTTTTAAATGTGGAAAAAATAAAAGATTTACACATGTAAGGTATTTTCAGAATTTGAACTGATACCTTTCCCATGTTCTTCCCTCAGACAAACACATTCAGGACACTGTGTAGAGTCCTGAGGGCAAAAAGAAAAGAGTTCTATTTGACGGTGGAATGAAAAGATTACACTACCTTGTGAGAAGTGTAAGTAAACAAGAGAAGCATTTTATGTCATTTTATGCTTTTGCCCAGTGAAACAAATGGAAAAATTTTAAGTGGTACTGCAGGGACCTCTGAGATTATAAATCATTTGAGTAATATGCTAATAAATATGTAACGTTAATTTTCTTAGACTTTTTAAAATTAGTATCACAAGATACCATTAATATGGTGATGACAATGCAAGATATTCAGCTTTACTGTGTTTACTGTGTACCATTAAGGTTTACTATATTTGGTCTTTCAATCTTTCAGTATAGAAATGAAATATTGGGGGGGGTGTCTCAAATATTTAGTCAGAAAAGGATTTTTTTTAAGTGCTCTTGAAGTTTACTTTTTAATTTCTTTCCTGAATTCCTTTGACTTAGTTGTCCCAATTAATTTATTTTGCACAATTTAAACATCTGTATTTTTAAACTTTCTTAAGAAAAAGTGTTTGCACCTGTGAAAGGAGTGTTGTGAAGGCCAAAGTAAAAACACTCTACCAGAAATAGTTTATGATACTGCCTTTACAAGTAGTTAAGAATAATGCTAACGAAGAACCTAATAAGCCAGAGACTAGTAAGAGGGCTGGGGCGGGAGAAAGATCTCCATGGATGCTGAGAAGCATTTTGACCTGACAAATTAAAGAAGCCAGAGGATGTTGATAAATATGAGCTCAAAGACAAAATACCAATTGCGTAAATGCTGATCATTTGCGTAATGCTGGGTCAAAAACAGCACAATTGTGTCTTGCAGAACCACCAAGGGTGTGTATTGCACAGATGCTAGGACCATGTCTTAGGAAACCCGGTCTAGGCACTACATCTTAGTAGAGCCTGAGAGAACTTGGCTACTTTCCACTGCCAATACTGGTATACATTCCTCTGTTGCATGATCAAGTCACAGACTTGTGACTACATATTTCTTTCATCCCCATTCAGGTTTGGGCTTCTTCTAACCCTCTTCCAGTTCACCACTACCCCAGATTTTCTTCCAGGACTCCATCAGAAAATAAGTTTCCTTCTTTTGCTAAGATAAAAATAAAGCATGTGGATCGTACATGGATGTAGCCAGGAAAGATGAGGAACTGAATGTGGCAGAGATTGAAAATGATTTTGGCTTAAAGTAACTGAACTGAAACTAGTGCATGGAGGTGTTCTAGAGTATACAGTAAACAACAGAACAGCCTCAAACCAGATAAGACACCCACTGAAATTCATTGTTTCCTCCAGGTTATCTGCAGAAGTGCATAGTGTCGACTGACTTTCTAAAAAGGCCAGGATATTTCCTCTTTTTTTTGTTTGTTTGTTTGTTTGGTACATTGGTTCGTTGATTGGTTGGTTGGTTTATTTATTTACCAGAGGAAAGAGTTCTTATGAATTTCTATTTTGAACATTGTCTGAATCCAAATTTGTGAAATTGCATGAGTCAGTCCATCAAGGCTTTGCTCTACTAAAACGGGAACAAAACGACTTCCCAGATGCTTGGTTTCAAAGAACTAATAACGAAATCAGGAGATATTTACCAGATAAACACTAATTCTTTTGGATTTTTTTTTTTTGGCAAAACTAAAAAAAACACCTTGTGATACACCACATGAGGCAATTTGAAAAGGTTCATTAGTTCCCAGGGAAAGAAAAGAAGGAATCTTAAAATGCAAGGTACTAGTCAGAGTCTAGGACTGAATCTGAAATTATTCAGAATAGGCAGCAGTTCACCTTCCAACAAAATGAGCTTTTGCTGTGGCCAAGAAATAAATGACACAGAAGGAAATTATTAAGGCCAAAGCAACTGTGGCAGGAGTACATGTTCTTTTAGATCTGGGCAGGCTGAGCCATTCAAAGGAGCCTCAAGAAATAGTCTTCATGTGAACAACTGATGCACAGCAGGAGTTGCCTGAAAGTGATACCTCTCTGCCTGCTGCGAGGGAATCATCTGGGGAGAAAAAGATGGGAATGAAATTGGCTTGGGAAAAGGATAAAGGAAGGGTAGGGGAGGAAGGAGGGCAATCTGGGAATAAGAGAGAGAGGATAGAGATACGTTTAAAAGTAAACCTTAGGTTTGATTGTTCTGGTCTGCTTCTTTTATATGTCTATACTGGAGGTTATTTAAGAGAATCCTCAAAGATCAGTCTAAGGTTTGCTGCTGAGAATAAAGCTACAGAGATGGATAATGTTTCTACAACAAAAGACTTTAAAAAGAAAAAGTAGGAACATTTCCTTGTAATGACTGCATTGTCTGGATTCTCTATAGGTCTCCTAGCATTAGACTAGGGCAGCTTCTTGCCTTCAGTGAAGTTACTCATTCATTTACTCCCTCATTCAGGTGAGAATCAGGACTTTCTTCTTTAAAGTTCAGAAAGATGTAGTTCAGCAAGTTTCCTTCTGTGGAGAACTTAGGAGCACTGTTTGAGAGAAAAGCCCTTGAGGCTGACATGCTTTAGTTGGAGTTCTGCTGAACTGAATTTGCACATTAAGTACTGTACCTTGCTCTTGCCTGCTAAAGCATCCCTTGTTTAAGACTACCTATATGTGTAAATAACAGAGAGTGGGATACAGCCTCAGGATTTATGCTGTGTCACCTGTGAACAGACCCTTTGGGCTGCTTGTGGAGCTAAGAATTGCTGGGCTGTGGATATGCAAGCCATATCATTGTTTCTCTGAGGATGAAACATACACTCCTGTAGCAGTGATTGGGAAGGCAGCCTCGTAACACTTGAAAATTCACCAAGCCATGCTTCCCACAGCTGGATTTTTCTAATTGAAGCTTACTTTGGACCCCGGGCTAATGTAAAGCAGATTCAACATATGTAAAATATAAAACCATAGGTTCTTCAGTAATCATAGGTCTCTCTGCAAGAGCATTCTATTCCAAATAATGAAATATTATTATTAATAGCAAGGGGACAGATTTGTACTGATCACTCACATTGATGAAATATTGCCCAAGTGCATGATCCTCACAAAGGTAAGGATGTGTAATTGCACTTTAGATTGATAAATAAAACTAATGATTAAATGCTCACTTTGTGACTATAGGATCGCAAGCAGATGTCCTGAAAACAATCACTTTGGTCTTTATTGGCAGTTTTCAGGCAAACATCTCCAGGTTTGTGGACATACATATATATGAGAACAGAATTTTTCCACTTGTTTCTGTATGCTGCTTGGTTGCATATAGCCAAGAAGGTTGACATCTACTAATGAAAGAGCCTTTGACAATGACATGTCTTTTCTCAGGAATCTGAACAGCTGTCACAGATCAGGAACCCTGTTTTTATTCTCACTGTATATTTTTCTTTTCTCCTCAGTTCAGCTATACTCATTTCATTAAGTTGGGTCAGTAAGGTCAGAAAGTCTTATAATTGTCTCCCAGGACCAAAGCTCTAGCTGAACTTTTAGTTCAGAACTAAACAGAATTTCTAGTTCGGAACTGTATCTTTGCTGGGACCTAGTGGGGTTACCCTTCATTTTACTTCAACATTATGAGGACTAATTCTTCTGTGCTTGTGTATACTTCGTATACCTGCCAAGTCCTCTCCATCCATTCCTTCAGGTAATCACAGAAGTGACTGATTAAAAATGATGATCAGACTCTGTAAGCTTTCAGCAGCACATTTGAAATTCCAGTTTTCTTTCATGGTGAACAGTTTTTCTTTCATTTTTGACTTTTTGGAGGAACTGATTCCAAAGATTTTATTCACAGTAGTTAACAGGTGAGAACTGGTGTTTGCTAGCATAAGTGTCGTGCTGGGTAGCCCTTTGTTCACTTCCTGCTGCTTCCCTGCTCTATTATGGCAAAACTTACTTTAATAGAAGTTTTTTTAATGGTTTGTACAGTGTATATTTTTAAAGCATATTATGAAATAAAAGTGAATACCTATCAGAACAACGTGTTCCTATGAACCTCTAACAATTGGGCAGGTCCCTTGATTTCAATGGACATACTCCAGAACAAGGGACTTGTACCACCTGAACAGGAGTGCTAGAATTTGGCCCTCAACGGATGCAGTTTTGTTTCCACCAGCATGTGCCAATTAAAATGATTCTGCTGTAATAAAATATCAGGAGACAGAAAAGGAACCACCATGAACTGAGGCAATACTGAAGAGTTAAGCGTCTTTTCAGCTAACACAGATCCCCTGCTCCATTGGTGATCAATGGTAATAATGACATCCACTTTCCAAGGTAGTGCTGGGCTGCTGAGGGCTGATTCTGATGCCAGTGGCTGGTGTGAGTTGTTGAGGAATTTTCAAAGACCGCGTTGGATGGGCGGCAGGAAGATCTGAAGCCACTGGAGATGTGGAGCAGAAATAATAGGAGGAGTGATAAGAATGACACCATTTCCAGAATGTCTGAATTAAGAAGGAAGGCAGGAGAGGCTGAGCTGTATTTGAAATATTTTGTCTGCTCAGTACAGAGTAATTGTACAGCATTTTGGCTACTAGTGCCTTGAAAATGAAAATGGACAACGGAAAAAATTATTTCTGTGATTGATAATGAGAATTGTTTTAGATGGGGAAGAAAAAAAAAACTTTCCTCTGATAAATATTTTCCAATTTGTCTTTGAACAGGAATGTATAACTGCTGAGTCAAGTCTCCAAACCTTTACACCTGTTTCATGCCTTTGTGACCTGACTCAACTCATGGATGTTTCTCCAGATTTCCATAATTAAAGTGCAGACCAAAACCTTTGCTCATACTTAAAGAAATTTCTTATGTAAGAAAACTTACAGAAAATAGTGTCTGAACAATTTGGACACTTTTCATTTTAAATCTATTTCTCTCTACTGTGTCTGATGTTGCTTGTTTAAACAAGAACAATAATGTTTGTATTTGCTGACTCAATAATTATGACTCAACTTTTGTGCTGTTAGCTGTAACACAATTTCAAGCTGATTTCAGTGTCATAGAATTTACAAGATTTTACTACTTTAATTATGACATTTGCCCTTCACAGTTCAACTTGTTTCATTGTTTTCCTGCTTGAGGGTTGTAAATCTAAGTTTATATTTTTTCTTACATGTCCATTTAAAAAATGAATGTGGGAGACAGAGGGATTTGGCCAACCTCTTTTCAGTCATTTGTGGGGACAGGACAAGGGGTAATGGCCACAAGATGGAGCACAGGAAGTTCCGCACCAACATGCAAAAGAAGTTCTTGACGGTGAGGGTGACGGAGCACTGGAACAGGCTGCCCAGGGAGGTTGTGGAGTCTCCTTCTCTGGAGATATTCAAGGCCTGTCTGGACGCCTACCTGGGCAGCCTGCTCTAAGGAACCTGCTTTGGCAGGGGGGTTGGACCCAATGATTTTTCGAGGTCTCTTCCAACCCCTACAATTCTGTGATTCTGTGAAAATGATTGGGATGGGAGAAATTCAATATCAAACAGTTCTAGAAAAAATAGAGGGGTTGCAAGAGGAAGGAAAGATAAGAAAGTTATTTGCTGGATAACCAATGTGCCACAATAAAGCACTCCAGTACTCTTCAAACATGTTTCCATTTCTCTCCCAAACTTCCACCTCTTTTAGAAGCTCTCAGGATTTCTGTTTTTCCCATAGACTTTGTAACAAAACTTGCAATATACCTGGTGCTGGCAGAGGCAGGAATGAAACTTTGATAAAGGAAGAGGTTTCTCATTTGAAGTAGAGAGCTCTTCGAAACTGAAGCTCTTTGTGAACCTGCAGAGGTACAATCTAGAAGTACAATTTTGTAAAGTTAGGCATTTGAAATGATACATCAATTAAGCCAGTGACCAGTGAGATGTAAATGCCGGTAGAAATGAGCTATAGCAGAAATGTTTTTAACAAGAAAGCCGTATTTTTTTGAAAGTGAAATATTTTGCAACAAAATCTTCCTTGGTTTTATATATAGGCTTTTTTCGCCCCCACCCCGGCCCCTCTAAAGTCCATTATGTATGCAGAAAGAGAAGTATGGTCCTGCACCCCTCCCCACATACAAACTCAAACTTGAGTATGTAGAATCATTTTGCCTGGAAACAGACATTTTGACATAAAGCATTTTCTCAAAAATAGTCATATGATTGTTTTCAAATAGTTAGAAGAAAAATCAACATTTTGAAAGTTGATGCAAAGTAACTTGTGTCCTCCAGATAGCTCTATTCATGTAGTCTTTAGCTGTCAGAAGCAGAACTGTAGTTCAGCAATTACCTGCATTACATTCACATCTTCCTTTCTCTGTTAAATCATGCACACACATTTTCAATTTATTAGCACTGGATAAATGGCCTACTATGTCTAGAAGCCTTGTAATGTGTAAATTACCCTAGCCAGTTCTAAGAAGGGATATGTGTCCATGAAAGTGAATTACTCACAGATCACAAAAGAAACCACCATTTCAAAACTATTTCAGATGGGCTAATTATCTGCAAAATGTAGGATTGGTTTTGTGCTGCTGAAATTTGTTAATATACCCGAAAAATGCTTTTGGCATTTTTGTATGCACAGCAGGAAAATCAGTATGGAACTGGAACTTGTTTTTAATAAAACTTGAAAAGCACAGCTTAAGGTCTTTGCTGAACTATAAATGTTGCTGAACTATAAATGTGTGGTTGTAGGCCTCACAAGCCTACATACTATCTTAGGGTGAGAACATATGGAAAAGACACATGAAAAAGCAATTGCAGAAAAAAAATGGGTTTAGGGTATTGATACTATTAATTAGAGGTGAATAATGCTGATTTGAAAACATGACACTTCAGAAATGGCAAAGCAAAGCAATCACTAGCATGTCTGGATTTCATATTACCTGTCCAAGCAATTTTCTTTCTCCTTCTATAAATGCACACTATTGTTCATTTCAATGAGATATTAGACAGACACTAGACACTCTATTCTCCTTTCTTCAGACAACTGGGATTTAAATATCCACTCAATTCAGAAAATGATACGTCTATCATGAAACTCCTTTTTAACTCTATGTCTACAGTTACATGGTCATGGCTGATATATAATTAATAGGCTTTTTACATCCTTCTAAAGAGCAGAATTTTTTTTATTATGTTTTTAATTCGTGATAGACGTTGGATGACTAGCACTGAATATATGTAACAATGATAGTGCTACATGAAAAAGAAGAAAGATCTTACAGAGGATTATATCAAAAACAATAAGGTTGGTGACATACTGAAAATTATCATTTACTTCTGTCTTATAGTAAGACTGAGTAGGTTTATCAATAAAAATGTCTCCTGTTTATCCACATATCTGTTTTGATTTAATTTTTCTTGAATTAAATCCGATATCAATACAAGGCGTATGCTGGGAGTGGTTTGTAAAGAAGAAAGATCTATCTGGAAGGTTGTGACCTGAATGTTGTACTGGAGAGGTGTGCTAAACCTTGTTGATGTTCTGTTCATCTTCTTTGTCTGTACAAGGGGTACAGCAGAGTCTGTTGAATGTCCTGAAAGGAATTCCTGGATGTTGCTCAATGTTGAAAGTATAAATGTAACATCTAAGTAACATAAGGTCAAAGCAGGAAAGATAAATTGAAGTTTTAAGTTAGTATTTAGCATTAAGGATATCAGGATATTCTTCTCTTTCAGGTGTGAATATAAGAAGCTATTTTGAACTGAAGAGTCTAAAGAAAAGATTTTGGAACAAATTGGATGAAATCAACAGGACCTAATTGTGAGGATCGGATGATATTTTTCCAGATAGAATTCAGACCTGAAATTGCTGAAGTTTAGCTTTGGTAACAGGTAGGTTAGTAAGTATGAATACAGTCTCTATGAGAACAAATACAATTTTATTTGAGCTCAGAGAACAATGTGAGTTACAACTGTGTGATCAAGATGCTATATCTGGGTTTTCAAAAAGCCATATGAAGGTTCCCTCACTCAAAAGATCTTTAAGTAACTAAGTTCTTAAGAGGTTAGAGAAAATGGCTTGAATATGTTCTGAATAAAAATAAGAAACAGCAGGCAGGAATAAAATAACTATTTTCATAACAAAGAAAGGTTGCTAATGGAATCACAGAGGATTTGTACAGTCTGTATATGCATAAATAATTATTATAAAGGAAGGGGGATTATTCAGATAATGCCACTGTTACCAGGTGATACGAAAGTTTTCAAGGTTGATAGATCTACTAATGTCTATCAAGGCCTGAAGTAGGATTACCTATCTGACTGGGTGACAAAATGGTATGCGACATTCAGGGTATGTTCCAGTTGCTTGCAAATAGATATCTAGAGTAATTTTAGAGTCCCTAGGGTGCCTGACATATCCACGTGAGAGTAGCAGAAGTAAAACACAGGCTTGACTCTGCTGTGACATCAGATGCCTGTTTGGGAAATTGAATTCCATCTTTGGTGCCCAGTAGTATGTCCTAATACTTATGGAGAAAAAATACACTTCATCCTATGCAAAAATGGCTTCCAAAATGTTCAGGTAAAAGGTCTTGGAGTCAATATTGATGATTCTCTGAAAACATCAGTAGCGGTCAAATTTACAAATTGACTGTTAAGCATTATGGGCAAGAAACAGGAAAAAAAATCAAAAGGACTCTGCTCCTGCTTAAACCTTCTGTAACACCACAATGTTGTGAATACAGTGTTTGGTATTGATCATCCCATCTCCAAAAAGACACAGGAGAGCTGGGAAAGGATTTCAAGGAAGACAGGAAGAATGGAACTGTTTTTGAATGAGTTTAGGTAGATTAGGACTCTTTACCTTGCAAAAGACATGTCAGAAGAGAGATAAGACAAAACTATGAAACCACACAAATGATATCAGAATGTGAACAGGGAATCATCACTATTTCTCACAGTACAAGATTCAGGGCTCCCAAACCACATGAGCATTTTATGTATAAAATTGAGAAAACGCTCTCAGTGGTGGACTTCACTTCTCCAGGAAGATGTGAGGGCTAAAAGTATAGATAGGTTGAAAAGACGATAAGGCAGAGTCATGAAATTTTGGTCCATTGGTGGTTCTTAAACCAGATGACCTGGAGGCAACACTGATTTTACTAAGTTCCTAAGTCAGTAATATCCAGAGTGCAGGAGGAGAAACTGGGGAAAAAAACACTTCGTGCATGCCACCGTCTCTGCTTTTCTCTAGCTAATCACCGATGCTGGAGCCAAGAAACAGCTATGGAAAATTTGGTCTAGCCAGCGTGACTGATTCTGTGTTTTTATAATGAGATCCCTCCCCTTGAACTGTAGTGCACTGGCTGCCCCATATTTTAAGAACATGGTGTAAATATGCAGGGTCTTTTCGTCCACATATATATAACTGGAAGTCAAGTATAATCTTTAAAACATCAGAATATGCTAAAAGAAATAACAGAACCCTTGTACCCTTGTAGAGGCTTCCCCCCCCCCCCCCCCCCCCCATTTCATTCTCTCAAATTTGGCTGTTTTAACTTTGACACATAGAACATATGTAATGCACCTTATACTGATATTTCTGACTGCAGAAGCAGCTTGAAATCATCACTGAGTTAGAGGTACTGTTGGAAGACATTCCATTCCATAGGACCATTCAGGACAGCAACTATGTAAAGGAAACTATGGAGAATGTAGGTGAATATGCTGAATGCAAATATGCACAAGTTAGTTAAGACAATAGGCCTAACAACACTATGGGGAGAAACACAAACACAGGAAAAACAATTCTAAAGGACAAAATCTTCATGAATTTTAATGACCAGAGATACTAGTTTTTGATTTCATAGCTCCTATTTCTAGTTGGCACCTTTAGCCCCCATGCAAAACCACACACTCTTCCACACTGCTCTGAAGTGTTGTGCTTGCTCTGCTCATAGGTCCTCCACAGTCTTTTCCATCCATGCAAGGTTGCATAAGAGCTCACTGGTACTCACTAGAGGCCTCTTGAAACAGTTATGCCCAATTCAGATACATTCCAGAATGCACTAGAGGAACATCTATACAATCTGGTGCATGAGCGAGCTCTACAGGGTTTGTATCAAATCAAATACCACTAGGAAGGCTTTATGAGAAGTCACCTTTCTCTGACATCCCTGCTAGATGTATCCTGCCATCTGGGATTGTACTGAGCTCTTGCCTGTCCAGGTAGATGTGCTACTATCTGCAAGGATGAGTGACATCAACCAACAGCCTTTAGAGATGCAGCTCTGTCATTTCAGTCCCTGAAGTATATGATAAAATCTATTGTTTATTTTATTTTGTGGAGGACTTTTTTGCCCAGCCTACACAAGAAAATGAATGCCACTGACAGGAAGGTTCAGTTATTTCTCACTCAAGTTATTTCTTTACTAGGCAATTACTAAACCAACAAGGTGATGTAACTCCAGCCAGGTGAACTAACATGTGGGACTGTATGCCTTAGCAGATAAATTACTACCTCAGACATTTTACAAGAAATGATAAAAACTCAACAAGGAGTGGCCATAGGGGAAGGACAGGCTAGCAAATAAAAGGTACATCTTGGCACTTCATAAGGATAATGATACAGAGAACTGGCAAAAGTCGAGCAGAGTTAGACACTGCAAACCAAATTAAACAGATGGAAAAGCTTTTTCAGTTGTGCGAGGAGGGGAAAACACAAGAGAATAACTGTGCATTGAGGATAGAGTAGAAATTAAAGATAGTCTAGGTGTGACCCAAAAATTAAATGAAGACTTTGAGAATAAAAATAAGGTTAAAATGGGAAAAAATGGGACTAAATGAAACATGAATTCGTTTAAAAAAATCATGCAGATAAACTTGTTATCTTACCTTCTTTATTTTAATGACAACTTGATTTCTGAGATAAAGAAAATGCAGTAGATTCAACCTATCTGTTCTTTATTAAAGTGCTTGATAGATTACTACACGGGGAATAATTAGTTAAATAGGAAAAGATAAGGACAAGTATCAGGACTAAAATATAAGTAAAGTGACTGAAAAGGAGACGAGCGAGTTATGTTGAAAGGATTTGTCTCTCTCTCTGGAGGAAAGTTGCTAGTGGAGTTCCTTTAGGATTGGTCTGGGGATTAATTTTATTTAATATTTTCCTTAATGACCTAGGCAGAAAAAGTAGGAGTGTACTAATTAATTTGCTGATGATACAAAACTGGGAGATGTCATGAATACAGTGGAGGATTGGAATATTATACAGGAAGAATTAAATGACCTTGAAGTCTGGGGTAATAGAAATGGGATAGAATTTAATGTCATGTGCTGCAAGGTCATGCACTTTGGGACTAATGAAAAGTATCTGCTATGAACTGTAGGCTCATCAGTGGAGAGTGACAGAGAGGAAAACTACCTAGTTGCAACAGTCAATCACAGAATTACTATGAACTACCAGTGCACTTAGACCACGGAAAGGGAAAATGCAATTTAAAGATATATTGAGGAAAATATTTTTAATGAAGCAAGGAGAGTATATATGCCATCAACCAAGGTGCTTGTTAAACATCACCTGAAATTCTGAATCCCCGTGGCTGTGGTTCAAATTTTAATTAATTAATTTATTTATTTTTGAAACAGGTACAAAGGGTGACTAGTGCGCTGATCAGAGAAAAGGACGACTGTCTGAAAAGAAGCTGGGCCTGGCAAAGCAGAGGTTGAGAGCGGATACAATTGCTGTCTATAAATATATGATGAGGTAAACCCAGGGGAGAAACAAAAGCTTGTGAAATTAAATGATAATTTTGACATGAGAACAAATGGACATAAATTGGCTATGAATACATTTGGACAAGAAATGGAGAGGAGGTTTCTAGACACCAGAGCCGTAAGTACAGGAGTGTGGGAGTAAACACAGAGCTCAGATAGATTTATTAGTTGGGTTTATGTGATATGATTCATGTGCTGGCACGTGCTTGAACTTGATGACTCCTGCTCAACTCTGTGTTCTGTTTTTCAGGCAATCTCACTTCATAGTCCTTTGCTTGGCTTATTACAGTTTCTGGCACATTTTTGGTTGTACTATTGGATATATTTTCTAACATAACCTCCTTAATATAATACAAATACTACATGATATCTTTAGTTTATCTATTCTCTTCTCAGAGGAAAACAGCAACAACAGCCCATGTCTTGCAATGGACTAGAACAATGGAATGAAAAAGAAATAAAACTGCTGTATTTCTTTACAGCAAATTTGTTGTGTCACAGCAAAAATTTTAAATCAGAATTGGGTAGTACACAAACACCTTGAGTCACATCCACTCAGAAAACACATTCAGAAGTAAAAACAATTTAACTGAAAGACAGACAGACTCTGATTTGTGGCTTTTTGTTTCCATTCTGTATATTTGTACAAATTTTTGGAAGTTCCTCCAGTACTTTCCAGTTTTAAAGTTTTCACAGCACATAGACCAAACAATTGTCATGATGACCCATCATGATTGCTATTAAGTTCTTATGTTCATCTGTTTCTTCTCAGACAAGAATTACACTTGCAGTAAGGGTAGTTTTTTATTATTATTTTTTTTTTGGTGAGGACTATGGACTGTAATATTTTATAGCAATAAGTTGGTTTGTTTCTCAAAATGTAAATATTCTCTTTTCTTAAGCAGACCACAATTGTTAGATTATAAATCTTCAGTTTTATGGCATTGCTATCAGCAAGAACAATAAGGGGGGAGGGGAGGGAGGAGAACTCAGTTCTCTCTCTATTGAGTGACATGGCTTAATCATAATGAATGGAAATAGTCCCAAGGATATGTGCTGTATTTGTGCTGTAAAATCAAAACAGTCATATTGTGCCTTTAATGCTGTCTCAAATGAATACTCTCATTATTGCGTTCTGAGAAATTCTCTACCCTAGTATGTCTCAAATCTCATTCTAATCATTATAAATTAACAATGCAGAGGTTGAAAAGCAGCAGCAGCATACTCTGATACCAAGTAAATAACGACAACCCTGCGTTTCCCAAGAGAGGGGGCTTGCTTTACAATAAACCAGTAATTTGAACAGGTTTCTCACTAGCTGACCAAGAAGGTACAAGTATTAAAAGTTCAAGATTATCTGCAATGACTACAGCATCTAACAAATACTGAATTACAAAACTTTGTATAACCAGCAGCTTATTCCTTTTTGTCATGTGCTGTTGTGTTGTGTTTCACCAACTTCAGAGACAGTGATGCAAAATAATGCAATGTGACACCATGAAATACAATAAGATGTGACATAACACATTAGAAATTTAAAGAATGAAAAGCTTCAGTCAATTCAGGAAATAGGAACCCTGTCCAAATTCATTTTGACAAGTAAGAACAGTGCAAACACTAAACACTGTTTTCAAACCAGAGGGTACCATTCTCTTCTGACCACCCAAATTGCTTGCAGATACTGTCATCATCTTTATTTTTAGTTTAATTTAATATGCACAGAGCTGGGAGCTTTTTAAGTTTGGGTTGTGTTTTTGTTGTTTTGGGGTTTTCCTCCCCCTTCCCCCAGCCTGGCATTAGTATTTAAATATCTAAATTGGCATTTGAATGACTTGGAGTGATTGTCGGCAACCTTCCATTCCAAACAAACTCATTCCTTGACATTTCAAAAAGATGCATTGCTAAAATGCTTCCAAGGCTTTTTGTAGAAATCCAGTTCTGTGAACACAGGCTCAAAATGGGTGAACAAAAAAGCATCTGTATTAGGAGAAAAGAAGTATTTTTGTTCATATCTAGGGTATGCTAATTGAAAATGTAGAAACAGGCTGCTTTCCTGTAGAGTACTAAAATGAATTGGAATATGAAACAAGTCTCTTAAATCTGACTACTCCAGACTTTTCTTTCTCATATTTTCACTGTCATCTATTCATATCTGTCTGGTGATATTTAGGTCTGCATTAATGGATTAAAGGCCACATTGATCTCAGTTGGAAAATATGAGTTGCTGTTGCTGATCACTGTATGCTATTGCCAAAGCCTTCTCCTTTGCTAGTAAAGTCAGATTCTATTGAAGTCTATCCCAAATAGTCATCTGTGTAAACAATGATATGTGATTCTAAACTTCAAGCACATTTTCTAACCAGCTGTACTAACCATTTTTATGTAAGTTTTATTTAAGGGCAGCACTACCATGCCGTGAAGTCAGACAACGAAGAGATTAAAACTATTTTTATAAAGCCATTTTAGGGCCTGGATGGCTCATTTGATCAGACACTGGCCTTTCATCACAGGGAAAAGCAGCTCATATCTAGCCTCAGCCATAGTGTTCAGAAGTAATCTTTATGGGATGCTTACGAAATGTTTATAATGAAATGTGTACAGGCATTCTTGGTTTACTTGTCAGTACAGTGAAGAAGAATAGGAAGCTGTCAGCTAGTGTATATGCAGGTGAAAATGAAGTCCCCTGAAAAGGATTTTAAAAAGTGCAAAGCTCATACAAGCACCTAGTTAAATGAATAACAGACAGGTGACTGCTAAAAAACACATCTTCCCCAGCAAATCAAACATTAAATATTACAGCAAATCCTTCTGAATCAATAAGTGCTATAAAAAATCTCTATGGAGATTTTTTATTTGTTTTGTGCACTAAAGGATAAAATCCAGTGTTTATTGAGATGGATGAAGAAATAAATGAATTAAAGGTATGTACTTACGCATTGCTCCTGACATATTTTTTTTAAAAAAAAAAAACAAGAAAAAATAGATGATTCTGGGCCAGATCCTTAGATGGATGACACCTCTGATTACCTCCTATAGGTGAGTTTCGTAGTAAATCAGATAGTAATGTAAAATTTTATTTTTTCAGAGCTGAAACTGTCATTAATTGAGATCCCTAAATAATTAATTAATTTACCGAGAAAATGGCTCAAAAAAAATAAAAATAAAAAAGATTCACCTAATTTTTAACATGAACAGGGATCTAAATGGGTACAGTTGTTACAGAGGGAAAAAAAAAAAAAAGTTCTGAAATGAATGTAAGGCTGTTTAGACAGATAGCTTGACTTCGTTGCCCTCAGGTAGAGTAAAAAGGGATACTAGTGTGCTTTAAAGCCAGCTTTTTAATGTATTTAGTTAGCTAGCCACAATTCTTTTACAATGTGGTCTGTAAGTGTTATTGTCTATTTAAAGTATTACTCACAATCATATGATCACATGATACTGAATTTTCAGTACAACCACGGAAACTTTTCAGACGTAAGCAGTCTCCAAGTTTCTGTATTTTATAACTGTAGTCAAAGAGCGACTTAATTTGTGTTTTTCAAAATCTGCTTAGAATTTAGAACCTCCTTATAGGTTCAATGAATATTATCAACGTGACAAGTTAAAACTGAGTATCAGAAATTGTTAGGCTTTCCATTAGTTATTTGCGAGATGATATATTAAAATTAATATCTCCTTTAAAAATGCAAGAACTTAGTTTCAAGTTTTATAGAATAGCCAAATTATTGACAGCCAATAAGATTCTGCATATATTCATATAAACGTATATATATTACGAACAAACATAATGAGTCCACAGTATATATACAACATTTAGAGTGTAGGCTCAGCTTTAGCTGGTGATGGAAGAAGTCTGCAACAGGTTTCTCGGCGTTTCTGTGCCTGTTACCCCATCCTATGACATGGGTGCAGACACTTCCCAGAGAAACCTCCCTTATACCTGTGCTCTGCTTGTTCCAAGCTGTTCAGAGGAGAGGAAAAATCACAGGGCTGGGTTAGTAGTGGGAGAAAAGACATGGGCTTTATCCTTAGCCAGTGTCCTTCATTGCTGACTGCTTGCCTTTACAGCATTTTTCTTCTCTTCAGGGAAGTAATTGGAAGTACTGGGAGGCTGCAAGCTTGTTCTTATCACCTGGGATGGCTTGGCATCAAATTGTGCCTCCAAAAAAGAGCAACTTGCAACTGGCATGGCCTGCTGTTTATATATTGTAACTTATGAATGAAACAGTGAGTAAAATCACTGTGTATTCTCTATCCTTGCTGTTTCCAAGTCTAAGTTTCTTTGTAATACCCTGCCAGTTGAATGAAAGTAATGGTTTGGGGGAGGAGGAGTTATGCCCATTTATTTCTTGGTTTCTCAGCTATAGTTGCCAAGAAGAGAACAAATTGTAGTGGTGTGTTCTGTGATATGGACATCTGCCCACTGAATCTGGATGAGCCCACCAGCATGTTTTGTGTAGGTCACCAGAAAGCCGTCAGCTGGTAATGACTTTCAGTCACCAAGGACCTGTCCAGATCTGAACCTCTGACCCAGAGGTGAGAGGTTTTATATAACTCAGTGTTCCCTGGAGCTTGCCAGTTCACACTTTGATAAATATAGTCAGAAAGAAATAAAAACACTCTCTAGACATTACTAATTTTATGCACCAGATTCTGGAATCAGTTTTTCCACTGTTTTCTGCAGCTTCAGTGCCATAAGCACAAAAATTCATGTATAGTCAGTATTAAAATGATCTACACCAGCTCTTGGTAGGAACCACTGAAATATATATATTTTTTTTTTCAGTGTGCACCTTCTGACTGCTGCCTTCTGCAGCAAGCTGCCTTGCGATTTGTAAGGCTCATTAGATAATACAGAGCTGGCTGTTGCACAGGATAGAGGACTGGTTTCTTAATACTTGCATGTGCAAGAGTTAGAACAAGAGCAGGAAAGATCTATGAATTGTGTGGCATTTTGAAGCAAACTGGAAACTAAATGGCAAGTGTTGTTTTCACATATACCAATATAAATATGGATCACCTGGTCAGTGAAAGCAGTGAAAATGCTGATAAAAGAGCAGAATCTGATCCACAAAGCCAAGCAGTCCTTTTACAAGGGTTACTTTGGCATATTTGTGTGTTTTTTAGTAACGGTTTGAAAACACACAGTGATTGTGAAATAAGTTGCTAATACTTTAAGCAATGCTAATGTTGCTAATATTTAGAAATATATTTTAAGTTAAGTTCAAAGGATGGCTTTTTTTTTTTCCCTCTTATCCTTTCATGAATTAGAGGTTCCAAACAGGAATTCAGATATAGAAAATAGAGCTTCTTCCCTCTCAGCTTGGACAGCTAGGAGTTCTGAGAAAGCAATATGCAACCACTGGTACTTTTCAAAGTATCTTTGTAATGTGTATAGCTTCAGGTCCCACAAAGGCAAACAACCTCTTGACCTCACACTTTCACTGACTGGGAAAAGGTTATATGCTTTTGAGGCTGTAGTTTGCCATATCACATATTAGTATGTACACCATGCATGCTAAAGATATTCAACAGGGAATTAAAAAAAAAAAATCCTAGATTTTAAATTGTGAAAACACCTACTCTATTGCTTCTTGTTTGAAAATTCTCAGTTAGGGCTCAGTGTAGGGAACATAAAGGTTGAACAAAAAATTTTAAATCCACATTGCACTATTTTGTGTAAAATGGCAAGGTGATTTTTAAACATTTAAGCTTTTCACATTCTCACGTGAATACTCTGCTTTGGTATACAAATGAAGGCAAAACAAAAATCCAGTAATAACTGATCTTTGCCGTGGTATCCAAATTAGAACCATGTTCTGTGCAGAAGTGATGGGCGTGTAAGCCCTTCATATCAGGAGATCTGTCTGGCACTCATCAGGCAGTGTTACTTGATCACGGCTGGATAAAAATGCACACCCAGGGCAAATCTGTAAACACCAGCTTAATCTGCATGGGAAAAGTTACTGTCATCTCCTCCGACAGAAAAAGCCTCCAGGACACATTCCAGCAGTAACAGTCACTTCAGTTTGTTACAAATGTTGTCAGATTTAGACACAAAACCATTATAGATGTCAAAAGGCCACAATTGAAAAAAAAATAAAAATAAATGTATTGCTTTTTAGGTATTTTATTTTAGAAAAATGAGGACAGTTGGTAGTCTTATCAGTATGACCAAAGGAGTGTGTGGGGAGGGAGCTGTGGGTGGGTATCCTTATCATACAGCCCTAGCTAATAAGCTATGTTTTAGATTGCAATTCACAGTTCTCTAACATAGCTTCTTTTTTATATCAGGGCACCTTAAAGAGATTTTTCTTTGGGCAAGGGACTGTAATTTGAATAATATTTTGCAGGAATCGTCTTTCTGCATAAATTAAAAACAACTTTGTCTTTAGGATCTGCCAATACCTAGTTTTGGCTTCTTATGCCTCTATCAGTGGTTGTATTTGCAATTGCAAGACCAGACCCATTACTCTTGTAATCAGTCCTGGAAAACACCCTGAATCACTTCATCATTAGAATAGCTATAAAATAATGGGGAGGAAAAAAGGGCTTTAACCAACTCTAGACAGTTTATCTAAAATAGTGTAGTTGTAGATTCATATCTTGCTTGTCTTTTTCAAGCAGATATTCCCATTTCCTTCAGAAAAGTTATGCATATGTGCTAAAAAAGCAGGGCTCTGGGACTTGTTTCTGCTGTCCAGGACTGGCAATGGACAATGGAAAACTTTCATTTAAATTTAACGTGAGCTGGACCAGACCCCAGAGTCCCCAGAGTGAAAATCCTAATGCCACAAATTCCCTCTCCAACCTTGTATCTTCCCTTCTACCCTCCCATGCCCACACTCATGTGTTACAGAGCTGCAGAATGACTGGTTTCTGTGATGTGTTAAATAGGAGGAGGAAAGGGAACATTCAGAAGAAAACTAGGTGTTTGGGGCTTTCTTCAACCCAAGATTAATGTCAAGAGATTTTTCTTAGCATTAGTGTCAGTGCTAGCCAGGAAAAATGATCCCATTAAAGGGCCCCTCATGAATAATTCATGAGGCCCAATTTAGTGTTAGTACTGAGGGTGAGAAATAAACAGGTGATAGAGTTTGTAGGGAAGCCATTGCACTTGGCATGGTATTTTGGTGTTATTAATACTGTGTTGTTTTTTTTTTACATCTGTATATGTGTTGGGGGGAGGAAGCATAACATGTTTTTTAAAACTCAGGTTACTGTTCAACTTTGAATTGAGGATCTACGTGGTCTGTATTTCCAAATCATTAGTGATGAGCTATTCCCCCTAAGTGCATTAAAGTAGAAAGCTCCATAGACATGCCAGTAATTTAGGGGCTGTGTTTGGCAACAGGATTCCTCACTTCTTTGCTGTTCTCTTCTAAGTCCATTGTGAGTATAAAAGAATAGTTACTGAATGTAGCAATTAAGGGAGTTTTTTTCCTCCTCAAATTAAAAGTTACATTTTTGCAATAATTGCAGTAGTTGAATAATTTATGTCCATTTAAATGGAATAGCACTTAGCACTGATGTTTACTGAAAACCCTTTTGTGTTTAATGTAAAAAGGTGACAACAGAAATGGTATAGGAGAGGTGCAGGAAGGGCTGTGAGTATGAGATTATTATTGTGCCTGTGCAAATCGTCAGACTTCAAACTACAATTGACTTTAAATTATAGCACTAGTAGGTGTATTCCAGCTAAATTAAAGTAACTGGAGATGATGCTGGAGCTGGCTGAGTCCCTATTAGCTGGTCACACAGAAAGTTCCTTGTAAGGCTGCAGTAAGGAACCTTTAAATTAAGTAGTATGTCCTGCTGCTCAATGTGCATTTAGAAAACCAAAAAGAGAAGAGGTGCACAAAGCTATAAGTGTATGTATAATGTGACTGGTGTTGGTGTTGTGCACTTTCTGTGTTGCCCCTTGTAAGGCCAGGCACAATTAAAATCTTTGTGTCTGCGCTGTGCAATTGCTCTGCCTCTTTCCTTCTGAGCAAGCTAATTATGGGGAAACGGCTACCAGCCACTCAAAGGTTTTGTCTTGTACTATATGTTTGCAGTTCTCACTTTTAGTTAGAAACTCCAATAGAAAGAGAGGAATTTTAAATCCCTGGCATCTCTGAAAGTATAAAATTGTAGTTGGATGTTTGCATGTTTGCTGGGCCTGGGAACATGAGTGTTTCCAACTTACCATACCAATTTTTGCATCCA
The DNA here is from genome assembly GCF_013377495.2 of Cygnus atratus. Classification (NCBI taxonomy): domain Eukaryota; kingdom Metazoa; phylum Chordata; class Aves; order Anseriformes; family Anatidae; genus Cygnus; species Cygnus atratus. The sequence goes on from NC_066370.1 coordinate 397,255, forward strand.
GCCATAGGATATGATTCTGATTTGCATCACTATAATTCCATTGCTACTTCCAAGTTGCAAGAAAGGCAAGTGAGATCAGCATCAGGCCTCCTGGGTTTATTCTGATAAATGTTTACTGAAGATTGAATTCTACCAAAATGACACTAGGATTTTACTCTAAATTAAAATTATGTTATTGGACTTGTGGCCTCTATTGCCAAGATCTGTGAGCTGTCAATCCCAGATGCTCATTCCCATGCAGTGGCTACAGTTTGCATGGTTGAGCTGGTTTAATCCAAAACTAGGATGTCTCCACCAGTGAGTGATTGTCCTAGAGGCATGAAGTGACAGGACAGTACTTCAGAATTAATTTACTTAAGTGATGTTGCTGGTCTTTCTAGAGTGGTCACCTCTGTGGGACGTTGGTTTTGTAAGCTAAATGCACATTTCTCAGTGTATAATAATCACTATCCTCTTAAGCCCCATAGGGTGACACAAATCCACTTTAAAAAAAATTCTGTAGTGACATGTCCATGCATATGATAGTTCAAATTCCTATAGTAGAAACACTGTCAACTCCTCAAGTTTTTGTTCTTGAAAACAATACTGATATATCCAGTCTGTAAGAAAAAACTATAAAAAAGTTGTATTTTTATAACTGTGCTTCATGATCATGGCAAAGGTTGTGCAAATAAAAATATTCTCTGCTTTGAAATTTCTGTTTTACCAACAAAGTGGATAAACATAAGTGAAAAGCTACCTTGTAATAAAGGTAGTGAAGTGAATGATAAAGCACACACAGAATAGCCTGTTTAAAACACCAGGCTGAAAATGTAAGAACCTCATTTTAAAATTCTGTACCCCAATCAAACAGTGCCCAGCTGTAGAAAATATGGTGTCATGCTGATGCCAAGAGAGAGTTTTCTTTTTACCTGTGCTCCTTAAGCCACCTTTGGGATTCAGCTCACTGCTCTGCAGGAGTAAGGATTGGCATAAGGGATTCCTATTCCTTCTCTAGACTTTTGAAGGTTACTCCTGCTGCAATGATCTTGGTCAAATATCACTGGGGGCTCAAACTTGAGTTTACCTGGGGAACTAGTCTGTGGATTTGTTGAGAAGCTAAAACTGTGACAGGGACACAACTATGACAGGAACATTCTGCCCCATGAAACTGCAAGTCAACGCAGTGCTTACAGCTTTACCCTGAGGAATGAGTGATGAACAAGTATGGTCAAAGAGGCTGGTTGTTTCCTTCATTCCTCATGGTGAGTACAAGGTCTTGCGAGAAGGGAATAGGAAAGATCCAACTTTCAGCATGGGGATGGTCTGAGTGTCTCCATTCCTGCCTTCAAGACATTACAGGCTGTTGGGAAAGTATTTTCTATGATGAAGCACCATTCCTGAGGTGGGAAGGATGTGAGAAGGATGGAATTCTGATAGACTGGCATTTGATCATACCTTTCACTTCTATTGGATGACTGTGTAGCCCTATTGGACAAAATATATGTGTGTACATTCACACACACGTGTACATTCAGTTCTTCAGGTAGTCAATAGCTATTTAGACTGTATGCTGTGTGTGTTTTTCAGGTATCAGAAACATGCACTTCTGCAAGTTTGGGAGTATCTGTGTTTTCTGTTGCAGTTTTTGAGGTGCTACATAAACATTGTTCTGTAAAAAATCTTTTACCTTGGCTTATGCTTGGCACCAATTTACATTGTAATATTACTGACACTGCCATTTAATTTGCCTAGTTGCCTATGGTCTAAGTGTAGGTAATTTACAAACCTTTAACAATGTTCAGCTTTCCTAAATGGTAGGGAGAACTGCAATTACACTTAAAATGCACTGGTGCACTATGTGTCAGCAAAAAAGGACCTACAAAAGACATAATTACAATGTAATTGCCCACAAGTTCATGAAGTAAACATACATTATTAGAAGGCACTCATCTATTCAATTTAAGTGACGTTACAGATAACATATTGCATAAATAGGAAGCCATTTTGTGACTAGTTAGTATAATAATAGGAGTTGAAATTAAAATGTGGTATATGTATTCCTAAGAGCACTTCAAGCTTGGCATCTGCTCTGTAGTGCCTTGCATTATGCTCCATTTCCAGTTTTAAGCATTTGAATATTCTTTAAAGATGTACACCAATAAATAATGGCATTAATAGGTAATCCCCTAAAAATATAAAAATAAAAATAGTTTCATACAAATGTTTAGGCTGCCTAAGGCCACTTTTACCCAATGAAAATTTCAAATTTCAGAAGCAGTAAATAGTCAGAGGTGGCAGGGAAATTTTTCAGTTGTTGTCTTTGATAAGCAAAATTGGTCAAAACTATGCAGAATTCAAGGTTTCTTTCAACTTTGGTTATATGAACATCACTGGAACAGGAGCAGTGTTAACAAACTCCATACCCCATTCCAGATGTACTTTCAAGGGTAACCATCATCATCTTTCCTCTGCTTGGTGCGGCCTGTGTACATATGGGGGCCTGTGGTCATCCCACATCGCACCAGACAGAGAGAATCTAAGGTGTCTGCAAACTTTGGTTTTGGAGGACAAAACTACACCCTGAACAGCACATTTCTGAGATTCGTGGCTTGAATTTGACCTTGTACCTTTTCAATAAATAGCAGATGAATATGTACGTAGATTAGATTTGGACACTTGAAGTAAATGACCCCTCTGGATCAAATTCGTGCTGAACTTGCCCCCTTGTGCCTGATGATTTCTAGCATGATAAGATTTACATGGATTTAAGGCAAGTAACCAGTTTATTCTCATGAAATCTCAGGTACATCTGGTGCCACCGTATTGTCCAGAACCTCATGAAGTGCCCCTGCCCAGAAGAAACATCAGGCTCCATCTCAGCAAGGGAACAGAGCCAAAATAGTGAGTTTGGGACCTATATCTTTACCAAAAACAAAGTTGTCCACTTAGATTATACTTATGTTTTTAAGGACCTAATTAATGTTAGGGAAAAAAAAAAAAGGAAAAAGGAAAAGAAAAAAGACAAAAAAAAGCCTTATTTTTAAAGTTTTTCTTTATTCTTAAGCTCTTTCACTGCCCCCCTCAGTGAAAAGCATTATTCCCCTTGAAATTCAGACAAATGTGTGAAGGCTGCTGGAGCCAGCTATTTAATGTTTTACTTTTCTTGTGTGACTTTACAAGCGGTCTGACACAGTGTAGGTCCATAGTGGATTGTTTACTTTTAATTTGCTCATAACTGCCTTCCTTGCTAACTTTTACAAACAACATGATATCATAGATTTTTACTTGGGATTCCACTCCGTTGAACACAGCTCAGATTATTATTATTATTATTATTATTTTTTTTTTTTTTTTTTTTACCTCTTTGACTAGATAAATATAATAGTGGATTACAAGCTTGTTAAGCATTTCCTTTTGGAAGACATTGTCTGATACTTGATATTGTACCAAGGCTCAACCTAAATTGGTTTAATTCCTTGTACCTGCTGTGTAGTTAGATGAGATCAACTAGACAGACCTTTCCCATTGGTTAAAGGTCAAAAATAGCCTAAAGATATGTTGTTTACAGCACATCATATTGAGAAATATACTTTTCATAGAAGGCATGACCATATTTTCATTAGCAGTGATAAAAATCTTAAACAGCTCTGTGGATATAATTATAGAGGATTACTTTTAATCACAAACCTATTTCAAGACATTCCAGAAGAATAAAATTCACCAGAGAATATTTTCATTATTATTTTGCAAGAATTATTACTGGATTACATAAAACATTTTGTTTCCCAGTATTCTGGTACATTTTAGAAATCCTAGACACTTATGAGTAAGAGTCATATTTTGTTGACATCTATGTAACAGTAAATAACTTCACGTGTGTCTGTCCCTATGCAAAATTAGAACGTAGTTGCTGATGGCTGAAATGACAAATAACATTGTTTTGTGGGTTTTGGCATGTTTTTGTTGTTGTTGTTTGTTTTTTTGTTTGTTTTAATTAATGTAAGATGCCAAGATGGAAACTAATCAGTTAATTTAAACTTTTCAGATTAGTTCTCTTGAAAAATAATTAGTTTTTGTAAGGAACTTTTGCAAATGTTTTTTAATCTTTGTTTTGTAGAACTGAATAATAAATGAAGATTTGGTGCATCTTCTTGAAGAATATGAGATTTTAAAAAGATCAAGTTAAAGCACAAGAAAGATTAAGACTGGGTTGCTGATTTGTTTGTTTGTTTTTGTGATGACGGCTTGAACTGACCTAAATGGGATTCAGAGGTCTTTGAAATATTGATATCATCATATCTTCAGATATTGATATTACTTTTTATTTTTTTAGGAAAAGTTCTCAATATCCTTTGCTAAGTAATGCAAATCTAGCAAGAATGCACAGCGAGGACTTTAGCATTGGATTTTTTACTTAGTATGCATAGTTTCCTAGGAAAATATTTATTTTTATATTTTCTATATGAGAGGCATGGTGGATTTTTCTCCTTTCTTTGATACTGGAGAGCAAACGCTCATATTTTACTTCAAAGTGGTTTATATGGGCATACCAAAACAAATGAGAGTTTTCTTGACTCATCTAGGGTGGGAAAAAGCTTTTTATTAAGCTTAAATATTTTTGTGTTGACAGTTTCAAAAAAAACATAATATTTTTTATTTCAGAAGTCCTGTTCATTGGTGGGTGATTAGCTCATCAAGTAGGCCTTTCATTCAGGTGGGAGAACCAGAAAAGACTCAAAATTGAGGTTTAAGTATTATTTCTTTAAACTTTCTTAAGTCAAATTTTTTTATGTGTAGTGTCTATACATTAACTGGAACTTATGGAAGTCATGAAAGCTAATCATATGCTATGGTTCAATGGACCTGGAGTTAGAAGCTTGTATTCCTTCCATAGCTGGGGAAGAGATGGGCCTCTCCAGGGCAGGATTCATGAAAGGTAAATAATTATAGGTTTATGTACAGGGAAAAGGGCTGCTAGAATGGACCATATCAAATTACATTACTGGTAGTGAGATTTATGCCTGTAAGATACAAAAAAGATGAAGATTTTCAGTGAGGTATTAGTCATATGATAGATAGCATGCAAACGATGAGTTTCACAGTCGAAAACCTGTGAAGTCCGAATGCAACTTCTGAATTAAAAATGGACACAAATTTCTCAAAAATGCAGACATTGTTCTGTGTTGACATCCTCCCAACAGCCATATCTGTTCTCACAAGTCATATCTGAGAAGAGGAAATAACATTTTCAGTTTTACATGGCTTGACATCTTCAGAAAACTTGACAGGGAAAGATCTGGTAATTCTATAATTTACAGCATTAGATAATTAAAGCACTAAAGAGAAGGAAAAAAAAAAACCACAACAAAATAATGATGAAGAGTGACTTCCAGACATTTGTGATGACACATTTGCCTCTTATGTGAAATTCCTTGAGTTTTTATAAAAGATATGTGCCTTGAAAAGCCTGATTTTATTACAGGTCATTAGCATTACATCTGAACTGCTTTTAGGAGAGCTCTTAACTCCAATGATCTCCAACCAGCTACTTGACAACACACCCTTACCTGTTGACTTTTGAGGTGCTTTGGCTAATTATGATTACCTAATTTTTGTGTGCTTTTGTTGCTATTGGAAGCTACCAACATCCTGACATGTAAAGCCAAAGTCAATGGTAATGTCATATGATATTTGAATACTATTGATAATATATTAAATTCAATTTTGTGCTTAATTGTTCTTGGTTTACCTTTTTAAATGATCACTTAACAAAAATTTTGTTGCATATTTTAAAAGAGTGCTAAATGGAATGAGTGTATCTTAAACATTCAGCAGGTGAAGAGTATGTGTCTAATATGGACAGCAGAGTCCATGTTTGTATTTTATATGACAAGAAGCAGTAACTTGGTAATTAAGTAAATATTGTAATAAGTATGTCTCTGACATCCACTTGAAGCTTATAACACCCCAGGGAATAGATGCTTAATTTGTAGCCATGATAATAACAACCTAATGAACCTCTCATCTTACTGGATAGCTTAATAAACTTCAAAGAAAACAAAACAAGAATCTATGAGTAAAAGTACATCCTTAGCTTTTCATTAAACAAAATGAGCATGAGTCAAGGCCCAGCATGGCTTCCAAAGTTAAAGCTACCAACTACAAAGCAAATGTATGCAGAGAAATGTACAACAAAAGACATAGCTTTTAAACCTCCAGTTGAGTTTCCATAAATGTTGCTTACAAAAGCTACCATTCTCTATGTTAACAAAAAGTTGTGGATATGTTCTTCACTAAATCCTCTTTTCTCATATAATCCACCTTGCTCACTTCATCTCAAGTGTGTTTTATCTGATCTAATCCTGGGCTCATTCATTCTCAGATAGAAGCAACAGGATTATTTCACACTTAAACTAGGCCCAATCTTTCTGTGGGTCCATAAGAGGACACCTGGGTAATGAGAAATTATCTATGGAACAAAAGATTAAGCAGGTGCTAGGAAAAAATATTTCAAATATAGCAAATTTGAAGGAAAAGATAAATTATTGTTATTCAGAAAAATGTTCTTAGGAGACACTGCATTTAAAAGACATGGTCTTGTACCATACTTAGTACCAATATTACTTGGCATGAGTTATATTAGAAAAAAAAAAACTGTTTCAGTCACCCTAAAGTGACATTGATTTCCCTGGAATTAATCTGGATTTCAGTGGGTGTAAAGTCTGCAGCATACAGGATATATCAGAGCATTAGTTTCAATCAGGTCAAAGAGACTAGCTTATATCCAGTCATATTTTTCTTCATTGCTGTACCAGCTCTTAGCTTAGCACGCTTTCAGTTGGGGGTTGTTGAAAGAGGGAGTCTTCATGACTCAGTAAATTAATTTCAGGGCTTTTTGTTTGTTTGTTTGTTTTTGTTTTGTTTTGTTTTGTTCCACAGTGGGAAAGACAACTTAGAAATAAAATCAAAGCCCTCCACTTCCCCGAAGCTGTGGGACAGGGATTAATGAACCAAGTTCAGTCTCCTTTGCTTGAGTCAGCAGAAACAGTATAGAAAATAAAATGTGCAAGTATATCTATATATATTTCTTCTATATCTTCGCCTATATCTATGTGTCTATGTCTGTGCATCTTCTTTGGCTCTTAGAGACCTCAGGATCATCTCAAATAATGCCTCCTATCTGTATACCAGACTCTTGATGCTAGATGTCAAGGCAGAGCAACAATTTACTGTTTTAAAACAAAGGACCTCTTCCTCAGGAGACATAAACTGGTAAAGTATGTCATTATTTTCCAATCATTCCCTACTTCTCTTTTATCATCAGCCTCCTCATGGACCAAGTGTATAACAGCAGAGAATTTGTCCCTTAATTCTATGAGCGCAGTGAGACTGTGGACTGATGATTCAACTTGCTGAGTCTCAACAGAAAAAAAAAAAACTATGCTAAGAATAGTAATTTGTGTATCAGTTACTTTTCTCTTTTAATTGAATAACAATAAAAAAATGGCTGTTTCTCTTGGAACGGTGCAACTGACTAAAGACTATAATCCTCTTCACTATGGCTGAAAATAATTCTTTAAAACAGTGATTCAGAAGAATCATGACAATAGATATTGCATTGCTAGATTTATTGTTTTGATTAATTACAAATGATTTACTCTTCTGTAAAATGCCCCTCCACCCATGTAAGCACACCTACGTATTGTTTGGATTTGAAGCATAAGAAATAAAAAATGACATGCAAAGTGTTTCAAGGATAAATCAGACAGATGTGCATATATATGTGTATATATACATATAAAATATGTATACATACATATATACACCTGTATGTTATACCCCATCTATCACTATACTGTGCTTTTTGCTCTTCTGACCAATAGATAGTGGTAATTATCTGCATACACATACATGTATGAGAAAGGGAGAACAGATGTCCATGATTATGTAAGTTATGGTAATTAACAGTACATAAATGAAACAAGTCTGTTTTTGTTGATGTGTCACTTGCACACTGCGCCTCTTGAGCATTGGGTTACATCCTGTACACGATCGCCTTATTGTCTACTGTCATAAAAATTCCAGTTTTGTTTCTGAGCAGTCACAGAATGGGACTTGCCAGCTGTCATGGAAAATGTATTCAGTTTCATTTCCACTTAATTTATCTAATCTTAATTCTATTATTATTTTATTATAATTATTTAAATGCTTGGGGCAACAATCTAAAGTAAAAACAAATAAACAGTAGGAGATCCAGATAATTTGTAAGTGATCTGAAAGGTCTAATGGAAACAACATCATTATTGCAGTTTTATTTTTTGAAAGGTCAATGTTATAGAAGCTTCATCATTGCTGCTATAGTTAACAGTCTGTCAACATTGACATGTTAAATTCCCACTTCATAGGATGAATGGCTAAACTATAAAAACTCACTTTGGACAGGAAAAAAAAAAAGAAAAAAAAAAGTTGTGAAATAGTGTTTAGATGTTCAAAACCTTGTAACTACAGGCCTGATATCATCCTCATTTTCAGTGCTATAAACTTGAAACACAGGAGAGCATTCAAGACCATTAAGTCCATTCCTGTTCTGCTCAGCACTTTCATGTGAAGGCACATGCTAGCTTCCTCGACTGCAATGCAATCCAAATGCAGGCTTAAAGATCTGACAATCCAAGTGTCGCATCGAACTACGAACTTGTGGATTGTTCTTCTGAGCTCAGCTGCTCATCTCACTTCAATCCCTTCAGCAAAAACTGCGAGTAGCTGCATTCAGAGCAGTGCAAAGCAATTGTCTGTCTCACATATGAAGCATGGCTTTGTTGGGTTTTAATTTTAATTACAACCTTTATCTTCCATTTATTTTCTGAACCCAGTCACTGTTGCTCTCACAAATGTGAAACCCACCATGTCTACTGAGTTTGTGTAACCACAGAGTCTTCATTACTCATTTTACTTCATCACCTTTCTTGCCTTACCTTGATCCTCTCCACAACATGGCTGGTGTCGGGTGGCTTTCTGCATAATTTGGGTTCTTGCTTTCTCTTTCTAATGGAATGAGTTATTTGTTTCTGATGTTTCAATCTTGTTTTAAAACTTGTTTTCTCCATTTTCTTTTATTTTTCTTTTCTTATTCAGCCTTTAGATAGCATGATATGTTTCACTGTACTTACATGGTTAAACCACATAATAAAAATTTATAAAAACAAATTAAAAATTAAGGAATGGCTAATGTACAATTTTAAGCCTATGCTAGATATGTCAGGTAAAAATTATGATTCAAGCATTCCATTGGACACAATCACATAGTGTTGTAGGTTCATCTGGTGTGTAATAAGACATTTAATTTAAATAACATACTGCTGTAAAGTAGCCTGGGCCTGATCTACCCATCGCTGAGCTGACTTAAGGTTTTCTATCATTATCATCAGCACAAGGGGGATCAATTCCTAATTATCACCATAGACATAAAAGTGAATGGCTGAATTAGGTTCAACAAGAATTCAAAAGGACGGTTCTGGATTGCATCTCAGCTTCTAACTTTTGGGAATTTCAGCAGCATTCAAATCCTTTAAAAAAAAATGGATTTTAACTACAGATAAATGGCTGCAGATAGTGTTCCTTTCTAACATGATTCCTCTCTCCATCCAAGACACACAATTATGGTGCAGGAGAGGGAGCAATTCCAGAGTGACGATTTCAGAAGCGGTTTATTTAGAAACTGAAACTTGACTTTGTTTTCTGGCAGAAACCAAATGTGTTAGTTTCGTTTGGATGCAGCATATTTACAAAGGGTGGGTTGTTTTTCCTTTTTATCTTAGCCTGATTCGTGGAAGTAGAGAAAAATAATCTTTCCTGAGAGCAAACAATGATCCAAAACTCATTGTTTACTTGAAATGGCTGACCTTGCTAGGAAAATGTATCCACACAGATGACCGTGCCTCCACAAGTAGTTAGGAAATCCTGGCAAGTGGCTGGATGCCTGTGCGAATTGATGCAAGGCTCTTTGTTCATGCTGTGAGCCAGGAGCTGCACAGCCCTGGTAGGCAAGCAGTGTGGTGTGCCTGGGGAAGTTTACTCTGCAAAGCCTGGCCTACCTCTTCTCCTACTGAAGTTCTTTTGTGGGAACTGATATTTTGTCTCTCTAAAGGCAATAGGGAAAGGCACAGTGAGACAAAATCCCTGCCCCCTGTAGTGGCAGAGCCTGTAACCCTGGGAGCTGTGATAGTCTGAGGAGCTGGCCTAGGCACAGTACCTGGGCAGGTCAGAGCTGTGCTGATGGTCACTCTGCTGATGGGTCTGGAGCTTTCATTCCTGACCCCATTTTCTCATGATGTTTCCTCCTCCGGTTGGCGTGAGAAAGCTGTGAGGCACTGACACAGAAATCACCTTGTAGTTTGATATTAGGAAAGTTTAGAAAATTGACTGCTGCTAAAACAGGAGATATGAAAGTGCCATCTGCAGTTCACTCCTATGGGGCAAATCTCACAGGCCTTACACAGTCAGAACACCCATGGAGCAGGCACGGTGGGAGCTGACCTGCAGGATAATAGAGATGCATACTGTATGAATCGGAAGTAACACCTGGCCTTTGTCTGGAAAATTACCATTTTTTTAGGCCAGTCTTCAAAACTGAACATTTCTTTAGGACTCAAGCCATTGAGGAGGCAGACAAAAGGAAGAGAGTCATGGAGAGACATGTAAAAGCTGTAGACCCAGCAGAAAGGGCAGGAGGGTATGGAAGAGGGCTGGGGAAACAGGAGTAAAAACCTCAGTATAAAATTCCAGTTCTTCCCATGCAGATCAGTTTTGCCAAGGGTGAAAGGAAAATGCATTTCCCAATACATGTAAATGATTTCATTACACAATTATGTGCTTGCCTAAACATTAGCCACATACTGTTACCCATCCTTGCAAGTAATCAGGTTTTGGTCTGTGTTTTACAAATTATTCTTAGCTTAAACATAAAATACATTCATGTCTGTGTGTTCAAATAGGCACAATCATCATGCTTTTTGCATTTTTTTCGTTCTAGATGTAGGGAATGCATCATTATTGGGTAAACATAGAAACCATAGAGAAAGAATGCTTTGCCTTTAGAAACACCCAACATGCATTTGCTACTTATTTCTAGTTAAGGCAAAACACCACTGTTTTACATTAGCACTCCAGTTTCCAAACAGATGCACAACTCATTACACTTGGGTGCAAAAGAACAAAAAGGAGGGGCGTATGCAGAGTATTTGGCAGTTGCATTCTTACAGATACCTCGTTCTAGTCTGAGACTGATCCAACACAACACGAGAGTAGGCTGAAGTCAATAGAACTACTCAAATGCTTAAAATTTTGCACTTTCTTAAATGCTTATGTTTCTGGATCAGGCTCTTGTGAATAATTGGACCCGCAGCTTCTTGGACTTCTTTGGGAGAATGCTGTCTTGGTAGAGGCTTAGCAGTCACAAACTGCAAGCTGATCAACAGCCTAATTGTGTGATATCCTTTCCTAAATCAGATTAGTCACAAATGACTATCAATTGTAGCCCTAAGATCTTGACGTAGTTTGGAAATGAGTTTTTGCAAAGGTTATCGTGGAGACCCAATAAAAAAAAAAAGTTATGCTAGTTCTGAATATATCTGGTGACACTGCCTAACAGCTACAAAAAATATCAGGGAGAATTTCTGTGTGAAGTTATGATCTTTTCAGGAACAAGTCAGCTAGCTGAATCACAGGCTGGAACCTGCTGTTGTTGCCAGCAGCCACCCTTGCTATTTTTGCCTTGTTTTATCCTTGCCAGCTCACAGTTCTGTGCCAGCTATTAGTGTTTTGAATAAATGATGCAGTTTTGGTTTGTACAGACAAGGAAAAGTCCTCCTGATCTTGAGTTTTTCTGTGCAGTCTGGTGTGAGCTGTAGAGGTTACATCAGCATCCAGGTTGGACCATTAGTTTCAGAAAACCTCTACAACCATTTCATGGACAATAGGTTGATACTGTCCCTGGAGATCACACCTGTGCATAGGCATTTACTCAACTGTGCACAATATTCTTAAGTTTGATACAAAGAAAGGGGTCCAAAGACAGCCTGTTAACATCCCAGTGACATGCCATGTCAGGTAGCTATTTTAGCACTTTCTGGGCAGTGCTGTAATCACAACTACAAGTTATACTTCTGCAGACATACTTCCTGAGACACCAAGTACAAAGTATGTCCTAGTGCATAACAGGTTCCGGTGTATATATATCTTGGCTGAACAAGTAATTTCTAGTTTACATTTCTATCCATCTGTCTTTTCTTCTCTCAATTGATTTTTTCACCGTATTAGTCCCTCTGACCATAATTAATGGAGCAGATCCCTCAATTTCGTTTCTGAGCACCTGCTTTTAAAATGTAGCGTAAGTGATCGTGTATATATTTTTCCTGAGGGGAAAATCTTTTACTCCTAGAGCACAAATAAGGTTGTTTATATTTGCCTCAAGTGCCAGAACTTAACATATCCTTATGCTCTAGTTATCCAGCTGACATTCTGTATTTATTAGATTTTTAGTACAGTAGGTGGCATTATAATCAATGCATTATTGACAAAAGCACTTGGATCATACACTATTTATTTATTTTACTGCACTGACTCTTATTTAGCAAATTTAATACATATACTGTGTTTTCCTGGCCCACTCAGATACATTATTCAGAAAGGGCACATGGATTGCACAACACGCCACTTTAATGTCTAAGTTATGTCACAAGCCCTTCTGTAAACTGTTGATCATTAACCTATTCTCTGCTACAAACCTAGCCTGCTACACATGTTTTGGGCAGTTATTTGTGAAGTTTGCCCTTAGTTATACAGCATTTTGAATGTCTGCTAAAGCCATAACACAAGAAGCATTTTATTGTAACCTGCAGGCACCATAAATACTAAATCTCCAACATTTTTATAACCAGTTATATCAAAGGCAATATGATTGTCACTCTTTTGCACTTAGGATTCTCCCATTAGTAAGCAGTCTTATATTACAGGCATAAAACACTGTTAAGCATTTTAGCTCCGCCAGACTAGCTGCAGCTGTGTCACATTTGTGTTTCCTTATTTTATGTGTGCCAGTTATCTAGTTAAAGTTGGAATAGCATAGCACTCCACTAGATGACAGGCTTGGTTTAAAGCCAGACCACTTAGTGATGCTTATCAAACAATTTTCAGCTACAGACAGTAGCATAATTCAAAAACCTGAGAAGACTCTAAATTATCAGGCGTGCCATGAAAGATCATTTCTTTTTTGGATGGAAGATTCAATCATTCCCCTTATAAATATATGGAGTCTCCCTAGTCAGAAGAAGCACTCAAATCATTTGATTTCATTTTTTTCTACTCAATTTTGCATGAATGTGCTATCCTCATTGTTTTCAACCTTACCCAGTCATCTGGGGCTTAAGATATAAAATGTGTCAAATCAGTAGCCTGTGGAATTCAGCAAATCCTGCCTTTCAAAAACTCATTTTCCTGTTCCTTGTTCTTATGCTCATTTTTGGTTTGTTTGCTATGTTGTGGTTTCTCAGTTATTAACTACTGACTCAACTACACCTGATGAACAGCTATGCACTGACTTGCAATCCCACTAGATACAAGTTCACTTTGAACTTCCTATCCATTAAGGTGGGACAACCATAGATCATGTGTATTCACAGAAAGAGCGTGATTCCTGGTTCTGACACTCCCTTGCCCTCTGAGATGCAGAGTGAGAGTTATTCCTGTACCCTGCTGAGTGTCTGGACCGGTATCATAACTGGCCTTTTGTGTAGGCTGTTACAGGGAGGAAAACCGGGCTTCACCATCCAATGCCCATCTTTAGCAATTTGGTCCAAGGAACTTGTTTAAGACAAAATTACTTTTTGCAATGGAAGAGCAAATGTGGAGGGTAGACTGGAGCCACGCTCTGTTGTTGCCATGGAAAAAAAAAATTAAGAAGTTGTGTGTACTAAACTTTGTAATTCAGCAGTCTGAGAATTAGAAATCTCAAAGATACGAAGTTCCATGAAGCTTCTAACTGAGCATTATCACTTGGTCTGAAGAGAGAAAGGCTGGCCCATCCACAGAATGAAAAGGCTGTAACAGAACCCTGGTTAAGCTCCCCAGACTACCAGCCTGGGGATGCTGGACACTGCTCAGCCCGCCCGCAGTACATAGTGCTTGCCCAGCTAGATCAAGAGAGGGATTGGAGAAAGGAGGTCTGAGAGAGAGAGGAAGGCGTTAGGGTAAGGATCTGCTAGAGGATGCAGGAGACCTCTCTGTAGGAAACCATGCCTCACTGGCTTTGCTGTATATTATAAGCTATACGACAGTTTATAATAAGCTATAAACAACAGCTAGCATTTATTAAAAGTCCATAAATGAATGAAGTTTAGAAATGTCACATATCTTCAGCATCTGTAGTTGTAACATTATAGCTGAAACTTTTCTGTGATAAAAGCAAAGAAACCAAATGCATCCTGTTGCTCAGAAAGGGTGAAGAGCTCATGGTATGCTGTGTGCAAAGTCTGATTAATTCACTTTCTCCTCTCAGAAAACTAAGAAAACATCATCACAAGTATTTTAGGCTTCTGTTGTGTGCATTTGTATTTTAATGTATATTTAAAAAATGTCCTTCGCATTTCTCTTAGCAATATCTGTCAGTGTTTTAATATTACAGGGTCTGATTGTTCACCTGCTGGAGTCAGTGGAAATTTTCCCACTGATATCAGTGGCAGCAGGATCAGACTCCTAATTTTTAGAGGATTGAAGCCATCTTTAGAATAGCACATGCTCTGCTCTCCACTTTCTTTGATGACTTCTAACATTCTTTTGATGTGGACTCCAAAAAAGACATTTTCATCTTTGGATATATGTGTTTTAAAAGATGAAAAACATTGAATAGCAGAGTAAGAACATTTTGTATTTCAGGCCTCAATCCTATTTAAACTGAAACTTGCTAGTAACTATTAGATGAAAGAGAAGAAAATGTAGAATAAAAAAAAGCTGGGCAAACAAAATGAATAACAACTAAGCAGACACTCTTCAGACTAGTGGAAATACCATACTGTTTGGATCATCAGTGTAGGCACACATGATATGCACTGGCATAGCATAAAAATGTCACTTACACCCTGGTATCTGTCTATGATTATGAGCAGGATATTCAAGCAGCAGTCTTGTGAGCGTCCTGCTTCTGCTTTTCTGCATTCTGCAGAGGAGTAGCTAAGAAAAGTGGTTAGGAGGGTAAATGCTATTTATAAATACAGACACCCAATGCACTGGCATGGTGATGGTGGAGGAAGGGGTAGAGGTATGTCAGGATTAGATTCACTTAGGGTTCACTCATTCAGTGATACGATGATAATAAACTGATACGAAGTCTGGATTAAAAAATAAATCCAGTGGCTAAAGAATTGTGAAGGATGCTTCACAGTCCTGCAAGGTACTCAGCAGTCACAGCTGTGATTGACTTAAAGGACTATAGTTGATTAAACAGTTGATGGAATGTAATTATATTTTTTAATTTAGTATGCTGGAAAGTATAATTTTTATACTACAGTGATACATATAGTATAAAAACTAGAATAGAATAGAATAGAATAGAATGAGTAGAAGTAAAATTTCCTTGCAGAGGTTAAGGTTTTGACCTCAGCTCCAAACTGACTTGAATTTCCTTGTTAATTTTTTTCTATCTTAATGATTAATTATTATCAAATATTCTTTATGAGCTGTGACATCTGTTAAACATAATTACTTTCTCTTCCGTGTGTAAATCAAGGTCTTTCTTTTAAAAAAGAGGCAGTTTATACTTAAATTAACTACTTTTATCTGCAATTTGCAAGTTAAGGTATATGTAAAGCCTGTGGCAATACTAAAGGCTCAGTTGTGCCTCCTAGGCACAGTTTTAATTAAAGGGTGATGTGGATTTGTACCACTCTGAGGGGAACTCTGGAGGGGATTATACCTTAGAGAGACAAAATGCCTCCAGTGCACCACAGCATGTAAGTAAAATGCACATGCTGTGCACCACCCGCATTGATGTTGCTCAGCATCTCTGTGGGCCCAACTCCTTCCCACACCACCTTATCCATTTTGCTGGGGCTCACACCTAGGGGGCACCAGGAGGATGCACTCCTGGCCAATTCCTGCATGTCCAGGGAGAGGAGACGCTGACATCCTTATCATCACTGATAACTATTCAGAGTATGGATACAACCTGGCCAAGGTTAAACAGAAATTGCCAAGTGTCATTCCCTAGGTATAGTTTTCCTTTTTATCCTCTGACAGGTCTTTTAAAGTCTGACAGCGTGTACAATGCTTGACAGCTTCTTACATCTTACCTGAGCCCATCCTACACAGCTGATTTTGAATAATTCTATATCCAGCAGCTGATTTTGTTCTTGATATTTTTCATCAGGGATCATTTTTCCCTAGAGTAGGTCTCTTGACACCAGTGAAGTTACATATGATTTACTCAGTGCAAATAAGATCAGCATCAGAGTCGTAGCCCTCTGTTTTAAAATATAGACAGTATCCAAAGGACATATTCCAATCTTTATTTAAATAATGCCTGTGATTAATTTAATTCACAATTAAGGTTTTTTCAAGGCCGTATTACTCACTGGATTAAATGTACATTTTGTTAATGTATTATTGTTATTGTACATCCAATAGATCTAATTCAGCCCAGGGTGATTTTTTATGACTTAATAATAGTCCACTGAAAATCAGATTTATTATAAAAATGACAACACACTCTTATTTATAGTATGATAGTACAAATTGCTACTATAATAAATTCTCTTCAGTTATCAAATCATTAGTCTTTTATGGCAACATTGACAAATGATCCCATAGGCAAAATGATGTTACTAATGTAATGAATTAACTTTCAATTTTAAATTGGTTATTGACTCTGGAACAACTGTATATGATGCAGTTCAAGTAGAACTTGTGACCTAAATTTTGCATATCTGTATAACAAGATGTGATTATAGTCCTTTTGAATATCTACAAATTCAACACGATAAGGATATCACTCTCAGCTCACAATCCAACACAGGTCAGTAGATTGTATCCACTTAGAGGAAACTGTTAGCAAGGAATGTCTAAAAGCAAAAATTTTTAAATCATACTAAACATTTTAATGTTATTGTTACTATTAGTCCCAAGAGAAAGCAGGTCAGTTATTAAGAGGTGAATAAAATAAAGAAAATAGAAGAATAGAATGAAACAATTCTGAAAATTCTGCTGTTGAGGGTTCTTTCCCCACCAGCAGGTGTTTGTTTCATAAGACTCTGATCACTGGTACTATGCAAAAAAAAAACATTTAATTATGTATATTTGATCTGGAAAAAGTGCAGAACCAAGGTCCTTTGTAGAGATTCTACATTTGTAGAAAAAGAAAATAAAATAAGCAGTCAGGATTAAGAAAATGTTATAAAAGTAAGCTTTGCAAGAAGTATTTATTTGAACAATGAGATTGGCAAGTCTAATAATATAAGAAATATACACTTAGTGACTTTTGATAGCTTAGATCTATATTCCTCTGCAGATACTTTTTTTTTTTTTTATCCTCAGTACAGTCAAATATTTCAGCACTAGAATTCAAAATAATTAAACAAATCATTATTGGATTCATAATGAGCAATGGTCCAGTAGTACTAAATTTTATTAGTTTTATGCTTCAACATCACCAGTAATTAATCCAGAATTTTAACTGCTGCTTGTAATACATCAACGATTGATTGGTAATAAATGAAAATATTCTATTTGTCTTTCTGGTCAGTTAGATAATGTTTATTTTATTTAAGAGAAACTTAGCACATTCATTCCAACAGCTGGTTAAGTGTGGTCATTGTTGGTGCCAATGCACTATACAGATTTTAAAGGAAGCTAAACAGTTTAGACAGTTAATTTGAAAAAATAGTAATCACAATGGGATGTGGTGAGGGTTTTTTCTCTGTCTTATGTTATCCCTTCTCTGACAAGATGTACTCAGTGCAAGAAACATTTTCTCCATCATGGAGAATCATAGTTTCCTGCTCTTGGCTTACTGTCCCTCCAGCCCAGCTTCCAGCCTCACAAGTCAACTAAAGCAGCTAACTGGCTGATGAACCTCAGCGCAGCTGCCTATCAACCTCAGACCACATTACAGTGTGGAAAAAATCTTGTTGGATCTCAAGCAACAGTCTCTTCTCTGCCTGTATGTCCATTCTCATCAGGCTAACACGGTCTCTTTTCTAAGGAAATTCCTGCACTTAAGACACAGCTTTATCCCAGGTGGAGATTCCAGTGCTTTGATACTTCTCCACCTGAAAAACATTTAGATACTAAAATATATAGCCAAACAGATATTTCTGCAGCCTATTTTACTCACATTTGGCTAGCAGAGAATATCTGTAATTTTAGTAATTTGCATCAACACAATCTGCTGAGGATTGAATATTCACAACAAAGCATCAGTTATGCTCATTAATAGGCAGTAAAGGAAGTTGTTCAAGTCTAAGTGTATAAATCTTTTTTCTTAATCGTATGCCTATATATCTGATCTACCATCTCATACATTCATAGTCACTCAAAGTGTAATAAATTTAATGCGTCTTTGGCCCTCCTGTGGGAATCTCCTCTTTTCAGCTCACCTCACCAAAATATAGAACTACAGAATATAGCACAGAGTCCAGTTCAGCAGCCTTTGCCTGCTCAAAAGTTTTGCCCAAATGAAATCTCAGGTGGCTGATAAATGAGCAGATACTATGAAAATTAATAATCTGGAATTGGCCAAGGCATCAGTAAGAGTCTGAAATGACCCTGAAATCCCACTCTGCTGTTAGTGTAACAGAATTTGTCACCAAGTCTTCATTTTGAGATGGAACTCTTAATGCAGGGACAAAAAATTATTCATCAGTGATTTTCCACCTGCAGTTACTTTTGGATATGCCAATTGTACACACTGTCCCAAAGCCAGAAGCCAAGTTAAAACTCATTCTAGGAATCAGATGCTAAGTGGATCACAATGATGCAATGGCCTCAAACAGCTGCCCGTGCTCCATTCACACTTGATCCCAAGCCCATTGAAGTCACTATGAATCTTTCCTTTGACGTCAATGGGCTTCAGATCAGGTCCTGAGCATTTTTTTTAAAACCTCAGACAAATCAAAACCATTTCCTTTGGAATGAGACTGTTCACATCCCTTGGTGAAGACTATTTCCTTTCCAAACATAGTGTTCATACCAGAGTCACGTCAGCTGTGATTCTATTTGTACCAAAGGCTGCATTTTTTAAATAGAGTAATATTTTTTACTTATATTTCAGCTATTAGCAGCTAAGCTGTGTTTGTTCAAACTTTCAAAAAAATCACCAGCTGGACAGCCAAATCTACAACCAAAAATGGGGAACATTTTAGAAAGTTATTACCATTTAGAAAACTTTTCTTGAAACAGAAACTCCTTGCAGACTTAACCATAACAGTTGCCACATTTTATGTGGTGAGGGGCCTTCCCTGCACGCTGCCATCAGTAGACTCCAGTAGATTATTTATTATTATATAATGTATTACGTTATAACAAATGTTATAACTTGAATAACAGAACCAATATAACATTGTGTTATAGATCACGCTGCACCAAATACTTTATAAATTGATTCGGAAATGCTTCCAAAATACAAAATAAATGACAAGGTATAGAGATTAGATCCACCTGCCAGGCACCATTTTTTCTGTAACAGTTCCCTGAAAGAGATGGGGAGACTCTTGGATGATCTTGCTTGTAGAAAGCAAATGACAGGAAAAAAACCCTTCCTGAATCCTTGTGCTGACCAAGAGGAGAATGAAGCATGCCACTAATTGCCCGCCTTATTGAAATCCGTGAGTGTGGTTCACTGCCTGGAAATAACAACAGTGAAAAAACATGTTCAGAGACACCATATCGATGTGCAGAAGAGGCCAAGCAGAGCACACTGATGTGAATTTATTCACATCAGTGGATCTCTCATAAGGTTTTGAGCTGGGACATCATTGACTAACAGACTGCAGACACTATGTGGGAGACATTGTTGAACTGTTGAATGCTGCAGAAGTAGCCCTTCCTCTAGTTGCAAGAAATGTCAGTTTTACTGACAACCACACTCCTACAGGGACACCGTGGGGCACTGGGCACTGTACAGCCTCCAGGAATAAAGTGCATGAGACAGAATTTGGATCCGTTTATTCCATGTAAATTTTTTTCCCCTCTGCCTAACTACTTATTTCACCATTTCAATATTGTTTCTTCAGTAAATGCTCTGCCAGACCTAAATGTTAAGACCAGCATGTGCTGGTTTAAGGATATCACCCTTTCAAGGGAGAAGTGTGTAAGGTCTGTTTGCTTCTTGATCTGAAATGACACTTTATGGTAAAGGAGGGACCATCTCAATCAGATCAGGTGAGTTGCCACAGAAAATTTCAGATGAGATGAGCTATGTTTTCTTTTGCGGTTGAGGGTAAGCGTGAAAACCTCACCTCAGAGATGGCCATCTCCTGTTTAATTTGTCACTGTAGCTTTACTCTGGGAAGCAGCTCTATCTAAACGTTGCTTCCTGAAGAATCTCCTAGGGAGACTTCTTGCCAAGTTCACCAGTGTGTTTCTGTTGTATTGGGCCTCCATCCCTTGTGAGAACATCTGTGTAAAACAGATGGATAAGGTGATCTTTTTCTGCAGTCTCCTCCCATCATTTTCTGAATATTCTGAAAAGGGATAAGATGTACCCCTCAGGGGCCCCAGATCTGTGATTGATTTTGATGCGGGAGCAAAAGCACATGTTTTGCAGAGGAAAAATGTAGATCCTGTGGGATAGCTTAGAATGCACAGTAGTCATGACTAGAAGCTAAGTGAGATAAAACCCGAAGATGATTCCCTTGAGCCTGCTATTAGAGGAATGGTCCAAGCTATACTGTAGACAGTCCTGGGATGAGATAACTGAATACAGAAGGACAAACTAAGAAACAGCTCCCAGAATGAAAACAGCATCTCAGGAGCCTGAAAAAGGTTGTCATCTACTGCTTCTGGGCTGCATCTCTTTCTTCTCCTGTGGTAATGAAAGACCTACTCAGAGGAAAAATTATTGTCCAGAAGGAGCTTGCCTTGGGGGGGGGGCAATAGAAGGGACAGAGATGATTAGGTTGCCATAATATAGGAAATTGACTCCAAATTACATACTGTACCTTATGAAAAACAAGCAAACTAGGAAGTATAAAATAAGCCTTGAAGGCAGTGCAAGGAGTTTCAAGTTTTTTTTTGGTGTGAGGGTCTTAGTGGCCTCAGCTGATGTCAATTTAAAGAGACAAATGATTACAACCAGAAGCAGAAAAATAATGTGGTATCATTCCCTGAGGTACCAATAGCTCATCAGACTATTTTTTTTGTTTAACTCCAAAACAAAACAAAAAAAGGAAAAAAAAAAAAGAAAAAAGCCTCCTCCCCCTCCCCCCCCCAAAAAAAGGAAAGGATTAAAAAAAAATCCCCTGAAAATCCATAAGAAAAATCCCCAGAGCAAAAACACTGCAGTTCCTCTGAGTATGAATTTAACTGACTGGTTGCCTGGCTTTATTAAGTGTTTTTAATCCCAGCAGAAAACCTGACTTACTTATCCAGATAATTGGGACCTTGCTTGTATTATGTCAGTTCAGGAATCCTAAAGAAAAAGGCTACAAACATACACAAAAAGAGAAGGAAAAAATAGGCAGCCATCCTGTGGGTTTAAGAATTTTCCTAGCAGATACTGGATTCCCAGTTTTAACTCATTTCTTTAAACAGCACTGTTGAACATCAAAGAGTACAGCACAGAGCATGCTGAGTCCCAATTACACACCTCAAAAGTAAATGTTACCTCAATGGAAAGTCTTCAGAAATTCCAAATGAAATAAAGTCAGTGATGTCCAAATGCTCCTTGAAAAACATAGACCCATTCTTTACTGATAATGTTTGCTTCATTAAAATACAGAGTTGTTAACATACAAAACTGCATCACTCAGTGAAAAAATGTTTTAGAAATGTGTTAGAGCACATATGGATATTATTACTCTTTGCAAGATATCAGGAAAAGAAGTGTCAAATAATTAATTTCAGTGCATTTCTATTGTTTTTAACAAGCCATCTTTAGAGACAGGAAATCTTTTCTGAACACAGCTTGTGTTTCAAGGGAGAAATAGAGTTAGTACAAATAATTGGTGCGTGTTGAAGTCGAAAGAGCATGACTTGTGCTATTAAAAAAGAAAGAAGTCTTTAAAAGCTGTGTAAACTCTCTGTAGTTAAATACAAGTTCAGAGACGTATCTCTTTCACATCACTTAGTAAAAAATCATGGCAACAACAATCTTTGATTATTGCGTGTTTTTTTTTTTCTTTTTTTTTGTCCCCACAGTAACACACAGATTTTTCTCTAACACCTTAATACTATGCAAGGGAAAAAAGCTACCAATGTGGCTTCAATATGAATTAAAATAAGTAATGAATAATGAATGGTCTTTAGTTTCCATTGTGCATTCTCACTAGCTTTCATGGCAGTGTTCACATGTCTAT
Source organism: Cygnus atratus (assembly GCF_013377495.2). Lineage (NCBI taxonomy): Eukaryota > Metazoa > Chordata > Aves > Anseriformes > Anatidae > Cygnus > Cygnus atratus. The sequence goes on from NC_066370.1 coordinate 419,799, forward strand.
TTGTGTCACATATATATACCTTCCTGCAAGTATATCTAGTATCCAGTGAATTTACCATAGCAGGTGAACAAAAATATGGAAGTATCTTTTATAGTCCCCAGCACATCCAATGTTACTATAGCAGAAACACTTTTAATAAAATTGATATGCTACAGTATATGTGCAAACCTATGTCACCTAGTAGAATATGTATCAAATATATAGAAGTGTGTGTGTGTATGCTTCAGTAAGCCCTTACATTAAGCTGGCAATAAACAAGGCTTTGTACACGCAGCTATATGGAGTACTGATATTTAGCTCATTTCATCTAGTCTTCCTTCTGAGACAGCAAATTCTGTTCTTCACATAGTTCTGTTCTTTTAAGAAACAAACTAGAATAGGCCTTTTCTAAAAAGTGAATATGAGCAGGAGATTGATGAAGTGTTCAACCTCTTTTTTATTATTATATTGATTCTAGTCCGGATGCATTGCAACTGGAAGTTTCAAGGTGTTGGAGATGTGTTGATACTGAAATGTATAGCAGATATTCATGATAAATATCTTCATTGATAGAATAAAGTATAATTTTAGAGGGCAAAATAATTGAGAGAATACTTAATTTTATTGGGTTATAAAAATAATCCTTCTGTTCTCATTTCCACATCTTTGTCAGAATTACAAACTGTTTCTCACTTGGTCTTCATTGCTTTCTAATTCCCTTCCTCTCACCGCTTTTCTGTTATGTTAATTTTTTCTTTATTCTGCTTTCCACAGCATTTCTACATTTATTTCTCTCTTTCAACCCAGGACCACAATATCTTTCCACATTGTAATGGTTTTCTCTACTTTTTGTTTGTTTGTTTTCCTTTTTGCTTGTTTTGCTTATCTTTTTCTATAGTTCTGTCTACCATAATTCAATAATTTACTTTTGAAAAGAACAGGAGATTATAAAAGCGAAGGGGCAGAATTTACATTGGCTTTCATACTAAAAGCAACAGCTTATGTTAACTGTAAATATCATGGTCTGAAATCCTTCAGTCACTCACTGAGAACTTTCCTGTTTTAAAAAAGGACCTGTGATAAATGCACTTTCATGACAACGGCTGTATTATGTTAACACTTCTTTCTGTTGTGAAAAATAGCAGAAAATCATCCAGATTTGCCCATGCTTATGGTCTCTAGATGCCAGACCTGAACTTTGGGGCTGCCTGCACCCAGTGCCAGAAGAGACAAGGGAGAGGGGAGGGGGCTTAGCTGCTGAGATTGTATTGTAAGAGCTCAACAGTTGCTGTGAGCCCCTCTAAAGAAAATATTTAGATATAAAAAAAGTGTTTTGTTTTGTTTTGTTTTTGATATTTCTGTTTGATTCAGCAGGCAGTCATTATGCCTGCTGACGGCTCTTATACATCTCAGTCAGGCATGGCCGATCAGATATGGACAGAAGCAGGTTTGGATGCATCAATGTAGTCAGGTAGCAGCAGCAATACTGAAGCTAAAACAGAAAAAAAAAAATCACACAGCAAGGAGGCAATGCACAGAAAAATGTGAGGAGCTCTGAACTGCATGTTCTCTTTACCCCTCTTTTTTTTCTTTCTTTTTTTTTTCCTTTTTTTTTTTTTTTAATCTTTTTGATCATGATTAAAATAGATCAGAACTGTCAGGTAATGCTGAATTCAGACAAATGCCAAGCAGTTACTGCATGCCTTAGAACACTTGCCTTAGCTCATGTGGGGTGATAGTGGTTGCTGTAGGTACAGTGGGTTTGCTACTATGATGGTTAATGGGTTAATGGTTTACTTGTTTGCTCTTTCAGGAAATCTTGGATTGCAGACCACAACTCGTTAGTCATTTCTTGTGGCTCAATATCACCTTCAGCATGATCCAAACCACAAATGTGAGACGCTAATTAGCTTTCTTTTGTTTCATTACAATGGAATGTTTTTATGGTCATTATGATTTTTAAGTTTTTTATTACTTGTTCTGTTAGGTGCACAATGAAAAAAATGGTTATTAATTGATATGTGAACATGACATACTTTTTTTGGTCTCTGTTTCAGTTTTAATAAGATGATGTCATAATGTCTCCATCTGTTTTACAGTAAAACAGTTCAGGACAGTCAGAATGTCCGGAAAACTTGCTTTTAATGTTGCACTAAAAAGGATTCTTGAGCTCAGACTTAATAGGATGGCCTTGTGCCTAGATGATATCAGAATTTTTGTTATTAGCAATTTTAAGAAATTTTCCCTTAGTACAGTGGTACTAGACTAGTACAGACTACTTTTCCATTTCAGGTTACTTGGTTCAAAGTGCAGTGTATGGAATTTTGCACAAACAACAGTGCATCAGTTCATAAAAAAAATTTAAAAAAATAATAATAAAAAAAGATCTAATACACCCTTATGGATCACTACTGTCTAAAATATAATTAAAAATAATTTTCAAAATGTATCTTTGAAACCCTCTAATTTCTCATTTAAACCATTTTTACCATTTATACCATTTTTTAATGGTTATACCATATATATACCAGTTTTAGCATTATTTGCACCAGGACTACCACAACTGAGACGCTCCCTTGTGGTTAAGATAGGTTCAGGAAATATACAAAATATTTCTGCATTGTAATCCTATAACAATTCCCCCGAATTATCTGTGTTCATAGACAGCCCTAGATTAACCTACTTTGGTTCCTGTACACCTAAGCAGAGACTCCACATCAGTACTTCCGTATTTCTGGCCAGGATTTCCCAGGCACAAATGTGTGTTCACATACCCTTAAAATATTTGAGGTATGCACAATAAATCCATTACTTTCATAGCATATCAGACGTACTTGTGAATGTGCAGAAGAACTGGACACCACATGCTACAAGATATGATGCTTCTTGGAAAATGCAGCAATGCTCCTTGGACTCGCGTGTGGCTGCACTGCAGTCCTGCAGGACAGAAAACCTGCTCTTGCCAGCACAGTGCTCACATACAGCATGCTTACATAGGCTGTTATATTCCTAGGGAAGAGTGAGCCTTGTCGACAACAAGATGCATGTCATTTCTGGACTGAAAATCAGCAACAGGAAAATCCCTGGGCAGCTGGAAACCCCCTGGCAACTCGAGATCACATGCGTGCAGCCTTCTGGCAATTCTGAAAGAAACTAAGGAGAAAAGAAAACTGTGCTGGTCAGAGTAAGGCTAGAGCTGGGCTGCTCAGAGCTGACCCAGCTGCTTTTCTTCTCAAGGCAAGACTTTGGTCTTTGGAAATGGGTGTTACCATAGATCAACAAACAGAACCGACAAAGGGTTGAGCATGCGTTAGGGTAAGGATAATAACAAACACACCAAGAAACCCAAGAACAAATTAAGCCAATAGAAACAAGCAAAGCAAAAATATGTAGATCTATACACAGTCAGTCTGGGGAAAGATAATATTTACAACAGATGTTCAGTTTCTTTTCTGCAATTCCAAATTTCAGGAAACAAGCACTACTTTGGCAGTGTTACTGTGCATGTTCAGTGCAAGGTGTTTAGAAAGTATGTATGCACTTTGGAAAGTTGCCATTCATGTTGTGATGGGGAAGAAAAAAAAACACAAAACCATATGTAAGAGGAAGACCTTGAAATTGGCTCTGTTTATCCATCTCTACATGGCACTGCCACTAGTACACTTCTTCAGCCTGGGTGCATTGACATCCACAGTCAGGGACATTGAGCAGCAGGGGACAGAGGAAGCAGCTGAGCCACGAGGAGACAAATTCAGAGCAGATCTCAGGTTGCTGGGGAGATTGTGTCAGGAACAGGGATTTTGCATCCTAGGAAGGAAGTTTTGTTCTGTCAGGAGACTTCTACGTTATGATCCAGAAATGGGATGCTAGACATACAAGGTTTAGTTGTTGTATTACAGCCCAGAAATGTGATGTACAATGCAAATTTCAGAAAACTATGTCCCTCGTTCTTATTGGACAGCTCCGATAAAAGTGTGAATGAAGAATGCCATGTATCTTCCCTGTTTTAATATACAGTATAAAGAAATAGCTCTAGAGCTCAGGACACAAATGGAGCTTTAGATTAGCTGTCAACAATGTCATATCCATGTTAATAATGTCCAATTCATGCCTGGGGCTGACACTCTTTCTTAGTTTTATTCACAAATTCCATTTAATAACAGCAATAAGTCACTCTAGACAGTGCATTTCTAAGGGATTTTTGCACTTCTCAGGTGGTTAAAGTCACTTGACCTTTGGCCTCATGCCTTAAAAACTCCCTAAGAGATGTGCTAAATTGCCCAGAAATACATTGCCTGTCATGTCTTGTTGCTTAATTAAGGGCCAACCTAGATGGCCTATAAGGACTGCCCTTAAGTAATTACTAATTGATTTCCTACTCAAGAAAAATGAATAAATTCCACAGCAGGCACACTGTCACATGGCATTTACTCAAATTTATATTCCTCCAATAGAAAATGAAAAGCACACAGGGACTGGGCGGATTGAGGGCAGAAACATCTTTACAGTGACTAACCCTCGCTCCCAGAGTGTCATGTCTCATTGGCTGCAGCCGCAGCTCTTAGCCCTTTGCTTGTGTTGAGACAAAAACATTGCTTGAAAATCAGAGTTTTTAGAAACTATGAAAGGTCTAGTTTTCCATCTGTATTTACCTGTTTTGAAAGATGGTTAATCTTTGTTACAAATATCTAACCAAAGAATCATAGAAAGAATGATAAATTGCCACCTGCTACTGAAAGGAAAATAAAAAGAATTATAGTCTGCCGAAACAGCCAGAGGGAAACACATTTCAAAAGTCTTCCAGGAAGAAAGGAGGTGGGATTTAAGTAGGAATATGAGAGGTTCTTCCAGCTTTTGTTACCAAACTGTTTATCAGAGTGCATGAAATAGACTTTCTGGACTTGTTGCATTTTCTGGCTAAAGCTGAAAATGATCCGAAAAACTATTGGTATCTTCTGGTTTTATAAGATGATGACAATGATTTGGGCTTCATCAGAAATCTTGAACATGAATATGAAGATTTTTCAGGAATGAGCAATATGAATACTATGCTTTTAATAAATGCATGTATAACAACATTTATTAATTTCTTATTACCATGAGCAAGAGTGCATTTATATATTATCCTACTGAAGCAGTTTTTACATGCTACAAAACAAGACATATGAAGAGTGGTTGAGGGAACTGGGGCTGTTTAGTCTGGAGAAAAAGGGAGTGAGGGGAGACGTCATTGCTCTCTACAACTACCTGAAAGGAGGCTGCAGCAAAGAAGGTATTGGTCTTTTTTCTCAGGTGACAAGTGATGGGATGCAAGGCAGTAGCCTCATCAAGTTTCACCAGGGCAGGTTAAGACTGGATATATATCACAAAGAACTTCTTCACAGAAAGGGTGGAGTCAGGCATTGGAACAGTCTGCCCGCAGAAGTGGTGGAGTCACCATCCCTGGAGGTATTTAAAAGACATGTGGATGTGGTGTTTAGGGACATGGTTTAGTGATAGACTTGGCAGTGTTCGGTTGATGGTTGGACTCGATGATCTTAAGGGTCTTTTCCACCCTAAATTATTCTGTGCTGACTTTTCAGTTACATTAGCAGTTTACACATCACAAAATTACTCTAAGTAAAAAAGACCTCTCTCTGAACCATTTCCTTTACAAGCAGTGGGTGAAACCAGGCCCCAGTGGAGTCAGTATTTCTGTTCACTTCAGTGAGGCCAAGATTTTACTCTGATAAATATGAATAACACAAAATGCTTAACTGCTTTGTTTTTCTTATCTTTTAATATGTAAAATATTAAAGAATTAGTCTATGCAAACTGCAAATGTTATGGATAGCCAGGACCTGTCACATAAATACACCTTCTTGTCATTACGATTATGTAACTGATTGCTATTTATTTCAACATATTGTACTAACCATTTGAAAATATCAAGAGTTGGATAAATGAAATAAATATGATAATCAACAGCCATTCCTTAAGCCTTATGGTTTGAAATGGAGATAAATAGCAAGCTATGAAGGGCTGCTTAACCCTACCTGAATAAAACCACAGATCTGAAATGCAGAGTCAAATCAAACAATTGCCCTTTCGATCAATCCTCTCTGTACTTTGCATAAAAATTACAGCCTCTCTTATTTCTGCAATTGATACAATTCTGGAATAATATGGTTTAGTAACCTGGCTGCCAATAAGTTATGTAAACATATACATTGTAAGCTCATTTTTTTGCATTATAGCATATTTACATCTGCATATGGGCAGCAATGGACTGTGCATTAATGGTGTTTTATTGGTTTGTTATTGTTTGTGGTTTATTTTCAGAACCCCAGAGCTTAGCTAGAGATTTACCATGATAACATCGTCTTAACTGATGTCAATATTTGTGCATCATTTTGGTGTAGCAGGAAAGCATATTTCCTTATAAATAAGGGCATAGGAAAGCTGATATTTCTGACTTCTGGATGTGCCTAGTTTCTTGCAGCTGAAAAGGCCTTTGCTGTCATCATGTTCTGTGCAATGATTTTTGTGTTTTTCTGTAACATTTTTCTCCCTACGCATGTGCGTTTTATATCCTCTTTATGTTGGTATAGCATGAAGTCTTATGTGGAATTTAGAGGATCTGAACTAAATGTAGCTAAAAGGAACTTCTGGATGAACTGCCTGGGATTTGTTCAGATCTGTTAAAGTAATGGGGGAAAGCACAAAAGGATAAAGAAAGAAAGGCCTTAATCTTTGTTCCATGAGTGATAAAGCAGCATCACATGGGTGAAAATTGGCCTGACCTTCACCCACATGATGCTGCCTCTGCCTCAGCCACTCTTTCTTTGCTCTGATTAAGTGAAGATAGCCTCTTTCTCTGCAAGGAAAAGTCAAAGAACAAAAAGAAAAAAAATCCTGTCTTAACTATAAAAGGTTTATTTTTTTAATCACAGTTGGGCTCATACAAGCTGGTTTCTAATCTTATTTTTTTAAGCTAAAAAAGTGCCTTTTTAGAATTTCTTTGGCTCGGTTTCTTTAGCCCCCCCCCCCCCCTCTTCAAACCTCAGGGCCTAGATCTTAACTTGCTTCCCTTGGATGTGCTTTGTTGCTCATCTTCACTTTTACTTGATAGCTGTTTGACTTAAATGGGTTGTTCGCCAAAGGATTGCCCCTTGGGGAATGGAAAAACTGGAGGGAGGGAGAGGAAAGGCAGTACTCAGCTGGCTTAAATGACATGTACAGTATATCTATTGGCAGGGTATTGCCAATGCTCTGAGGAAACTTTTATTGCTCAGCTTTTACCACTGGATGCCATCCACCAACTGAGACGTAGTTTTATGTATCGGGTTATCCATGTTCAAGACAAGAGAAGTTTACTGCGACCCTGTTGTCAAACTCCTGTGACTAATATTTTTAACAGCATGATATTTAAAATTTGATAAGGATATAATAAGTCATTCTCCAGATAGTCAACATTCTCTGAGAGCGGGTAATGTCTTCAAAGGTTTCAGAAGGGGCCCACTGAAATCAGTCTATTTTTACGGGTAATGCATAGCCCATTTTTGGTTGCAGTATTGTGGCAGGATGAAAATGCATTTTTAATTGGATATTGATCTACTAAAAATCAGTTAAACTCAAGGTTACGTAGGTGTTCATATGTATATATCTGTTTGAACAGAATTTGGCTGAGAAACCTGTCTGAGATCCGGTGGATTATTGGCTAAGTCCACAAGCTAGCTTCAGTTTCCACTGGTCATTTTTTCCCTCAGGAGCTAAGAATATATGATGCTGTGCAACAGAATGGAATGTCACTGTAATGTATAATGTCTGTTATTGTATTACATATCTGAGGTAGGGAATGAGGAAAGACCTCCTCAGCTTACCTTCAAAACACAGGCGTCAGATAGCTTTTAGCTGGAAACACTCTGTACTTTGTATTACTTAGACACTCTATATTACAGATGGGAAAATGACTTAATATGTTCACTGCAGTTTCTAAAACTGAAATCGGACATATGAATACTACTAGCATGCAGTAAGCACAGTGTGACTACTGCTGATTAATCAGTTTTGGAGACAATGAACACCAATTCACTTTTAGACATTTTGTTTAGACATTTTGTAGCAGCTATAATTTAGAAGAATGATTATTTAGAACTTGCTTAAAATAATACTGCTTCTAATTTTGATATGTGAATGCACTGATGCTAACACACCAACCACATGAAGTTTAACAAAAGCAAGTGCCGGGTCCTGCACCTGGGACGGGGCAACCCTGGCTATACGTACAGACTGGGTGATGAGACGCTGGAGAGCAGCCCCGCAGAGAGGCATCTGGGAGTTGTGGTTGACAGCAAGTTGAATATGAGCCAGCAGTGTGCCCTGGCAGCCAGGAGCGCCAACCGTATCCTGGGATGCATCAAGCACGGCATTGCTAGTCGGTCGAGGGAAGTGATTGTTCCGCTCTACTCTGCGCTGGTGCAGCCTCACCTCGAGTACTGTGTGCAGTTCTGGGCACCACAGTACAAAAAGGATGTGAAACTGTTGGAGAGTGTCCAGAGGAGGGTGACGAAGATGGTGAAAGGCCTAGAGGGGAAGACATATGAGGAGCGGCTGAGGTCACTGGGCCTGTTCAGCCTGGAAAAGAGGAGGCTGAGGGGGGACCTCATCGCAGTCTACAACTTCCTCGCGAGGGGGAGTGGAGAGGCAGATGACCTATCCTCTGTTATCACCAGTGACAGGACCCGCGGGAACGGTGTGAAGCTGAGGCAGGGGAAGTTTAGGCTGGACATCGGGAAGAGGCTCTTCACCGAGAGGGTGGTCGCACACTGGAACAGGCTCCCCAGTGAAGTAGTCACTGCACCAAGCCTGTCTGAATTTAAGAAGCGATTGGACTGTGCACTTAGTCACATGGTCTAAACGTTTGGGTAGACCTGTGCGGTGCCAGAAGTTGGACTTGATGATCCTTACGGGTCCCTTCCAACTCGGGATATTCTATGATTCTAACAATATCTCTTCCTGTTTGGCAGTGGTTTCAGAAGCATCAACATGAGTTGTTTTCTGGCCTTGATAGATATTAGCTAGCTATATACATCCTTGCATGCACAGCTGAATTGATTGATTATTTTTTAGTGATATAGCTGATATTCACAGGACCTAGTTTATATGTGCAATAATACTGGTCATACCATCTAAGAACGTGTGCCCCTTTGTTTTCCCAAGTAAATTCTACCACGGTGCCCACAGAAAGTACCACACAAAATGTTGTGGTTGTAAATATGTTCAGCAACAGTTAGAATTTAGACTCTGATTCAAAGCCCATTGATGTAAATGAAAAGACTCCTATTGACTTCAGTGTGCTTTGGCTCCAGCACTTGATTCTTTATTTAAAACTTGTAACGATTATTCAGTGGAAGAGGCAAATACTCTGAGCTTTGGTTGCTGCAGTCCTCTTGCTAAAAATAAAATTAATTACGTAAGGAGATGTTTTTAAGGGCAAAATATAATTTGTATCAATTTATAGGAAGTTTAAATTACTCTAATATATACATACATCGACACACGTATGAACATGTATGAAGATTCATACATAATACAAACACGTACTTTCTCACACACGCCACCCATGCACATACAAATCATATTAAGAATTTAAGATATGAACCTCTAGGGTTTGTTTCATTGGCCCAAACAGGAGTGTCCAGTGCCCTCTGAGGTGCAACGTGGTATCTGAGGCACGCAAATGGGGGTGGTAAACATGACAGAGGGGCTGTAAGAGCCATATTTTCTCCTGGGTTGGCAGTAGGAGGCCTCGTGGCATCCCCAGGTCTTGTCAAATGGCATCAGGGTCCTACATCATTGGGGCAAATCAAGGGAACTCTTATTGTCAGTAGTTAATAACCAAGAGAGATAATCAAGACTCTGTATATTTTCTCCAGTCATCTTACAGGATTGTTTTTAAGCTCGGGATTTGACAAACCAACTGGTTTTAATTTTGTGGCTTGAATCACTATTTCATTAACAAGAGGACAGTGTTCATGATGGCATATAAAATATTGACGCAATAGGCTAAATTTAAAAATATGGAACATACTGAAAACCACATTAAAAAAACAAGAATGTGTTTTTATTTAAGCCACTAAAAATACTTTTAAAATACATTTTTGGCTGAATTGTATGGTTCTCTCAGATTTTCTCAGTACCACAGCATTGCTTTTGCATACCCATAAAAGCTCATGTTATGCAAAAATGGTATCACCCTGGTCAGTGAGGAAGGAAGGTAGTTTGGGAACTTTGCTTGCTAGTTAGTAGCTATTGACAGGTCTAATCTGAAGCCTTCCTCACCATCACATAGTAACAAGGACCAGTACCTTCATTTATTTAAAATAGCCTGAACTAGACATCATATCTTACTGAAAATGCACGTTTCTGCATATTAAATTGCTCTACATACGGGACATTTTGTGTGATTTTTTTCAGTTCATGGCAGCTGCCTCAAACAAGCTTGAAAGGCTCTATTATGGTCTATCAGGTCAGAAATTGCTCCCACCCCCCCGCCTTTTTTTTTTTTTTTTTTGGGTGCAGAAGTACTTGGTTACAGTGAATTGGTAACACAATATCCACACCATAATATGCATATTGTGCATGGCAAAAGGCAAATAATTTGTAATCCCCATTTAAATTAAAAGTATAAATACCTACTGTATTCAGCAGACCCGAAGTGTTTTACCAGTACATACTTAAGAGATACTCAGTGTGTTTGTGTGAAAGACCAAAAAGTTGTGTGCTTTATTTATGCAACTTATTGAACAAAAGTAAGATTTATAGCTCTTTTGAATATTTGTTTATTCCCACTTCATTATTAACATGTAATCACCATTGAAATGTAGCTTAGGAAATTTATAAATGAAAATCTACATCCAAGCAACACTGAGAAGAAGGGGGTAGAATCAATATATCCATCATACAAGAAATCCTCCACTGTGACATACGTTCGGGTCAGAAAGATGTCTCATACTTCTTGGAGGGGCCATTTCTGGCTCTGTCATTTACACTAGGAGTCTCTTCTCCTTGGAGAAAACAAGAACAAGTTGACAAATAATGCAAGACTTTATAAATGTCAGAAATCAGGTTATGATTTTTTTTTCTTTGCTGTTATCCCTTTGCTGTCAAATTCAGAAATTCAGTCTCTCTCACTTTTGATAACTTTTTTCTTATAGTTTTGTAAGAGAAGGGAAGTCCATTAGGCAGGAGGGAGTTTTGACAGAAGAAACCACCAGATGTGGGTAACACTGGTGACTGCTGTAGAGTGTCACCACTGTCCTCTTTGTTCTTCTTACAGTCCTTATTTGCCAGAGATAGCCTTACTTTCACTGCTTTTTCTCACAGATATATTTTTTTCTGATAACATATATAAATATCATCCTTCTCATAATTGTCTAGTGATCTACATGTAGTACATATAATATGTGGACTCACTTTCATCTGCAAAGCCTGAAGATATTGTTCATTATGTTTTATGTGCCAGAATAGATCAGAATTACTCCCAGAAGGGTATGTGTTTAAACTGGCAAAGAAGAATGATTGACATCTACCATAAGTACTTTTGTCAAAGCTTTGGCATGTTATCAGTTTGCAGAACTATTCTAATGAACAGTGTCCATACTCACCAGATGTGGTATCAAGAATATGCCAGATACTTGTAAAATTCTGCTAAAGTCTTAACGCCAAATGTGTAAAATACAAACAGGTTTGGGCTACAAATTCTGCTAGAGAAATTCATTTAGTTAAGGAGTTGAGCCTAAAGGGTCAGAGAATGTAAATAATTCCAGGCAGGAGCTCTTGGCTAGTTTCAGAGAATGTGGATTATCTCTATCCTCAAACACTAAATTGTCTTGTATAAATTTTCAGCTTTAGTACTGATGCAGGCAGAAGTAGGAAATGCTTAACTTAAAATAAGGCTTTATCTCTGTATTTGAGAAATAATAATAATAACAATAATAACAACCAGCATTGAATATTCCTGTTTAGCCTTTTATTCCCAAATGCCTATTTCTAGTTCATAAACAGTATTGTTTTCAGAGAGTACAAGAACAAACACTGAAACAAAGTCTGTCACGAACATATTTGAGAGAGGATTTAATTCTTTCAAGCTCTCAAGACACCAAGAGCTTGGCAGAGGTTGTTAGCAATGCCTTTTGCTCCCAGTTTTGGAAGAATTGTCCTACAGAGAGCTTGCTAAATTCACCAGCACATGGTAGGCCTTTAGGCTGGGTTCACATCTGCTCAGACTACCTGAAGTCAGCAAAGCAGGTAGAGGATATTGGTGAATAGGATCTTGGGTTCTTTGAGTTCCTTCTGTGACTCTTGCAGGTATCCAAATTATATCCAAACTTTTTCCTCAGCTACCTATCATGGCATTCAGATATTCATCTATGAAGTTCAAAGGCTCTAAATACTAAACACAAAGTAAATTAATTAACTAATTAACATCAAATATTTTAATTTTTTTTATTTTTATTTTTTTGGTGAGCTATATTCCTATTGGGACAGACATGTTAGTAATAGAACTTCAGAATTTTTTTTGTCTTTGTTCCAGAAAACAAATAATGCATATTTGCGAATTCAGGTATTAGCTGCTACACAAAATGGAGTGATTTTTTATTTACTTTCCTTGGGAATCTACAATGAAATTCTGAAAAACTTTTTTTTTAACACTATATTGCCAACTGCCTACCAATCATCCAAACACAGATTTGCTTGGATTGTCTTGGAAATTGTCCCAAGAAAATGTATGTATTCATTTAGTGGTATTTATTTGCAGTGATTCCTCCCAAACTGGTCTTCACAAAGTAAAACTAAGAAAAAGGCTCCCTATTCCCCCTCTGGACTTGCTTAGGGACAATTCTCCACTGATATAGGATCAGAGAATGCCACCCCTGCAGATATCTAAAAGCATTATCTGTGCATTACAGTAAAATATTCAGTGCCCATGGCTTCAGGTGTCCCCATATGCTCTCAAGTATGTGGACCAGTTATTACTTGGCTGGTCTCACCCTGCTTCGTCTTACAGCCTGGGAGGCTCAATGACAGCTCTTCTTCCATGAGCTGGTTCTTTCTCAAAGTTTCTGTGCATTCAGACAGGGTAATATTTCCAGAGTGTAACTGAATAAAAAACCTGGAGTTTATTAGTATGTGTGCCAAAATTACAAATGCAGAGGTTGGTAGATATGCATGCTAATCATTTCTAGTTATGCATGAAGTTAATTTATAGAAACAGATTTACATTATTTTAATGGCAATCTTTACAAATAAGAGTCGATGACTTCAGTTTGGTTTTGATGCATTTTTATGTTTTGTTTGGCTTTAGATATATATTAATTTGCTTTATCAATAATATGAAAAATTAATGGAGCTCTTATTAAGGTTATAAGCACCTCAGAGGAGTCATCACTTGTCATCTTTTGTTTTATTACTATGATTAAAACAAAGTTGTGTTGTTATCACTGGCAAAATAATTACTCCTCTTTCCCTGGCAGATTTCACATTGCTTTTCTACCCCTGCTCCTGGAGAGGAGCAATGGGAAGCTGTCTGTTGGAGTGACACAAAAGCACTTGCAGAGCAACACAAAGGTTAGGATGGTACACACATAGCCTCCCTGCCTGGCATGTCTGAGGCATCCCAACCCCTTCCTCAGACACCCAGCAGGCAGGCATTCGTGCTGTGTGCCAGCTTGCGAGCTCCCCAGGATTGCTCTGCAAGGCACCAACCTCCCACTGCCCCCTGTGACTCCTCCATCCCCTGCCATGGGACACCGCCAACCCTGGCTGTACTTGGCCCCATCTCTTCCTGAGCTCAGCTGGACCCAGTTCACTGGCCTGAAACAGTGAAATAAAGGGAATTTTCCCCTTAAGAGGTCTAATCCTTCAGATTTCACAAAGGCAATTTTCCTGGTGATTTCAACAGAAGTTGTATCTGAGGATCAATGGCAGGATAATACCCATTTGAAATATAAGTGGACAGCATCATCAGATCATATGGTTGGTGAGAAGAGACTGAAAGAAAAATGATGACAGCGCAAAAGTATCCATTCCTACCCACATCTTCAATGTTTTCATTTCAGAGCATTTGTTAAGCAATGAAGAGGGTCTCTCTCTGCTTAATGTAATTTAGTGATAATTCTTTGGAAAGGAGAAAGGATCCTTTCACAGCTATATCAACAATATCTTCTCTCAAGAAAAGAAAAGAAAAGAAAAGAAAAGAAAGGAAAAGAAAGGAAAAGAAAAGAGAAAAGAAAAGAAAAAAGAAAAAAGAAAAGAAAAGAAAAGAAAAGAAAAGAAAAGAAAAGAAAAGAAAAGAAAAGAAAAGAAAAGAAAAAAGAAAAAAGAAAAAAGAAAAGAAAAGAAAAAAGAAAAGAAAAACAGCAGCTGACTTGACATGCCAAGCATCACATATTTGGCCATGGAAGCAAAGCATAAGCCAGGCTGGCCAATAGCACAGACTTGGAACAATGCCACTGAAAAGTTGGTCTGTAAACTGATGCTACCTTATTTCTTGGATTCTAGAAGGACTTGCTGAGATTTAACAGCAATGCAGAACTACCACATTCCTGGTAGATATTTCTTTTCTTGTTACATGAGATCCATGCACAACGTGAAAAGAGCAAATGAACATCAGGTTTACATCACCACTGATATGTGAATGATTGATCACCCATTAAATCACATACAGAGCTGGTAACAGCACACGGGGTATCGTTAAAGTAAAATGTTTGATATTCTTTACTCTAATTAAACATGGAAATAATACGATGCAGTCTGTATTGTAAATGTTATTGCAGATTATAGACCTAAAGGAGAGGTGTTATGCCACCTTTATAGCCTCCAGTTCCTGGAGACAATGACTTAGAGCTGCCTCAGGGCTGCCCTAAATTACACCAGTTGGTAATGGCTCCCAAAGGGCTGCTATGCATCCAGTGGTTGCTGGAGTGTAAAGTACTTTGGCTTTGCCAGAAGCCCATCATTTCACAATGGAGGCTGAGAGCAGCTGGCATAGTGCTTGGAGGAAATCCCCAAGTAGTGGTTTAAGACATTTTTGAACACTTTTTTGTCATGAGAGTGGTATAAAATAAAGGCCAGATTTCACAAACACACAGGGGCTTTTTCTTTTTTATTTAAGCATCTGTAGTCATGAGTTGATAAACTTGGAGACAAGGGTTTCTATAGGATTTCAGAGCAGGTATCAACCCAATATTGCCTCAGCTTGGCAGTGTTCCAGCTCTCTGCCCTGGCCCTGGTTCTCTGCACAGTAACGCTGCCTGTACAGTGCGACATCACTGGCTGTCAAAGGCATACTCCTGATTTACATCTGTGTTAGTGAAAGGAGAACTGGATTCCCCCCTGTAAGTGCTAGTTTTTCAGTTCAGGTTCATATTCTGTTCTTCAATGGAGCTGCCAAAGATAAAAATTGAGTTTCCATATGTAGAAGATCTTTTCATAAATGTATATATGGCTCATTCAAAAGCTCAGCCCATCCAGGCAAATGGAATGATGTATGCAGTTTTTTTCTGTGCTGTGTGTGGGTGGGCCGACCATTCTTACACAAATATCTCAAATAATAAAAAGTCTTGTAGGAAATTATGGCTTAATATTGGCAGTTTGGGAATACAGTTTTAATGTGATTATCTTCAGGATGATCACTTAAGAGCATCCTGAAGACAATAACTGACTGCTGGCAGCAGAAACTCATGACTCACAAACTCAACTGATGCTGTCCAAAACTCAACTGATTGTGTCTTCAAACCTCTCAGGCAACAAGCCACTGCTTATGATTTTACTAGAAGTTCTAGGAAACATAGTCAAAAATAAAGTAATTGACACAGATATCACAGCTAGGAAGTGTACAAACCCTCTGGGCACCCATAGAAAGTGTTGGTTTCACTCTCTGATAAATTTACCAGGGAGAAGTAATTATCAATTCTGTCCTAAAGATAGCTTTAAAAAAAAAATAAAAATCAGTGAACCCCAGTAACATCAGATGAAGAATGATTGTGTGGATTGTGTAGGTGAAATGTTTCTGGATGTGAATTCATAAAGGACTCACTTTCAGTTTATGTGGAGAAAGATGAGCGTACATGTAAGGATGAGAGCTGAGCTCTAACCACCCTAAAGGGAAGAAAACCATAGCACTCCCTTCTCTTCCACTTAGTCCTTTGAGCTAGAGCTGGCTAGCAGATCTACGTAGGGTGTCAAAGGATAAAAAGGAGGACTGATGAAAGAAGCTAACACTGGATCTTGTCTGTTCCCTGACTGTGCATCCTTCTGTGCAGAAGAGGGATGGTCCGGCTCTTCTGTCCTCTCCTTGCAGTGCTTGAATAGTACTGAGGAAAGATATTTAGTGCCCATGCTCACAGATGGTCACATGAAGAATTCCCAAAAGAGGCTGAGGAAAGTGGATCAGCAAATCGTAGAATGAATCATAATAAAATGGTCAGAAAGGGAGATCATCTGGCCCATCATTCCGCCTGAAGGCAGGACTGACTTCAGCTAAGTAAATTCTGATAGCCATCTGTCACTATTTTTTGAACTATTAAATGATTTTTAATAGTTGTAACACCTGTTATTATCCTCTAAGCAATCCATTCCAGTGATTAGCTATTATTTCTACACCCTGGGATGACATTGTTAGCCTAGAACTAACATGAGCCAAATATTGGAGGTCCATCACTTACTACACTCACTTCTTCCACTAGCTTTTCACTTTCTGGAGTTTGGAAGGAAGTCTGACTAAAATTAAATGGCTTCTACCTTACATATCAAAGGATTTGGGCCATAATTTCTGTTCATTTCAATGGTGTAAATTTGGCAAAACTCCTTGGCTGGCAAAGGTTTTATTTTGTATTTCCACAGAAGCTGGAATACAGTACATGAGAACAGAAAAGTCTTTTGATATAATGTAAAAGCAAATGATTTTACCTCCTCTGTACTTCTAAAATTTGTTCTGAAGGCAGAAAGATAGGGATGGATAAATATGTAATTAAAGAGAGCTAAAGGAGAGACAGTAACAAACAAATACCATTATTTTTGCTATAGTTTTTGAGAAAGCTAAAGTAGAGGTGCAGAAAATCAGTTACAGTGATGCACTTCACTTAGCATGGGAGTTCATGCAGTGCAAAGAGCTTAATGTGTGCAGCTGAGCTGGGCCTAATGGGCATCAGTTGTTATCTGTGGAAATGGAGTCTGTTAGAGGGAGCCTGGCTACTGTACCCATCTGAGATGGCTAGTGGGATTTTCAACACGCTAGTGACCTTTTCTTACTCATTTTGCTGAATTTTTATCCAATAAAAGCCATAGTCTGCCCAGTCCACCCAGCCCTGAATTGTGCAGCCTGAGCCCATTGGTGAGGGTGTTGTGAGAAGCAGAACGGAGAAAAGGAAGGGTCTGCAAAAGTTAAACTGGGTCTGGGGGAGCCCATCCCCAGAAATCCACTTGAGGATAGCCCCACCACTGTACAACTGACCACTTCAGCTCACGTCAGTTTTGCAGATAGTACTTAGCAGTACAGTATTAAGTTAATATACCCCACCACCTTCATGGCCCTTTTAAGACATCAAGCATAGGACAGCACATCTTGTTCTCACCAGAAGCGGAGACTTCTGGAGCTCCGGTAAGTCTTACATGTGTGGAAGAAGTCTCCCTGTGTTTTGTTGCCTGCACTGCCCATGCATGTAAAGGCCAAACAGAGTGTCAGGTCACCTCTGTGGAGCCGGGGAGAGTTTTAAAGTCTTCCCTCTTGAGAAAAACAAACAAAAACAAAAACAAAAAAACACATTCTACTTACAAAGAAGCACTGTGAAACCTAGCATAATTCATCATAAACTCACAATTTCTTAAGGAAAACAATTCTATAGCTGATCTAAATGGATCCAGTTTAATAAGAATCTTGTTTATTAGTTATATGCCTCATAAAGCTCCTGGCATATGAGGAAGCTATGGATAATAGTAAGTAACTAAATACAGAAGTTCACATAGCAAAAACTTATTACCTGTTATTGCTGTTCCTTGACCATTTTGATAGTCATGTGCTGGGTATGTTTACGCAAAAAGTCAGATTCTCCAGCATGGTGCTAAAGAAATTTAATAGAAGTGTTGCTGGCTTTGTTTTCATTGTACAGCAAATTATTGCTCTGCAAGGTTTAAGTATGTCTAGCTGGATGGAGTAAAAGTAGCAAATACCAAGTTGTATCACTCCTTGGGGTTGCTACTGTGGTGTAGTAGCCTAATAGCTCTGAGTTTCAAAATCCTGACAAGTCACTAAAGCTTTGATCAAACATGAAAAGAAATACAGTTTTGTTCCAGACCATTTAGAACAAAAGCATTGTTTACTTTTTTATGTTTTTATTATTATTATTTTATTTTATTTTATTTTTTAAATGGTGGATTTCTCATCAAATAAGATCAGCTTCAATCTTAGTTAAGTCAACATCTGATGTTATGCATGCATGAATGTTTTTGTGCAAAGAGATTATTTTTTTCAGTAAAATTTAGCTCTGCTTTACAGATGAAAGTGGATTCTAAAGTTTAACCAACAAAACTCAAACCCATTGCAATTTTAATGACATGTAGCAAGTGGAGTATTTACAGTGGGCTGAATCCTGACACAGGTGAGCAGGAGGAAGATCCAGGAGGCAAACTTGAAGTCTTGAGGGTTAGAGAGAGAGCCGATCTCCGAAATCACAAGTACACAGAAGTCATTGGGAAGGTTGTTTCCATGGGAGGAAAGGCTTGTGTTTGCTCAGCCTACCTTCTAGGGTCATACTGTTAGATGGACTTTTATATTTGTGTCTGATCCCCAAATAAACCAGATATGGCCTGGGTCATCTGCGACCTAAAGAGCCACACTGACTTAGGCTGGCTGAGCATCTGACGTTGTCTCTTTACAGGCAGTGGATGTATGCACGTACTTGTCCTCATCCTGTGTTTACAGCTGATACGGATGAAGTTTCAGTATCACCAAGTATTAGGGGGAACTGTTGGGGGAGGCATTTGGGGGGGATTGTGGGAAAAACTGTTTGCCTGTCTGACTGAAGGAGAGATGCTGTTATTTTCCCAGGAGACCTGCAAAAGGCTACTTGGAGAGTGCAGTGATTTTTGACAAATTGTCAAAGTCTTTGAGGTGGCTCTGATGCTGTCAGAGCATTTTTCTCTCACCTCGCACAAAGCATTTCAACTCCTCCTGTTTTAACAATTCTAACAATAAAAAATCATCAGATATTCTTTGGCTATTTTAAATGGCTATTGTTCCACTGTATTTAATCATTAAGGAACCAGAAGGGACACATTTCATTGAAAAATGTTCATTTGACCCTCTATAAACAGCAACTTGCAGCATTTTAAGAGGCTCTTCAAACTGTTTGGACAGAAATAAAGCAGCATCTGATTTGAAGCACGCTTTCATATTGTATTGTTTATGTTGATAGCTTAAGTTCTTTGCTGTGCATTGTTATTTATGACAATTGAATGTAGGACATTTTTGGTTCAGCAGAGTGCTTTCATTCTACAGCATGGGAATAAAGCAATCAAAGCTGAGGTGACTTGACTGATTTCATTTAGAAGGTGGATTCCAGCAAGCCTATTAGTGTTAGAGTAGAAGGGAGGGGGAAGGAAAGGATGGAGCAGGTAACTAAGGGATACAAATTAAAAAGGGTGAGAAATCTGGGAAAGATTCCTGCTGATGGTATGGCCTATATGAGAAATTTCCAGGAGTCACTAAAGCCATGGGAAGAAATTGCAGGAATCTGTCTAAACAAAAAGGTGAGACTTTTTTATAGATGCTTTTTTATTTTTATTTTTATTTTTTATTTATGTATTTTTTTCCTGGGGAACTTGTAAGAAAACATTGATGCTTCAATCCTCTCACTGCCTTAGGCAATAAAAAATCCCAAACTACATGCATGTATTTAAAATATTTTCATTGTATTTTGTATATTATTTCAGTCATAAACAAATCAAATTGTGCTTGTTATAATCTTAAATAAGTCTAACACCAATGTAACCAGAAACACAGTTTGTACCAAGATTAGTTTCTGCAATGCAGCATTGCAGTGAAAAATACATAACTGGAAATAATGCATTGGTTGTGTCAGTGATAGCAGAAATGTTCCATGGTTGAGGACATTCTTAAAAAGGCTGATCAGAACACTATTTCAGACAGACATTAACTAAATATTAAATATATCTATGTGCAATTAGCAGTATATTATTATCCAGTGTATATTAGCCTAGATATTAAATATATGAATAAATACATTAACAGACCTCCTAATGTTGATCTTGTTTTATTGTAAGAAACGAATGATAAACTGCTCAAGAGTGTATGATTTTTAAAAACAAGTTTAAAGTATCTATTTGGTTAGAATTGAGTGCAAGGATAGTCAAGTTCTAAGGAAATCTGGTTTCTAAATATTATAAAGAAGTTTTTAAGGGACAGGAACAGGTTTAGAAACTTTAATAAATATTGCACATATCCAGACCAGCTGATGAAGGCATTTATAATCACAATTCTGAGTTTTCTGTTCAATTTATTCTGTCCTGTATTTCTATTTATGGTGTAAGGTGCTGGTTTTGAAACCAGACCAGCTAGCTTAATTTGATTTCAGAGCTATTTCCTCTATACCATCTAGTAGGACTGAGGTCCTGTAAGCAGAAGTTACAGAAGCAGAAGCTAGCCTTATTGATTGCTTCCAGGCTATATGGTATTTTTTTAAAGACTTATCAGAATTCCTGACTACAGCCATGTTCAGCAATTTAATATCAGCAGTATTCCAGTCAAAGGACTAAAATACAATTAAATATTCCTGTTGTAACGCTGTTATATATGGTAGCATCTTCAACTTGTGGTTTGACAAAGCTTTTTAGTCAGGGTGAATTAAGCACTGTGTGTCTCCTTTGCCTGTTCTCTCCTCAAGACATCGTCTTTCTGCTATTTAGTTCCTCTCAGGCTGTTTTCCTTTCATTTGCCTTATTAGTAGGTAGGTCAGTAGCTGATGCCACCTACTGTGGGCATCTAAAGGCTTTTCTTTTGTTGCCTTTTTTCCTAAAGCTTGAGAAGTTGCCACTTTCTTTAGTAGTGATACACAAAAGATATTAAAAAATTATTTAAATCTTGTCTGATTAGAAAAAAATATACACTGCACCTTTCTTTACAGGTATGTATACACCTTCCTTTATATGCTTGTATAAATTCAGTCCCTCATCCAAGTTTCTTAAGCTGACAAAAGTAACTTAAAATCCAAATGTGTTACAGGTATATGACATACTAATTAAAATCTTTCCATGTTCAAAGTTCTTTTCATCTATAATGGTCTGGTGATTTCTTTTCCTTCCTATACTCAGAAACCCCTGGAAGCTGGGGGAGGTCAGACCTTGGCTGTGTTGTTAAGACACAGGGACAAACTGGCATCCATATATCAGATCTGCTTTGCCTCCCTTGAGCATTTTTCAAGGACTGAGCAAATGCAGATGATATTGTACTTCTGGGTCATGCTTAGCTTAGAGGAGCATGAGGCAGGTGTGTATGTATACATGTGTGCACATCTCAGTAGGAGTGAATACACTGTAAGAAAAGGCAGTTTCATTTCTATGTCAATATTTTGTATATTTTTAAAATGGTTAGTATCACATCTGTCCTCAAATGCCGGAATGATCAGGCATGCTCTACATGTGTCCTTTTGCTTTCCAGTCTAAGGTAACTAAAAGTTTTCTGATATTCTACCATACATGTCTTTAACTTTCAACTCCTATTACATCCTTCCCTTTCAGTCAATCAATGGCTGTGAGAATGGTTGCAGTAATGCTCTTTATCTATGTTACATCCATTTCCCTTCAAGCTACTATCTTTTTCTCTGTTGCAAAATCCTCTCTGTTTTTATCTGACCCTTTCTTCTCCAACTGGCTTTCTTCTACTACTCTCAAGCATATTATGCACATTTTACTCTCTGTACAGCTCCTCTGTTACCCTACTTACTTTCTGAGTTATCGCCCCTTCTATGCAATACTCTGTAGTCATGAGTTTGCCTTCTCTTGGACTCACTGTTTTGTCTGTTCCTATATCTATTTTCTGCTGGCTGCCATTGCTCCAGTGTCAGTGTTGATATAGACATATCTATAAGTATAATGAATTGACTGTTGCAGATTTAACAGTGAGGATTTGGGGACGTACTTCACATACTTTTTGTCCCTGCTATTTAGAAAGATGTTATTGACTCCAAAGGGTTAGTGGTATTTATTTTATAGCCACATATTGGTCTTTGAAGTTTATAAACAATTTACTGAGCTTGAGTCATTGATATAAAATGACTATAAAATGAGTAGGAAGTCTCCAGATGACAATTATGAGATATTTGTAAGTGTGTATAGCTCCTTGAACTGAATTTGCTGGTGTTGGAACCACAAGGTGCTCCACATCTAATTAATTAACTTGACTTTGTAGAACAATTGTGGCCATTTCAAATCTGCATAATTGAATTCTCTCCTTGTTTTGCTGGTTCTCTCGCACCACAAACTCTGGAAAATATCTACTTCATTCAGTACGGATGCCCAGTGGTGTGTGGCCTCTGGAAGACTTTCACAGTCATAATCATCTGTCCTGGATGTCTGTTGTGGTTTAACCCGGTTGGCAGCTAAACACCACACAGCCGTTCGCTCACCCTCCCCCCTCCCTCTCTGGGGTGGGGGAGAGAAATGGGAAAGTGAAGCGTGTGAGTTGAGATAAAGACAGTTTATTAAGACAGGAAAATAATAATAATAATAATAATAATAATAGTAGTACTATTAATAATAATGTGTACGAAACAAGTGATGCACAATACAATTGCTCACCACCTGCTGACCGATGCCCAGCCTATCCCCGAGCAGCCAGCCCCCCACCCCGGCTAGCCACCCCTATATATTGTTTAGCATGACGTCAGATGGTATGGAATACCCCTTTGGCCAGTTTGGGTCAGCTGTCCTGGGTCTGTCCCCTCCCAGCTCCTGCTGCACCCCTAGCCTGCCCTCCTGGCAGGATAGAGCGAGAAGCTGAAAAGTCCTTGACTTAGTGTAAGCACTGCTCTGCAACAATTAAAACATCAGCATGTTATCAGCGCTCTTCTCATCCTAATCCAAAACATAGCACCTTACCAGCTACTAGGAGGAAAATTAACTCTATCTATTTCTAACTGAAACCAGGACAATGTCAAACACACCTAGCCAAGCATCTGTTCTGCTGTATGACCAAACCACTTGCATCAAGAAGAGTTTATGCAGCAGGTCCAAGTCTACAGCACAAAATACCGCTCAGACAAAAGTGAAAAATATGCAAATTCAAGGTTATGTTGGTAGGCCAGAACTATATCTGCACAGAAAAAAAGAAAGCATTGATGAATGCCCCTGTATTACAACACAAATCAATCCCTGTAACAGCTTGTTTACAAGGCTTTGGTAACCCTGTTGCATTCTCTGCATTAGGGTTTTGGCTAATATTTATGTCTACGAATGTGGAAGATACACTTGTTTATGTCTTTCTGAGGAAGAACATAAACATATATGCAACCAACTCATTTGAAATATAGCAAAACTGGATCTCCTGTCCTGCTTGATACCTATTTTATTTCTCTATGAACATCAGAGGTTCTAGGATCTTCTCCCCATTTCATACATTGACATAGAATTTTTTTCATGATGCTTTTTGGACTGTATTTGCAGAATGTTTTTCCTCATACTCCACATTTCATATCAATTTCTATGAATATAAATATTTCTAAAATTATGTTCCATTTACAAACAGAACAGTCATATTTTCAAAAGCACTTATGCAATAAAATTGTCTTTGGCTGATTCTGAAATTTCCAAGAAGCATTTATTTTGGCTTTTGGAAACTTTGTGTCTGGCTTCCAGCAAAGTTCTTAAGTAACTAAATCATTGTTGATGACTGGAACAGAGGATCCAAAATCTTAGTTTAGAGAACTTTACTTGCAAATTCTGAGCACCATTAGCTACCTTATCATTTCAAATGTGGTATTGGTGCCAACAAGAGACCAATTATGCTCATTGTGAATGTGGATAGGGGATTGAACTGAAACACAGGGAATAGAAAAGTTGTGCATCTGATTCACTGTGAAAGTTGACTCACTGAAAAAGAAATTTAACTGGCAATACACAGCTCTCTTCCGTCTTACTAGCAAAAACACTAATGATTACTATCCTGTTTCTACCAGTACAGCAATAATTTGGACAGTAGGTGTTTGCATTTCTTGGTTTTGGAATCTTGACAGCCACTATTGCCAGATCCTGCCTTCTTGCATTGCCTTTGATGCTGGAAAAAATAACAACCCCAGCATGTTTTATTTTACTGTCTTATAAACATAAGGGGGAAAATCACTTAAAATTACTTCTGGATTTTCATTAATAAGCTTAATAATCTCTTAAGAAGTCTTTGGCAAAGCAACCAATAAGAACAGATGGATTACAAGCTTTAGATTTTAATGAAAATTGGTTGTTTGTGGTATTTCTCATTCTGCCACAATCCATCGTCAAAAGAATGTGTATTGAGATTTTTGTGCCTAGAATCACAAAATCAAAGTATCGTATTTGCATTACTCATGTGGGCTTTGAATTGGACTCATCAGATGAACAGTTTTAAATGTGCACATTTGATTTTGTTGGCCATTTTTCCCTTTGTTTATAGGCAGCACAGATTTTTAGGGAGGAATTCAGTTGCCAGCTGCCCAAATTAAAGAGTAGTGAAAAGATCAAAGTAGTGCATATTGCTACTGTGGTAGTTATTATCATTTGTGATACCTTATTCTCATGACAGAATAGAAAGGGGCAAAACATCAATCTTGTTTTGTTAAAAAAATAATAAAAAGGGGAATTGGTACAAGTACAGCTGTTTTCATTATAATCTCAAAAAAGTAATGTCAGAGTCCTCTTCAGGGGCTGTAATGAAAGGACCTTTGAAGAACTAGTGTATTCTTCTGTTAGTCACAAAGGTACTGTACACAGTAATTCCTTTTCTTAAGAAATGGCTGTTCCGTTATACCAACAGGAACTGATCATGAGGGTCCCACTATTGCTGAGACGGGGTCATGTAGAGTGGAAATATGAGCTCTATAACCCTTGACCCCTTTCCCTCTTTATTTCGATTCCTTTAACAATGCATGGTTGGCAGACAAAAACAATGGAAAGTTCCAATCTCTTTTGTTTGGCTTGGGAAAAACTCAAGCCAGCTCAGTTTTGTTTTTACCTAAAAGTATGTCTGGGTTTCAATTAAAAGGAGTTACTTTAAGTTTGCTAGTCTGTGAAACTTTGAAAAAAGCCATTGTTGCCCATCCATGATCTAACCAACAACAAGATACAGATTCTCACAGTGTGTCACAATAAAACTAGATCTTATTTCTAACTGTAGAGGCTAGGAAAGGCTGGATTGCTAGCAACTTGGAATTTTGAAAAACTATGTATGCATTTATTTCTAGTTATTAAACCATTACTTTTAAAAGTGGACGTAATATATCAGAAATCCAATGTCAGGGAAATACTGGCAAAGGGAAGAACTACAAATAGCACAGTTTCAAGGGCTGGTGCAACTTGGGAGCTTAGCAATTGATGCCATCCCTTAGTGTCCCTTACAGAAATGTTACCTGGCTTACTGGGAAGTTTTATTAGTTGAAAAGTTGAAAGTTGATGATTCAGGACTCCTAAAGAGTTAGAAATTGAATTCATATTATAAATTAAGATTAATGGCATCTATTTCTAATCTGCTCAGATTCTTTTGTACACATGCACTTATTTTGCTGGTTTGGACTCATTTAGAGGCAAAAGTTTAACTTCAGATTTTCTCTAATTTAAGGTTTTATAAAATTTCTATCTTTTAACATCACTGTACAATAAATTAGTGACTACTTGATAACATAGCCACATATGTGAAACAGTGATTTCTCTTACAGATGTCTCTTCATTGTCAACTGGTAAAGAATTGGTTTCTGGTAGTTCTCTGCCAGTCTCTGCATTTGAAAGCACCTTGCATGACATAGCAAAAATCAAGTGTCAGTATTTTCCAGTGTAAAATTTATAAAAATACATGCTTTAAATCATCTGCAAAGGACTGTGCTGATACAAATTTGTCTAACACAGAATTATACAGTGGATATTACTGAACAGAGGGAAGACACAATTGATGTCCTTACCCTATTGAAACACTCATAATATTTATAAGGTCAGCAGTTTATCTTTGCTCCTTTTTGGTGTTTACAATTTACAGCTTTGGGTCAGTCCCCAGGTATATGA
The DNA here is from genome assembly GCF_013377495.2 of Cygnus atratus. NCBI lineage: Eukaryota > Metazoa > Chordata > Aves > Anseriformes > Anatidae > Cygnus > Cygnus atratus. The sequence goes on from NC_066370.1 coordinate 446,079, forward strand.
CCTACATAAGCAGATCCCTTCCTAAATACATGTCTCCCTGCCAGAGGAGACACTAGAAGGCCCTTCTTGTGAAAAGCTTAGGTGTCCTATGTTGGATATAGTGCATCCAACTAACTACCAAGCAGTAGAGAAGAGACAGTTGCAGGATGTATAATTACAACTTTTGAAGGAATGCGGTTGAATAATTCTGAAAAGTTTGCTATTTCTAATTTTAATTTTATATTTTCAACAACTGTTTGCTAGGTACTCAGGCTTCACTTGCTAAGCATAACTACATGAAATAAATCATTCCTTAACATTTAGTTTGCAGTATCACTGTGTATTTGCCATAGGTGCTCAGTTATACTGATAGAAAGGTATTGTAAGAGACAGCTCTGGCGAAGTCACAAAAAAAAAAAAAGCAAAAAAAAAGCTTTGGAGTAAACTACAAAAATATTTCTTTTCTTATGGTCACCTCTGTTTCGACTTTGCTACTGGAGTACCAACAATTAAGAGTACATAAAATTGAAGAGAAATATTTACAAGAAGGATTCATAAACCTGGGATTGGTAGGAGTTGTCTCAGCCTCAAGATCAGCCTGACATGGTAAGGATGTTACAGCTAGACCTAAACTAGATTAAAGAGTTTCCTAGGTTCCTGCTGAATAGAGAAGGCAGACAACTGGTTGTTCATCACCAACCGCTTGACCAGCTTCAGGAAGGAAAGAACTCATTAAATATAGAGCTGCATGAAAGAGAAGGTGGTAAAATTCACTTTCTCTGTGGATGCTGAAGGGAAACATTTGTATTTTTTTCCCTGTAAAGTTGATGTCCAGAAGCAAAACATACCTCAAATAGGCAAATTTCAATGGTCCATGTCCAGATGGGTACCAACTAGGAATTAAATTGTAATGTGCAATTCTAAAGATTATGCTATTGTTGACACCCAGTAATTTGATCAAAGCCCATACATTCATATCCCCCTTCTTGAAACAGAAGTACAGAAAATCATTTTATTCTTTTTTTTCTTTCTCTTTTTTTTTCCTTTTTTTTTTCTTTTATTAATGATTTAAAGAGACTGTAGACCAAATTTTCCTTCTTAGATGCGTGTATGGTTTCCACTGGCTTTCATGAAAACTGTGGATATGCCTCTCAAGGCAGGATTTAGCCTGGTGTATGGTTTTGATTCACTCTGTCTTCCTTTAATGTTCAAAATCTTAAAGATTATTTTGATATAATACATGAAAGGGAAGACAATATCTGAAAAAGGACAGAGAACAATTATTCTCTGTTTCAAGGGTGAACTGCCTTAAGTGAGCAGAAATCAGTCACAGGAGGCTGCTTGCTTCACTTATTTTTCTAACTGCTCTAGGCAAATAAAGATTAAGCCATTCTTTTATCAGGCAGGCCCTCTCCTCAGTATAAAGACGTAATCAATCTAAACCGAAGGCAACTAGGAGATATACAGAGTTTTTTGGCTAGATTTGGGCTTTATAATGACATAAAAGAGTAGAATAAATTTTGATTTAAATTTTTCTCTCGTACGTTCAGTAGAGGTCACTGAGACACTGAAATTAGCATGTTTCAAAATTTTATAATAATTTGCTGAACAGTTGGTAAAGGGGTGTTGTATGGCATCTGTATAACATTGTCTTCACAAAGTCATGTGAAGAGAAATTCGTTGTTGTAAAACATTGGTAAGGTGCAAGGTCAACTTAGTTTCCCAATGCAGGATCAAATTAGGGTGGATAAAAATAATTTACTTTACTTTACATTGAACCACTGCAACCCTTAATCAAATTTAATCCTGTTTTCCCTCTTTTGGAAATCTCAACCAACTTATGGTTCAGAGAGAAGGTAAAAAGTTCAGGTACCCTGCGATGCCAGGGGGGATTAAAAGGACTAAATCTTTATTTTTATGCACATCTATAAAAAGTTCCTGATTTTGATAATAAGAAGAATGTTTTATCCAACACAATCTTTTTTTTTTTTCAAAACCAAAACTTAACTTCTGAGCTATTTCCAAGCCCAAGTCAAAATCATATTCATCCCAGTTTGCTCATAATAGAAATGACAAAAATAAAACCTTTTTCTGAACTCGAGAAAAAGTGTGATTTTGCTCACCCTCTGATGATCAGAATAAAAGGGAACAAAGACTCAAACTACCCATAGTCTGAGTTTTAAAAAAGAAAGATGTGGCTTTTCTGCCCCTCTCCTGGTACTTTTTGTGGTTAGAAAAGTTTTGCTGAATCTTAGTTGTGTGCATTTCTGAAACTGGGGCATTGAACCAGGAATGCTCCTAGGTGAAAGATTTTATTTACACTTAAAAGGCCTTATGAGTTCTTCCAGATCACTTCATGTTTACAGGAAGGAGAGCTAGCAACAAGGATGGCACCGAGCAGAGCAGCCATTGCACTAGATAAATCATCAGGTAAGTAGCAATACATGTAAGTGCTCATTAATTTTACACCTGTATAAATTCAGACCTTAATGATGTTGTCATTTCAATTATGTACTTTTCAGCTTTCAAAAGGAGGGTTTATGATTAACTTCTGAAGTGAATAGGAGTTTTAAGAACAGCTGATAAAGTGGAAGGACAAAAACAGCACTCATGAACACTACTCTGCAACATTTTCAGTTCTACTGATAAAAGTGCATAAATTCTTGAAGCCTTGTAGAGTTGCTTGGGGCTGCAATGGGCTTCTAGATAAGGCTGGAGAAGTTCCAAAGAGATTTCCTCAAAGACAAAATGCCCCTAGGAGCTAGAGTCCATGTTCCTGTCTTGCCACAGTGGAGAATTTCCTCCTGAAAATGGGGATGGCTTCCAGAAGCTGTGTCAGCTGCAGAAATTGCACTGATGGATAGGTGGCCCTTCCACAGCAGCTGCTTCGTCTGGAGGCTATGTACAAACCTCCCTGGGTCCACAGTTCCTCCTGCTACATCTTGCCATTGTATTCATAGCTAAACTTTTTTTTTTTTTTCATGAAAATGAAACATTTTGTAATAATCATTTAGCTCAGTCTAAAATACATAATTTACAGCAGCATGGTAAATATAGCACAGCATTGCAAACATGGACAGACTCCCCTTCATGTCCTTCCATTTTTAATTGCATGACCCCATTTTTCTTGACCCAGCTCTGATGCTGAACTTACTTTTCACATGTTATTAAGCTTTTTAAACACTGATTTGCTCCAGTTATATGTTGATGTTCCTGTTAAACCCATAACTAGACCATTGCATTTAACTCCTCCTGTGTGTAGCTTTAGCTTTGTTGTGCTGTAAGCCTGCTTCTAATGCCAAGCCAAGATGAAGTCAAACGACCTTGCCTTTTCTGCTGTGATTAGAGATTACAATGCAGATTTTCCTTTATGGAAAGCACTGTGAATTTAAGCATTCTGTAACAAAAACACCCAAACAAAAAGAAATCAGTGAACTGAAACACTGCTAAGGGTAAGACAATTTTTCATGGAAAAAGACTAGCGTTCAGCAGCCCGTATTTGCTAGCAAGCTGGTGTCTTTTGAAATCAATTATTGTATTTTGTTCACGCAGCACATGAGGATGGTAAATTAGTTCAATTGCAGATGAGAACTCAGAGCCTACTGGAAGTTGATTTGTTTGTCAGCATCCAGGAACTTACAGCATGAAGCACATCTGTCCTAGCCGCACTCTGTCACTGGGAAAGGAGCACTGGGATGCCTACGTGTCAGTTTGCTAGCATGAAAAATGTCCTTTCCTTCTGAGTGGCTCCCACTTTGCTTGCCTCAGTCTTCTACAATTACTTCAAATTTCAAACATTTACAGATGAATTGGTGATATGCAAAGCTGTGACATTCCAAAGACAATGCTCACTGACAGACAGAGACTTGCATATCACATACTTTAAAACTCGTAGAAAAGGAACTAGAGAAAAGAGGCTGCCTAGGATGAAGAAAAATGGCAGCTTTATCTTAACTAATCTTCAATCGTATTTCCCCCTAGTTGTGGAAGATTCAGGATCCCCTTTTTTTGAATAAGTCCCTTAAGCCTGAAGGAAGCACTGGGAGCCCACCACTGTACTTGAGGTGTGGGAATGTGCTGTTTATTCTGATTGTCCTGGTGGGCTTCAGGAAAAGAAGTGTTGTGGGTAGAAATGGAAAAATAAAGGGCAGCTGGAAAGGAGGGTCTTTGCACCTTAGCTGCACTTTTAGGGAATGAAAAGGTAACTGTAGAAACAGTGAGTGCTAGTAATCTTTGACAACCCTCATTATTAAGAGGTTTTTAAATTTTATTCATGTGGCTCGTATTCAACCTGACAAGTCATGTAGCGACTAAAAATTGGAATGCTGCAACAACAGTGTTAGAATTAGGATCAGTGACTGGTTTAACTCTCCCTGACAAGGAAAGCCTGGCAAATGACTCGGTTCCAGCCAGTAGGGAATCTTCAGCCTCACTGCGCACTTCCAATGTGTACTGACAAGCCTCGTCAAGACAGCCAATGTGGGCCTAGCAGATGTCCTCTGAAAGTTTCCTCTTCTTCCCTTTCTTGCTCCTACGTAGTTTGGCCCTGGAATAAGTGTTAGAATAGACCCAATGTGAGGTAGTTGTGTTTTTTAAGACCTTGCATAAAGTCTGGATGTAAGGAATTGGTCTTCTGAGCATGCTTTTCCCTCTGCAACTTCCAGAAAACAAGAATTTTTGCAATGGCTCAAACTCAAAGGTGGGAGATTTCAGAGTCTGGGTTATTCTATGATGAAACATTATAAGAAGCTGCTAGAAGGAATTACTGTGGAGCAATTACATGATCACAGAGGACTGAAATTTCCATTAAAGTACATGGGCTTTGCCATGGGTCCTACAGCATTCAGACAGCCTCTAAGATATGTTCAGATAATGATTTTGGCTCCCCTGGTATCTCTCTCTCTCTGTTTCTCTCTAATAACATGCTGCCCTTTCTGCTGTACAGTTGCAGGACAGATGTCTGACTGATATGTTTGAAACATGGGTGGCTTAGTATCTATGTTATAATAATGACTGATTTTTGGTATCCTGGGAGAACATCTCTCTTGGCACTTAAGATATAAAAAACAAGTGACATTTTGAAATAAGCAAGGTCTACAGGTGGTAGAATTAGCACTCAATCTGTCATCCTGCATGCAAGGCAGACTCTCAGCCACCAGAGGATACATAAGGTATTTTTAGGTAAGCAGACCAAAAGTTTGAGTTTAATTTGAAAAAACTAAAAGGCAAACCTTACTCTTCCTTCCTCAAAATATGTCATAGTTTCCAGGTGTTTACAGCAAGGGGCATTTCCCTGGACAAAAAAGGCATGGAGGGATGCAGAGTTTGGGTCATCCCCCAGGCGGTATGGGGCTGGATTCCTTGGCAGCTGTCCTGTGAGCAGGCTGCAGCATCAGTTTTAGCAGGTGGGCAGACTACTAAGTTGCTCAATTGTCTTCACCCCATGCAAAGGTTGCAAGGTTTGGGTTGAACCTCCAGGTCAACAGCTTCTTTTTGGGAGGATCCCTTCCATATCATATCAGTGACTCATATTGGCTGTAAGATTTTAGCCCAGTACAGCACCAGCAATACTGATGGCTCTGATGGCTAGAGTATCTGAATATAAGAAAATGACAGTTTTACTGGAGAAGAAGGAAAAAAAAAAGTTTTGGCTTTTTTAAATTTTATTTTCCAGACTAGCAGAATTTACTTACAGACAAGAAAATCTAAAATTTAAGTGGAAGACTTAAATGTCCATACTCAGTCAAACTCATGTGTCATTTCAATATAGACTTTAAATATGCAGTTGCAGATACAATCTGTCTCTGATAAAATATTATTGTGTGCTGGCAGAAGATATACTAATCAGCTCTTGATTAATATTCATTGTATACATATATGTATTCAGGAAATTAAAAGGTATTTTCAGACAGTCAGAGAGCATACAGTACAAAAGACATTCCTAAATAAATTGAACAAGCAGTGGTCAAGGCAATCTCTTGAATTCAGAGTTAGTAAAAGGCCAGCCACTTCATTTTTTCATTCACCCCAGAGGATTAAGAAAAACTGAGCTGATAGAATCTTGTGATCCCACCCACTTTGGATGCATGTTTTCTAATTAAAATGGAAATTTGATCAATTATCTAAACGTGCTGGCTGATGGAGATGTGCTATTCATCTTCTGTGCAATCCTACATCTGCCTTGGAAGCAAGAGGAGTATTTTCAGGTTCTGCAATAATTTAGGCATTAAAAATGCCATGATTATTATTATATTCACTTCTAAGGCAGTCATCATTAGTATCTGAAATGAGCCAAACCAAGCCACTGTCCTGTCCTCCATCAAGATCATGCCAAATTAGCTTACATGTAAATATATAGAGAGAATTGCATAGAGGGAGGCAGAGATATATCTGACAAAAATATAGATATCAGTAAGTATGTTGGCATTTGCAAAGGCTAATCATTTCATAGAACTATTTGCAGAATCAGTTACATCCTCTGGGAAGTCTCAATGACTATTAAAGTGAATGGAAGATTTTCTACAGTGCTTTCATTAGGAAACAGAAAATCCACTGCACAGCCCATAACTCCCATTCAAACCAGTGGGATTCGCATGAATATTTACACAGTCAGAGTTGTGCATACTCTGACCGGTTCTTAATACACTCTGGGCACATAACTGATCCCTGCTACAAACCAATCAAAACTGGTTGCTGAGGAAGATGTACAGGGAAAAGAAAAAAAAAATATCACCGTTAATATAAATAAGTGTTTGTGGCAGTCTATAAGCCAAAGCTCTTCTGTTGATGTACACTTTGCCATAATCTTGTTTGTCAAGGACCTGGGCTTTTTCACTAGACTGGTCAGGTATTGGAGAGCACCACAAGAGCACGTACAAGGGATTCAGATAGAAATTAGAGAGCCAAAGTGCAGAAAATGGCTGCTGCTGAGGCAAAATAGGAGGAAAAAGGTTAAATCACGGACAGACAAAGAATGCTTATAGAGACATTTTTGGCCAAATCTTTAAGCAACAACTGGGGAAACTGCAGTGGCCACCATTATGTTAAAATGAGAGAATGAACCTGTGAGATGTCTGGTTGTGCTGTTAGCTGCTATCCTAATCCCTCTCAGACTGGTTACATACCCAGTAAAAAAAACTCAGCACTCTTACACATCAACAGCTCAAATGGCAAAGGCCGGTCTTAATGCACTAAGAAAGCAGACTGGGGAAAGCCACTGTTAATTTGCTGCCTTCTGTGACAGGAATCTGCTGGTTCCCACCAGTCAGGCCCCCGTAGCTCAACCTACCAAAAAAGAAGGTAAGCAAAACAACTGCTGCATTGAAAACTGAGGAGAGACATGGCTTGAAACGAAACAAATGGACACCCCAAAAACTCCACAAATACAGGACTCATATCATGACAGCAATATTCCTCCTATTGCACATTGTCTGAGAACTGCCTTCAAGTGAAAATTTGATGAAAGACGAAAAGACAAACATCAGGTTTAAGTGCAAATTATCTGTCCTCTTTCTTACCTATGCTTAGTTGTTGATAGACTGTAGCTAGCAAACAAGTGCTGCTGCAAGGCACAGGTATGTGCAAGACCCCAGGTCAAGACCATACCACAGTGGGCCAATAGCTGTACCAAAGACAGTGGGAAAAAGATTAACAGGGCTCAGAAAAAGCATCAGGGTCTGGCTTGCTGGTTTACAGTAAGAAGGCTTTAGTACACAACATTTTCCCACATTTTATTTAGCACATTGCTCTCTATTGCTTCTATATTTTAAAAAGTCACTGCAAATCTTAAAAGTGCAGCTCTGTGGCTTCAATCTCAAAAGTGAGTAGAAGTGGTTGTCCACAAAGGTGGGGTGCTAAAGCATTTTTCTATTTATGTTGCTCTGAGTATTTCTGAAATTAATAAAGATCATTTAAATACATGTAGTTTAGATCTGTATTGGTAATGCTAATGCTGCATTTGCTCTCCAGACAGGACATAGCTGTTCAGCATTAGGATGCCAAAGCTGCCCAAGACCATCCTGCTGCAGAGGCTTTTATACGATGTAAGGTGAAGAGTAACAAGAAAGTCTGAGTGACCGGACCAGACACCCATTTCATTTTCTGTTCCAAGGACCATGCTGGGACCATTATAACACTGCTTCCCATTGTAAAAAGCAGTGTTATTCGGGATTGTTTCTAGTGTTTGTCTCTCTGTGGGTGGGCAAGATCTAACATAATCTTGCTTGTTTGCAAACTACAGTGAGTTTATTCTTATTTCATACACAGATGTTTTCCAGAGTTTAACTTATTTAGGCCTCGGTCTGTGTGAGTAAAGTAGGAATGAAAGGAACAGGAGTCATCTCTATCTGCTCTTCCACCCCTCTCCCTCTTCCCCCAACCTTTTTTTTTTTTTTTTGGTCTCTGGTCAAGAATGAATTTTGGTGGAGGGAATTTATTTTTTTTTTTAATTTCAAATATCAGTTTGAATCTCTAGAATTGATGGGAACATATCTGAAAGAAACCTTCAGTTAGCTTACATTGTGGTTTTTTGGATAATTCAAAGATTATTTTTCTATCCGACTCTGACCAATAAAGAAAGAGTTAAATATAACTTTGGAAGGTATTTTAGTCATAACGGTAATCTCTTTATATATCAGTGGGTCAATAGTTCAGTAAAAGAAGGAACTATAACTTGAATAGACACTAATTAAAAGAATCAATTCTTATCCTACTACATATGTCCAGTCATATTAACACATTTCTGGATTTCTTACTCAGTGGACTAGTCAAGATTAAAGGATTTGCTAATATGGATGAACTGAGTATGCTTCCAAACTGACTGAGCAGATTTGTGAACAAATTAGTTCATTTAAAATTGACAGTGAAAGATTGATTTTCCACAGAATGAGTTACCTAAGGTATTCATCATTTCCTCTGCTTCCATGCACAAGACAGAGATCTGCTTCTTTTTCTTTCTGATTGTAATAGGACTGCTTACTGAGCACCTTTATTTTACAGCTGTGATTGCAGCCTGTCATTCTTTTAATTTAGACATATTTTAGCCTCCACAGACCTTCAGAAATAACTTCCTTAAAAGCCTCAATCTAATGACTCATTACATGAGTTGCTCAATTCAACCACAGTACTTTAAATTATAATGCAAGGGGAAAAATTGCTAATTACACAGAAAAAGATCCAATTACTCCTGAGACCATTTGATTCATTATTCAGATTGTTTTGGGGGGTGGGGGAGGGAGGGAGGGTGCCTCTAAACATGGGGTTATGTATCAATGTATTGTGAATGGCACTAAGATGTCAGATTTGCCATCAGTTATCATCATTCAGCGGTATCCAACATCTCTGTATTTTCCCCTACCAATCAAAATAGAGTTTCCCAGACTCTGATTCATGCATATGTGCCAATGCCCTGTTCTTCATTTTTAGCTGTTAATTGACATTAGAAAAAAGCTGTAACCTATCCCTTCCTAATGCTACTACATGGTAAGTCATTCTCACTGTTGCCAGGGGGACATGTGTGACCACAAATGCAAAAGGAAGTAACCCACAAGTCCTGAAACTCCAAAGAGGAGAGTTTTTCCAGTGATTATATGTGCTTTGTGCTTGGTTCTCTGCCAGCCTTGAGCTAGGGAACATCCAGGCATTTTACTTATGACTTACCTGTGCCCAGATCTCTCCTGTGGTGTAACGTGACGATTACAATTGGGTAGGAGATGAAATCAAAGGAAATAACAAACCTATCATTGTTGTTCTCTCCTGAGCCAAAATTACTGAGATTTATGTTGTTTCAGATACTGCTATAAAACCCTTCATGCTCTTCCGAGACAGATCACATCTCATCTAAACTTGACTTTTGTGCATGGGGCATTCAGGATTCCTTTAATAGGACCAAGATCTTCTCAAACCTGGCTCGTGTTTTGCGGTTGAGAAGAATCTGAAACCAGTTAACTATATTCTGTTTCCAGTCTGACAGTTCTAGTAACTTAGATAATCCGAAATTTTCCATGTATGTGTGCTTTCAACTTAGTTTGCCCAGATGTGAAATGAGATCAAATTTTGGTTCTATGAAGAACATTTTAATGTCATTGTCTGAGTGTTTTTATGCCAAAATTAACAAGACAAATGAAGGTGATTGGAATGTAGAAAAGTTGATAAAACCCTACTGGCAGACTATTGTTTGCAGCTATACTGATGTGAAATGGAACAATTTTAAGAGCTCTCAGAGATAATAGTTCTTTTGAAAACTTCCAGTCTGCTCTGTCATGGCTCCATTTTTCTAAGGGCTTTGCTAACTGATTCAGCACCCTGCAATTGTTCCTTGAAACATGTGTTCTTCCATAACAATTACTCTTTTGCAGTATATCCAGTTTAGTCATCATTAAACCCATCTCATCTATGATATGCGAGCCAACCATTCCCTTTTTTGCAGGATGTCACTTTCTACTCCACACTTTCATTTAATGCCTCGCAGTAATCAGTTCATTTTCTCTCTTCCCTTCATTCTTCTTACTTCCTACTTCATTTCCTTTTCTTCACCTAAAAGCCTCAATATTTTTTCCTGTTTTGGACTGTATTACGGTTCACCTTCCATTTTCTTAAATTTTGTGGAACTTCTGTCAAGCATGTTATGTTACTTAAGATGAATTATTCAAGAGCAATAAAATGCAAAATATGTAGATGGCACACAATTGTTATCTTGCTATTAAAGTGAAGCTGTAACAGAATTTGTAATGTATATGAACAACTTGCTCATATTTTTAATGTAGAAGAGGAAAACAGTAAAAAATTCACTGAACTTTGCAAGACGATGAAGACTCTCTCCACCTTCAGTGATTTGTCTTTCACAGTTCAATTCTGCCATTTCACAAGTTTGCTGGCTCTAGGGCTATGTGCCCTGGCAAATTGTTGTCTGTCACCTGTTAATGTATTTCCTCACATATCTGATTGACAAATTCCCTGCCTTGATCATTGATTTGTGCAGATACACATGAATGTCTGATGAATTCAATCAAAGACCTTCAACACTTTGGGCTAGTCTATTCTGTAGGGGTTTATCTTTTGTCCATTTTGAGAAGTAATCCATAGCTGTTACCAAATATTTATATGTGTCAGGGCCAGCAGTGAGAATATAAATATCACCATTAATTTGTGCTATCTGTACAGTTCTTATCCTGATGACCCTGCCATGGCGCTCTCCTGGATCACATTGCCTAGATTCTACTTGCTTCCAGGCAAACCCAAGGCAGCTAACAGGCAAGTTTACCAGAAAGTTCTGCATTTGGTGAATTTTGCAGCACCAATGACAGTCTTCACAAGCTGCATGGGAGTCCATGATTCTGTCAATTTAGGCAGAACCCATCTGCAAGCCCACCCCTGCAGGAAAAGCCACAGTTTTTATCAGTCAAGGGAGTATTATGGTATCCTGGTTGGGGAGCAGGCATCTATGTTCCCGAGCAGCAGTACTTCTGTGTCCCTGTTATGGAGGCAATTCCTCCCTCTCCTTGCCTGATGGACAGCTCAGATGGGCTGGGCAGAGCTCACTTTCATTAGTTTCAGCTCTGAAATAAACGTCAGTGCTGGAGAGCAGAGTCACGGGCTGGGAGAAGACAGATGAGAGGGAAGAATCCCTCAACAATTCCTCATGCCTCCCATGTACTATGCTTCTTTTCAAAATATACCTACTTTCTATGTTAAGAAAGGAATCCCAATTTATAAGCTAGCATTTCTGCATCTTCCTGAGACTGATTTTCTCTATTATCTTTCATTCAGATCATGGTGAACATCTGTCTGAGGACACAACATGCCAATCTGTGGGACTAGCAACAGCTCAAACCAATTTAAACACTAGTCAAAGCCATTCCTAAAGTATTGCAGACATCAAACATTCCCCCTTCTAACTCATTGCTTTCCTCAGGAAGCCTCACATCATGCACAGCAATATAAGAGCCTAGTAACTTCTGCTAAAATAGCAATCCCCTTGGCACATCATTTACTTTGAATTATTCTGCCCAGGGAGTGACTCCTGGATTCCCTTGGGACTCTCTACACCCTTACTTTTATGGCTGAGCTCAGCCTGGCTTTGCTGTAGCCTGGGTCAGCTCCACCACTCTGCTGAAATGGCTGCTTTAGCTGTTCAGCAGAGCATTAGCCCAAAAATGGGCTGCTTTCATCCAGCCATACACAAGTCATATGGTGACGAGCTTGAGGGATAGGTCTACACCGGTATAAAAGCACCGTACATTACCCAGGATTTGCCCGTCTGAAATTGTTTTAATTAAAACAATTAAATTAATTAAAACAATTAATTAAATTAATTAAAACAACCCGTATAAATTCAAAAGGAAAAAAAAATTCAAAAAATTCAAAAATTCACTTTTCTACCTTCCAGACTGAATTTTTTATTTTCTTTTTTGTCCTTTTTTCCCGGTCAGCAGCATCAGGAGCTTCTCCTGCTCTCCTCAGGAGCAGGTCCAGCAGCTTTTACATTAAACAAACTTCCCACCTTGGTCAAAGAGATGAAGCAAGTCCTAGCCTAAGCCTATTGATAACAGATTTTCTAGACCTGTAAGGGTGCAGAGTTGGATGTTGGAATAAAAATCAAGCCAGATTTTCTGATATGATCAGACAGGAGGAAAAAAAAAAAAACAGCTTATTTGTTTGCTTGTTTTCTGTTTAGAGTGTTACTTATTTTTGATTCTCATGAAGCCGAAGGACTAATAGTGAGAATATTAACTGAAGCCAAGCATAGTGTGAGAGCAGATGCTTTCCAAGCCTTTCCCTGCAGCCTTGCCAATCCTTCACAGAGCAGCTCTGGGTTACCACACTTCTCAGTTTGGGGCCTCTTCTCAGCAGAAAAAAACAGTTAGAAGCAATTGAAAGATGGCTTTGTTATTTAAAGGAATAATCAGGAATAGCAAGACCAGGATTATTAGGCATATTTTCTCTAGTAATACAGGCAAGAAGAGTATTTGTTTAATATATGTGTGTGACTGGGCTATGAAATGAACACCGTGAGAAGATGAAAGAAGGAAAATTTCAGGTTTCATTGGTTTTGTCAGAATATCAGAATTTACTGAAGAATTCTCTCAGCCCTAAAATGGGACTCTGTGATTAAGTCTTAGGAGTCCCCGGGATTTCATGTTCACCATGAAGCAGTGATACATTAGAGATGTGATCAGGTGAGATGGACATTCTCTGGAATAAAGGAAAGTGATGAGTGCTGCTGAAATCTGTGAGAATGGTGAGTCAACACCATGAGTCCAGGGAGAGGAACTTATGCTTAGCAAGCACTAAGAAAATACTATTGTCTTTGTCTAGATAGAAAATGAATCTGATTAGAAATTTAGGTAGTAAAAATACAGTTCCCAGGCTTATCATTTTACCACTTCAACAGTAATGGACTTTTTAAAATACACAGATGTCCTTGATAAAATTTGACTTATGTCTGGATAGGTACAAAAACCTTAATGCAGAGAATGTAGCTGAAAATGTATATGAATAGCACAGAAAACTTCTGAGCAATCCAGCCTTTCTGAGAAACCTCCTGCTCTATTCTAAGAACATTTGCTAAAACCTCACTTATATCTAGAAGTCCCAGCCCAGCAAAAGTCTGCTCTGCATACCAGACATTTTTCAGAAATCCTTTTCTCTAATAATAAATAGGCAGATATTTGAGTTGCTGCTACTTCAAAATACTTCAGGGAAATCCATTTGCTATTTTCAAAACCTACAAGCTACTTTTATAGGAAAAGAGAGCAAAGGCATTTCAGGTATAAATATTCTACTACTTTCTGTCATTTGGAAAAAAAAGTACCAAGCCACAAAGACATCTAGCCATCTTTGTGATATGTAGTAATTCTCCCTAAAAGTATAGCTCATTAAAGGAAAAAAAAAAAAAAAAAAAGCCTTTTCATCATATGAAATCAAGTATGGTAAACAAATTGTCCCTGGTTTGCAGGTTACGAGGCTACCCCTTTATGTAGAGATGCAGATATTGATGCAAACAATTTTTACATAGTTGCTTTTTATACCACTCAACAGTTGAGAATATTAGATGACTGATCTATTTCATCTTAATTGTAAGAAAAATAGCATCTTTACTAAAAACGAAAATTGATAATACTATTTTTTTTCATATATTGTACTTGACTGACAAAAAGTATGTTTTTCCAGCTGATGCTTCAATTTTCACTTTAAAATTTGTTACATTAAAGTGTGAAATAAACCCTGTAAATCTGTTGTATATTGTTGCTCATGAACTGTAAGTTGCAAAGGATGCCAAACCATGTAAGCTATACAACAGGGATAAAACCTCTGATATGGATTTTTGTAAATCTCAGAGTCAAATTATTGGACTATAAATATGCAATACACAGATTATTGTGTTCATTTTTTTCCTTCAGTGAGGCTTTTTCCATGTCAAGCAATCTCATCTAAAAATTTGGCTCAGTCCTGATCCTTTAAAATTCCACCAGCTCTTATACATTAGCATTTTCATACTTTCTATTTATCACTATGCTTAGAATTGCTGCAGTGGGATAGAAAGAATTATTTTTGAAGACATAAGTAAGCCTGTTATCCACATGAATAAGGAATATAATACGGTGAATCTCTCTGAAATGCACAGCCTTAGTGTACAATCAGTGTATTTCTTTCATGTTTATTCCTTTGTCACATATTCATTTGAGAGGGTTCCACAACATGCTTAGTACATGCCATGAATTGGTTTGCCACATGTTTATCCTTTCAGCACATTTTATTTCACTGGTAAGGCAATCATTATATTTTGGCAGATTTTTATGCATTTAATAGCTTCATTCTCTTATCAGATACTCATTTAATTGAATTTTGGACTGGTTTCACGTAGGATTTGTATAAATGGAAGCATAGGTTGCAGCCTATGTGTTCCTTAGCAGAAATTCATGTAAGTTACATCAATTTCCATTTAATACACAATTACTGCTGTGCAATTTATCTGTATGAGTGTTGCTTTTGACAACCAGACCAGTTTAGGGTACTAGTGTCCCTGTTACTGGAGTATGCAGACAGCAGGCTATAAAGGCACTAGACTACCTACCTCAGCAAAGTTAAGCAAAACAGTTAACTGAATCTTAATAAACTTATTTAACCATCTATTGGTCCTTGAGTCTTCTAAGTGAAAGGCGCTTAGCCCTTGGAGTTATGGAGTCTCTTTCTTTGCAGTGTCAATTGCATCCTTTAGCTCTTGTATTACCAAAACTAGAAATATGCCAGATTACACCTTCAGTGACACTCATGAAACTTTGCTGTCTTCTGTTAACACTTAGGATGGGGAATGGCCTTTTTCTGTTCTCTCTTTGCTTTTCCCCCTCCTCCCTACCCCCCACCCCACACAAACACCCCGGCAGGATATCTGTGCAGGGATTTTAAAAACTGAATTGATTTTGTTTGGGTTATTCACTGCTGCTGTTTATTTATTTTTTAATGAAGTTTTTATGAAATCTTATGTTGTACATTTTTCTGCTTGTTACAATTCCAAGTGCATTTATTATTAAAGTTGAATAACTTAGTAATGAAAAAAGACAAGAAGAATTCAGCTGCAGGAGACTTTGTGTTTGGGATATTCAACTTGCACAGCTATCCTTAAATATAACACATGTTCAGATACACAGATAAAGACAATATCAATAGACTGTAGCATAACACAATTTTTAGACTTTTCATTTCAGAAATAAATTTCTGAATGACTTTTACTATATCTCTCTGGTCCCCCTGGATACCTTGTAACTCAAGATTTAGCCATATAAAGGTGATTTGCAAAAATTAAAATCCTGTGAAAATGGAGAGCTTTTTCTACTCCTTTGGTGTTACTCAAATGTAACTGAGGACAGAATTTGACCTCGTGTCAAAGAAGGATTAGGCCTTCCATGGTTTTGGTTTTGATTAAAATCATCATTGTTTAGCTGTACAATATATTTATAAAGAAGAAGAAAAAAAAACATGAAAGAAAATAATATATTTTGAACATTAGGAAATCGAGGCAAATAAAAAGGTTAAAGAAAACCATTTCATAAAATGGCATGTAAGCATGTGGAATATGTTACTAAAGACAAGAGAGGTAACTTAGAACATATGTTTATGAATCAGTATGTTCAAAAGAAAACAAGATGAGTTTCTAGACAAAGAGAGAATAGAGTGTGAGGAATGCAGGAAATTAGAGATGGAAAAAAAAGCAGAAAGATCAGTTTTATGAGGATTAGTAGCTTTTAACAGAGCAAGGCTGTGAGCAGGTGGAGTTCCTATCCTGCTCTGAACAGCAAATGCACAGCCGTTTTGTACTTCAAACTCATATCCTTTTCTGGAGGGGAGAACGGGGTGGGGAGGATTGTCTTCAGCAAGAGCTGAAAATGTAATAACAAAATATAAACTTCAGATCAAGAGATTTTTACTCTTCCTAGAGCTTTGCTGTCAGCTTTTCTGTCCCAGGGCATGCATCCTTCTTTTGCATAGAGTGCTTCTAGCCTCACAGTTCCATAAAACTAAGAAGAAGCAATCAAAAAGCAGAAGAGATTCCATGGCTTCACAGGTAATAAACACCTGGTAAACAAAGACCTTGACTTCCTGTTATGCTCTTTCAGACAAAAGTAAGCCAGTCACTTCAGGTGTTCTCTTTTCTGTCCAATACTTCAGGCACCCATCCCAAAGACCTGCTCAGTGGAATATGCATGTGACAGTTTTGAGGGCACATCAAGCCTTGGAATCATCTCAGTTTTGCTCTCAGAGGGCAGACAGAAAATTATGTTAGAAGAAAGTCATAAAACCAAACCTGAGCTAAATGGCACTCCAGAATACTCGAAAGCTACTTCTGAAAAGTCTCTGTTAGCCAAGATCACTCAATTAATTTTGCCACTCAGAAGAACTCATTTCTAAATTGGCATCCTCCACAATGCCACCCCGGAAGACCAGCCTGCTTCCCAGAAGTTTCACCTTCTCTGGCCATCCTCCAGAAGGATTAGTTTTGCTGGGTGAATGCTGATGGTACCAGGCACTGTAGGTGATATAATAATAGTGACCCCATGTTCCCCTCTGTTCAGGGTGTGCATCTGCATCCTTTTACCACTGTCTTTGGAAGTTCTGTACGCTTTAATAGTTTTCCACAGTGAAGCCTTCGTTTTCCTCTCTGATTGATTGTCAAGATAAAACACAATATATGGGCATGGCCGTACTGCTGGCAACTTCATAAACATATATTTCTTTGGTGGCATACATCCTGGATCAATTTTGACCAGTTTTTTCTTGAAAAAAGGAAATTCATGTTTAAATAGATTTGTGTTGGTTGTTTTGTTTTGTTTGTTTGTTTGTTTGTTTGTAAACCAAATGTTATGCTCTTTTATTCTCTTAAAATCCTTTTCTAAAAAAAAAAAAAAGTGTTTTTTTTTTTCCCATGGTCTGGATTCAAAATAAATATTTCAAATTTCCTTTTGAACAAAAAAGCGAGAAAAGCGAGAAAAGAGTGCAGAATACGAGTTCATGGTGAGTAGGTATATAATCACGCAAATCTCTGGATGAGTGAAGTTCACAGGATGTGTTCACTATTCCTTATTTAGGCAGCAATGAAATATGGCATATGAATTTGTACATGGACTGACAAAAACACCAAAATACCATGCAGAGCGCACAAAGGATCACCAGGAAATTCTGCACCGTTGAGGAGTGACACAGTTGAAAGGCATCACCCTGCCTGCTCCTACCCCAGGGTTAGCCTCTCTCAACATCAAATCTAATCAGAGCAGAGGGGTTTCTATGCAGATGGAGGAGGCCATATTCCTTCCCTCCATCCTTCCACCACCCCTGTTGCTGTTTGCTCCCCTTCATTCGCCTGGGCTGTATTAAGCCCCAGAATAATGTCCTTGCACCTGTTGGTGGCATCCAAGGGAAAGCTACCCTATAACCTTACCTAGAGCATTTGCTGTACTCCCTTCATTGTAAATCGTATTTGTTGTAGTAGCATTTCCCTTACCCCTCCATCTTGTTGCAAGAGGTAGGATGCTGAGGAGTGGATGCTTTTGTTCAGTGGTGGTTTCCTGTGCTGTTAAGTGGCAGCAGATGGTCGCCCCGCAGTGAGATGAGCCCTGGCCATGGTCCTACTGGCAGGGGCAAGAGCACTCAGCTGTTCCTTGCATCCAAACTGGTTTTATCAGGAAAAGCTGGAAAACAAGGTAAAGAATCAGATTTCACTAAAGCCATCTCCCCCATCCCCCTGCAGCATCTGTCAGGGCCTGCTGGCTAAAGCACCACCACCCTAGGAGAGCTCCAGATACCCAGGGAGAGGGTGTGCTGGGCCATGCAATGCTTATTCCTGCTTGGAACAATATGGTTTTTGCCTTATGTTGCATTACTATGGATGCACAGTTTCCATGAAAGGGTTTTATTTTTTCACAGCCACCTGTCCTTTACAGGTCTCCAATATGCAAGCTACCCTTTGCTGTCCATGAAGTGGGATTTCAGAGTTGTGACTGCCTGTTATCATTTTGTTTCTGACTTTCTGCAATTCACTGTTTTCTTTCTCAGAGTCTCATGCTAGATTTATTCTATATCGAAGGTTCTTTTACATTTTAACAACGGTTGAATTCAAGTTTGCTCTGTGCTTCTCTCTTGAATATATACTTTTATTCCCTGGTTTGTGTTCATTTTTATTTAATACTGAATGTCAAAAGTTTTTTATCTTTGCTCCACATTTGGTTTCTGACAGCCTTATCCTGGGCACTGTGTTGACACAACAAATTCCTTCTACTGGCAGTCATTTTCCTGATAATATTAGATCGAGAGCTCGCTATCTGAATCTATGAGCTCAGTTCTTCCTGCTACACAATGCACTCCAGCAGTACATTGTGTGATATAAAACATAATTTTCATGGCATTCTTCCAAAATGTGCTACTGTCTCTCTCATTTGCTTGTAAGGTAACAACCTGAGCAGGTTCTCCTACCAGAAATATCAAAAAATTGATCACTACTATATCATTATCACAAAGTGATCAGTCAAGATGACAGATGGCTAATTGGCAAGTATGAGTGGTGCCTCCAACTGTTCCCTGGAATGGTCTTGTTAGTAACCCCCCTCCAACACCAGCAAGCTTGAATCACCATTCTGGGAGTGACTGCAAGTTTAGGTGGGACACACAATAAATTAAATCTTAACATTTAGTGGTTTTCTTTGTAATGTCTTGGTCATTGATGTTTTAAACTGAACAATGCTGTTTTGAGTTGAGTGGTCAGTGAAGTTGCCTGGCATCAGCTCTCCTTGCACCAAGTGAGCCCACATACCATCTATCTACTCCACCAACAACTTCTCCCTTCCATACCAGTTTGCACTGGGAGCACAGACAAGTCAACACACCCATGCTGTGAATTGAGACCTGACATTTTTGATGATAGCTTTTAACATAGCTCTTTGAATTTCATTTCCTGAGAAGGTTTCAGCCAGTGAAGCTGAGTTATTCGTGCAAAACATATGCAAAAATGAAGCAAGCCCAGCAGATGTAATCACTGCTCAGAACATGAGCAAACTTTGGTGGAAAAAGTTTGTCATTTTTCCCATGATGCTTGACAGTTAGTGTCTGGAAAACCAATATCTGCATCTGAACATGGGTAGGCAAATGTTCAGGTTAAATAATGATGGGAATAGGCTTTTCTGATCTCTCAAATTTAACTTTTTTTTTTTTTTTATAGATTCAAAAACAAAGATAAATCTCTTATGCTTTATTTATTTATTTAGATATTTTGTTTTGTTTTGTTTTGAATTGGGAAGTTAATTGTGCATTCCTGTTTTCTGGAGCATAGATTTTGAGACAGTCCAGACAAGGCTTCTTTTCAAAGTCTGTGTCCAAGTTCAGTCCACTAAACTTTAGAGAAAAAACATGCTTTTATAATACTTCAAGTACGATTCCTACCTGAGCTTATTATACAGCATTTCTTTGCGGGAAGGAAGAGTGAATGGCTGCTATAGGAACTGAGTTGTTAAAGTTTCTCTTAAAATTGTGTCTTGACTAATTAATCTATACAGTCTAAAGAAAGAGCTATTACTTCAATAACTAATGCAGGAAAAAGAAAATGCTATAGTGAAGTTGTGGTCTATCAAAATATTTGTTCCTGGGTGTGTAACAAATACTGTGTTAGAGTGATTGCTTCTTCCCCAAATGCTGTTCTGATTTAAAGAGGAAGGAGTGACATAAATCTAGAGGAACTTCTTTGTCTGCACTGCAATTACGTTAGATTTACATAAGGTTACTGAGATCAGAAGTTGGCCTATTCTCCTCATGTGTTTTTTTGTCTTTCCAGACACAATGTTGCCTTTCTATTGTTTTCCAATAAGATATATTGAGAAACAGATGAAATTCTTCAGTAAAGTTTCAGTGTTACAAACAAGTATGCCATTCATCATCTAACAGAGAGTTTATCTAATCACAGATGATCAGTACCTGCTACCTTCTCACTGCTGCAGATGCTTATATTTTATGGTAAAAATAATGTTATTTTACGGAGAGCAGAATAAATGCATATAATAACAAATAAAATAAATATAATAAATAATACATTTGTATAGGTGATTTGCTCTTGAAAACTGAGAAAATTTATTTTGTACATACTGCAAAATACTGATTTATCCTTGCAATCAAACATAAAGAACAAGGATTCATGTAGGAGCTGTCTGAGATCCTGGCTGTGTATTTGTAAGTCCATTTTAGCTAATCAGCAGCTTCCAAATCTTGAGCATCTACAGGGTCTGATTATTATTATTTTTTTAATTTGTGGAAAAAATCACTGACAATTTATTTCCTTTTTTAACTCTGCAGAAAATGTTTCAAAGGCCAGCCTTTGTCAAGCCGAAATACAGGGCACAGATGTGTCACAGAGAAACAAAGGTTCTGGTAGGTTCTCATCCTTGTGTAACATTTTCAGTGAAAGACCAATTCAAAGTCACTAAGAGGGAGACAAACCTGGGATGTTAAGATTGTCTAACAGTCAAAGACCTAGTGAACAAAAAAGCAGTCCTCTTCCCATTATGCTCCTTCACCTGCTTCCTTCAGTTTCCAGTCAATTCTTATTCAAGAAGCTGTTCCTCTAGAAGTCAGTGATTAGATTTAATCATGTCATTTTGATATGAGCCTACACTTTAGGGACATCCAGCAATTATGTTGTTGGCCACCCAGAGAAGTCAGTTCCAGCACCAGAGTCAAGGTCACACCAACTTTAATGACTGAGGGGGCCTGAATTTGGTGGAGCTCAGGAACAATTTGAATTTGCATTTAAACTCAGGGTCACCTACACTAGATAACCATCATCAGCTCTGAAGATTAAATATACAGCATCAAAATGCTTAAATTAAAGATGAATAGGGATGGAGGAAAGTTTATCTCAGAATCAGAAAGATAGAAATAGTATTTCTTGAACTGTAAATATTTTTAGCTATCACATTTTTACCAGTCCACAGAATTTTCTCAGAGCTAGAAAATAGTCTTAAGGAAAACAGTAAAGGATGTAAAGGCTTTCCCTCAAGCCAAAATTACCTATTGACAGATAAGATTCAAAGGAGCACTTGGGAAAGATAGGGTTATCCTGGTCCCCAAAGAGAGTCGACCATAAAACTACAAAGCAGGAAAATCACTTTAAGACGTTCTTTCAAAAGGCCCTTCAAAGGTTTTATAGACAGACAGATGGATAGACCTCCCTCTGTATCTCTAGCAAGATTCAGATCTGTGCTTGTTACAGGATATAGATTTGCCTTAACACAGAAGTATTTGAGGAAGAAGACACCAGTGAGCCCTAGACAGCAAATTAGTCATTTTAGCTATATTCACTGTTTCACTGGAAATGTGTAAACTAAAAAAAGTGACTTGGGAAATGGATACTTGCCCACCCAGGGTAAATACACTGTGGTAATTACAGTTCCAGTTTCCCACCAGTCATAAGCTTTCTTAGATTAATTGGTTCAGTGCAGTAGACTGCTGTGACCTTCAACAAGGTTGTGGAGACACTTGAATGCCCTGAGCTGTATGCAACTTACTCACCACTTACTTAAACAGAGCATTGCAATAGTGGAAAGCTTCCTGCTGCCACTCTTTGCAGACACTTTTTCCATGTCCATATGGGGGAATGTCCTCATCAGTAAAGGAGAAACCCAGCCATCCTGTCCATTTGCCTCAATTAGTCAATCACTCAATAACTTGTTTTCTCAGCACACTCCTCCCTTAGTGTACTTCTGGGAAGGTTGTCCCATCCCATGACATGGTGGAAGTGGTGAATAATGCTAACATTCAACATGATTGTGGCTTACATGACTGTGGTCTAGATGAGGTTCTGATAAACTCTCGATGAAATGCCCTATTGTAGTGTCAGATTATTGTGGTACGTCCACATTATTTCTGTTGTAGGACATCTGCATTAAAACCTGCAGTGAGTCTCCAACAACCTTCAGTCTTGTCTTGAGAGTGTTGCTGAATTAATTTCAAGTATAGTCATTGTATGGTAGGAAAGCACAACTCTTTAATCAATATAAAGATTGAACTGTTTTGCTCAGCAGTCTGTCTTTTGCATTTAGGCAGAAAAATGTGGACATGCTCCTCCTAAACAATACCTACGCATGCCATGCTGAGGTGCTGACAGATGGACATTCTGTATTTACCAACTCCCCCCTGCGGTTTCTTTGCTGTTGGATGTGACATTCTTCAGATGTCTGTTTTATGAATGTCAAAGACCACATGGCTATTTTGCAAAGAGTGGAATTGTTAAAACAAAATCTTGGCCTGAGTCCCTATTTTAGTTTTCATTTCCTAAGTCCTGTTACTGAGACCAGAGCAGGTCTTTCCAAAAATGAACATTCCCTGCCAATGTGACACCTTTTAATTCCAATAATGAATAA
The DNA here is from genome assembly GCF_013377495.2 of Cygnus atratus. NCBI lineage: Eukaryota > Metazoa > Chordata > Aves > Anseriformes > Anatidae > Cygnus > Cygnus atratus. The sequence goes on from NC_066370.1 coordinate 468,953, forward strand.
ACCTGGTAGTTTGCTCTGTTCTATACTTAATATTTTCACCTGATCTAGTTTCTAAGCAGCACTGCCACAACAGGAGCAGTATAGGATTTTACTTGATTTATCAAACTAATGAGTTAGTTTTATTGTAAGTGATTAAATGTGTTTTACTTTTTAAAGCACAGGAACTGAAAAGAAATGCGTTGTTACAATCTGAAAATAACTAGAAAGATAAGTTCATTAACTTGCCTACACTTGTGCATCATAAAAACCTTGTTAAAAATTACTCCCTAGCCTGCTGTATTAGCTTCTTTATGAGGTAATTTCTCCATACAGTAATAAGATTTTTCTTTTACTCTCCAGTGCATATTAAACCCACTAATCTTCTTTTATAAACTATAGTTTCAGCCACTTTCTCAATTTACTCACTTTAAAGATATTCTCCTATTAATATTAAAGGTAGCAAATGCAGATACGAACTTTGCAAAACAGTCTTTCAGATTTATGGCACAATCTTATAACTGCATTGCAATAGCACAAGAGGGACAAAGCAGTAATTGTCAAGTATGTCTCATGACAAACCAAAAAATGTTTATCCCCATAGAATTATTTTCCCATCACATTTATTATGCGAATGAACTATGGGCATATTTTCTCCTTTCTGAGCATAAATACAAAATCTGAATGTTCAGTTCACTGAGGTCTATACAATTTGCACGGTTGCAGGGGATTAAGGACCTGTTTCACCAGAGTGTTACTGCAGTTTTACACCAGAATCCATGCCACTGATTTCACATGAATGCAGTTAGAGTAATGCCAGAGAGGAACAGGTTCTAGGTCAACAATTCTGTTTCCATTAAAGTAGTGGCAAAATTTCCCTTGAGTCACAGTGAAGCAGTACAATTGGTTGAGTATGGGCTGGAGCAGGGAAAATACAAATGCGCTATAAATTAACCTTTGCTTTGTTTCAGCTTTAAAATGAGAAAAGTCTCAAAATTCCAATAAATGGTCTCTGCAGAGAGTACTGGTAATTTATTATTGTCCTGATTATCATTATCATTTTTATTATCATTTGAAACATGGTCATCCCTTGCCATGGCTCGGGAAGCCCTGGAGTTTGAAGCTGTGCAATCACCAAACAACCAGTCAGTCCTTGCTCTGTAGTACTTAAGAACCACATTGAAATTCAATATTATATTTTGCAAAGTGTAAGAGCCAGTTTACTCAATAGTTCTTTTTCTTCTTCATAAAGTCATCCAGTCTACTTTGTTATTCTAACAGGAAGCTCCTGAGACAGCGGTGTCATTTCCAGGTAAGACATGGGGCTAGATGGAATAAAGGGTGTGCTGGGCCAGTGACTGTCCATGTGACACCCTAGGAATAACCTGCAAGCACAGGTTCTTAATATAGGCATAACTCTTGTCATTAAAAGTCGACAATGAAACCATATGCAAAACAACAATTAAACCATACGCAATTATACTTATCAAAAGATGTGCCCAAACCAGTGATCTCTCAGACAAACATTTTTCTTTCATTCAGTCTGCATCACTCATGGTGCCATTCAGCACGGGGGAACACAACTGCCCAGTGCCCCTTTAGAGCATGCCGTGTGCTCCCTCAGCAAGGTGCCACACCATGAGTTTGGGGCCTTAGCCAGTGTCTAAGGAGTCAGCAGAAGTAGTGACAAAGTGGGAGGGAAACCTGTAGCCCTCTCTTTTTCTCTTTTGGTGCTGTCATACATTTACAGGAAGAAACTAAGGCTCTTGCTGATTCCTGTGGAGAAGCTGGTGGAAAAACAAGGAATGTCAAGGAGCTTTGCACACCCATTACAAGGAAAAAAATACAGGTATTGTTGGTCCAACATGAATACATAAATTTTGGTTACCATCATTTATCAGTTATGAGGTGAAAAGGCATAGTTTTTCTTAATCAGACTTACATTTCCTCAGTGTCACACTATTTCTGTAAATCTTAAGTCTGAGACATCAGAAATGCAGATGTCTAATATGCACCTAATATATGCTTTTAACTCATTTCAATGAGTTAAATTGACTTAAGTCAATATAATGACTGCTATGAGTCAGAGATGATGAAGAGTTAAACTATACTAGGACAAGATTAAGAGTAAAGCCTCATGTTAGAGTACTGTTTGTGTAACATCTCTAGTATTTTGGAAGAGAAGAAAGGCTGTGTGAAGTTCTGCCCTTTCCCAAAAACACTTACATGGATAATCTTACATACTGAAAAAGTCACTGGACTAATCTACAACATATTTGTTCAAAGTTCTCCTCTGGCAAAATTCACATAAATGACACCGTCACAACAGAGCTTCTCTGAAAACCGAAGTGTATTTAGTATTTTAGAGGCATTATTGTGAGCCTACTGATCACTGTTGGAGAAATTTTTATTGCAGGATTTTATTTCTATCCCTTAGATTTTAAACATGCAGCCTAGTCATTTGTTCATGTATTCAGTGTTGACTTGTTATAGAAAAACACACATGCAATCAGACTGTTGCAATTTGATACCTTACAGCTGAAAATTTGAAAAAAATTGACTTGTTGAAAACCATTGTTTAAAGATGTTCCCAGGAAAGGGGGGCAGGGAGAAAACCAAACCAAGCTTATGAAATGAACATTCAAGTGTTTGCAAAAAACGAAGCACATGTATTTGTTATTTGATATTTTGTGGAAAAAAATATTGCTTATTTTTAATTTCCAATGTTGTGTCATTTTGGATTACACACAACCAGATATTGGCACATGCCTTGTTTCCAAGAGTCATAGTACTTCATGGGGGATGCAAGATCCAAAAAAAAAAAAAAAAAAAAAATATTTTTTCATAACACCTGTTACCTCCACATCCTGGGAGAAATGTACAGATTCCAATGTGCCTTAAGTTTTAGAACTTATTGGATATCTTCTGATCATTCATATGTTCTGATGGAAATAAAAGTGAATGACCCAGAACTGGGAAATGCATCCTGTCAAAAATAAAATTTTAAATGTTTATTTTTCTACCACTTCTCAAAACATCATTTTTCACTTGCAGTGCTTCTTGAGTGACAACAGAAGTATTATCCTTAGCAATGGCTGTACTATGTTGCAAATGTCTGGAAGTGAAAGGCAGTCACAGTTAAAATTTTCTGATTCACCAGACTAAATACATCCATTTTTTGAAATCTGTGAAGATTCTTTAAAAATTAACTCAATAAATTTGAGTCTCAAAAAGCAAGCCTATTCACAAAAAATCCTTTTAACTAACCTGTATATTAAGTCATGAAAGATGCTATTTTATGATTCTGGAGGGAGAGCAATAGTGTCAGAGACAGAAGCACAGAGTGATATGCACAAGGAATGTTTCATTTAAGTATGTGTTCAGACAAGGTTGCTAATAGAATTCTCTAAGGAAGATTTTGCCAAAGTACCAATTTCCAAGTGCCCAGGTGATTATGAACATTAGTTCTTACATTACTTTGGAAAAAAAAAATAGCCTGAATCTAAAACTTGGTTCAGTTTCTCAGAACACTGTTTAAGAAAGGAAAATACTCATGCTGCTTCAGAGAGCTTTCACTTCTACCTTTTCCATTCCACACAAAGAGCTGAAGCAGTTCTGATGCAAGCAACATACGGCTAATTTGCTATATTTGTGTCACATTGATATGATACTGACAGTATTCACACAATGGAGCCATTATCCATTAAGACATATGTCTTCCTGGTGTCTGGGTATGCACAAGGGTAAGAGGAGAACCTGGGCTTTTACAGACAGTTTGAGAAGTTCCACATCATAGGAAAATGGAGAGGTATAATAGGCAGAATTATCTCTGCCCACCCAGAGATCATGAGCATGACTTTCAGATATTTAGCCTCATTTACACAAAAAGATAATATAAGGTGCAAATGTTCAGTCTTATTTCCATGCATGGGAGAATCTTTAATGTTTATTGATTTGGGAAAGACTGAATGAACTTTGCTTTGGTCGCTTCCTCTGAAATGAGTATAAATCTCAGTTAAGTCTGTATTCCTACCAGTGACACGTGTCCAAGCCAAAAGCCAGGTACAACACAAAAGCGAAAAGTTTCGCCACAGAGATGAATATACCACAGAGGGGGCATCACAAGTGAACCTTTCCAAGAGGAGAGGAATCATAACAGAGTTTGAATTGTGGTTCTGCCCACTAACCCTTTGTTTCCATATTCAAGCCACCCTTCTTTGCAGATGTGGAGTACTCACAAAGTAGTCTACCAGACTAACACTATGTCTCAGTGACCTGTAAGAAGTTAGCTGAGTTATATTAATGAGTGATGAGCCTTCTTGACCTAAAGCACAGATGTTACTCTCTTTCATACATTTAATGTCCTATATGGACATCTTTTTAAAGGACCAAACAGTTCCCAACAGAATATTTGTACCAAACCTTTTAAGGCTCATTCACATTTATTTTCTTTTATATTTTTTTCACCCTTAAAGGTCATTTCACAAAAGAGATCAAAAGGAAGCTCTTCCATTCCTCCTCTGCAGGTGGCCAGCAGCAGATTAACTACTTACAGAAACTTCAACGTATAAATCTGGATGACTTGTTTTACACAGCATAGTAATGCAATGTTATTGTCACATGTTGTGTTTACAAACATTAAATTGTATTAAAAACTGTCTCCACATTTTTTTTTTCCAAAATGACTCCCCACATTCTTTCCCAAGAATGTTATTTGGAAGAAATCTTCTGTTTTGATGCATGCAACAAGGTACCTTGAAGCTGAATGAGTAATATATTTTAGCCAAGAAATAGAATATGTGCTAATAAGATTCCACAAGAACAAAACATGCATCCAGATTTGGCTACCTTTGTCCCACACAGGAGTTAGTCCCTTTAATTTTGTTTCTTCAGTACTCTACCTAAGCCAAAATTGAGCCTGAAATTGTAACAAGACAGATTGAAATGTGCTTTCTATAAGTTCTTGAAGCAAGACTGTTCAAAGCAAACAAAAACTTATTCAACTGCCAAACAAAAATAATGTATATCTCAGGCAGAAAATGCTGCATTCACACTTAGCAGAAAATTCAGAAGTTTTATATATATATATATACATATATATATAAATTCAATTAGTCTGCTATTCAAAAAAATATTTATAAAGAACTCTTAGGTCTGGTCCTTCTGTAGCACTCCCTGGTTGACACATGCTCTCTATAGACTGATTCAAGTCTTTGCTGAGATAATCAAGGGGAATTTTTTTTTTCCTAATTGGGCCACTGTTTAAACAATGTCAGAAGCTCCTAACAGGGCTGAATACCATATACTGAATGCCAATACTAGTGTGCCCTTCAGCAGGTAAAACTGTGAATCTTCTTAGTTGTGTTGCCCTATTTCTTTTTTCATAAAGACTGGAGAAATGGTGAGGGCTCCTCTTAGAAAATAAATAAATAAAATAAAATAAAATAAAATAAAATAAAGTAAATAAAATAATATCTGAGAAGTATTCTGTGGAGAAATCAGCTGCTTATATAGCCATTTGGCTTCACAGCTGCAAAAATAGGATGTTCACTTTCTGACCCACATATGTAGGGCAAAGAATAGAAATTGGAGACTTTTACACACTAAAAAGAACAGTTAAGAAACATGTTGGCAGTCTGAGAAGGTGAAGTGATTATTAAAACTTGCAGATAACTTTCCAAGCTGTTATATACCTAAAGAGAGTTTATCAAATGATCTCTTCCCGCCCTAGACATTTTAAATTGATCTTTCCCATTGCACTACCATCGTACCGGGAGTGTGCCTTCAATACATCAATCAGAGCACATATTATACCCAGACTTCTGAGTATTTAGGTAGTCCACATGGAAGGCATTTTCTCACTTTTCACCACTGCTGTTTCAATTAAGAGCGCAACCCCCATTGCAGGGTCTGCCAGTGAGTCTTCTGACTTATTGTGCAGCTTTGACGCTGTCTTTTTATGAGGGGGGAAAAAAAATCTTTTTCTGTCATGTAGTAAATGTTTCCTGGCAATATAAGTCATGTAAGGCCTTTCCTTGTAGAGTCAGCATGTAGCACTCTGAGTTGGGCCAGGGACACAATCACCTCTATTCATTAAGAATGGGCTTTGGGGTCACAGCATGGCCAAACATGACTTCAGCTTACACAAAAGAGAAGAAAAGGTTCTCTGAACAATTTTTATATATAAATTGTGGATTTAAGTGAACTATTCTAGGGTGGATTCACTTTTGGGGGAAGGGCATGAGGAAAGAAAAGATGAAGAATAAATGGGCTGCTCCCCGCACTCCCTACCATGAAATAATGTCTGTGTAAGACACTGGGCCAGGGCTTGGTAGAAAGCAGTCTCCACATTCCCCCCACTGGGAATCTGCAGGGAGTAAGTTACGCTACAGCAGTATACAGGTAGTACAATCATTACAGGAGAAAAGCTGTTGGACTACAGAGAGGAAGAAGCTGGGAGAGCCATCACTGGCAGACGGATGAAGGAGAAGGCTCAGTTATTCTTTCCACCACAGGCCAAACCAAACACATTAAGTTCAATGTCCACTTGAGTTAGGAAAGATTAGATGCTGTTTTCCAGCTAGGCTGGAAAGCTCAACTTCTACCCAAGCTCTAGAGACATGATTTGAGCAAATAGTGTAGTAAACAAGAAATTACACATCTGGGGCAAAATGGTAGAACTGGGTTTCCTTATAAGTGGTATTTTGGCTTGCCATCTTGTAAGTGGTGTTCAAAACCAAGCTGCCTGTCACATGAAACCAAGCTGTAGCATGACTGTATTGTGTTGGAGCTTTTTGACATGTTGCTTGACTCCCACCTGCCACCCCCAATACTCACCACTAAGGTGACACACAGCATTTTGCACTGTACTATTTCTTGGTTCTGGATTTCTCACATCTAATATGATGTGGTTGAACTTGATCTATTAAAATTAATTGGAATGTAGACCCCCCACTCTGTTAGCTGTTCTCTGGGATTTTAGCCCAAAGCAGGCTTCCCTAGCAGAGCTGCAGGTACCTCCAGCCCCACTGTGGCAGTAAAAATCTGAGAAAATATCTGGGTGCTTTTGACTTTCAGAAAAGTAGGTCACTAGAAAATCTAGCAATATTTGACACAAGTTGCAGAGTATTATTATCTGTGTTGTAAGGTACTTAGACTTCTTCAGAAGTCATGGTCAAGCTGGTGCTTTGTCATGACATTATAATACATCTCAGGCTAATCTAGAAAATCCATCAAGACAATGCAGGAGTGCTTCTTTATGGGAATACTGCATTCAGGCAGCAATGCCCATAGAAACACTTCCTGCTGGCTATAGTAGACAAAGGTCATGGTTAAAGTAGGTCCTAAAGCAGTTTCTGCCAGTGAAGGTGCTGAGAAGCCTTGACTGTGTGTTAATTTTTTCTTATTTTTGTCACATGTACTTTGTGAAGGATCACACCAATTAAATACATTTCCTTCTGTACCTGCACTGCACCTGAGCCACTCATCATCTGGTATTGAATTACAGAGCCACAAATCTCAATGGAAAAGAATAGATGGAATTTGGACAGAAAATACTTGACCTTATCAAACTGGCAATAGGACTGGATTTTTAGCATTTTCTAGACTTATATGTATTAAATGAATTACTAAGATATCTGGTGCTTCTACTGTAAATAATATTTGGATTAAACTAGCACTAATAGCTGCTAAAAATACCTCACTAAGGCAGTGTCAAAATCAGACAAATCCCTCTTATGCAGAATGGACAATATTCTTGTCCATTTCAGCAGCAGAGTGGGAGATACACTTTCAGACTGGAGAGGAACTATTTTTAGGAAGCATGGGGCTTCTTGGGAAGGGATAAAGAACAGGTATAAGTGTAAGAGGTTTAAGCTTATTAAGAACGGGTATTTAAAATGACAAACATGAAATTAATGCTTTTTTATTTTACTATTTGAAGACTAAGGCAAACATATGGAATATCATGTATAAGATAGGCGTGTTCCTGTAAAAATGCACACGTGCATTCTTGTAAGCATGCACACATTCCAGCAAAGCCAGCACACACAAGATCACTCCAACAGAAATAGTACAGTTTCATCTGGATCTTACATTGGAACCGCTAGGAGATAAAGTTACAGTATGGCCACCCATCCCACAGACAGGATCCTGAGATCTGGTCCTCTGGCCCCCAACTATCCACCTTGGTCTCAGTGAGGAGAAGTCTGGTGCATCAAGCCAATGACTAGATAATCACCGTCTACCCACTTACACAGATATCTATTTATAAACTAATCTGAGAAAGCACTGACTGTCTCTGTAAAGGTACTTTAAAGAAATGTCTTGCAAAACTGATTTCCCCTTGATTATCTCAGCAAAGACTTGAATCAGTATATAGAGAGCATGTGTCAACCAAGGAGTGCTACAGAAGGACCAGATCTAAGAGCTGGATCTTGTAGTCTTAGCATATATCTGCACTAACAACAATTACCTAATCTCTATTAGTGATCATTTTATTACCAGTGCCAAAATATTGGTGTCTTTTAACTGCCGCTCCCCATAGATATTGAAACTTCTAAGAAAGGCATTTTTTAAATCAAAGATAAAATTTGGCTTTTTTCTTCATTTACCTTTTCAAGTCAGACCTTGGTATACATATTTACAAGCCTTTCTCCTCAATCAAGAAGCGGTGAAATTTAATTTTCATTTTTCTTCTGAGGAGCTAAGTTTCTTGCATACTCATATTGTTCCATGAGTTGGGGCTTTAAGGAAAACATCAAATACTCTTAGATGTGCAATAAAGCCAACGTGAATAATGTTTTCAAAGTCCATCTCCAATCCAGAAAGTCTAATGTTAATTTTGTTCAAGTTAGAAGTCATTTTACAGAGGGAGTTCAGTACAGAAAATGACCCCAGACTTGTTGCCAATTGTTATTTGTTCCATAGCCTTTTCTAATTAGTAGAGTTCCTTCAATTAGTAGCTGGAATTGGTTTGCGTACATCCTCCAAATTGCTGTAATCAAGCCTTAAACTAAGAGCCTGAAAAATAGAGGGTAGCAGATTGATAATAGAGTAATTGCTGGTGCCTGGCTGTACATCCAGCAATAATCAGACATGAACCTGCACAAATCTAGACACACCTTTTGCATCCCAACCACGTGTATATATCGTGTTGTATTTCTTCACTCTGTCACGTGGTGCTAAAAGACAGTATTAGGTCTACAGTATGACAGATAATGTAGATTAGAATAAACCCTCTTTTCCAGGTAGTAATTCACAAAACAGATATTTAATTCCTTTAAGGAACAGTAGTAGATGTGTTACTAATGACTCACTTTCCTTAGCCCCATTTCCAGGATTCCTAATGAAGTGCCACACTCGGTGCTCAAACATGCAGTTAGGGCAGGGCTGGAAACTCAGTTCCTTTTCATTCAAAACTCCCTTTGATAATAATTGAACTGTTAACTAATTAGTATAAACTTTGTCCCTGTGGAAAAGTATGATCAAAACTTCAAACAAAAATGTCCAAATGTAAATATAAGCAAAGGCAAATTTATTTTATTTTATTATATATATACATATATATATATATTTTATTTTTTTTTAGGAAAGAGCAAATTCTCAACCTATGGAACAAACCACTTGACAGGTCCTTCCCATTGCATCAGTTTAAATTGGATACACTGCAGCTTTTTGTGAAATGTTTCTTGTCCAGAAATATAATACGTTATACTTGTTAGACCATTACAGATGTCACATCAATTGGTATTAATATTCTCTCATAGCCATGTTTCTCCTATTCAGTCAGTTCATGAATGACAGCCAGATAGCAGTTTTGTAATAGTTTGCATCAAACAGTTCAGAATAACTTTCCCCACTGGCTGGTCAGACTGCTTTTAAATCCAGGAATTGGCAACCATCAGCACAGCCAGGCTGTCAAGAAAAGCTCAGCTACCATTCAGGCCTACATGAGCTTTGCAAAAAAGCTCAGGAGTCATCAGGTCCAATAAAAAACAACTCCAATTGAGTGTCGCTCAGACCTTAGCAGTGTCAGTCATTGCACAAAGAGAAATGTATGCAAAAGCACAAATAAAACCGAGTCACTCCTGCTTGGATGATTAAACTTTTGTAAATGACAAGAGTATCAGAAGGAAAATAAAACAGGGTTAGCTTCTGCTATCAAAAGAATAAGCTGTCATGGGCTCTAAAATTTATAATTGTTCATCTTTGTGAATATTTGTCTCATCTATAGCAGACCTGGGAACAGCCATGAACCATGACAAACTAAATTCAGCATGGAAATTGCACTGAAGCAAGGTTTTGCTATTTGACTTTGTTCCTTTCCCGTTGTTCATACACCAAATCAAGAGCAACTGAGCAAGCAGGGAGCACGAAAACAGAAAAGCAAAAATTCAAAATATTCCAAACAGCTGTTTTAAATTAACTTATCTGCAGTGATTCAATTTTTCGGTATTAAACATAATAATGTTTCCACAGAATTCATAGCAGGTGAGAGTCTGCTTGTATTCTTCAAAAGGGTCACTTTCCAAATTTAATGTCTGATTTAGAGCACTTGGACAGTTTCAGCTCTCCTTCCAGGGTGCATGCTGGGACAACGAACGAAAACTGACTGCACGAGGCTGGCTGACTCCAGTCCCACAAAGCCATCCATGTTATCAGTTGGTCTAGTTCTGCTGAAATTAATGGAGTTGGAGTGATTTAGTAGCAGTAATGATATATGTTCAAATATCATAGCCCACAAAAATGTTCATACTGTATCTGCATCGATAAACCATGAACTACTGATAATACTGTATGCTTGCAAGCAGTAATCACTCAGGGACCATAAGGAGGCTCGTCCTTAGAGATTTGCAACAGATTTTTCTCTTCAGTGTTGAAATGCCATGAGCCTAAAAGGAGGAAAAGAACAGTGGGAGTAAAGTGTGTTGGACATGCCAATAAATTAATGATAAATTATTAAAGCATGATTGGAAATATTGCCATTTTTCACAGCTGTCAGTTTAAGTATAAAAGCATCAGCACATTAAACTAGTTACTGCTTTTTCATAATTGAGACTTTAGCTTCTAGCTGTGCCCTGCAGCTTTTCATTAATCACTGGGACTGAAGTTCAAGCACAATGACAGCTTAGAAGGCATTAAATGGGCAAAGTATTTTCCAGGTACAGCTAGTAAAGGCCTTTTAGTCCTATAATCCTCAGCTAATTGTTTTTCAAAGTCTCTAAATAAAATCTGCTCATGGCGTCTCCTAGTGACAGAATTAGCAGCAGACTGGCTCTTCTTATCTTCACACTCTTTCTCTCAGTAAAATCTATTGAGTGCCTATATGTTAGCTGCGTATAACAGGTGCAAATGGATTGCGATATGTAAAACTGTAACTGATACTCGACCAAGGAAACATTGATTAGATTGCCTGGGAAACAGCACTTCCTGAATGCTTGCTCTAATCATACCATTTAATTTGTCATAAAAGAAACAAGATGTCATGGAAGACTCCTGCACACAGTTAGTTTCCCTTTATGCACAGGAGAAGGAAATGTGAGAATTTTAAAGTCCAGTGGAATTTGCATACTCAGTGCCCTGGAATAGAGGTGTTTCCTCAGCTGTAGCTGAGGTTGTAGGTTCCCGTCCTGTCTTCCTAGTATTCCCCACCTTGCAAAGATTTGTACATCAGGACTTAATAGATGTGCCAAAACATTCTTTCTTTTGTATAACAAATTATCAACTGCATTGAGATTCATTAATTATGTCACCTAATTGGATTGAGGCAGGTGCAAAATACCTCAGATGAAGTGGTCACTGGCAAGAAGGCCTAAGCACAAGTTTTTCTATTAGAAACCAGCATGTCTCCAGACTCCTGGAATTACTTTGTACTTATTGATTAATGGCCATAATTTATTACAGTGCAGAAGATCTTGCATTGAGTTAAATGTGTGATTAATCAATTTTCCATCAAATTATGAACAGCAGAACAGTTGCAAGAAAGAAAATACCAAGTGAATTTTTCCCATGGCGTAGGAAGAGGAGGTATGAGGACTTCTGCATGAGGAGAACTAATAACTTTCTAGTACTTGTTTAATATTTCCTGCCACACTGATGAATGCCAGCCACATAAATAGGCCACAGGTAGCAGTGATTGAAAGACCACCAAATAGGTTTTATAGCTGCCTCTCTTATATAATGAAATATTCTTTAAGCCCATCTCAAAACAATTTATTAATGCAAAATGCATTTCTGCCTTCAGCCTGAAATATATCATTGTTGAGTCAACAATATTATATTAAACTGATAACTGATATTGCAGGAGAAAAGTCCCTAGGCAATGGGGAGATGAATTTGAGATTTTTGTGTAAAGAAGCTCATTTTTATTTCCATCAGAAACACAGACGTGACTAATTGATGTCACTTCTAATCAGCTAGCAATGCACATTACAAATATAGCATGAGAACATTTGGGGTCCAATTGGAGGGGGAAAAAAATCCCATGGTATTTCTATGTCTTTTGTTGAGTAAAATGACAAGCTTCCTTCCTGTAGTGAAGCAGCATATGCTGTAAAGTTTTATATTACCCTATGTCTTATATAGGTCTTTTTGCTCTGTTTCACACTGAAAAGATGCACCTCCCTCACTGGAAGAGGGTGATAAAAAATTCAAGATGATAGCAATTTCTAGAAAAAAAATAGAAAAGGTAATGTGGAGTATTTTTTAAATGGAAGTGCAAGTAATTTGTTTAAATCTCTCTGTCATGGTCCAGATTTTTATTTTCAAATCAAAGTGCCAAATTGCTCACAATGACTTACAGAGGGTGCCTGGCAGCAGTGCAGCTCATTTTCTAAGGCAGGAGCATTTTTTGCTACCTTTTCTGTCTCGCCCTAGAATGCTCCCCAGTTTCCAGGTTGTAGAATAGAATCAGGCTCATCTCTCTTGCTACAGGCTACAGGAGATGGTTACCAGGGACAAGTACTCACTCTTTCGTACACAAAAATTTCCTTTTCACTGCACCTAACTTCCCAACTAGGACAGGGAGCTTTCTTCTCTGCTCACTGCCAATGTTGGCATGACTTCTGAGGTAAGAACTTTATTCTGTTTTTAAAATCATGACCTCCAAAATGTCCTACCAAATCCTGTAGATGGTGCAAGGAGGCCATTTAAAAATATATCCATTTTTTGGATGGCCAAATGTCACAGGGGCACTTGTTTGGAAAACACCGTCTTCAAAATCCATTATTTTAAAATGTCTCCAATCTAAGTTGCCTGTACTGCTCAAAGTGACTACTTTTGGATGGCTTTTCTAAGCCCTACTATAAATGAATTCAAAGTATGCACGCTTGGCAAACAGGTGGTTATATTACAACACTCCATCAAAATCAATATTCCTTTGCCTCTGTTTGTATTATCCACAGAAAGATAACTGCAATGTATCTAAGCTAGACATTGCCAGAAGGAGAGATTAGAAATTTAAATCTGAGAAAAAATATTATAAAATATGCTTTGTATTTTGTAAATAAATTCTTATGTGGTATTTAATCAACAAATCATTAACTGCTGCATTAGGTATGTCAGATCTCACTTTATCTGCATGCTGGTGCATCACTTGTGAATGTGGGAGATCTTCTTTGGAGCTCCTGCTTACACTCCAGAAAACTGACCCTATTGAGGAAGTTTCTTTCCCATTCACGTTCTCTTTACTCATGGGAAGTGTGGAACACTTTCATGTACACTGTGTCTTTGTGTGGCATCCATTAAATGTGTGTTTGTAGTCCCTGTACTGAAGGTATACTGAATTTCTCTCTACTCCCATCAGACAGAGACCCCAGGGAAGTGGGCGGATACTGGATAGCGATACATACTCTATGAGGTACCATGTGTGTACTCACCAAGAAAGTTTTGAACATGTTATGAAAAGTGAAGAATGAATATTGCTGGTGCCCTGGGAAAGTTGAAAATTGCATTGCCATCTAGATGAGTGAAAAATAGCTAAAGCACACAGAAGGGCAGTGTAAGGAGTACAACAATTTAGCTGTGCAATGACATTTACACTCACACCACAGACAAACACATCTCTTCTAGGTGAGATGCTTGCATGCGTGTGGCCACACACTCACTCCAAGAACCAAAAGTTGAATTGCAATGACTGAATATTTCTTTTAAATATTGTAAACACACCCTAACCCCCACTAATTCCGATGTATTCTGGGATCAGGTTTCTCATATGCTTCCGGGAAGGTGAGGAGAAATTTTCCACATATGCAGCCTAAGGCTCACTGCTAGGACACCAGGACTTCAGCAGTCCTCTGTGGCTTATCTGGGAGCTCAAACCAAGAGACTAACTGGAGAACCAGGAGCTCCCTGCCAGCCCTTCCTCTCCTTTTTCTCCCAGTCTCAAGGGCAGTGTGCACTGTTTCTCTTCTCCCAGGGGACAGGAGGCAGCATGGCCATGTTCCCAAGGCAATGTGGGAATAGGCATAAGCGAAGTGGCCTATTCCTGCATTCCAGCACCTTTTTGACTACTGCTATCTCCTACTGCTTTAATTTAATATTCATGCACAGTCCAATGCATCTTTATTTTCCCGATTCTTTTTTAAACTTACTAATTTTGCTACTAATTGGAAGTATGTTCTCAGTAAATGAAGTCCCACAAATGAATTCCCTGTGAGAAAAGACTTTTTTAAGATAATAGTTGTCTATTGAAGCTCCTAAAACATGAAGATATTGGTAGACTAAAGTGCACTGCTACAATATATACCTAAATTAAAAAAAAAAAAAAGGTGCTTTTACCTGTCTAATAAAATCAAAGGTGATACATCAACACTGTCAATATGTAGCTTGAGATCCATTATTAAGGGCAACTGAAAATTGAAACTGAAAATAATTCTGACAGCTTTGGACATTAATCTGTAGCATGTTCTGAACACATGTAAGAATTTGCCTTTGGTCACTCAAAGGAACAAACAGATTTTTCTCTTGGAGATATTAACTCCAAATGTATTTATTTTGTTACTTTCCTCTTAAACTCTTTTATAGTTCTTCTGAAAATCTCTGTTTAAAGGTCATTTAGATACTGTGGCTACAAATGTAGGAAGGTGTTGAGGACAGGGCTGGTGCTCAGATGTGCCTCATGGCTTTCACTGGCTGCGTAGGAAAACCTGTGGGGAATGCTTCAGGCTAGTGAAGGCAGGAGCAAGAGATCCACAGGGTCATGGAAAAGACCTTGGACAGAGAGTAGCCAGAGGGAATAATACAGGGAAGAGAATTACATGTTTAAACTGGGAATGGCTTTAGGAAAGGTCAGGCAGCAAAATCTGGTTTGAGGATGGAACATGAAAGAGCACGGGGTAGGTTTCTATTTGAGTAACTGAAGCTACTTCAATAGATGGCTGGGAGGCGGGTTTCTTCAACCACATGAGTCTATGTGCTTTTTTGGAGCAAAAGAGTTGCAGAAATAGACACAATGGATACATGGCCAGATGGGGGAAGCAAACCCTTTTACATCAAGAAAAAAAAAGGGGGGGGGGGGGGGAGGAACCTATATTCATTAGGCGGAATGACTCCACCAAATTTTCTTGAAATGAAAACTTCAAATAAATATTCAAAGCCCTAAAAAGCAAACTGTGTGTGGTATCTCAGCAGAGTTATATCAGTACATCTTCAGTAACTTCTATAGATCTGTCTTGACTCACATAAAAGCTGAGAAGCTCCTAAATAAAGTCAGCGTGTCACCTGGAGTACATGAAACTAATGTACAGATATCATCATCCATGTTAAAACCAGAATTAATTAAGTCCCTTAAAAGCCTTCTGCTTCAAAGAGTAAAATGCATTTCACATATAACTTCCTACAGATACACAGTTTTCCAGATCTTAAATGAAAGTTAGCCTTCCTTGAGGAAACTTATCCTTTAGATAAAGTCATACATGTTTCTTGCAGTTGTCTCATGGTCTGGCAGGCAATATTTTAAAACTATCTAAGATTTCTGAAGAATGATCCCTCTGGCAATTTTTTCTGGAACCTGCCTTTGTGTGCTATTTACCTACTTGTGTCATTCTCAATGTCCATTACCATTTCAGATCAAATAATTAAGAGTTCACAACCATATATCAATGAAAATGATGTATAATGACAAGGCAAATGTAGCTCTTCCTAAGCTAATCTATACTTGATGCAGATTCTTCTGATATTTGCACTCCATTTGTATTTGCCATGAAGTGCAAAGCCCTACTTCCTCCTCTGCCCCTTGCAATACAAGTGGGAACAGCTATTGGAAACTCTGCAGAAACAATTCCTGTGTGAGGTCACAACATTGTCCCCAAAATACTGAGCAGAAGTACATGCTACTCTCAGCTCTAGTGATGGCCGCCTCTTGGCACGATGAAAGTAACCCCATCAATTCCTTCTTCAACACCTTTCCTCTCATCACGCAACACCACAGCAGGTTCAGATGGCTGTTAACTCCATCCTCTGCTGCTGCCTGGAGAATCTTGTCTAAGTTTTGCTTCAATCCTTTGAGAACTTAAGACTGTGCTTTGTGTAGGTCAGACACCCCTCTGTCACCAGGCCCCGGGAGTGACTAATTTTACCTGTGTGGGAAACTGTGGCCCTTATGCCCTCAGCCTCTCGCAGGGAGCCCAGCAAAGGGAAAAGGCAGCTCTGCAGACCTGGCTGTGGCTCCTGGGATGGCTGCCAGCAGAGGCTGTCCAGGGGCACGGCCGTGGCAGCCTCTGCCCAGGCCTCTCCCCTCTCTCTCCCCTCCTGCCTGGTGCTCTTCTGGCACGGGCTGGCCTGGCTCCTGGCCCCTGGCACAGGGCGATGGGCAGGTGGCTGGTGCTGCTGTGACCTTGCTCCAAGCAGACTTCCAAACACCAGGGGTCGGCAGCCTGAGGAGCAGAGACGGTCCTTGCAATGTAACCTCTGACATTCGGGGGAGGATCGTGCTGATTGCTGAGGTTCAGAGCAGTCTGTCTTTGGGCGTCACGCTCACCCTGGTATGCACACAAAGGGCACGTGCCAATTTTAGAGCCTGCAGCTCCATCTAACTACTCGGCCAATTAAACTAGCATTTCTAAAATAACTGGCACACAGATACCAGAGCATCCGGCAAGAATGGAGGGAAAGAAACTATCTGCAGTGCTCTCAAAGGAGAGTGTTTCCCAGAGAGCATTAATAAAGGAGATAGGCCAAAAAATGGCACCTATAATGGCAGCAAACCACAATCATGTAAATATGTAAGGCGATCACTGAGGGGAAATTTTAGGCCTCATTAGTAAATGCTTTTTTTATTATTCACGATATTTACAGAAGACATATTGTCTGGGACAGCTAACAAGGCAGAGTGTATCCTGGGGTGCCAGTACCCTGTGCTGTGAGGGCCTGTCAGACCAGCATTAGACCAGTTACATGCTGTCCCCAGTTTCAAAGGCCCTACCAGGCAGTAGCTCCTGAAGCAACTGCTTGGGCAGTGTGCAACACCCAGTGAAGTCAAGAGGAGCCCTGTCATTGACTTGGGTTGGTCTTTGCTCCCCCGTGCTCAGGGAGAAAGCAACAACTTTTACAAACATCCTCAGCCTTGTGCCACCCTGGGTCTCCTCGGGTTTGCTTTGGGGCTGCCAGGGCACAGGGGAAGAAAAAAGGGGATGAAGTTGTGGAGGCTTCTCTGAAACACATCTTTCTGTATCCAGAGATGGGGAAAAAATGCAGTTTCTAGCACAGAGGATATCTTGTTATAAAATTGTTTTTTACCTTTCCCTTGGCCAATGGTAGCATTTAGGGAAAGTTGATTTTTTATTTATTTTTTTTCTCTGCCATCCAGGAGGTGTTCATTATTGCAAACAGTAGGAACTCAGTCTCCAAAAATATATTTGAATCTTAAGAAGAATAACATAAGGACTTTTAAAGTTTAGACATCCATTTCAAAAGAAAAATATGAGTGGGTTTAACTGTAGTTTTTATGTGAAGTTTATATGTCTCATACATTTTTTTCATACGGTTAATATCAGTCAAGCACGGCTGATATTCTAGTAAGGCAGTTTCTTGTTATTTTTGTTCAAAATACCCTCCCGAAGGTAAGTTAAATGCTCCATAGTCCCAAATCTGAAATTAAATTTTAGGAAAAGGTCTTTTAAAAGTGGTCTATTGTGTTAAGCTATACCTACTAAATATTATTCCTGGCATGATTCATTGCCACAAGTAACAGAATTAATTTTTCTTTTACAGAAATTAGTAATTAAATAAACATAATATGAATACTTATGGCTAACTTCTCCCTGCAGTAGCAAAATTTGAACTGTGCTAAAAAGCCTGAGGAAAAAAGTGTTATCATAAAAAAGTTTTGTTTTCAGTTGCACCTGAGCTTAACTTGCCAGTTCACCCTCCTTAGGAAAACGCAAAAAGCTGTAACTGTGGGGGAGTTTCTTGTGCAAGGAATCCATTACAGCATCATGCTAGACAGGAAATGGGAGAACAGCTTCCTTATGGCAAGGGAAAGCAGGCTAGCCCAAATGACCCTAAACAAGCCACAGAAGCCTTGTGCTGATCCCAGACCCAGGTTTGGTGCTTCAAGATTAGCCTGGAGACGTTGGGAAATGAGGCTGAGAGAGTAGCCTATGCACAAAAGGCATGACCTTGATAAAGAGAACTTTCTGCATGTGTACCTAGGGAGACTTGTCCATCATGAACCAAGAGCAATTAGAAGAGAAGTCAGAGTAACCCTAGGATGAAAGGGTGCCGATACAATAATAACATGGCCTCATGGTTCTGTACCTTGCATTTTTAAGATTGCCATTTAGCCATTTTATGTCCCTTAAACTCGCAACTGCCTGCAAACCATATTTTATCCCTCCCTTATCAAATATTTTGTGGTTACACTTCAGGCCAGATCTAAGCAAAGATATTAATCATCTGTCAAATAAAATTGTCATTCTTCTCCATCCTTATTCTTTTTCAATAAAGATCAATTGAAACAGTGTAAAAAATGTCAACAAAGTCAAATCTTTTAAAAAGAAAGCAAAATGAAAGAACTATAAGTTGTGGCCCACCACACTTTAAAGAAACTTTTAGCTGTGGTTTTGGATTTGGACATATCTAAGCAAATAGGGGTGGTAATTGTTATTATTTATTGCTTAAATGTGAATCTTTGTTTTCTGTCTAGTATGCCTTATGGAAGGAAAAGAGACATCTGTGCTAAAGTAACCAATCTTTATGAGAGGGGTAGAAACCATCTGGGTTAAAGTAACTAACCCGTGTTTCACTAATTCTAAGCCAAAGCACAACAGCTACATGAAAAAAAAAAAAAAAAGAAAAAAAAAAAGAAAGAAAAAGGTGTCTTCTTTAAATTAAAGCATTGTATTGAAAAATGAATATTCCGGTCTTTCGGTACTACATTGTCTTTATTCACAAATGTCTCTTTATCAAAATTTTATAAAGTAATACAAAGTTGATATGTTCCTATTTCTATTCATCAGTGCTAAATAAATTTTGCACATGTAAAAATCAGCAAGAGTGGCTATTAAAATTAGAGTTCTGAAACTACCTAAACTGACTCCCTACTAAAGGCCAACAGCATTTGTACACTAAAATTTATCAAGTATTTTTGAAAAAATACTGTTGGAACACTTGCCTTTCAGTTGTTGTTGCCGCATTGCAAGAATCTTGTTCCAGTCTCCTGAGATCTAAGTGTATAATTGTCTTTGTCTCACTGGGTTACTCACTTGCCCTCCACTCCAGCAGTAATTCCCTAATCCCATTGTCAATGCTCCATTTCATTCTCCAATAAACAACGTGGCATTGACTCTCTTCTTAGATCTACCAGCAAGTCAGCAACCCTCTCTGTAGCTCATCCCTTCCAACTGTCTCTTTCTAGCAAGGAGCCCATAGTGGCTTATACCCAGGTTGAGGACCACTTAGGAGGAGAAAAGCTCTTGAGACATTTAACCACATTTCCCAGCCTGGACTGAGTCTCCTTGTACTGCTCACAGCCAAAGATGGCACTTTAGTTTACCTCCAAAAAGCATTTTTTTCTCTATCAAAGAGAGTTAAGTCATGTGAATTAGTGTCTGTCCCATTATGCCACTAAAATACCAGTTGCTACCCTTCCTACTGCTGTAACCTCATTTCTCTCTCATTTTGTTATTTTATGAAGTAGGGTGCAGAGCAGGGAATTAGCCATTCCTACATGAAAATAAGTGCCAGCAATCTATCCCATAGCTGCTTTAAAAGAGCAGAGTAACAGCAAAGATATGCTCTGAAGAGGTCTAAGCAAGGGTGATGTGTTGCCTTGTCTTTACTGTGAGAAGAGGGAATTTACACTGAAAGACCATAACTGAACAGCATGGATGTCTAACCTGGGAGTTTGAAAAGCTCTGGCTGAGGACCTTGAGCGTCTTCCCTCAGCTCTGAAGACACCCTGTGATAGTGACAGAAGATCTAATTAGCTGCCAGATGATACCAAGTTAGTGAGCAATCTTTCTGCCTTTCAATGGCCCAAGCTATATCTTCAGTTCTTCCTTCTCCCGAAATTGTAACCTACACACTTTTGTGCAAGCATATGCTTCAGTGAATTTCTGCTTGACTGCTACGGTGCAGTCCCTCCTCTGAGAAGCCAAAGCCAGAATTTAGATCTGATATTTATTGCACAAATTCTTCAAGAGGCAAACAGCCTTTCCATCATGCTTCTTGAGGCTCAAAAATACCATGGAAAATTATTTATTAAAATGGCTTAGATCCAGAACTATGCACAAAATAAATATTCATATCATCATTATTGCTTGGTTTTGACTGCTGTTCTCAGGAGGCCATAGCAACCTAACTATGAGTAACCTGGCACAGGCCTTTCATTGACAGAACTGTATGTTTGTTCTGTTTTATACTGTCAGTGATGTATAATCAATTGCTGCTGCTTGATTTGTACTGCTATGGCACTAGGGGAAATTAAAATTAGCATAAATTATAACATTTAACCTTTCAGTACTAGCACAAAATGATATATAGACAAATGGCAGGGTAAAAGAATCATCTCTACAATGTACCTTTTAATGAACAAAAATGCATGCCAGTGAAATGAAAGAAGAGCTTACGACAACATTAATTAACATTACAACATCTTAAGGGAGTCTTCTCAAAGTAAAGTTTTAAAAATGAAAAATAATTTTATTAATTGGGTGAAATACAACTGAGAAAAATATTATCTGGCTATCTTCTGCCAAGTGGAGATTTTGCCATGAATCCACTGACTGTGTGGTGCTGCCCTCCCTTGAGCTACATATCAGGAGGCAGCAGCTTCAAACGACTGAAGAAATAATGTCCTTTTCTGATGCTCCTTGGTCCTCATATTTAAAGCAAATGTTGGGACAGAGTTGGCCTTAATTAAAAATAAATATGTTTCACTGATACTTCCTGAGGTATGCTGAAAAGTTTGACCAAAGTGATTGCACTTTGTTGTCAAGAAAACACCTAGGTTTTGAATGAACACTGTTACAGTTCACAGAATTCATATTATAGTTCTCTCTTATTTTTAAACACAACCTCTACCATTTAAAACATTTTTTTTCACACTATTTGTTATACTTACATAAAGAAGGGGAAGAACAATGCAGTTTAATCCCCTCAGTTTTTAGCAAGTAAAAATGTGATCAAAAGATGAATATAAATAAATAAAAAATATATTCAGATTTCCACATATTTTTATCCCTTTCATGAATGTATACAGCAGTTAAAATATACAGTGACCAACCTAATCCCATTTACTTCTGGAACATATAAAGGATAGCCATAAACCTAGAGAGAGACAGACAGATATATAGATACACAGAGTGGATAACATTTTCAAGGTTTCTGGTGAGAGAATCCTTGCAACAGATGTATTTTTTAATTTAGGATTTTCACTACAAGCTTAGATCATTCATAATTATACCCTCAGACAAGAAGGGGGGTATAAATAAACTTTAATGGAAAGGAAACAGTCTGTAGAATAAGCATTTTCTTTGAATCATAACAAGCCTTTGAATTTAAAAAAGAGGCTTTCCTTGAGGGATCGAGTGAAAAGCATTTTAAACATGGCAATCCTTCCTACTTTCTTCTTTGTCTGAGCAGATGGCTGCTGGTCAGCAAAGGCTGAATTTGAAAAATACTAATTTGTCAGGCTGATCCTGGCCCTCAAACCTAAAACAAATGACCAGAGCAGAAATAACAACGGCAGAGGGAGGCAGAAATTCAGACTGCTTTCTGAGATCTGGTGCTTCTACTGAAGAGCTGAAAAAATAATACAGAAACTAAAAAAAGGAGCATTAGAAAAATAGCTCAAAGACAGCAATCATAGGACCTTACTGCTCCAGACTCTGGTCATATACAGGCAGTGGGACTTCCTTTGAGTTGTAAGGATAACAGCTTTAAGCCTCAACAGAGGGAAAAGGGGTGCCTGGATTTGGGCCTTTTAGCTTGGGGCTCTGATAATCCAGAGACAAAAGTCGATAGTGAATTCCAGAGCAGCAGCTGTGATGTTTCCATCTGGGGACCAGAAAACATCTGAATGAATGAGAGAAATGATCTAACAATCAATAACTTTTTTCAAGGCATCACAAGAAGCCTTTGAACAATATCACAAGGAGGAAAAAAAAAAAAAGGGAGAAAAGCTGTTCTAATGGAGGGGAAAATGAACCCACAAACAAGACCAAATTGACATACAGTATAGCACTATGTTCACAGGAGTAAAAAGAAGAGTCTGGGAACTGAGAGTTTCAGTCCAGAAAAACATAATTTAAACTGTTCTTAGCCAGCTTGGCCATGGAAAAATTCAACTGATTGTGGAGAGGAAGAAGGGTTGCTTCAATTAATAGAAATCGGTAGATCTTTCAAAGTTGAGCTTCATAGTTCACTAGACCAAAAATTTGCTCTATTATGCAGGCGACTGCACCTTGATCAAAGGAGAAAGGTAAGATGAAAGATTACCTGTCTGTTTGGGGGGCAGCGGGAAAGGGTCAAGAAAGAAAATGTAAGTAATAAACCCTAGACCTGATTCTTTTTCCCTGTAGTCCTTAGTGGGAAAGCAGTTTCCAGATTAACCCAGCAAAGTTTTATGCACTACACCTCCAAATGTAGTGTGTGGAAAGCAGGCATTGGTGAGTTCAGAGACCCTTTCTTGTCATCTGAGACCTTTGCTCATAGAGAAGGTGTAAGCTGAAAAAACAGACAAAGGGAAGAAAAAACAAACAAAACAAAACAAAAAACAACAACAACAACAACAACAAAAAACAATTTCAGACCAAAGAGGGCTCAACAGCACAGCAGCCCACAATAGAAACAGAAATCAGCTCAGATATTCAAGACTGAACAGAGTTCTTTTATAACTTACAAATGGCTGAAATCATTTGTAGGATTTAAGAATTTTCTGGCCCTGGTTAGAGTCCAGAAAGTCAGGAAACAATAAGGAAAAACAGCTTTTAGATGTACTCCTGGGTTAAAGAGTTTCCAGGGACTGTGTCTATGTTGCCTAGAGATAAACTCAGCACAGAGTGTTGCAAATGCAAAGTATACCTCCCCCTACTAAGGTGGGATATTAAATGGAAGTGTTGCAGTGGAGTAAAACTGACCCAAGTAATTTTTACTCAGTGCCACTGCTTCACTGCTTCATAAGAACATCACAAAATAGCTGCCAAGCCTACTGATTGGCAAGTTTACTGTTAAAGAAGCCACAGTGTCATACAGCAAAAAACAGCAGACATCAAAAAAGTAATTTATTTTGTCAACATAAAAAATTCTTTCTGTGTCTAAAAATTCAATGGTAAAATTACTAATATTACATTTTCTTGGGCTTCTATGTGTTTTATATATATAACTGTCACACTCCTGTAATGAGAAATGTATTCCATAATTAACTTCGTGCCATATTGCTCTAGCACATCTTATTTCATTTAAAAGCATAAAATATATATAATATATTATATAATATATAATAAATTATATAATATTTTATATTATATATAAAATATAATGTCTAGTTCTTAGTATTGCACAAAAAAAGTCTCAAAAGCAAATGAAATTCAGATTTCTGCCAGAGTTTGCAGAGAATGAGAGGAATGGCTTCCTCATTTAATTCATCTGGAGTCCAGGGAACCCTGCTCTTCCTTCACTGGGAAATTACTCATCTCCAGGACACCATGGATTTGCTGAAGCCTCCAGTCTCCAACACACTGGCCAGCACTCATTGTATCCAGCATAGAGATAATTACATTACAGCATATAATGACCTCTTCATTATTTTGCAGAAGTGTAAAACTTAGGAGGGTGAACAACTATTTGGAGAAGTGAGAAAGCCAGTTCGCAGCAGGCGGGTGCTGGCAGAAGGGGCAGGATGATGTGCCAAGCCCTGGGCGAACATGGGTCCATGGGGTGAGGGCGAGCAGGGAGTTCAGCTTCTGCACAGGGTAACGGGAGATACAGCCTAACGACCAGAGCTGTTCTGCCTACTAAGCACACTGGAAAACACTTCCTTGAAACACAGTTGAAAATAATAGTCCTCATATTTTATGTCAATGGGTAATTTCAAAGATAAGCTACAGCTCTGTGTGTATTTTTATGAGGGTAGGAAGCAGAGAATGAAATATTTCAGAGCACTTGAAGATTAATATTACTGCGGGATGTAACAGTTCTGCTGTAGAGTTTTAAACACTGTTGTAGTGAAATCTGGTCTCTCTGTGCTGTGAAATACAGAGGCCCTAATTATTTCATGACATTTCCCTTACAAACATGACCCCAGAATTGTTTATCACCTTTAGTAAAAAAGCGGGGACTCATGAAACACCATCAAATTAACGAAGTTTAAATAGACATCTTTGTGAATCACCTGAACTCCACAACCTCCCAGCCACTCCCTGCTATGAAAGCATAACTTAATATTATCATATTCTACTTTTTCAGGTAGGCAGTTAAGAAATGTTGAATTAAAATTGTATGGGATTCTGTGATCTTTGTAGAATGGAGACAGTCTTGGATGTTCAAATTATGTCTCACAACTAAAGATACAATTCACGTGTTTAAGGCTCCTTAGATGTTTAATCAATAAGGCTCTGAGTAAATGTGTTTTTAGAGTCTATGAGCCATTACCCCTCAAAAGCTGTAAGTTTGTAGCAGGAATGTTGCTGTCTTCATGTGGAAAGCTCATCGATGCCTATTGACATCTCTCTGTTTAATTGCAATTTAAATCATGGTGTATTTCATTAGATCTCAAAATGGATTACAATGCTCCATTAATTTTGTAGTTATGTATGGGAAAGATCTAGTAGTGACTCTATGGGTCATATATAGGCCTCGGTTTGTGAAGGGAGCTCCTACTGACATCAGTGTGAGTTCTGCACATGGACTGAAGGCATGACACGGCCCATTATTCTCAATTTTCCATAGTACAGTCTCTGTGAGAACACATCACAATAGAAATTGCTTATCTGGGATGCACCAATAAATATATTCCAGGTTTATTTCTTCTCAAGATTGCAGAAAATCAAATATTTTCTGTACCTACACAGTCCCACTTTTCTTAAATATCTCCTTTTTATTCCTTTCACACATAACGTATAAAACCAATCTCTCAAAAAAGATTCTGCTGATAAAAAAATATGCCTTTTATATAACCCGAAATCAAAAAAAGACCTCAGCTAACTCCAATTGGAAGCTCTGTCATTGCTTTCAGATACAGACAAATTATTTCATAGATATTTTCTGTTATTCTATTTCACAATACTCATATTTTAAAAAATCATAAGTACACTTTGGCCAAAAATAGACTAGCAAGTAGTAGAATTTGTAGGGTGTATATGTTAAGGAGAAATAGAGCACAAAGGCATGGTGAGAAGCAATGTATAATTAGGAATGAAGGTGTAAAACTTAGTAAACAAAAAATATAGACAGGCCACCAAGAGGAAAAATTGAAACACTGATACATCTTAAACTGTGTAAGTAAGGAAAAATAGTGGTGATTCTGTAACAAAACTTTAGAAAAAAAATGATGCTTGTTTAATGACCTCCAGCCCTGCAGCTTTCATGTCACGCATCAGGAAACAACTCCAAGCGCATAAGGCTCGTCTGGACCTTGAAGACACAGAAGCATGGCAAAGCTCCTCCCTAAACCGTGCTGCGCACAAGAAGGGAAGAAGTGACAATTGTGCCCAGTGCTGTACTCTTCCTTGACCCCATTGCCTATCTGTGGTGTGGCAAAGCAAACTTGCACTCAGAGCAGATTATACAGCACTTTAGCAGTAAGATTTTGGACTTACTGACAATTCCCTTCCTCAGAGCTCTACACATGACAGGCACTGCATACTCTGGCATCATAACCCTTCCTTTGCTCCCTGCAGCAGTGCCTAACACAGCTGCTTCTTTGCCTGTTCCCAGGACCAGTCCCAAGCCCATTTTTTCAGTGGAAAAAGGCTCACAGCGTGCACACGGCAACACCAAGGTACTTGCATGACAAGCACTGGTGTTGTGCTTGTTTGATTACACTGTGGGAAAACCGAGAGCAGGCAGAAAGCTCTACTTAATACTCGAGCTCTGCTTTGCTACATCAGTGGAAAGTGAGGAACATTTTTAACCAAAAATAGATACTGATTAAAACTAGCACAGAGTAATGTTAAGAATATAGACACACAAAACTGAGGAGCCATAAAAGTGCTTTTAGGAGCATCTGGGAAAATCAGTAAAATTCATCATATTTTTAGTTAGCACATTTATCTATACAAAAGACATCCTTGACCTCCCTACTCCTTCCATAAACACATCTACACTAAGCCCTTCTGGTAGATATTCTCTGAAAGCCAAAGGTGCTTCTCTGATCTCAGTAGGGATCTGAGGACAGGAATGCATATCCCTGAACCACTTCAGAGTCCTTCTGGACATCACTGCCCACATCACTCTGAACCTCATTTCCTCTGATTAGAGCAAATCATTATACTGATATTAATCACCCTGAAGTCCAATGAAATCTGAAGGCAAACCTGAAGAGGTCCTGACTCCCCAAAAGCTTCCAAAAGTCCTACTGTACTTTTTCTCTTAAGTTTGAAGATCGGCTCATCAGGGATTGGGAAAGACCTTGCTTATGTAAAATGTACTTAATTTAAGAATTACACAGAAAGAAAAAGTTTAAAAAAGGAGGATTATGACAGTTCTGGGCTATTGCCCATCTGTTCTACTTGTGTCTTTCGACTTCTATACAGATAACTCATTGTTTACATATTGCATTGAGCTTGTTAGTCATGTAGTCTGGATCAAAGAAATTGCCTTGCCCTATTTTTGGCTCAGCAAGTTGCCATAAAGGTTTTTATGAATACTCTTGATGGACCAGGTGTTCTTGTGCTGAAATATCATGCCCACATCTTGAATATTAAAAGAAAAAATCTGTTAGAAATAAACAACCAGCATGAAAAACACAGATAGCTTTGAATAGCATTCTGACTCATGCTAGAATTTTCCTCGGTAACTAATGCCATTATCACCACACAGCTGCAAAATGGAGGTTTTGAACATAGCCAAGAAGAACCCACCAGAGGTTGAAAAAGTCACTCCACCAATTATAATCCACATAGTCTTGTGTGATCCATTTTTGCAGAGCACATGCTGAGTGTTATATATGAACCATCAGATACAAAGTGATGAGTAAGACAGGAAATGCAGAGAAACCTGATATTGGAATAACAGGAGAATTGAAGTTATCAATTTACTCTCCCTGTGTAGCTAGAGTGAGGACAATACTGAACCTAAATGCTTACTGTACATCCTTATTAAGGATTGGACTTAGGCTCTAACTAATCTTCACTGAAACCCCAGCCCTTTTTCCCTTGTGTTGCAGAGGAAACAGAAAGTTTTGAAAGATGCTTCTCCTTAGTGCCAAGAAGATTTCTCATCCTCACCTTCCTCTAAGTCCCATTGTCTCTAGTTGTTCTCTGTGCTAGAGCCTTGGAAATGTGCTCCCTTCTCAGCACACACATCACTGGCAGAGCTGGCTGGGAGGAGCATGCTGCTGAGCTGTAGGATGAGCAGATGAGTGGAGCCACTGAAGAAGACCTCAGTTCTCTTTCTGTTCAGGTCAGTGGCAAATTTCTGTAGAACTGATGGTTTTCAGCAAGAATGTCCTATCTTTGGCTGTGCTAGTATGGCACACCGACTATCTTTCAGCTGCTGTTTTATTATTAAGGTAAGGCATCAGCCTTTTCCTTTCTGGAATGCCTTTATTTAAAGTGCAGGTTCTGCCTTTATACTAGATCAATGTCATTTCACAGGGCACAATACACCTGGGAGCAACAGAGTCCACCTTTCACTTAAGGATGAGCTTTATAGAAAGCCCAATCAGACGGACTAGTAGGCAGAAAAGGGCCACCAGTGACTTTGCCAAGTCTGGGATGGATCTGTTGGTTCACCCAGCCCCAAGCTTCCTCCTCCCCTGGCAAAGAGACCAATCCAGAAAACTCTGGCAAAGAAAAGTTCTCATTCTGGGGATGTTCTGCATATTTGGAATAGCATCTGGAGAAGCAAGGGGGCAAAAGAAAACTGTTAGTAAAATCTCTACATTTACATAAGTATTAACATTTAACATGTTGTAGCTGTGGTGCATGAGATGCTGCCTTCTGTTAGGCAGCAGAGTCACAGAGAAATGAAGTGTCAGGTTAATTAAAATCTGTTTCCTTGCAGTCCATGCAAACACACATGAGCACAAATTATGTAGTGGATGGAATCAGAGCAGAACTCTTCTTGTGGTACATACATAGCCATAGACTAAGTTTTGGAGATAACACTTTTATTTTGACATGTATTTCTAATTACATGGAAATATTCACAGAGTTTCTTTTTCATTGAGAAAGTTTGTTCTGATTTTTTCTTTAATTACTATTTTCAAAAGACAGTAAATAAATACCCTTTATCGATCATGAAACAATAGAGTAGTTAGCACATCTGATACATGCAATTAACATAAAAAGATAATGTGTGACGTATGAAGTATGTGCATCATGAGTGATCGCTGTCATCAGTAGTCTTGCTTTTCAATAAGGAAAAAATTGTTTGGGGAAGTTGGTCAAATAGCTATTGATATTACATCCACATACTGCTGACTTTAAATATTTTTTATAAAGATCAGTAATGATATTCTATTAGAGTGATGAGACCAGAATTATTTTAAATAACTTTTTGCCTGATTCACAAAAAGCAAAAAATAAAACTAAAAAATGCCTCCACAGTCAGGGGCCATTATTTCTCTAATTTTTCTATGGAAAAGCCATGGTCTGCATTCAACTTCCAGTTAAAAAAAAAAAAAAAAAAAAAAGTTTTCAATGTACAGATGGGGTTTTATCATTGCAATCAGTTCCAGAGGAATGGCTTAACTACTAAAAGGGAAAAAAAAAAAAAAAAAAAAAAACTCCAGTGTTTAGTTCAGAAGTACACCGGTCACACACCAAAATTCAAGCAAATTTCCCTTCAAAACATTATTTACCCATCCCCTCTGCAACTGCTGTCAGAGAAGGAGAGTGAAATGGACAAACAAAGGAATGCTTATTAATAGAGCAAATTAAATGCCCTTCCTTATTATGCTTCCTTCGGCATAATTTCAACATTTTGTTAAATACAAATGCTAAAGGTTTAAAAAACATGAATCTAAATAAAGGTAGGAATTAATGTAAATACTAATATGCATTGTGCTCCTATAATGTTCAAAAAGTATATTCTGTTCAACAAGTCACACGTACATGCTTACTCACAGCATAAACGCTACCAGCATTGTAAATAATGCTTTCATTCTGCTCTTTTGCTTGCACTTTTTTTGTTTGTTTGTTTGTTTTTTCCCATCATGAAAAAGAACTGTGTACCTTGGAGAGATATCGCAGTCAACAGAGAGACAAATCATGTGGCTAGCATAACTTTATGAAAGAGCATCCGTTAAAGGAGGTATCTGAGAGAGATCCTTCTCTGACAAAATCAGATGAGTATTGCCTGCTGGTTAGAATATTTCTGTGAAGGCCAAATCATATCATATTTCATATTGGGAAAAATATTTACAATATTATTTTTACATTTTCTTGTATGATTTTTTATTAAAGTGTATACTTGTTCAGTACAGAACATACTTAAATTGCCACAAGGACACCACAAGGACAGTATCTACACTTCTGACGGAACATAGTTTGCTTTCTAAAGTTACAAAAAATACTTTAAATTGGTAGAAGAAAAACGATAGAAAAAAAGATCTCTTCCCTGTTTGTTTATATTGTGCTTTTGACAGTGCTTTCTGTGTGGTCAGTGCCAGCATTTATTTTATAGTTTCCCTTGGTTTGTGGATATATATTTCACAGCAACAGAGAAGAGTGGAGTATTTTTAAAGATAGATATATGTAATCGAAAGACCACAAAACGTGGCCAAAAGATGCAGCATAGGGTGACTCACTGAATTGCTTTTAATCCCCCTTTGAAAATGAGTACATTACAAATTATTTGTGATGACTTAAACTTTTAATGGATTAAATAAAAATCTGCAGACCATTCTTTTCCACCTCTTTTTTAGACAAGTACTTTCCACGCTAAAAATTAAATTTTCATGGGGAAAATTCTTCTCTCAGAGAAATTGCTTCAGGTGTAAACTGTTGAACTGTTGTCTGAAAACAGAACCTACTCCCTGCTCCCTATATTCTGTAGCTCAAGAAAATAATTCAGTGATCTCAGCTGACAGGGAGGCAACAACTAGAAAAATCACTTGCATGTCATTTTTTAAATGGATTTTAATCATTCTTTATTGCTCTTTTTTCCTTTTTTTTTTTTTTTAATTTTTTTCAGGGAATACATTTTTTCCTAAATGCTGCATGCAAGCAAGATAGACAAGTGAAAAAGGAAGAGAATCTTATTTGAATATGGATTGCAGGATCAGGCCCACTGATCTTGGCTTACTTTCTGCTTAGTTTGCACTATAACAAAAATTATTTAAGACTCCTAGGGCCCATTTTCAGGTACATATACTACAGTTTGCTACAGCTGTAAATTCTTTTATTTTAAAGAATTTAAACCCAAGTACCCATAAGTGCATTCAGGCCCAAGGTGAACTCTTTCTGACTTTCGTTTGTAATTTTAATACCAGCTTTGCTTTCTAAATAATTTCTTTAAGATCTTGAGCGTGTTTTACAGTTATCACTATTCCCTTTTAATGCATTTTCTGACTTTAGGTTTCCATCTAATACTTGTTTTTGCATTTCTCAATAATTTTAAAACATAAAGGCAAAAATAAAATAATACACTTTCTGCTATGAAAATCATTTGCTTTAATACAAATACAGTGATTTAAGCACTCTTCTGGGGTTTTGTAGCTGTTAATGTTCCTGGTCTCAAATTTTAGCATCATTCTTTAAAATGAAGGAAAAAATCAACTTGCAATTTAGACAGTTACCAAATTACCAAAACTAGTGCAGCAACTCTTAATGAGTGAAACCATTAACAATTTTCTGACTGCAGCCAGTTCAAATACCTTGGACACCTTGTTAGCACAGAATGAGGTGTTCAATCAAGAGACTGGGAATTGGAAGTACCAGGGCACAGTTTTGAGTGGTGATTACAAGGGCATGAGTGTGAGTGCCAAAGTAACAGTCTTCTACACTGCAGGAAGCTGAGAAACCTTCAAGTCTACATTTGTAAATCAGCCTGGATGATTACAGCAGTCACAAGCAAAGAACATATGAAACAATTATTTGCACCATTCTTTCACTCTTTTAATTTGCTCTTAAAATGAACACAGTGATACTAAGCGTCATAAGTGCTTTATCTTTGAAAATTTTGTGTGACTTCATATCTTTCTAAGCAGCATCTTAAATTGCTTAAAGTAGAGATATAACAAAGAACTATTGTTTTCTGTTTGTTAAACCTCTTTCATGTCAATAATCTGAGCATGCATTAATGTTCAGATATGTCTGAGAATTTCCTATAAAAGTATTTGGTTGATATGCAAAAGCGGAATGATTTTAGACTTTCCACCTCTCCTAAATTGCTTTGACAAAGACAGTTTGTTTTTCTTAAATGAGTAAATTTTGAAAGTGTATTTTGTCACATTAATACCATTTTGTAAATGTAGATCTACATTCATTCTATTAAAGCAAGAAAATACCACTCTTTGATGTTAATTTTACTACTTTAATTTTACAAAACGAGTCCTTTATAATACAGTTTCTATACAATTCACTCATTTTTTCCTTGAATTCATAAACTCCATTCCATGTAGAAATAACCCTGAACATTTCTAAAACTCGTATTTCAGGCCAAAAAAAATTGTTATTAGAAGCTAATTTCATATTAAAGATAAGGAATTATTGACGAAAGAGGTGGTGAGAAATAGTAAAAAGAATTAAATTATCCTTACCAAAGGACTAAAAAAAGATAATCTATTTTAAAAAAAATCAAAGTATGCTGGTACTTTTCTATACTTCATGGATACGTAACATACATATAGTTCTAATATTTCACTTCTTCTGGTTCGAGGAAATAAATTGTCAGTGGAAAATATTTTAAATCACTGCATTTAATTTGAGAAATATAATGTTTATAGTGTGATTTTTTGGACAGCTCATTTTATGCCTTTTATAGGAATAAGCTAAGAATATTATGAAGTTAATTAGCATCTCAGCTGTACTAATTGCTTATATAAATAGCAAATACATATTAATTTTTCTTCTTTTTGATCATCAGGAAATATTATGCAAGAACTTTTCACACAGAACTATTTTCTTCCATCTATTATTGTTGGAACATAAAGCATTTATTTCAAATTAGTTCACTTTTATAATAATTACTTGCTTGTAGAACTCTATTTTGAGCCTTGCAAAAAATAGCTAGCTCCCAGCTGAAAATACAGCATTATGTCTTACAAATCATACAATATTGTCATGCATCAGGCTCTGGCTTTACCACTGGTTTCTGGAGGGTCCCCAGAATACCTCCCTAAGCACTAAAAGAAACAGATAGTTCTGATTCTGTATATAATATTTAAAGAGTTAAAACAAATAAAATTAAAATTAAATAATTTGTCCTAAACCAAAACTCCAGACTGTGATATGCCTCACTGTTAACAATATACCATGGATCTAAACTATGCTGAAGGGAATTCAAAAGTACAACCTGTTTGCTTCTATTTCGTGCTTGTTTGTTCCAGGTAACTTTAAAATACATATTACTGCAATTCTTGTACCTAAAGGTGCCGAAGTGACCAGGTAGATTGTAAATTTACATATCACTAAAAAATATAATAAAAAATATAACAGAATATTTCCCCCCCTTCTCCAGCTCCCTGCCTCAAATATACCTGCAGCAGCTGAAAACAACAGTAATTGCAATTAAAAGGCTCCCTTTTGCTAGTAGTAGCCTGGTTTTAATAATCGGAGGATTTTCAGATGCAGAGGGCGCTGTTGCTCATGTATTTTTCAAGCATTTCCTGATGAAGGCTGAAAACAATGATCTAATAGTTTAATGTTTATATTTTTAAGCTTTCTGTGAAATGCCAGTGGAATTGCTGACATATACATGCTACCTTCCACACTCTGTGATGAGTTTCCTGAAATAAATCCTTTTTGTGACAGACTGAAAGGGAGATGCCAGCTATCGTCACCCAAGTGAAATGTTTTTCACTGTTTCTACTTTACAGTCCATTTACCAAGACTTTACAACCCAGCCACAAGGTTCCTTCCATCATACATTTTCATATAAGGATATTTCAGCTGTTTTTATTTTAAAAGTACACCAGATGTATTTAAGCGTAACTTGCAAACCAAAGTGTGAAAACAATTTGAAACCTAGCACTGTGGTGCTATTCTTCAACATTTCTTTCACTCTAAAATACTCTTTGTAGTTTATAACAAATTATTTCAGGTGTTTTATCCATAAAAAGTATTAACTAATTATACAAGCAAAAGCAGAGAAGAGGAATATACCATTTACATCTTAAAATAATATTATGTACAATAAATTTTCTGCAGAGTTTTTTGTATGCATGTAATAGCATTATATATCCACATGCATAAGTAACAGATTTAAAGACACCGTTATTTCTTTGAAGTAAATTGTTTCTTAAATCCCTATGTAATGTGCTACATTTTCTCATGCATTCATTGTTGGAAAAAAAAAAAAAAAAAAAACCACAAACTATTAAGCCTCAAAAGAGAGTTAAAAAAAAAAAAAAAGCAGGTAAAATGTTAATGACAATTTAAACCCACAGAAACAAACTTACAGTTGCAGCTGAAATTTTATGTTTAATTTTCATAAATGTACCTAAGCAGTTTAGCTGGGTGTGAAAGAATGGGCATCCTGCAGTCCTTGGCTGAAGTCAATGGGAGCTCTGCCCTGCAAGAATTGCAGGATTGGGCCTGAGACATTTCAGAGCAACTGCTGCCTTGAGTTTCCTGTGATACCTAAGCCCAATAGGGTGTATTAAAGCCAAAGCAACAGGCTTTGTCCAGACTTGGATTTAAATCAGAATCTAAAAAAACTGTTCCACCAACTTTGTAAAGTTCAACACTTATTTACCCAGAAAATCTGACTTTAGCCTAGAAACTATTACTTCAAAGGCAGGATTTGAAGAAAATTATTCAATACACATCACTTTTTTTTTCTCTAATTAATTTTATTGATTACTGTTTTGCACTACAGTCAAATACATCTGCATTTTAAAGTGTCTGCAAAGCACCTATATGGAAAATTTGATCCTTAAAATGAAGCTATTAGGTTAAAACACAAATATTGGGAGAAATACATTTCTCATATGTCATATGGGGGGGGGGTGCTCTCCAACTTTTGTAAAACATCTTAAAACAAATTCAGTTCTTTGGAGTAGTGAACAAGCAATAGGACTATGTGGCTGACCAAAATTACCCCTAACTTGATGTTTGCATTTCATCTTAACCAAAACTTTGCCTAGTTAAAGCAGCATCTATGCCCCAATAAAAGTGGCCATTGTTAGTTTTCCTCCTAGAACCAATGCTCATTGAAAAGTTTGCCACCTGATAAAGGCTTTAACACCGCTGAGAGAAAGTTGTGGTTTATGATTGGCAAGTTCTTTGCACCCCAGCTACCCCCCAGCCTGGTGGAGCGGGACTCTGGGATGCATTTTGGCCGTGTCTTTATGTCAAATCACTGCCATCAAAACAATGGCTCATATTACATGAAAATCTTGTGCAAATGAGCCATAATGGGAGTGAATGACAATCTTGTAAGACCATGCAGCAGGATTCTCCTTTGATCTGAAATATTGTTAATCTTTCTCAAACATAACACTAAGTATACTTGGCAAATCCTGTATGAGAAAGTCCCTATACTGCGGCTCTGCGGACAGCCCGCCAGAAGCGAAGTACACACCACCTCAAAAAGAAGCACAGCCAGAAGTGAAGTGCACACTAGCACTATGCTGTGAGCTCTGCCTTTGCTAGAAAATTATTTATAATTAGAAGACCTCTTTGCCCGTTTTGTTTTCCTGAAATCAACCTAAACAGTATGTTTATTTATTCTTAATAATGGATATTTGCTGCTGGATCACAGTTTCATTTAATTAAGAAGCTGCAGTGTTTAAGATATTAAAATCTGTGTTTCAAAAAAGGTTTGCTTTTTAAAAACACAAGCCTTATTTATTCACGGTTTAAGAATCAGCCTCACTCTAAATTATAGTTTTAATATGGTGTTGCAGGGAGAAAAAAAAATATAGCGATGTTAAGGCACAATTTTTCATTGGTAACAAAAGCATGATATAGGAGTTTATACTTTCCTAATGATGCTTAAAGCAAAGATCTGGAACAGTATGTCTCAGACGAGGTCATATATCAACTTCAGGATAGTAAAAACCTCTCCTTAGACTATATTACAGCCAACTCACACCTTTTTGTTGTGCAGCCAAATATGCAAGGCGTATGTAGACGAATGCAAACAGAGTAAATCATGTTGATTCAGTGCTAGTAGGAAATATGCCTCTTCAGTTGTGTGCTGCTTTTGAAGTACTGCCTAAAAATCAGTCCTGGGCTTCAAAGGGGGGATTATAGCTTTTATCCAGCAATTAATATGGCTGAAACTCAGAATGTCAGCACCTGACGACTATGCGGGCTGGACAGTAGCCTAGTAGGGGTCTAGTTCCCCTCAAGAATTGGAATTTACAATAAAAATTAGTGCATAAATAGACCAAAATATTTGGGAAAGGGACATAAAATTTTAACTTCTAACGACCTGTCTATATGTTGACATGTGTGGGAGAGGGGGAGTTGTGGTGTCCCTTGACCTTTAACCTGCCTTATCCACCTAGATCATTTTAATCTCCCACCAACTGTTAAGCAGAAAAGAGTGCTATTAAAGAGAAAGCTATTCCTTTTGCCTTCTTACATAGATCAGATGACAACCTCTCCAAGTCCCTCCTCTCTGTCAG
The DNA here is from genome assembly GCF_013377495.2 of Cygnus atratus. Taxonomy (NCBI): domain Eukaryota; kingdom Metazoa; phylum Chordata; class Aves; order Anseriformes; family Anatidae; genus Cygnus; species Cygnus atratus. The sequence continues at coordinate 505,329 of NC_066370.1, forward strand.
AGTTCAAGGGTTCAAAAATGGTCAGAATATCAAGAAACAGAAAGCCAGCAGGACTGCTGCAAAAAGAGTTTAAGCACTTTATATTATGCAAAGTGGTTAAAAAAGGGGGATTGTGTTATTTTGAAGTTTTACTCCCCACTTCATTATTTCAAACAGATACTTTGATATCAGAAGATCATAGCGCTTCTAATTAGAGAGGGGAGGAAAATTCTTGCATTATTCTGATTTGCCCCCAAACTCATAGTCACCTAATAACCTTTCCCATATTAACTCTTTATATGGAGATCCTAAAGTTTACGTCACATAGGCATGCATTTATCAATAGTGTACTGTAAATAAAATATACATTTAACAGTCTATGTTAAATTTTTTAACAGTTTAACAGTTAATGTTTCAGGTAAAATAAAGTAAAATAAGATGAAATGAAATGAAATGAAATGAAATGACATGACATGACATGACATGAAGCATCCAGACTTCTTAGTCCATAATCAACCTCAGATAGCATTTCAACAATGCTACATATAGCACCCTATTCTTCAGAGAACATCCAAGCTTTCTACTACTTCTTGTTTTTAACTATATATATATATATAACATGTTCCTTCCCAGAATTTCCACTTGCTTTGAAGAAAACATCCCCTGAGTATCCATGCTTAATGTACTTATGGAAAAGCAACTCTATATCATGACAAGCTAAACAATACATTTCTTTAATAAAGAATGTCTGATATTAAATGCAGAGTTCATATTTCAAAATGGTAAAAAATCAATTTGAGGGAAAGGATATAATTGCTCAATATAATATAAATGGAATGGGTGCAAGCTGAATGTAATTTTTAACAGAGCCTCACTTTCTAAATATACATATAATGTGTTTGTGTGCCTGTGTACAGAGACACGATAAACAATAGAATTTAGAAAACTGCATTAGATTTTGGCTTTTGCATTAGGCCCTTCACATCCTATGTATCCTAAAATGCTTGACAGTGTTTCCATTATTCTTAACTAAACACAGTAATGGTGGTGCAATAACACAATGGGCTTTTGCTCTTCCTTGGACAGTCAAGCTCACTGCTGTATGACAGGGAGTTTTGGCCAGGAGGTAGGCTTAGCTGGCCTCTTTTCACAAACGTGCCACAGAGATATTGCCTAGACAGGCAGCAGGGACGAGCAAAAGGGATTTTGGATTAACAATTCATCTCATGAAGGACAGCACCTCAAACAGTTCAACACCTCCCTGGTGTTGCACTGCCATGTCAGCATTAAGAATCAGCCCAAGTCCTGGTGAGAGACTTAAACTTGTGACCTTCTAGCCAAGCGGTAAGAGCCCTGCTGGCTGAGACATACTGGCATTATTGATATGTGCTTGCATGGGCTGACATCAATGTTGACTACAGTTTGACCTTAGAGTGGAAAATTGATGCCCTCACAGATTTTTAAAGTAACCCATATCTCGCAGAAAAGCTTTGGTTTTTTCCCTCTTGGAAGTTACGTCTTCTACCAGAAAACAGCAGCTTCCAGCAGAAACCTAATCTCTAAATACTGGTATTATAAACACCTTAAAGGAATTTTAATGCCTTTCAGATCTATCTGGATTCACATCATTTAATTGGAAACCTTTAGTTTAGTTTATTATAACCAAGATAGAATGGATTTTTATGGCAAATATGGTGGGTTTTTTTGTTTGTTTTTTAAGCATATAGCTCTTTTTTTTTTAAGCATACGACATTTACAATAGTTAAGATTAAACACATATTTACATTTGACAAAGCAGTAAAAAACATTCAAGGCATCTTGCACCCATATAAGGCAGGACACTTCCTAATGACAGTGTAATATCAGCAGATAAAACATATAACGAGGTAAGAAGTGTGTTCAACTGGTATTGTGTGCTACGCATAGAAAAGGAAATTTCCTTGGGGAACATTTTATTACATTACAATGTACATAAATATAATATGGGAGAAATTATCAGTCTTGATTCAGCTTCTTCTGAAATTACTATTACCAAATTAGCGTGTTGATGATTGCAGACTTGGATCCAATCACTGAAGACTCATTTCAATTTGACAGTGATACTGCCCATATTTTGCAGGTGTTAAAGTCCAAGCAACTGACGACCATCTAGATTTGCAAAGTGATGGTGTACATAAACTTTGGAAGAAATCTTGAGCTGGTAGTCCAGGCTTTAGTTTAGATTTCTAATTTATTATCTGAACTTATAAATGGTGCTTATCCCAAGCTGCTAGCACCATTCCAAGTTTAATTTAGAAACACAAATCATAGCAGAAAGAGAAACTTAGCCAGACACTAGCAACAACAGTGCTAGCTAATCCTTAAACTTAAAAGAATCTCTTTCTCTCAGCAGATATCTCAGGGCAATCAGATGGTCCTAGAGGTATACTGAAAAAATGAACTGGTGATTTGACAGTAGGTAATATCCAGCAACCTTGTTTAATCAGATTTTAGCCTCAAAATCTTGCACAGTCAGCTGGCTTCACAAGTTTCTGATTGCTTCAAAATCAGAAGAGTGAAACAGTGAATTAGAGCTGATCCTCTACTGTTCTAATTCAGGACCAGACACAGGGACAAAATATTTCAAAACAGGAACATGAATACAAGCCTCAACCTCATTTCTACAGCCTAGATACGAGGCATTGAACTGTAACATCTTCCTTCTCTCCATTGTCTTTTTTCATAAAATGCCTTTGCTTGTTTATTAAAATGTTCACTGCTGTGATCCTGTTTTTTACCCGGGGAGTTGAGTAGATTTAAAGATGACACATAGCTGTATAAATCTCATGTTTACTACGCCTTCTGTAAAGAACTGCCTGGCTGACCAAAAATAACTTTTATAAGCAAAGTAGTGGAAAGGCAATGTGAGGGAGACCAAGGGGTTTATACATCCTGCACAAGGTGGGAAATTTACAGGCTGTGGTGTGGGATCTGAGCCTCCTCCTTGGGAAGCCAGCTCAGCCCTGCAGTACAGCACTGCAGCCACAGACTCTTGCTGCTGGATTCCTTGCTCTGTGCTCTTAGTCGGCTGTAATCCCAGTTGCTCAAATGAAGTTTGAGTTTGTCCCTAATCAGACAGATTAAGATCACAAGCACGCAGAACACCTTTTGCCAAGGTTTTTTTCCGATCAAAACTCAACAAGACTTTGCAAAAAATGATGGCAGCAATGACCTGAATGGGTGGAAGTCTTTGGAAGGTCTGTCCTAATTTTTTAAAGAGTTCATAGATTCATTTGGGATAGACGAAATTTATATATATGAATCTAAATGTTTTGAACAATAAACTTTTCCTGATCTTCAGTCCCTAGCTTATTGATATGGTTTACTTTTTTTGTCTAGGACTTACATGACAATTTGGTTGTTATTATAAAAAGTTAATCACATCCATTATTCTATGGATTACTAGATACAAGCTTTTCTTGCTAGAACTGATTCCCTTTATGTTTGTCTTAAATAGTAAGAGGTAATTACTTTGGTACATTTGAAAAAGAATCTCTGAAAATTGAGACCAAGCAAAATAGAAATGTAAAAGCCTCAGATATTTTATTTATACCAGTGCTTATAACTGGAGGCAATTGAAGATTTTGGAACTGTGTCCTCCCCATCTCTCATTGACATTTTTCTACTGGGGATTTTCCTACTATATTGTGAACCTGCAGATCTGCACCTCTGGCTCTGCTTTGGCACAGGGAACATCTACGTCTTTCTGAGCACTGCATTTTGACAGCAGGAATCACACCATGACCCTTCTCCAAGACCTAAGAACTAGACCTAAGAATAGGCTCCCTCTATGCACTACATGGGACACTGATGCATGAGGATCCCTGAAAACCAGCCATCCTCCATTGTTGAAAGACAAGAAACTGCAAGCGTGCAGCCTCCCAGCAGCAAAGTATCCTCCATATTCTGATTCCATTCTTTGCAGCAGGCTAGCAGCAAAACCTCCTGTTTCTCTTCAGCTTCCCTTCCTTCCCCCCAGCTCACCTTGCCAGCCCAAACCTTCTCATCAAGCTCACACATCTGCCTGAATCCATCTAGGGCCCCTTGTCTTCACTTATTTAGTAGTTCACTTCCACCTGGTACTGTCTCTGTCTGCACACCTTTATCTTCCACACTGCTTCTGCCATTACCACTACCTCTATGCTGGAGACCTTTCATGTCAGAGCCAATTGCTATGGTTACAGGCAATCTGCTGCATATTTCATCTCCAGGAGCTGTAAATGAGGGAGTTTTAACAGCATTTGAGTAAGCACTGCCCCTTCTTTTCATGGACCACACATCCCCATTCAAATTCATCTATCCACTAGTTGCTGCTCACATCGTATATATTACACTAATAAGAAATTCTACCTAGATATACCAAGTGTGGATGAGTTCATGTCTGGTGAGGAACAACAACTATAGTATTTTACGACCTGTTTCATTTTAATGGCCCAAGCACACTATTTCAGTCACACACATTACTATTCTGTGTATGTAAGCTCAGATTCTGACTGTGGGATGCTGGGAAAAGAGCTTTGAGGGAGTAAAAAGATTTGATCTCTTTTTAGTCTATAGGTTGTGGGGTAAAACATCAGCAAAATAGAATATACACACTCTACATCTTGAAAATAAAAAAAGCCCTATAATAAAAATTATCCAGTGCGTTCTTACTTGGTTTATGCCCTAAGAATATGATTGTTACTCCTGAAGTTTTAATGTCATGGAGATTAAGTTTGTATCAGTTGATTATCAAATAAAAATATACTCTTAGACCCCAGTTATTCAATTTTATTTGTGTGTGTGTGTGTAGTAAGGATGGGACAGTAGCAGGGTTTTCAGCTCTGAATCTGAATCTGTTTGTTCCAGTTCTAAGAGCCAGACAAAACAGAATGCTAATGTTTTAATATTTTAACTCAGGTGTAAATCGTATGAGCCATAAAATGTTTTCATAAATGCTAATGAAAACCATGTTAAGAACAGCTGATGGTGTGATAATTCTACATTTCTCAGCGAAAATCTGACAAAAATAGCTTGCAAGATTTTATTGACAAGGAATCACCAGCTCTGCTATGATTCTGTCAAAAACCAGTCCCCCAGACCTCTCACAGTCTTCAGCAGGATCAGGACCCTGATCAGCTCGCCACAGGTATCCACAGGACAAATGCTGATCTGCCCAGCCCTCAGATAAAATATCAGCTGTCTCTGCCAGGCTCCAGTGGCACAAAGTGCCTCCAGGCCCAGACCACCATAAGCAGGAAGCCACCAAGCTGCATGGTCCTGATTAGAGGCCACAGCCAGGCAAGCTCATGCGGCCTCAGTGTGAGCACGCATCTGGGCACTGGTGGAGATTTTACGTCACCACTGACATGCCAGCTCATTTTAATTAATCCAGGCAAGTTCCCTGGCCTATTTTACACAGGTGTTGCACAAAATGGTCTCTTTCAGCTTTGTAATCTATGATTCTACCAAACCTGCACTTCAGGAAGCAACAGTTCAAATCCCTGCGTACCAGGAGAGAAGCCTGATCTCAAACTTCCTTTCTGTACTGCAGTGCTGCATGGGAAGTGGAAGTGCACGAAAAGCACAGCCTCTGCCTCCTGCATGGAGGCAGAGTGGGTTGGCTTTGGCTCCCTTCCATTTCCAACCACAAGGGCCATTCCAAGTCCCCACCAGCGCTGCAGGCCAGGAGGGAGCTGCCTTCCCTGGGGCCAGGTTCCACACTCCCGCTCAGGCACAGGTCACTACCTTGTTTTCTGCTGTCACCCCCAGGCCCCAATTCTTCCTTACTCAGCCACCTACACAGCTGTGATCTAGTCTGATGTGAAACTGGAGCAATTGACTGGAAAACAATTCTTGTCTGTAATCACAGCACTGTATTTAGATTTGGTACAGTGCAAAAATAAAATAAATTTGAATAAATCTAGGCCTGAATTTGGCTCTCTGTCCGTAACATCTTACAAAAGGATGGTGACAGCTGAATGAAATCAATATATCCCTTAGGCAAATGACTTTCCCTTCCAAGAATAAGTCTTTCAAAAATAAGATTGCACACAGACATTTCAGGCCCCTGAAAATAACATGGTTCACAAATAAAGTAATTATTTGATTATATATTTTAATAAACTCCCAATTGACAACATGCTCTTTTAAATCTCTCCCTTCTTAACATTTGCTTACTCATCATGCACCCGTCTTTTCGGAAGGATTTTCACTAGTGTGTGTATATTAGCAACACATTTATAAAGCTACTACATGCACAAAAAATTCCTGGAACTGGCAGTCCAGAACTAATCTTGGAAGCAGATGGACCTTGCCAGCAGAAAGACATCTGTACCACACAACAGCAGATCCATGCAGGACATCCGCATGGAAAGTCTGCTCCAGGCTCAGTGCCTTATACCATCCCCCAGGTATGTCCCAAAGCAAGAGCACAGGGCTGGGCCCTAGTCTCTGCCCATGAAGCCAATACCTTGTTTAATTTTAGCATGGGTTACAGAAGGTGATGTTGGGTCTAACTGTAATGTAAGTCTCCGTTTATCTGATCACACATAAACCCCTTGGTCAGCCCTGAGTCTACATTTGTTTCTCAAAGAAGAAATGTGTGAGGAGGTTTTCAGTAGGAATTTACCAACATGGTTAGGAAATTCTCAGCTAAAAATCTTAGGCCCAGTTTTAGTATCAATTGATTCCCGCATTTAAATTTATGGAGCATTTCACACTCTTTCCTGCTGTGGTCGTCATCAGGTCTTGGCCTGGTCACACGGAAGCAAGCCATGAATGGCAGAAAATCCTGTGGCTGTCCTTATCTACGGAATGGCAAACATGAGCTGAGCTCTGTGCAAAGTCTGCTCAGCTGTCAAAAGAAAAATTACAAAGGGTTCCTTTCTTTCAGTGAAGTAATATATTTCTGACTTTGCAAAAGTCTTTTACTTAGCCACAATTGCATCATATCTGAAATTATTTTATGACCTGGGGCATGCGTAGCAAGCCCATCTGTTCTCTCATATTGGCTCTGAAATGACTGCCACCATTTCATTCGGTATTTGAGAGTGCCAAAAATGAAACAACTTCCATATTTGTTAATGAGATTTACCAGAAAAAAAGAACATCACCAACAAAAGAGAGAGCAAAAATTATCTCAATTTGGGTCTTTCCAAGCCAACATTTTAACTTTTCAAATATGTTCAGTCAAACTAATTACAATTGTCAATAGAAAAACAACTGAAATCCAGCTAGCAGTGAAAGGAAAAGTGGCTGAAGGTTAGGGCATATTTGGTAAACTACAGCTAGCTTTTACACTTGTGATTTTTAAGAACAAACCTTTAATTTTGAAATTCACAGTCTCTCCACCATTACAAGCCCCTTCAGGGCAATGATCTATCAAGTTCTGACTGTTTCAAACTGTTTGTGCTAGATTCAGCATCTATCACTCCTCAGACTTGCTGCACATTTAGCCACAGAGCCAAGAAACAATAATTTTCAATTAAGAAACCTGGAGAAGACTTGGGGACTTGATTTATGGTGCATGACTAATTATCGAATAGCTAGCCTAATGAAAATTAAGCTGCTGGTTACTACAAAGATTTAACTTCATTTTCTTGAGAGGATGCTGATATGACCCAGAATATAATTTACTGAAGTTTTATTATATATTTTGAAACAGGCAAAACAGCAGAAATGATCTAATTAAATTTTTAACTATGATTTACATTTTTTTCTTTTTTACATTTTACACTGTAATAGCGATAGCTCGTGTAAACTTAGATCTGAATTAAATGCTTCTTATTGCATGAAGTTAAAGTGTTTCCTTTTGGATGGTGATGAAAGAGATAGGAATATGAAGAAGGACATGACAGAAATTGCTTCTAAGGCTCAGTGCATTTACAAGCAAAAGATTCAGTTCAGCACAGAGTTGATGCATAAAAACTAGGTTCAATACCTACAGTATTTTATATGTAAAATTCTGCTTAGAAATTCCCTTTTATAATGAAATTTGGCAATCTTTAGAAAATAACTAGGATATTGCTCTTTGATGCTTATTTATTTTTAACTCTTTGTGGGCTTGGTTCAAAGCTTAAAGAAACCAGCAGACTTTCTTCTCTCAAGTATTTGCTTCCTACTAATAGGGATCTACTTCATGGCTATAAGGGTCTGACTCTGCAGTTGTGAGCAGCATGTGCTCACATGAGCAATCCCACTAGGAAGCTTAATGAAGGAATGGGGAGTTTACCATGAGGCCCTAAGAGTAAAGGTAGAGGCCTATGAATTACTATTTCTGCAGTGAAGTGCTGGATAGAAATTCATAAAACTATATATTTAGGGTCTCCAATCATGCAGATATTACATTATTAATCAGGAGAAATTAGTGATACTGTAAATGTCCAATGCAAACAACTCTAAGTCAAAAGTCAACCTACACATTCAGAGCAACTTCTACTGGTCTCCATGGATCTATACAAAGGAAGATGAAACAATAAATTCTTGAAGTCACACTCTTTTGCAGAAGTTAAAAACTTAAAGATATTTTTTGAAGGAACAAATAAATCCAGTCATATGCAAGAAACCAACCTTAGTTTGATATGTGTCACTGTAAACAATTCTCCTTCAGCTGCGAGTCCTGTACATAGCACTCACAGGCATTGTTTTGTGCACTTAGGGGAAACAATGAGGAAGAAAATATCAAGGTGAAATGACAAAAGCCCTAGATTAGAGCAGCTGGTAACAAGACTGCTCAGAGTTGCCACCAAAGAGACCAGTCAATGAAAGGGAGAAAAAACAAAAAAGGAAGAAGGAAAGGATAGCTTGATTTATTCAGGAAATTGCTTGCTTCTTTAGAAGGCCTTTATGGGGACCATCACTTTATGTCAGGAGGACAGCTGGTAACCAGAAAGGGAGTGGGAAATAAATTAATTTCCTATCTAACTCTTTAAAGATCTGGGTCCTGTTCAAGTAGATGTACAGATATGGGCTGTGAGTGCAACTGATGTTTTCCCTTCAGCTTCCCAATTGCAATCTGTATCAGAAACAGCCTAAACCAACACTGCACATTTTTAGTATTTTCCATGCTGAGGCAGCACTAAATTCTGGTAAGTTTCAGTATGGATAGCAAAACTCTACCTACCTAAATTTCCTTTACAATTTCAAAAACACATTCTTACTTGTGTGTTTACAGAACAAATCACTTTTAGTCAGGATGGAGACCTTTCCTGAAAAAGGCTTGGTAACAGTCATGTCTGTGCAGAGAGGTAAGGACAAGCAATCCCACACCGGCTGTTTCTTCTCTGCAGTTATGTAGTCACTGCTCAGCACAAGAAACAGAGCAAATTTTCCCTGACCCCTAGGTTCATCCTTGCTGAAGTTAACAGTGACATGATGGCTCTTGAGGCAGCCATAGATACTAAAGTCATGTAACAATCACTTGCACTGGCCCATGAGGGAGAAATCCCTCCTTTTCTCTCCCAAGGTGTTCTCCAGTGCCCCTCTGAATTACTTGGACCGGCGCTGGGAGAGCATGTTGTCTTTGCTCTCCTAAACTCATTGTGTCGTACTGCTGTGTGCTGTTAAACAGCTGCCACAATTCATCCCTGGGCTGGCCATACTTCAATAGTGGGTGAAGTGATTCATGCATGTATGGACTGTAAAGTTTGTAAAGCACTTCAGAATCCTTTGACATAAAAGCTGCTACATCACTGTAATTTATTAGCAGAGTGGGTTAAGTCTTAACTACAATACCCTCCGAGGTAATGCAGCTCAGACTATTAGTCTGAAATGGTCTTGAAAAGTTTACACACAAAACTAAATGTATACTGTAAAAGCATTCCTCTGTCTGCAGTCTGGGGCCACTGTCTGTCCACAGAAAGATCTTGTCATGGTTGTTTCTTTAGGTTGTATGCCATTTAGAATCTGGAAACAAACATATGTCTAGCGCCTTCCTTGTGTCGTATGGCAGTGCAATGAAAGTGTTGCTACACTCATTACAAGAATATTATCTGATTGAAAAATAGGGGAAGGTAAGATCTGTGCAGTCATGCATGGTTCAAACTATGATGAAAAATGCTGAGCACCTCAGTTCAAAACTTCCTTTGTCTCCTGATTTATTGCTGTAGTCATATTTTCAAATCAGGCTTTACAATAAATACCTACTTCAAGTGAACCCACTTCCTGTGGAGAAGAAAAAATACATGAAAATAGTGACCAAGAAAAAAACAGTCTGAACTTTATTTCATGTCCAGGATGTGGCATTCGTATTTCCGTCCTACATTTGGGGAGCTTAGCATAATCGCAACAGTTTGATCAATGGTAGATAAAATAAGGCATCATATCCAGGAAGCAAATCCTTACATATATACAGTATGGGTTTTCTGTATCTGCAAGATGTTGGAAGGAAATTTATTGCAGGAAGAGAAAGAAGATGATCTGTACAGTAAAAAGATATATAGCTCTTCATTATAGAGGCCTCTCAGCCAAAACTTGGAAAAAATAGGTTTTTTTCTTTCACAGCCCTGGCCCCTCTCTATATTCCTTGCTGTTAATTTTTAACATCCTCTGATTTCAATAACAGAATAACCTTCCAAGTAGCAGGTTAACACACCCTAAGACAAAAAGGAGAATTGCAGTCATTTAGTTTGACCTACATAACTCAGCCATGGCTATGGTACCTGGCACTGGATGTCATAGAGAGGTGGTTATCTGGGCCTCCAGTCTCTCTCACTGTAACTGCCTTCCAGGGCAGAGTTTGCTATCCTGGAAATCTTTGATCCTAGATACAAGACCTGGCATTAAGTCACTTTAAAATTCATGCTGTTGAGTTGTCATTTGTTCCAGAACGGGTTAAAGACGGGTTAAGGATGTGTACATATATATCCTGATTCATTACCTCACTGCTCATAGACAGTGAATTTGAATCAAGACCAGGTTCACTGCAACATCAAATTTACATTTTCTCTATAAAATCAGTGGGGTAACAAGTAAAATGTAACATAGGGCATTCATTACACCTTAGAAGTTATCAGTAGACTTTTAAAGCCCACAAAAACATGATATGGACTTCGACTCCTTTCTTGTTTCTTTTCCCATTGACCCTTTTCTATGGGCATTGAATTCTACTATGAATCTAACCCAAACTCAGCATTTTTTGGAGGTAATACACCTAAAGAAGCAGATATGCTGTGGTTGTACAAGATGTCTGTTTTCTGGGACATTATCCTCTGTGTTTCTTTAAAGCAATGGGACCTGAGCTCTGCTTCTCACTGGGCACTGACTGATCAGTTTCTTCCTATTTTCTCAATCCTTAGAACAGTGCTTAGTAATAATTAGCCTGGGGGTGAGAGGAGATACCCTGTTCTTCCTTCTGTGAAAGGGAAAAAAGGAAAAGAAAAAGAAAAAAAAAAGAAACAATGAAAGAGAAACTACAGACAAAACAAGGCTTGCTTCAGATTTGAATAAATTAGCCACTGATGGAGGGGAATGGAGCAGATGGTTGGTCGGTGCGGCTTATGCCCAGGCAGTCCTTGGCGAGGCAGCACGGAGCTGGCCGCAGCTCGCAGCAGAGGGCCAGGCCGGGCAGCCCAGGCCACAGAGCCCAGCACTGTCTGATGCCGGGGTGGGCCCAGGGCCTACCAACATAGAAACAGGGGCCTACAGCAAATGCTCAGGCAGGCAGCTAAGAAAAACAACTGGTAAGCCAGCTAAGTATCAGCAGCTGGGCTGGTAAAACAAACTCTCAACTAGGTACCTACCACAAGATTCACCTCAAAAAACAAGAAATAGAGCATCTTATTTGTCCTTTAATCCCTGTTGGACCTAAAGGCCAAATGAGCCAAGAAGCTATGGTTTGGTACAATCACTGAGGGTGGAACGGCCTAAAGAAAACAAGTTCAGCAGTCTCAGATCCTTTCCCAAAGGGCCTCGCATACTACTGCTGGCAGGAGTTGCCTTTCTTCTTGGCAGGCTCAGTCAAGTCAAGGACAGAGAGGGTCTGAAGGTTGCCCACATTTTCCCCGATAATATTTTGTTAGCTCAGAGGACACTGGGGGGATAATGAGGTGAGATGTGTACTTGCTGTTACCCTGACTCAGCTAAGGCAGGACTTCAGCATCCAGGCAATTGCACTACCTATCCCTTTCAAAAGCACAAAAACAAAATGTATATATTTTTTCTTTTTTTTTCTTTTTTTCTTTTTTTAAACAGGACTTGGCTGCATGAATGACTAAATATGTTTTGAAGTGAATCTTTATGCCTTGCACAGAAAATTCAGTGAATGCCATCTTTACCCCTTGCTAGCACAGAGCTCATGTTCAAAGAAACTTCACAAGAAGTCTGAAGGCAGATGCGCTTTGTTTAATGCCACTTACTAAGTTTTAAATCAAAATACAGCAAAAAATAAATGTCTCTCTCAAAATAAAACAGGCCATGTACTCAGAAAAACAACTTTAAGTATCGTTGTAAAAACATGGTGTTTTTACCAAAATTGGTTTTACTTTCTAAAATGCTTAAATTTTAAAAAGACTTGTGATTACTCTCAATTTTCCCTAGACAGTAGATTATTACTATATGAGCTTAACCCAAAGGTATCATTAATTCCAGGTACATTTAAACTTAATAGCTGCTGTTTCATGATATGAACAGCATGCTTTCCCATTCTTCAGACAAGAAAATGTGGTTTAAACAGAAAGGCTGTCAGAAGCTCACCCAGGACAAAGCTCAAATTCAACACCTAACACAGACCACTAGTGGACTCTCAGCAGATTCTGCTAGATGGGGTGTTATCAGGGCGTTCTTATGGGGGAATGTCCAACAAAGGAAATCAATAATTTCAAGAGTTTTTCTCCTTGCTTGTTGCTGTTTCCTATCAGATCTCAGATAAAAGCGTTAGTAAGCCTAAATAACCTTTACAGGAACTGTAAAGTCAGCCTGGCCTGAAGCTCAGGACCACATAAGGCAGAAAAGGTTTGTCTGTTTACAGTCCATATATACCTATACCTCTGTATATATGGCTTTTATTCCATATTTGATTTAAAGCATGAGTTAATTCTGAAACGCCTGTATTTTCTCCACAGTTAAAGTGAAACTTGCTGAAAACAAAACAATGTGAACAAAGTAGAAAAATATCATATTAGTACAACTATAGAAAGCTGAATCATCAACGGTCTTCTTATATTTGACTGTGATTTTTCAAAGTGCTAAGCTTCTCTATTAAAAAGACATGGAGATCTAGTTTTACAGCATATTTGAAACACACAGAAAAATGTTACATGCTGGGCGATGAAATTGAATTTTTTTTTTTATTATTCTTGAAAGAGACCTATCCATTTCATTCAGTTTGGCCATATTTTTAAGTAAAAAAACAATTGGAACCTACAAAAATATTTTGGTAAAATTCTTGAATATCTGCAGGGGTTCTGGAACTAAAAGTGATATTTCTTCCAACCTTCATATGAGTAACTCATCTGCTAGCCCTATTCTTATTTAGCTCAAATGAAATAATAAGAAGGAGACACAGAAAACAGTTTCTCTGCTCATACAATACTTCATGCTTGTTATAGGTCCATTAATACAAGCCAGACACTTTTTGTGTTAACAGATTGAAGTGATAAAGCGTCTATGTATGCTTGTGGCTAAATATTTACAAAAGGCAGTCTTTGTGCTGAAGAAGTTACTGTGTCATTACAAGTAGCTGCATCCCAAGGAGTGCATTTCAGCAAGGCAGGTGAACTGTGGGAAGGCAAAGGCAGAGATAACTCTCTCAGGCTGAGGGAGTTGGGGTTGTTCAGTCTGGAAAAGAGAAGGCTCCAGAAAGGCCTTACAGTAGCCTTCCATCCTGTAAAGGGGAACCATAAGAAAAGTGGAGAGGGACCCTTTGTCAGGGAGTACAGTGATAGCACAAGGGGGAATGGCTTTAAACTAAAAGAGGGTAGATTTAGATTAGATATAAGGAAGAAATTCTTTACTCAGAGAGTGGTGAGTCACTGGAACAGGTTGTCCAGCGAAGTTGTGGATGCCCCATACCTGAAAATGTTCAAGGCCAGGTTGGATGGGGCTTTCAGCAATTTAGTCTAGTGGCAGTGGCCAGGTTGGAATTAGATGATATCTAAGGTCCCTGCCAACCCAAGACATTCTATGATTCTGTGATTCGATGATAAGGAAACCAAAGCAGTAAGGTGATTTTAACCCTAGGGCAGCCCCCAGGAATACAGCCAGATATTATCAAATGTGTGTAGATGGTAAGATAACTCGCTAAACCCCACAAAGATCAATAAACTACATAACTAGCATACAGCAGCTGAGTATTTTTTAAGTAAAAAATGAAGGACAGGGCTACTCTAACAAGTCAGATATTAAACAATCTTTATAGAAACTCCACTGCTGATTTTAATGTAAATGTGGCAGTATAACAGAGAACATCTTAGGTCAGCTTTTGCAAACTTTCTCTGTTTCAGGTCTTCAGAAGATAGAAATTGTGGTTTTTTAAACTGTATATCGATTACTCAGAATAAAAGCTGGCTTTGCCAACATTTCAGTTTAAATCACCCTGAAAACAGTTTCAACTATACCTGCTAAAGTATAGTTGAAGCGTTTACACTTGGAAATGTTGTATATTTAATATTAGTTTTCCATTTTCTCCAAATTTCTATGAATCAGTCCTCTGCCTTATTCTGTCATTAATTGAACATAACTCAGCTTAGACATTTTTGAAGACCTTATGATTAGCATAACTTACAATGGAGGGGATGAAGCTTTCCAGCTATTAAGAAGATAAATTTAGGTAACATGATATTACGAAAATTTCACTACACCTGGTGTAGGCTGTGAAATAGAAAGCCAAAGGTTAAGTACCCTTCCCTATGGTTACAGTAATGATATTATACTTGTGTCCGGATGATTCAGATTAGTTTATTGGATGAAAAAAATGAGAGTGGTTAACCTTCACCACCTCAGCTCCACCCCCTTCAAATAAGCAATGTAGTGTGAATGGAAAAAAAATAAAATATTTTTGGTGGTTTCACAAACTTCCAGTCTCTTGAAAAACTAATATTAACATTCCATCATCTGTAAAGACTGCACCATGCCGTGCTAGGTTTGTTTTTGTCACATCCCACCTTAGACTGTAAACCTTCTTTGAAAGCAGCCTTGCTAATTTGTTTTCAGCAGGTCAGCTAGGGCCAGAGCAGGACTTGGCTTTTGCTTCTGAAAATTATATATGAATATAATGTCATACAAACAATGAAAAATGTAAATGCTCTCCATTCACTGGAATATCCCCAGGTCAACCAAACTCTTGCTGCTCTGTGATTAGTGGCCTATTAATAAGCACTGTGGCTATATCATCTTTCTTTCCCATGGTGACATTATAGGCCTATTAAATGACTAAGAATATATGTAAGTGTTGGGGGTGGAGGTGGAAAGCATTAAAACATAAGGAGAATTGATTTCTTTTTTGCTTTTTGCTCTTGTTTTTAATGACAGTGCCTTTTTAGTTCTCACTGTAGCTCATGTCCCTCAACCTTCAGTAACTTCTCCAGGTAGTCAGAAGAAGCATCCATTGCAGCATAGGATCCTCTCTTTATAAAGCTTATTGAAGACTCATGTGTTGGTCTGACTACACTTTCTGGTCAGAGGACCACTTGTTATCAGAAGGGAGGAAGGAAGTCTTTGCTATAAGCTTCAGAAAACCTCTTCCCTTTTTTTCCCTTCCATGCAGCACCAAACTGATCTCCTGGATAAGCAGATAATGTTGGATTCTGATCTGCACTTCCATGCCATTGTGCCATGCCATCATGTTCATGTGCTATCACATCCATCATGCATCTTCTAAACTCAGCAGCAAGGCCTAATGTAAATCCTTTCTGGCTTTGCCGGACTGTGCATACAGCAAGATGGCTGCCAAGATGGGCAGCACTCCAAGCTGGTGGTCTGCCATAACCTCATATCAGAGGCTAGAGACTTCCTTGAGTTGATTAAAAGAGGCTTCATCCACCCCCTCACCATGACTGGTTGGCCTGCTACCATGATGACACCCTCACTGACCTCTCTTCTCTTCCTGTCCCTCAGACTCTCACCCAGCCTGCTGCTCAGCGCTGCTCCATCCATCTGAGTTGTTCCTTCATACACAGGCAACCCTTCGGCCTGCTCTTCTGTTCCTGCCTCTCCTGAAGCGCTAGTGTCCATCCATCACAGCACTCCACCCACACAACTCTCCCACCAAGTCTCAGTTATTCCAACAATACTGAAGTTCTGTGACTGCACACACACATCTGGTTCCTCCAACTTGATCAATAACCTCTCTTGCCACTAAGTTTCTACTTGAAAGCACTCTTCAGTTTACCAGTTCTGTGATTTTTCTATTGGGTTTCACTGTAAATCACTTATTTAGGCCTAAGGGTTTATTGCTGGATAGTAGGCAATGCAGCAGAGGGAGGCATCATTCAGACTGCTCTTCCTAGTGTTTCTCCAAGAAAGCTCATTTTGTGCCACAAGCAAAGTTCAAAGCTTCCATCCCAAGAAAGAACCCTGGCAGGGTGGTGCTTGCAAAATAACCGTGCCTCTCTTTGCTGTTTTGGCAAATATCTAAGGGGTAGTTTTCTCTGTGTCTCTGGGAGGGAAACAAACTAAGCATGCAAATAGAAACCAGAATATGATCACTGTTAATTTATGAAATATGAGTTATTATAAACAATGCACATTTCCCATTAATCTCATACAAAATCTGTTTTGTGTTAGGAAAGTAAAGTAATTCATAGTTTCTGGGGTGGCAAGTTTACGAAATTGAAATATAATTTGAATTCCTGTAGGTTTTATCAGATATAATTTACACAAGTTACTTAGTTAAAGTCACATTTTCTTGCTTTTACTCTCTTATTAGATGACCAAATTATGATGTATAACAAATTAACCTTTAATCAGTAAAAGCTGTGTTCTGACACTATACTACTCTGCCTGGCAAATGGTAGCAAGGAAGAAGAGCTTTCTTGTTAGCTGGGGCTTTCCTGCAGAAGGCTTTGTCCACAGCAGCAGCTTGCTGTTCGTTTTAGGCACACAAGGGTTTCTCCTTATATAGGCTTGGAAATACCTAAATACAGCATTGTGCTATGAGTCCTCGTGAAAGAGAAACCTCAAACTCCTGATTTGGAAATCCTGACTTCCATCTGTCATATCCTGTTAAAAGCAGGCATCTTTTCAGGCTCTCCTTTCCGTAATATGGAAGGTATTTATTGTATTTTTCAGAATTAATCCAGCCCAGAGCTGGTTTAATGGTGTCATATTCTGCTAATTACACAGTCTTAACATTCGATGTTCCTGGCTGTGAAATCTACCCAGTCTCAACATCTCCATTTGATGGACTTACTTGATGTTTTGGCTGCTGATGCTCAGACCCATCTGTTTGAATGGCTTTATGCCCACTCATCAATTGGTTGGACCTTTTCATTACAATATAGATGTCTGTCATTTATGAGTTTATGTTAGTTCTCCAGCTACCAATCGACTCAACGGCCATGTAATGTATTATGGAAAGCAAAAGATGCACATACTGACACGAAAAATGAAATCTGGTTTAATTAATGATGCAGGTAATACATTTAAGAGAGGGAGATTTACATTATTCACTGTGAACAATATATCGGCTATATTTAGTGTTTTTTTTTTTAAAAAAAAAAAAAAACATGTACAAGCATTTTTTTCCCTAGCCTATTCTTCACTGAGTCAGCAGTAATATATATATATATAAACAACAACATGGCTTTCAAAGTTCAGTCTGTAGGTATTTGTATGTTTTTCACTGTATATTTATCTGAATTCACATTCTCCTGTTTGTTCAGACAGTGAAAGAAGAGAAATTAAAAAAAAATGCATAAATAATGAATGTCTAATAAAGAGTAATTGGTTACAAGACATCAAGTTAAGGCAAGTACGTGAGAATTTGGGCCTTCAAAAAAAGAATATTTGTTCCTGAATGTTACCTCTAGCTAAATCCCTCCTGAATAAGTATTCACAGACAAAAAGAGGGATGAATGTAGTCAAACTACACAGCCACTTGGGACTTTAATTCAAGTTTATGAACTTCATTAAAGACAATTTACACCATCTGTGGATCTACTCAGTGTTTTTGCAGAATTCATTTTACTTTATTTAAAACTAGTCCCTGTTTTTCTAAATGGAGGATTGAAATTTTATATCAAGATCGTGTGTTATGTTAAGTGCTAAACAAATATAAATCTTAAGACAAAATGGCGATGTAGAATAAACTAATAATAGAAAAGCAACCAGACAGGAGATAATATTACTGAGGTTATTTTAGATGATCCCCCACTATCTTCTGTAATGACATAATTCAAAAGCCTTTAAATAGCTGGTTTTCTCCCTTTTTTTGGCTACCTCTCAAAATAGCAGCACCAGGAAAGGAATTTCAGACTGACAGTGTTTGTGTTGTATCACAAACATAACAAAATCATTTCAAGCATGTTTTAAGATAGGTGTCCCTGCTCGAAGGTTTTTTTTGAGGAAATGGCAAAGGATAGATGAGGGAAGGCTATATATACAATCATTAAATGAGGCAGGAAAAAAGACTTCTGAAAAGTGATCCAGATCCTTCCAGGTTTGCCAACAGCAGTGTGTTAGCATTTTGTTTGCTTAGTTTTGTTTTGCTTAGTTTGTTTGCTTAGTTGAATCTGATTTTACTCCTGATGTTCATGGAGAAATCCAGCAACTCAGCAACTCAGCTTAACAGCTCCCGTGTCAACAGATAGGCCTGCTTATAACCAATCCTCTAGTCTTATCCTTTTCTTTCTTTCTTTCTTTCTTTCTTTTTCTTTCTTTCTTTCTCTCTTTCTTTCTTTCTTTCTCTCTTTCTTTTTTCTTTCTTTCTTTCTTTCTTTCCCTTTCTTCCTTTCTTCCTTTCTTCCTTTCTTCCTTTCTTTTCTCCCACATGAAACACATGTAATGTATTTTAGCCATTCAGCACTTCATTGGGAAGTTTTTATTAAATGTTCCATAACACATGCTACAGTGATGGGGTAAAAGGCAGCCATAGGCGCTTGGCGCAGGGGTAGCACACTGCCACGTGCAATGCCAGGTACACCCAGCTCTCTGGGGAGCGAGTGGTGGTGTCCGTCCTCCCATGGCAAAGTCACACAGGGCCCAATCGATGTGCTTTCGGGTACTTGTGATTGCAGCTTGTCAGATACTGTCAGCTGCTATCTCATGCGTGCGTGTGTCATGAGTAATGAACACTCTCATTTTGCTCTTTCTCCCCCAGTGCAGGCATGGGGAGGATGCAGGCTATTGTTTGCTGTTCCTCCCTAGGAGCTATGTCAACATGCACTGAAACTATTTCATGAGTGGTTATAGAGTGATTCTCAGACTGTGGAACTGGGGAATTCTTTGGCCAAGGGTATATTTTGTGGACTACAGCCAGGAAATTATCATTCCCCCAGTTAGAAAGTCAGTCTTGAGCTGCCACGGAATTCCAGTAATGCTGGTTTTGGGGAACAGTCTGTCTAAAAGTGATGACACTGTCTCCTCTGGAAAGTCCCCTCTGTGCTGAGATACTACTGAAGAAGGAACACTAATTTCTTGCTTATACTTAATCAGACTTGTTGACATTTAAATGGAGGGGAAAAAAAAGCAGCCCTGAATACATTAATAGTGTAGAAAAGAAAGATATAGATTACATGGACCTTCTATATAAGCGAACCTTGCATGAAATTCTTGTCATTTGATTAATAACTCAAATCAAAAGTCTTACCACATTGCAATCTGGGAATCAAGCCAACTTAGAAACTAAAACATATATTTGCAGTATAACTGTGTTCCTAATGACAGGACCACATGGTCACAGCTTCAAATTAAATAAAATCTTTTTATTAGTGTCCTATTTCTAGGACACCAGGCAGCACCTTTAGAAACAAAACAAACTACATCAGCTTGTAGGAAGAAAGGTTCTCCTTGAGGAACCTGGTCATGGAGTCCTGTACAGTGCTGGAATCAGGAGTACAGTAAGGCTCCTTTGGGATTTCCTACCTGGTGGGGCAGGGAAAGAGTAATTTCCACTAAATTTCCAGTTTTGTAAATCTTGAATCACCTTTTCTTCACCATTGTTTTGAGTAGATGCATGCTAGACTGTCCTGGCTGTCCTACTGGCAAAAAGGAGTCTCATCAACTCATCATGTGTCTATATAACACCAGGTGGTTGCTTAACACCCCACCTCTAACTGCTCACCTGCATATCTGCTGCTAGGGCTGCAGTTACTACAGCTTTGTTTTCTGTTTCCCAAAACAAAACATGCCCTCTACAGCCACAAACACTCCTATTTTAGAAAACATTTCTTTATATAGCAAGCCTCATGAACTTTGACACAGATGACGATGATCTTATTTCAGACTGCCCTAGGCAAAACAAATCTCTGCCTGCTCTCTCCCTGTGCACATGCTCCAGCACCAGGAGCCTCCCCAGCAGCATTGTTTCTGGACAGCACAGGATCCTGCATTGCATGCCGAGGTTTGTGCCGAGGCTGCTCAGACACGGAGAGCTGGTCCTTTCTGCAAAGCACTTATTATCTTGCTCCTAATCACAGTAAACTTAGAATATATTTCAAGTTTCCGTAGTAGTATTTATCTTTAGGAGGGATTAGTTTAGGAACTCAGGAAGCTGTATGGAGGACCACAAGGTGCATTTGAAACACCAAAGTCTTATTCTAATTTTAAAATATTTTGCAAATATCTGACTATGTCTGGAAATATATATAGATATTGTTTTAAAATAAATATTGCAAAGAGAAAAATCTGGATATTATAGGATTGTTTTGCTTGTTTAACATTATATAAAGTATGAAAATTAGTGACATGGATAAGTTGTTTTCTCCAGAACGTGCTTTGCAAGTCATAGATTCTATATGATGTTTCTGTTGCTATAGTAACTCTTTTTTACAGCAGAGCAAATACTCATACAAAACCTTTTGACTTTTAGTAAGGAAATTTGCATTCTCAAAATGTTTTCAAGTAAAGTTTATGACCTAAAAATAATAGATTCATTGTTTTTCCCATCCCCCAGATCTCTCAGCTAGATGTGAACAATTAAAAATATGCTTCCTTGGTCAAAGACTCATCCTGTGATCTAAAAAGAGATTTCATCCCATGGCTACATTTTATGAAATCCAGCAACTTAGAATAAAATCAAATGAGGCTTCCTATGTTAGCTACTGTAATAGATTTCCCTCTTTCCCTCTCTCTCTCTCTCTTTTTTTTGTTGTTTTTTTTTTTGTTTTGTTTTGTTTAAAGGTGATTAATTACTCAAATGCAGTGTGAATCATTCACTTAATACATGGTGTGTAAGCTCAGTTCCTTTTTATCTTCTCTGTTTTGAACACCCAACTGGCCAGTTTTACCCCACTGAACTAATGCAAGACAAAAAAAAATCAATGGCACACACTTTGGATAAATACCTCTACACTGTACATTTGCCAAGAGAGCTTCTAAGATCAGCTCTGTAAATGTCATGATCCTTAATGCTATTGTGGTATAACTGAAGAGCGTTCCTTGAGCCCATTTGGCTAGGCTGACTAGCGCACTTTGTTTTCCCAGGAGAAGAAAGCAGAGTAGTAAACCATTTTTGCAGAATGTCATTCTCCCACAACAGTTTATGAAAGAAACATCTGTGACAAGAATCTTTAATGCTTTTCTCAAAGCCAAGCTGACAGTAAAAGAGCATTGCTAAAAGTGGCAAATCAATCCCATTCCATTCCTTCTAGAGCAGGACACCTAATTTGCTATGTATCACATGTATTTTCTTCACATGTGCTGAGAGGCTGTGACATTGATGTGGTGGCTGTCGTCCAAGCTTCTGTTGAATAAACACTTTGGCCATATAGCAGGCAAGCTGGCATGTTTAGCAATGTCTGCTGTCCGGTGCAAGTTTACTTCACCTCAGGGAAAGGTTTGTTTAGATTACAGATTGCAATTTTGGGATATAAACCATATCTTTGAAGGCTGATTTGAAAAAAAAAAAACTAAGTCATCACATTGAGTGCACTCGGTAGTTTTGTGGGTTTGGTTTTTGCTTTTTTTATTATTATTATTATTCAGTTTACTTACTGTAGTGTGAGGGGTTTTGTACTACCTGGAAACACAGACAGATCAGGCAGAAGATAGTAACAGCAAATACAGTTCAACAACTAAAATCTATTTCATTACTGGTTTTGTGTTGCTTGTTTTATAAAAATAAGGTGACTTAGCTGAAATCAACCTCACAAACTGTATCTGGATTCAGAGAGATTAATTCATATATTTAATTGCATAAAATATCTGAAAGCTTTTACTGGCATTGAACAGTTAATCAAAGTCCTGATCAATGGTGTGATGAGGAAATAGAGAGCTCTGCTGTGAATCAGAATGATTACTGTTATTTTTAAGAAGATGTAACTCTCCTGAAAGTTTTGCTTATCCCAAACTAAAGCAAACTGTTAAATAAACTTCTGATGCCTGTAACATTTAATGAATCTATTTTGAAGTTTTCACAGAAGAAAGGAAAGTAGAAAGGGGACCCCTGCTTTTGGAATGGACCCTACATTCAATAGCATTCCTCTTTCCTGTTAAGATGTTAAATATAATGCTTCTCTTGTAATTCTTCCCAGCACAAGCACGTGGGCCAAGCAAGCTGTGTAGTTTTTCAGCACTATCAGCGCTCCTACTGAATCCTGTGGGAGTCTTGGCTGAGCTGGAGTACTCAGTATAATGAAATTGATCTAGATAGCAAATTAATAGTTCCAAGGGCATTCACTGGCGAAGACATGGGTATCCACAGCTCTAAAAGATGAGTGAGATTAAAGAATGATTCTATGTGGGCTACAATGTACACAGCCATAGCGAACAGCAACGGTGGATGGGTAGTACCTCAATCATTGCTGGGGAACACCAGTGAGAGTCCTGGGACAGATACCTAGAAACTAAATTTTACACTTAAAATAAAGACATGCTATAATGGGTAGCCATAGGAACATCTTCAGAAACACAGGGGTTTCTGAATTCGGGCTACAGCATTCAGGCTGTCGTGTGTTACAGAGTGAGAAAGTTCTCAGTTCCAAGGAAAGCAAGTCTATTTATTCCATTAGTTGCCATGGGTAACACTTGTTTTTATATATCTTAGAGCCAAAGGAGTGGAATTGCATAAACAGTGGGACTGGAATTCAGAATACTTTCCAAACAGATGTAACTGGCATCTCCATAGCTGCTCAATTAGTGGCACTTGATCAGATAATCAAGTTCCTCTCAGTCCTCCTGAATCCCTCCATGACTGTAAATCAAGTCAGTGACCTGTGGGCAGAGTCAGAAGGTGTGGAGCAAACTCCATCACTAATGATATTTAGTGACAAACCACAGCTACTAAGTAACACAGCAGACGGAAGACAGAGTCATCTCGATATTGTGTGAATCACAAGGAAGGGTTGTTTTGCAACCAAAACATGGACCTGAAAGATTTTATGTCAATGAGAACCAGCTACCACAAACTCTGTTCTGCCACATGCATTTCCTCCTCACTTCTCTTACCACCCAAGTTACGGAGAATGGTAGGATCTAGCATTTTCAGGAGACAAAAGATTCAGCTCTACACTTTGTTTTGTTTTTCAGGAACAAAGACCTTCCACACAGTGGAGAGAAATATCCCTTGCACTTTGCAAGCTCATTTGAACTTGAGAATCCTCTGATTTGACTTCAATGGGACAATTCTCTGGTAGGATATGCTTGGCTGAACTGGATCCTCAGTGAGAAAACCACTGTCTGCAACCACCTCTCTGCTGCTGTTCTCCTTTCTGCATATTCAGCTCTTTGAGGCTATGACCCTATTTCTGTGCCTGAACGCGGTCTGTCCTGATGGAAGTGTGGGGCTCACAAGCACTAGCCAAAACAAGTGAATTTTTGGAAATGTAGCAATAGCTGCAGTAATAGGCAAATAAACAAATCCTCACCAGGTTAATCCTGAGCCCTGAATTTGCCTAGAGTATAATATGAGCAGGTAGTTTGCACACTGCTGGGATTTTTGAAGGAAATTAATATGGTGCAATATGCAATAAACTGGTTTGCTTTGGTTTGGGTTTTTTTCCTTGCTCTTTGCTTCTTGTTGTGCGGCTCTGCTCCCATATAGTAGATACTCAAACATCAAAACACAATTTCATTTTATTTTTCAAAGTTCATTTACTTACACTTGAAGGCTTTTTTTACAAAGAACAAAGCACATGTGTCGAGCAGTTTGACCCTTCCTCTATCCTTCCCTAGGGGCTGCAATTAAACTTTATTTAAGTAGTCATTTGTTATGTGGGATACTATGCTAAAATATTTTGAGTTGCTGGTTTTCCAGCTGAGTAAGGCCTCCAGCTGCTCTATCCACAGCACCCAGTAATACTTCTGAACAGATTGGAAAGACTTTGCTAACACTGGGTATGCTTGGGAGGACTGATTATTTAGATAGAAGAAATGAAAATAGAGAAAGGATTCCTTTTAGGGAAAGGCACTGACTGCAAAAGACAACTGGAGTGTGTATTATGTGCCTATCCATTTCTTGCCCATCACTTTGTTTCTGCCATGGAAATACATCAAAATATTGGCTTCCTGTGAATAAGGCACTTATTCATGACTTAGGACCTTGTAAATTCCATATGTGATTGTGTTAAAATGTCCTTATGTTTCCCATGCTCATACTAGATTTTTATGTGTGCCAACAAGTTCTCCTCACCCCTCCTCCTGTACCGCGGTACATGCACAGAAATGGAAAATTGGGCTTCCTGACTGGATTTGTGCAGCAATCTTAAAAAAAAAAAAAAAGGCTGATTGATATGAAAAGAGAGAAGGGGTCAGAAGTCCCTTATTCCTAACTATACCAGCTCTTCTTTTCTGTCCTTGTCTTTGTCATTCTTTTTCCACATTTTGGAGGAAACAGTGTAATTTCTTACTGAGGGGTTTCAGAGTTTTTTCCCTCTGCCTTGTCCCCAGTTTTGATGTTTTTCTTCCTCATCTAATTCATTTCCTTGGAAGCATTCACAACAGAGAAGCTTCATTCACCAGTCGATGGTTGCCAAACAGATTCCTTTGGAGGAAATGAAGTCTAAAGCCGAGCTTCAGCATGAAAGTGGTACTCGTGTCTAAACCAGAAGGAGGCTGTACCATTAGCAAGTTTTCCAGTGCACAACTAATACATTCCTTTCAGCATGTTTTACATCCCATGTGCAGTGGCTATCATACAACCTAGAGGTCCAAACTCTACTTAATTAAAAATAAATACTCTAAACCACATGAAATGGAGTTGTGAGGAGCCGAAGCACGTATTGGTCTGGTGTACAAGTTCTGTTTCTATAACACTGGATTGCAAGATAATGTGAGGTATATATTACAAGCAATGTCTGCCAAGTCTGCGGCCTCCCACTCAGATGAATCGCTAAGATTCTCTGTCCTCTACAAGGCTATTTTCACAAAGAATATAGAAAGTTTGAGACTTCTTTCCCTACAGTTTCACAGTTTCTGGATGGACAAAAACACTGATACTTTTATATAAGCTGCACTTCCTTAGAAAGCTAGCTAAAAACTCCTGGCGCTTATGTTGAGATATAAGTCCATGTCTGAATAGTGGTATCAATAACAGTTCTCCATAATTATGCCAAAATGTTTTTGCATGAAGATGTTGTAGCTGTCAGTTCATATGTTTCCACCAAATGTGCACCACAGGACTAAACTGAAACTCTGAATTTGCAATTTCCTAAACTTTCAGGGGCAGGAAGGAGTCATTTGAATCTTGTATGTGCATTTCATGAAGGGCTTAATCAAAACTCAATCAATTCCCACCTCACCAACTTTAGAAAGGGATTGAAATCCAGTACCAGATTTGGATCTGAATGTTGTGCCTGGGGGCTCATTTCCGTTATCAATTAGCAGTTGCTCTTGTGATGTATCAAAAGGCAGTAGTGTATAGGCTGTTGTTTAGAGGTGTACATAATGTAGCTTTAAATTTCATTGGGAAACTAAACAAAACCTTTGGCCTTAGGGCTGCGTGTTCAAATACTACAGTCCCATAGTGCATTACACCAGTCAACACTTCTTTTCAAATACCACCCGCATAACAATTAACCTCACTTCAACCTTGAGGTCTCTGATTAGTGATGGCCTATTGTTTAAGTTCCATTAACATAGCCCCTGTGTTGCCCTATTCTCACTCAAATGGACTAATCAAATCAGTCACCAAGGACTTAAGCTGAGTCCAACTTCTTTAGCAAGCAGCGATTTTCAATTTAAGTAGAATGGTGGATGTCATCAACACAGTCACAATTAGTATAGCTCTGGCATGGAAAACATTCTTAATGATCCCCAATTTGTGAAATATCAAGGGCCCCAGCAACTTGCAATATGAGAATTTCTATGTATACTAGAAAAATTACAATATCAATAGGGTAGTCATTAATGCATTACCTTGTTCCAGACTAGTCTCTGAAAGGACAGAACCTCAACTGGATTCCATTTAATTTCAGGAAGCAAATGCTGTTTTGAACTAGTAGAAATAAAAACATGTTACAGCATTTTTTAAATGTTATTTTTCACTACCCACACCACATTTATTATGTAAAAAGGAAAGTGTTGTTTATTTTTCCAAATATAGTTGCAGAGTTGTTATTCTTGACATTCTTCTTTGGATTACACAACTCTGTTTTCATTCACATTAGCTGATACTTGCTGTTTCAGTCATTTGTAATTAAAAATTGTGTAGTATTACTAGTATTACTTCTTTGGGTTATTTTTAACACTGTCTTCTATTTCTGTCAAGGTAATTGATGATTCAAATCTTCAAATGGGCAATACACATGTGAGGAGAGTTATTTATCGGCATAGATACTTACTGTGCACAGGCGACAAATTCTACTATTTTCATGCACGTGCCATTGCTGCATGAGCAGCATGTGCATTTTCCAGCCATTCAGATCTTACCTCCCATTGAAAATGCAGCAGAGTCAAAGTGGGAGTCACTGGTCATTGAGCAGGATCTTGAGGACACTGAGAATTTTCAAAATGGAGCCTGTGTGACAGATAAGAATTTACAGTGATTGTTAATTCCTACGCAATGAAAAATAAATTTTTAATTTTTTTATTGTCTTGTTTTCTTGCCAAACTGTATCCACTTTCACAGTCAAATACTTTTTCAGAGACTGCAGCAGAATCATACTCTTATCTCCTCTGAATATGATGAAGTTTCTAGATAATGTTCACACGTAGCTTTTCTTTTATGATCAGCTAGAACATTGTGCACAGAATAAACATTGCCAGATAAATTAAATGTTTTATTTCTATGCTTCAGAGAATGAAATTTGGCAGAAATATTTCCTAATTTAAATCCAGCTTTTGTCTGCCTCATTGCTTTACACACCATGTAGTGAAAGAACTGGCTTCACACTGCTCCCACACCACCAGTCCATCTGACTGACAATAGATCCAATCTGCATTACACGGGAGGCCATGTGAGTGGTCCATTCTGCTCCTCCATCTCCACCGACAGCTGGAACTGGACTTGGAGTAAATGCCAAGGGAATTTGCATGATAGTCCATTTGGAGCACACATGCTATAAATTCACCATTGCTGCAAAATGGAAAGCCATAGGCCTTGTCTACACAGAAGTTACATGAATTTAAATTAAAACCAATTTAGTCTAAACCAGAATGAACTTCTGTGTGAACACTTGTAATAGTTTAAAATCATCTCATTTCTGTTATCTGGCACTGATGGTGGCTCCCAACAGATGGTTAACCAAGTGCAAGAGAAGCACAGATATTATTGAGCAGTCTCTATCTTTAATTAAAATCTCTTTGAGGCCCAACTCTAGCCCCTTTGCTAGAGGCTCTGCTGAAGTGGTTGGGGCTATTCATACCTGTCATTCAGAGCCAGATTCTCCTGCAGTCCTTCTTTTCTTGTTTGCCACACTCAATCATTTCCTCTTCCCTGGAGGACTCCAGAAGTGGCATCAACACATTGCCCAGCCTTGGATCGGGTTTGATCCTTCCAACTCACCAGTGAACGCACTGTGGCAGTAGATCCTGGAGTGGCAAAAGCTGTACATTCTCCAGCCATTGTTTTGGCAAGTTACCCCTGGGCATGGACCCCCCGCCTGCACTGCCTCCTGTTGCTCTTTTGTTCAAGAGGAAACTTGTCATTTAGAGGCTGATTATTAGTTTTCTTTTCTCTTCTCCCCCTTCCCCAAAGTCCCCCTTTAACTGGATCATCACCAGTTTTAGAAGCATTGCCCCTTTCTAAAGAAAACAAAACAGAATAAACAACCTCTTCCCAGTCCCTGTCAGAGCTCTCTTCTTTTCACCAACATCCATTTTCTCCCCAGCAAAATGAATAGACAGGGAGAAAAAGACAGCTTCTTCCCTCTCCCCACAATGAAACAACAAAGAGCACAAACAAAATTAAAATTAGGCATTTAAGCTGATTTTCACCACTTAACTTTTGACATGTTTTTGCAAATTTCCTTCAAGTCCCCTCTGAAGACTCAGCCAATGAAACCCACTGCATCAAGTGGTGTTTCTAAGCCTTTTTGCACAACTTCTGTGAAACAACCCATGTGTTGTTTGGAGCAGCAAAGGCACCTTTCTGCTCATTGTAAAATTGGGAGGATACAACAGAACAAAGTATCTGTCCCTTTAGAGAGAAATCAAGAGTGAATGCATAATTTTTCAACTTTATGTAACTTTGGAAATATTTGGGGTCTGAGACATCCAAACTCAGTCTGCAAAAAGGCTTTCCAGGTGGGAGATTTATTAGAAGTTAAAGCCATTGCCCAAAAGTTCTGTTCTGTCTTATGCCGATGTAGCGTCTGTTCAGCTCCATTTTCTAGCTTTGAGAAGTAATTGCTTTTCTCCCTAGAAGTATATTTTTCTTCCAGTAAGTCTGCATCATATTCATCATCTGGAATGTATTGGGAGCACTGCACTGGGCTGAGCTTGCAGCTGCTCCTAATCATAACTGATGTGCTCAGAGCAGACCTGCAAAATACTCGGCAGGCAAGGATAGGACTGCCTGCCCTGGTACTGCTCCTCCTCCCCACTGTCGTGCCCGTGCTCCAGAGACTTTGCTGCTCTCCACTTCATTTCCAGGTGTAATTCAAAATGGCATTTTTAATCCACAGAGCCATTCATGGTTTAAGAGCTTGTATTTCTTGAAGACTGCTTCTCTGTCTCAACATCATGTTTCAGCTGGCAGCTGAGATTGGCTGCAGTTGCAAGAGATGAATAGCAATGTTGACTCTGTAAAATACAGAGTTTGCGGAATGACAGGCCATTCTCCTTGGATATATAGCATAGGAGCAATGGAAAGATGAAGACTGTATCATTTCATAAAGGAAGAAAGAAAGAAAGGTTTCTTTTCATTTGAAAAAAATTTAATTCTCTATTTTTTATTAAAAAAAAAAATACAAAGAATGGAACCACTCCCCTGCAAATATTCTGTATTCTTTTAAAATTGCTGAGAACTGGGTGTATGATTTATGCCCATTTTACATTGTGGGTTACGCCAGCAGTAGTAGCTTTCCCTTAGAAGCTAGTAGGTGCTTTAATTGTACTATCTAGATTTGGAGTGAATTTGGAAAATGTGGGAGGAAAAATCACATATAAGCAAAAATCATGAGGTATTACCAGCCCAGGATATCATGTAAATGGAATCTTGGTTTCTGGTGGCAGAAAATTAGAATCTTGCGTAATATGTTTAATACAACCAAAAGAGAGCGTATAGTAGTGCTAGGCAGGTGGCTGCACATTTCTGCACTGAGACCTCTTCCCTAGGTCTAGAAGAAACCTTATGCTCTTTATTATATTATTATATATATATATCCATATTACGAGATGATAGTATGACTCCATGACTGCAATTGTCCAGCTTCTCCTGGGATTAGTCTCTGGTTTATTAGCCTACCTGACCGAGGCAAAACTCAGAAGTTGTTATAGTGCACTTAAGAAATTCCTCCTTCTATGCAACACCCAGTGTCTGTTGCCTCCAACCAAAATTCCATTTGAAGAAGCAGCCACATGCCCTCATTCTTTCTCTTCCTTCTCACCTTGAGGTCTTTCATCGTTCTTTGCTGATGTTGCAGCCAGACAAGGATCTACTTTAAACTAGGAGAAAAGTATTTTTCTCAATCAAATTAACTGCTTTGAGTTAATTTAGCAGCCTGAGTTATAATATACACAATATTGCCAATGGTTTTGATTTCACTGCAGGTTGAGCAATATTATGTGGTTTCTGTAAAGGTGGAAGGTCTTCATCTCTCCATCTTCTTACCATAAAAGGAAATGTTTCATGCTTATGCTTGCAAGGAAAAGGTTGAGTAGAGGACAAAGCATTTCAGAAACAGAAGACAAATGGAAAATTAGGATTTTTTTTCTTTTCTTTTTTTTAACGTAAGCCCTTTTAAAAATCAAATTTTATGTTCAGTATGGTGGCAGCAAGCTGTCACATTACTTTTTTTTTATTTTTGGGACTGGCAAAACTGCCCATATCACTGTGTAGGCTACAATTCAACCTCCTGTACTTTGCACTATGTTCATTGCAGTAGTTTCAGTTGCATTAAGCCAGTTCAGTAAAGATAACTGAAGAAAACACAATTTTTCTTCTCTTAGACAAGACTCGAGTGGAAAGGGATCATGAACACTTAACACTACGTACAGCAAGGGGATAGGAAAACGTCTGCTTCACCGCTGCCAGCTTCTCTGAGCCTAGGGACCTGAGAGATGCCCCAGGCTCCTCAGCAGCAGTTGCTAAGGAAACATTTTAGGGAACCTTTTTCATAAATTCATAGTAATCTCCATTTCTCAAATGTCAAGGCTAATGACTCACCCTTTGATTGCAAATGGGATTTACTACCACAGAATTGCTGGCAGCCTTCAAAGCTAAATTGTATTTGTCAGCATTTGAAGACTTTTAGTACGTTGGTTACCACTGCTCCCCTTGAGTGAGCAGAAAATGTAGATACATGAATATCTGGCAGAATTCCTCAGAAATATTCCAACCCTTCTTCCTAAGTTTCCACACAGGAAAGAAGATGGGGACTGGTGTCCCTGGGGCTGGCTGCAGTGGGAATCCCCACAGTGGAGCCTGGATCTTTGGGGTTTCGGGCACATGGTGCCACCATGCCCTCCCAGGGTGGAGAAAGTCAGGACCAGCCTCAGCTGTGCCTGGGGACAAGCAGTGGAGACACACAGCCCTCCTTCTCTTCTGGAGGTCGGTTCAACTTGCAGTCAGCTGGATGTGCTCGTGGATTCTGTGCAAGTTACACATGAATCAGTCTGGGCTTTCCTCTGATTAACCACTGTGTAATCTAACAAAGCAGGTCTACCACTCACATGTTTGGGATATCACCCGCAACCAGACCAAGAGCCTGATGCTCCACTGCTTTGTGCCTTCACAATCTTCTTTCTGAAAGTGCCAAGTTTCCAAATGTACCCTGAGACTTCCTTCTTTAAAGTATTTGACAAGACCAGACTTTAGGAATGATATTGATTGCTTTGATGGCAATACATATTTACAAGATTCTCTCTCAAGTAATACAGACTTAAGTTAATAGCTTATAGGCTGGAATATAATTTAAAGATCTAAATTTATTTAGAGACATAAAAAGTCCTCAGAAGAATTGTGGACGTAATTGCAAAGTTTCTATTAATGAATTTCTATATTAATTAATTTCTATAAAATGGACCTAATTGCAAAGTTTCTAAATTTCTATTCATAATTCTATTATGTAAACATTTCATATATATATAAATGTATATTATAAACTAATTTGAATATTGGTATGTAGTGTACTTACTAAATCTCCATTTAGTATAAATTTTACAAATATAATGCAATTTGAATGGATTCAATTATAAATCACCATGAATTTATGGAAAACTTTTCTCCCTGGAATTGCTGGTCACTGATACGTGGAAAGTATTACTGATGAGACCAAAGCCATTGTTGTATGTAGCACTGGAGGGTTAGGTGGTGTGTTCCATGACACAATAGTAGTATGGGCCCTTTTAAGAATCTGTATCTAAAACAGGTGGGAATGGCTGCAGAAGTACATTTACAGCTAATTTTGAAATGTCTCCTGGTCGCTTTGAACACTATTGTTAAAAGCAGGCAGGCTGAGGAAAACACTTATCCAACTTTTGCTTTCTCTGTCTATGGAAAATGTATCCCTCAACCATACTGTGTACCAGTCTGCCTAGAGACAGATAATTTTGCTTTCCTGTTGTGTCTAGCTGCCAGATTTCACAGAGCAGATTTACTCATTTTTCCACTGGTATATTCAGCCAAATTACCAGAAAATACATATCCTTCCCTAGATCCAGGTGCTGGGAGAAGTCTCCGCTGTAGAATTGGTTTTCCCTAGAATATGAAGAGAGGAATGACTTCTGAGATGATAACACTGGTATTTCTAAGGCCATTTTTCTTTCTCCATTGATTGGCTTCTACTCCTATATTATCTCATAGAATTTTACTTTTACTAATACTGTAAAAAAGAAGTACTGAAAGTGCAGAAATGGTTTAAGGCAGTTACCCTCTTTCTTAGTTTCCAGCTGGCTGTATCTAAACTAATAGTAAAAAATACACTTAGCTCAGAAAATGTCTCCAAAACTTGACTGAAAACATGTGGCTCCAAAATGTAGGAGAAAAATGAACAAACGTCTGCATTATCATCCTGTTTACTATATGCTAAAAACAACATACAGTCTATGCAGTATTTCCTCTTTCTGTAACCAAAAAGTTTTTCCTGGTTATTAGACAATTTAGCAAAAACCTGCTATCAATATATTTCCATCACATTGGGTCTTATTGATCTAATGATTATTGACATCATTTTCTGAATAAATAAATAAATAAATAAATAAAAATTATAGTATGGCTAGACGGTTCTGTCTTCCAATTTTAGATTCATTGCTACCTGTAGCTTTTTCAACTATATGCCTTATTTCGTGTGAAAGGAAGTGCCATGTGTACTGTATGATGTGCCAGGGTATATCTGAACCATTTGGGCTGATCCTTACTGGCATCAGCTCCTTTATTTGTAAATACTGAGGTGGGACCTGCACACTTAGAAGCAAGCACAGTTGCATGGAGCACAAGCATACACATGATTGTGCTTTCAATATTTTAAAAGACTTGGGCTGTTGGTTCTCTTAGAAAATGAAGATACTGTTTCTGGGAGGTTACAACCAATTTTGTTCCCTTACCTGAAATGCTGAGGACTTTGGTGCATTCTGTAATTCAAGCAAAGTTTTATTATTTCCTGAAATGCAGCAACTGATAGAAAATCATCTAGGTGGATTAACACCTAGATTAACACCTGTCTTCCTTGTTAGAGCACTAACAACTTGTTTTACAAGCACAGTAGATGTTGCTAATGCTCCCTGTGCAGTTGAAGTAGGGAATTTCCTCTAATTTTGGCAAACAATATGCTGAAAAAAATGTTACTTAACTTACTACACAGCTGTAAATCTGCTTTGTAAATCTTGCACTTTTTGGGGAAGCTTACTGCTAAAAGTTTTGCTTCAGAAGCACATTTAAAGGTTTTGGATTTAATAAGGTTAAAAACCATCTGAGTATTTTGAGACTACAAAGGAGTAATATATCTGTAGTGTCCCTTGCGATAGATTAGAGACAGGACTTGGTTGCAGTAATGAATATAAATGGGATCCTTTATTAAAGCCACTGGACACAGGCAGGACTGCAGCTCGCTGCTCTCCAGCTCCCAGGCTAACTTCACACAACCTATGCTTTCTAATAGCACTGCGCAGGTCTGCCTCAAGTCCTGGCCTAGATCGAGCAGTCTTGGAAGGGATTGCCAACCTCTGCAAAAACTAGCCACCTAAATCATTCAGCAGTGGGAACAACGTCCAGAGCGTCTACTGCCAATGCTTGCACAATCCCTAAATTTGCATGCACGTGAATTAAACAATGAAAAGGTTGTTGGTTCTGCAGCTAGGAATAGAAATATCCTCTGCACAAAAATCTCCCTTTTCCTTGCAAGTTTGTGGATAGAAAGAGATGTGGAGATGGATACCTAGGGTGGTTTTATTTTGTTTGTTTTGGTTTGGTTTTAGTGCCTCTTTAATTACAAGACTGACTTGGACAGTCCATGTAAAAATACAGTGAAGAGGGGCAACCCCCACTCTGTAAGCTGTAGCCAACTTGATGGTCTTTATACTGTACTGAGTCCAGAGCAAGCTCAAGGCAGAGGTGAAATAGGTAAAACCTAATCATCTGTTTTGCTTGGGCCAAGGCAGAAAGGAGCAGTGCAGTCTATCTTCACTGGCACACTGCAGCCCCTGTTTCAGGTGCTCTGCCACTTCTGAGGCACTAAACTTGGAGGTGCGAATCCCCTCTGAGATGTGTTCATGATGCTGTTATCAGCCCTTGCTATTAAGGACGCTTTTAGCCGAGAAGCAGCAAACATGGGGCCTTTCCCTCATTTTCTGAGGAGTGATGAAGAATGTTTTCACTCGCAGATGTAGACAAGCCACCTGGGTCCCAGCCTGAGCAGTATCAGCCAGAAACACTGCGATCCCCCAGAAAACACACCACTAGGGTCAGATGTGTCCAGCTCAGCTTTGGGAACAGGGGCAGATTTTTAGGCTGTGGCACAAGTCCTCTCAATGGGATTATGCCTCCCTGGTGCACATGCACACACAGACCAAGCCACCTTCCTGGGACAGCTCCCATGTGCCCCGCTCAGCAGAGTTACCCCGATAAGCAGGAGAGGGCTGTGTAGGTGTGGGCTCTCAGGATATCAAGAGGTGGAAGGGTGACAGTGCTTTCTGATTTGAAGAGCCAACTTTAGGAAAGCCTCTGATCACATCAGTGGGCCACATGTACCAAGTGAGTGTTGCACATGTTAATATATTAAACATATGTGTTTCTTATTTCCTATGTTGAAGGAATACAGTTTGCAAGCATCAGGGTGCATAGTTATTTCAAATGCATGGTAAATGTGGATTAAGGGCACCAAAAGATTCCCATGGTCCAAAGACTATGAACACCTGCAACATCCAACTTTGTTTTTAAATTTTCCTGTCACCTTTAAAGTGTCTGCCTTGCCACACTGGTGTGGAAACAAGGTTCATTTTAAAGGCTCTTGGAAATGGCCAGGGCAACAGGAACAATAACAGCGTCCTTTTAGGAAAATACAGGAAATCTTTCCAGCCAGATGTACTGCAGCACTGGGGCCACCATGAAAGTCTCGCAGTTAAAGAAACCTCACAACAGCTTCTAGGCAAAAGCCAAAGGGGATCATCACTTCTACCAACACTTTGTCTTGCATTAGAAATAATTCTTGCTCGAGGAAGAAAAAAAGAGCCAATAAAATGTTCAAACTTATTCCTTTATTGGCTTTTTGTTGCTTTATGTTATTAATAAGAATTTACAACCTTATTTACAGTGCAAATTTTTAGCATTGACTGTGCTTGCATATAATTTGAATTTTAAAAATCCTCAGGGCATCATGAATTTAACAAAATCTTTTAAGAATTAATGGAGTGTTGTCTGGAGACAGGTTTTTCAAAAATGCTCTTAAACTGGACCTCCTTATTTCTGTGTGAGAGGAAGTAGAGTCTCCTGGGCACCTTATGATTGGGGACTTGGATATGAAAATGTGGGATTTGCATGTTGCAAACATTGCTCGTGACAAAGTGCAGGTGCAGAGCGAAGGGCCAGCTTGCAGCCACTTTGAATCAGACTTCCTGAATGTGCTTTTAAACGCCAGTTGGATGGGTGGGGGTGCTGGAGGGATGCTCTGAGGTTTCAATATCACAAAACAGTGGCATAATCACTTTGTTACTTATCTGACTGAGAGATGAAGACTATTGAAGCAGTGAGTGTAGTCATAAACATTCAGAAGCCTTCTCTGACTTGTACAGTGTTGAATATTGGTAGGGTTATCCTACCAAACAAACAAGCAGCCAAAATCTGAGGCTCCTAAATTAGAGAATACACATTAAAATGTTGGCCGGAGGCTTCTGATTTGTATATTCCCATCTCCCCCTCCCTCTCTCTCTTTCCTCTCCAATACCAGTGCTGTATTGAGTTGGAAATGTATAAATGTTACATGTAAGATGCAGCCTTACTGTTGCATCTTTATTCAACATCAACTTCCAGATGGGAACTATTTTTCATGGTTCATAAAGCCAAATCCAGCTGCTACATTTGGACCTACATAAGGAATCCACATTTTATTGCCTTAGCAGCGCATATAAAACAATTGCTGTTGTTTCTTTAGTACTGGTGCACCTCACATTTCTCAATACATTTTAGATATTTAAATTTTAAAAACTGTATTTTATAGTTGCTCATTTAGCCGTGCACTATAACAAGATCCTGCTTTTACAACATTTTCCAGATATCTAACGTAAATATCTAACGTAACTGAAAGAAATACGATCTTGGACAAACAGTATTTGGTATAGCAGCCATCTATTCAGTTACTTACTAAGAGTGTTCAGACAATTTCCTATGTAAACCACAATGATATTAAATACTTCTGGAATCTCAGCTTTATTAACAGACAGGAAGTGGAAACTCAGGAGCCTTTCCCTTCCCCCTGCGCTAATCTGACTCTTTGATAGTCATGTGTTAGGAATAACCATGGAGTTTCTCCTAACGTAAAATATTCCCACAGCTAAGAGAAATTAACCCTTGCGAAGCCTCAAAGAGAGAGTGGAGTCCATGTGTTCGCAGAGAGAGAGAAAAAAAATCATTAGGAGGAAGTTTGTATCAGCAGCAGGTCTACACGACACTGCCAGCTATTACATTCAGGCATAATTCATTTGCATTTTAGATGGTATTGTCAAAGCAATTATAGCACATCCATTGCAGAGGAGAATTATACAGCCTTGCAAAATTAGCCATCTTTGTGCCTTTATCACTAGCCACGAATGGGAAGCACGCTGCATTCACTCAGCCGTGTGTGCTGAGGGTTTTCTCCTCAACTCCCAACTAGCAGATATCAGTCCAGTTGCTAGAAAGCAGACAAATCCCCACAAAAAGTGATGAGGTGGGACAGAGAGAGTTAATGCGTGCGTATGACAGGGAAGCAAGTTTGCTATGAATTGGGAAGCACAAACTATAGTAATCCCCACCCTGCTGAGTGGCTTCCCCAGAGGTCTGATACAGTGCCAAAGCCTCTTACGCATACTGAGACAAAGCTTATTTCAAGCAGAATTCAGCTCCTGAAGCCACCATACTGCTTCCTGACAGCCTCCAATTGCACTGCCTCCGTATTTGTGTTTCCTGCTGTTTATATTTACTTGTTCCCAGAGCCACAACAGCTACAAAAACAAATAGTTGCTATTTGCAGGGCTCTGTATCAACACAGGTAAAGTGCTCTGCTTCCCTTTTAGTTTCACAGAGATTGTGCAAATAGGCTTTTAATACCTCAGAGAGATTAATTTGGTGATTATAAACCAGTTTAGGAACACATGCTAAACAATTGGTCATATAATCAGCATCCTTGTTTCAGAGCATTACTGTGGCTGAGGCAAAAGGTTTTTAAACTGTAAGGGATACACAAACACTCCCTTGATTATATCGCTATTATTTCACCATTCCACTGAGACATGAGCTTGAAATATTACTTTTTTGTTTGTAAAGTCCCTGTGGATACTCTCTGGATCTGTGCTTCTGTCTCTTTGGCTCTCTGTACAGCTATTGTGATGGTGTCTGATTTGGGTAACAGAGATCTTGCTTGATACACTTGTTTAGAGGATCAGCTTGAGGAAGCTTAAGTGCCATCAATTCTCTTAATTAACTGCAGAGAAATGATTAATGCTATAAATATGGAATTGATCAGGAAAAAAATATAGTACAGAGGATTTAATATGAGTTGTTTGACCAATATTTAAGACATTCAATATGATAAATCTGGTCCTGGGTAAAGTGCTTATAAGTACCCAAGTGATTTATGCACCTCAGAAAATTCCCACCACAAGACACTAGGGCTGTCTAAACAGAGCTGGGCAATGTTTTTCAGGTAGACAAAAAAACTCCTTTAGGAATGCATCGAGCACTGTACTTCTTCAACAAAACAGAGCAGAAAAGTTTCAAAGCATTTTATTCTGTCCTTGTCTGAAAAGAATATTTTCATTTTAAAACAGTGCCATTTAAAATTCATTTTCTTTCATGCACATTGATGTCATTGTAAATAACGCAGAAGCTTCCCTTATAAGGAAATTTAAAAAAAAAAAAAAAAAAAAGATTTTGATCCAGGCCAGAAGATAGGTCTCCAAACCTTTCCTTTCAGAAACACCAACCAGGAAACCCAAGTGGTTGTTGTTCCCCATCCTTCAATGCCTGTCCATGAACTGAACTAAAAGCTGAGGCAACAAACCTATTGAGACAGTAATATTCCTGACTTTTGTACACATTTAGAAATCAGTACTTTGAGAGCTCAAGAATGAGGCATAAGATGAGATGAATTTATTTATTTGCTTTTTATAATGGCTACCCTCAGATATTCTCCCCTCCTCTTCCCCTAGTCCCTAAGGATGAGAGTTATGGAAATAATGTCTCCTGAGACCCTTTCCCAAGAACTCTGTGCCTCGGTCCACAGAAATTCAGTGCCAGATCCACCCACATCCAAGCAAGACATCCTGAAGTACAGCTTTTGGAGGGGATATTGGAGAGACAGAAATATCACTGCCTTCATGGACAGAGCGTAGATCCACCCACAGAGGACTAACCTCCGTCCCCGGGGAGTCTGCCTGAACTCTGCCCAGCCTCAGCTCCCCATTTACTCTTCCCTCAGGATTATTCACTGCCCAACATAGGCTGGGAGGACATGTCAGAGATCAACCTCCCTCCGGACAGCCACACAGCACAGGGACTCTCAGAGCGTGTCTGTGACCTGCTCGGCCATTGCTGCAGTCCCAGCATGGGCAGAACACGCAGAGGGACCACCAAGAGAGGTCACACAACAGGTAGAAGGGACTCACAGCTTCAGGGACAATGGTACCACACCTAACTGGCATGAAATGAAAATAATGGAATCTAAGGAACACGCTGTCAGCCTATAATGTGATAGATCTCCACAGAGCTTGGGGGAGACGTGCATTGGCTGGTGGCATGAACCTTCCTCTTGAAGAAGCGAGCTCTCAAACTTGGGAAGTAGCTGAGGACACAAGGGCAACTACAGACCATCAGGTCACCTGAGCTTCTAAATGGGGCACATAATGATTGTAAATGTAAGGTGTGTTAAACAGCAACACAAGTTACACATTGCATGGGGGGCAGTTGTATC
This sequence comes from Cygnus atratus, assembly GCF_013377495.2. NCBI lineage: Eukaryota > Metazoa > Chordata > Aves > Anseriformes > Anatidae > Cygnus > Cygnus atratus. The sequence goes on from NC_066370.1 coordinate 544,619, forward strand.
ACTGAACACTCAAAATCCATCTAAACCCCACACTTAAATTTGTCTGAATACAGGCATCCAAGAGTTTCAGACATGGAGTAAGACCGTCTTCAGAAAACTGCAGAACTATGACTCCCAGTGTTAACAGACCTCTCAGCTGCCACCATACTGTGAGCAAAAAGCTGCATATTGGGGATTGCTGTCTGTAATGTAGCCCTTTCTCTGTGACCTCCCATGCTATGGGACTGGGAAGGGAGGATGAACAGTGGCAGCAGGGTGCAGGGGCAGTGGTACAATGCCTTTCAGTGGCCCCTGAAATTGAGGGGCTCAAGAAGTGATTTTTCAATTGGATCCTCAGGCTTGTTATAATTTCAGGGATGAGACCAATTTAATTTTTATAGAGATATGTAATCCGCCATTTCAACACACTAATTAAAATAGGCTGACATGCAGCTATGTGCCCAACGAGTCTTCCAAAGCACATATCTTGGCAGTTTCCACTAGAGGGTAAATGACATGACTAGAAAACCATACCAGATCCTCTGTGTTAACAGGGCTCTGCTTCTACATTATTATTTTGATTGCTGGCTTTACCAACAAACATCCAAGTGGCAGAATCCACTTGGAGAAAATAACAGAAAGCAGAGCTGAAAAAGAGTTTAGGAGGTCAAAAATCAACTATAGCTATGCTATTTTTGACAGATGTTTATTCAACTAGTTTTTAAAGTCCTTCAGCATTAAAAATGCACACATTTTTCCCAGTGCAATCAGATCTATTCTTTAATCATGACTTTTATAATGGCTAAACTAGATTTCTCTGGGAGTTCTTCAAGTCTGTATTTTCTTACAAATGCAGAGAGAAAGTGTTAAACAGTTCATTACTTTCTTCACTGCAGCAACTTTGTGCGTATTTGAAGGCTGTTAGGTTCCCTCTTTGTATACCCCAGACAGCCCCTGTTCTTCCAATTTCCTTGTCAGCCATTCCGACCACTTAGCTCAAGATTCTCTTTTGCCCCACATCCTTTTTGGAAAGTAATACCATATCTATTTTTTTTTTCATGCTGAGCAAGCTAGAAAAACACCTACATGTGTCTTCCAGGTTATGCTCATTAAAAAAAATAAATAAATAAATAAAAATAAATCAGTAATACACCTTTTTCACAACATCCTTTTGTTGAAGTCTTACATAGAGGTTGAGCCCATCATAACCTCTCCATCCTTTTGTTTAGAATCAAATATTTTCCTTTCCATCCAGCAATTCTGCAGCTGATTTTTCCTATATATATAGTAAGTGCACATTTCTTTCTCTCCCTGTTCAATAAGGTTCTTTCCAGTCATTTCACCAACGTGATTTCCAGTTCTACTCTCCTTAAAAAGCAGCAGCTTGAGTTCTAACTCCAACTTTGCTCCTCATTATGTGAGCTTGTCAGGGACACTGGGACATGATTCATGTGATTTTCCTCCTATTTCCATCCCACCTTTCAGGGAAACTCATGACAGCCAAATTTATGAATAACCTTCAAGATGTTTTTGCAGAGACTGTGCATTCGTTTGGAACTTCACAACACAACTAATAAAATCACGAATAGATTTCATAATATTTGCTTAACATTAAGCTATGTTTAAAAATAATAAAAGAAGAACTACCTGTCCACTTACGCACTAGAAAAAGACAGTAATTTCATTAGGAAAATTCTTACACTTCTCAGAAAGCCAACACTGGACAAATGGTTGAACTTATGTTTAATGAGCAGTAAAAACTGTGTACATTGGGAAATAAATTAGAGTTCAGTAACTAATGTGAGTTGTAAAATCTTGTTTTACTCAATGATAGCAATTACCATTAAAATTTTTTTTATTCACATTTAAAATACTGGCAGTTTGACAGGCCTTTAAAACATCTATTTTGGTTGCTAGTTTAATTATCTTTTCAGCTGATACAGTCATTTGTTTCACAAATTAAAAAAGAAGAGTTTACAGAGGAAAAAGCACAGTAGCATATTAGTGAATGTTCTTGGGTTTATCCTCAGCCAACAAATTTCTGTTCATCGCTCAAGCTGTCAACCAATCTCAGATATGGGATTCCAGTTTCATGTATTGTATTTCTGAGGAGTCAGCCATGAACTCCAGATCCAGATGTTAGTTTGGTTTCTGTAGGGTCAGGCTACAGAGTACTCCCATTCAGGCTGCAAAACATTTCTAGGAGAACTGATTTAAGTCACGTAGAGAAAATGAAGACAAGAATCCACGACGACACCTCATTCAGAACAGCAGCTATGCCCTTCCAGCTCCTGGGTCATTTTCTTGGCTCTTCATTTCAGAAAGAATCAATATCGTACTTTTTCCTGTTTTTCATCCTTTCATCACACAACCTTTTTGTCTTCTCTTGTGTTTTGATCCACATTTCCCTGATGATCTCATTTACCTTGTCTGCTCAGAGGCACAAACATACCTTGTATCAAGTTCTTCTGTATTTTCAGAATGACCCATTTTCTTTCCTCAAATTAATCTAGTAGTAAGTGCAAGAGATTATCAGCTACACCTTGTCAATTTGATACGTGATAGCACATAAAAAGGGTCTGTATGAATTCACAGAAGAATGAAAGCAAGTAAAACACTATCTACATAATAGCTCCATGAGTGGAAATAAAGGCCTTATTTTACCATAATGCTTCTTTAACCCTGCTTTCCTCCACAATTTTAATTTCATTTGAGTTCTTCAATATATCTTGCATTCCTATACGTCTCTCGCTGTCAAGAAAGCCTTCTTTGCAAAGAGAAGTGCATGCCTGAAACATTCTTTTCTCTCCACTGGGGATCCACCAAAGTACATTCATTACCTTAAGTTAAAAGGAAACACTCTAAAATAACGTATTCAGGAATGTGTCTGCAGCAGTTCAGGGTGGCAGATCGATTTGAACCTGAATGTGCAATATTTCTATACATGAAAGATGCGATGGTCCAGTGGAGCAAGCACACTACCAAAAGCATGAAGGACATCATGTCAGCTACACAGAAAACTCATGTCAGTGTCAACAGGAGCAACTTGCAGAGGGGTGCGCACCATGGGCCAGGGCTGACCAGCTCTCTCTTCTGCCTCCCATTGCAGAGGGCACACCAGGGGGCATGCCAGAGCGTGCTGGGAAGAGAAGAAAGCCGAATAGGAGAGAAGAGGTATTCAGACCATTTGTAAAATGGGTGGGATTGATCAATATCCATCTACTAGCCATAAGTATTGTATGATTTACTGAAATAAATGTTGCTTTCTTTTATGAAAAAAATGTAGATCTAGATGAATGTGAAATAACAATCAAAAACTAACAGCTGAAAGTGAAAGGCACGACAGGGTCAAAAACACTGAGCAGCACCAAAATTTTGTTTTAATTCCTACAGTTTGTAATTTTGGCCTCAGCACTTCATTCATCCTATGCGAGCGTTTCAGCTAAGATGGACTCCGCAGTGAGCCACGCAGCCAGGCTCACAACACCTGGCTGCATGGGCGGGCACACACCATCGCAACAGACGCCCAGAACAAAGACAGGCTTCCCCCTGCAAAGAAAAGTCCAATTGTCCTACAGCCCAGCACAGTAATAGCACAAAAACATCCACAACAGCCCTCCATCTTCTGCTTTAAATGAAATAAAGGAAAGACCTTTACGAGGCTTTTAGGGAGACAGAGAAGAAGGGCAGAGCAGCTCTCCTCTCCCTCCTCTGACTGATGTCACAGTTGCTGTGGCCAAAACGTTTGTTGCTAAGCAACTATGTATATATTACACCCTTCTGCTTCCATTTGGGATTTAACATATGCATTTTCACTTTCATCTCTGATGCATAGTTACATTTGTTTGCAGTGGGTGCCGGAGTGAATGGAAGCTGTCCAGTACGGGATATGCATAAGAACTGAAAGGCACACACAGTGATTTACCAATGTGCATCTTTGTTTCGCAGCACAGTTCAATGGGAAACCTACTGAGTGCCATTCACCAGTGGTTGGGCCAATTTTTTCATTCAGGAGTGATGCTGGTTGCTATATAGCGGCTATTGGCTCAAGAAGTGCAGCCGTTTTCAGATGTCACAAAGTAACATAGCCTGCAGATAGCCTGACTGGTAATTATTGCAGATGGATTCTTTCTACAATGATAAAAGAGGTCCGTTCTTTCATCTAGAGTTTTGCGTTTTATGCATAAATCCACTTTTTCCTACACCTCTCCCACTTACTTGGCAGGCAATGAAAAAAATCACCTTTTCCTTTTGAATTGCGTACAGATGACCCAAATCAGTGGCACACATCGCTTGCATTTTCCTATGAATCAAATCTAAAAAGAAATGAAAAGAGGGTAAGGAGAAAAAGAAGGCAGGATGTGAGAGTTCATTTATATTATAAACACTCTGTAATAAAAGAAAAAAATCAGTTTTATAAACCACATGTCTATAACCCTGTAATGAAATTATAAGAGAATGCTATTAGTCATGTCTGTACGTTTATTCACATTGTGAGTTCAATAACTAAATTAGGAGATCTGACATGGAGTTTACTAAACAAAAATCCATGCTATAACAAAAAAAAAAAAAAAAAAGAAAAAGAACAGGATATTGCTAGCTTCCTTTTGGGTTTAGCATTGTCTCTATTAATAAGCATTAGAGAATAAAACACTGGAGGAATTCTTGCAGTCTAGATGATTTGGGTTTTGTTATGCTTTTCAGTTTAGCTTAATTTCCCACTGGAAGCTTCCCTCTAAGTGCAGGCCTAGGATTATTATCGCAAGGATAACAAATATCTTCAGCTCAGTTTACTGCTTTCTGCTACTTTCTCCTCCCTGAAACCCCAGACAGGAGAGGGAACACAGAGAGGGGGAAGGGCAGCCTCTAAACCAGCCACAGTGGGTACACAACTTTGAGGAAAAACTGACATTTTTTTTCTTTCCCCTGAAGCTCAAGAAAAATGAGTTTATGAAAAGGGATATTGTATGAAAGCAACTTGCCCATTCTCATACACATTGATTCAGGGCAGTTCAGATTCACAGCTGAAAGAAAAACTTTGCTCTGTGTGTGGATTGGCACAGTGAGTTAGGGTATGGTAACTCTCGTGGCCTCTTCCTCCACAGAAGAGGAATAATTCAGTCAGCGGTATTTGATGAGCTGGCCCCTTTTGCTCTGGGAGTTTCGTGCACCTCGGGACCACATCAGGGCCATGGGAGGGTGCGTGCCGAGCCCCTGGTGGGAGCACCGGCCCCAAATCCCCACACGGGGAGCTCCCGCTGCACTGCTGGACCGGAGAACAGCAGGTTCAGCTTTCAGCAAGAATCAGGCCCAGCAGTTAAAAACAAGATTTTCTTTATAACAGCCATAATCAATTTAAAGCAACAACCAATCGTCCTGCACCTTTAAACTGGCCTTAGTTAAGGACCAGCTGCTGTCTGAACACTGCCTTCAAGCAGGACAGGATGCATTTGGCACTTCCCTACTGATCTCAGTGACACATACACAGCTATTCAGCTGGCAAAATCTGTGACTTGTGGAGGTTCACCTCGAGCTCACACTTGCACAAGTTAAACTGCTACCAGGAGCCTCAGAGATGCACATGCTCACCCTGCCACCGCGCACACAATTTGAAATTCACTGCACAGCCAAAGGACTGACAGCAACTTCACATTTAACTTTTGATCTCTGGATATTTTGCCACCCTTCAAAAAGCACCGCTTTTCTAATTCACATTCCCAGGGCATTTGAGTCTACCCAATATTAAAAGAATGTGGCTTAGAGGATGGTTTATGATAATAGATATATCTATATTTCTGCCACAATCTCTAAGATGATCAGTAGACCATTTATTAAAATATACTCTTGATCTCATTTTTTTATTCCTGAATCTTGTTTAAAATACAATAAATAAGTAACTGAAGTCTCTCATATGATTCTGTGGTTATTTTTTAGCCAGCTGAGCTGTGTCTTAGGAAGCAAATTAAGTTGGCATCCACAGTGACATAACCAGCTCACAAGAACAGCATCTTTGGTCGGCAGCTGATGCAGCTACCCCAGGGTGATTCTAGAGACATCAAAAACTACCACCCATGCTTAGTGAACATGTTCCCCCTCTTCTCCAAATTAGCACATCACCTCCTAATAAAATACAACAGTAACATTTATAGAACTGATACTATACTGGTACTATATCTTCCATTTCAGAAGTCATCCTGAAGTGTTCAGCTGAAGAAATGATTTTCCATTGTTTTCCCGCAGAGCCTACATTTGGAGAATATTATGGAAAACTGAAGCTAACACAGATGCACACATTCCAGGGATTCAAGAAATGTCCTGCCACTGCAAGTCTGACCAAGGCAAGGAACCTTTGTGGACCATCCAGGAAGCTTATGAATTTCGTTGCTAAGTTCAAACAGCTCTAAAATACATAAGGAAATGAGATCCCATGGTATTTATACAAATTCCCATGTCAGACATAAATGAATACCTTTGTCTACTGTTCAACAAAAAAACAAACTTCCATGAATGTTTCCCAAATGTAAAAGTGTTTATATCATTACAGTGCTAAATCTGGCAAAAAGTACATGAAATATCTATACGGAAACGAGGGGGGGGGGGGGGGAGGGGGGCAGAATGTTGCACTGTATTTTTGTTCTATCCGTGGTTAACTTCATTTATATATTTTATATAAATATATGTAAGATAGTCACATACAATTAATAATCATACTATTCTAATATTAGTTGTAATTCAGCAAATATGCAGAATAGAATAGTTTTTTGTTGTATTGTGCTTAACTCTAAAAAAAACCATTCCCAACAATTCATCCTGCCTTTAGGAAAATATTCATGAAGCAAAACTGGCAATAGAAAAATAATTATTTGAAAAACATTATATGAGGTGAGTTGTTGCTTCCCTACTGGATGCCAGTTTAAATTGAGCTAATTTGTTTTACCAGTAGCTTAAGAAAACCCCAGCACAGCAGCATGACAATTATATCCAGGTGCAAGAACTTAATTCAACAAATTCTAGGTGGATCCTTCCAGTCAGCTCTGTGGGCCCCATCCTCAGCTGTGGCTGAGAACAGATGCCCTTGAAAAAACTCTGTAATCATGATCCATTCAATCCTTGAATAGTGAAGCTGAAATGTCTGAAAAAAATAAAAAAAATAGAGATAGAGAGCTAATATTTCTATATCCAGAATATGAATTGAAACATGACAAAAAACATTTGAGGTAAGTAAATTCAAGTAAAAGTTTAGATGCTTTTTAGTACAATTATTACGTTATACATTTAAAACAATAGCTTGTCTGCAAGATATAAGAGTTTCACCAGTTCTCTACGGTTTAGAAATGACACCTGAAAAAATCATAATCCTAAATCTCGTGTTTCTAATTTGAAGTCTATATTAATAAAGGGAATCAAATTGTAGTTTGCTGTTTTAATTGGTCTATGTTTCAACATAAAAGTTAAAACATTATCTTGAAAGGCAAGAATTTAGGGAAGAATTACAGATAAACGAACACTTTTTTAGGTATAAATTGTAATAAAAAGTTTAGATTTGTACAAGTTTTTGATCTTTTGGAGCTACACAAGTGAAGTAATTAAGCTCCATTTTTCCCCCACAATCTGCAGTAAGGTTCTAATGGTGTTTCTGACTCAGGCAAACCTACATTGATTTCAAATGAAGATACTTCTATAATCCTTTGTTCGCATATCGTTACATATGTTGAATCTAAGAAATAACTTATGTCTAGATGCAACCAAAAGCCATGATTATTTGGTAATTTCTGAAATACAGATACGTACATTTGTTGTATTTTTTTAACCAGTTTGTGCACAATGTACAGTTACAGGCAATTATTAGGCTATCAGGACCAACAATTAAAGTTCATAAATGAATTTATATCTACACATTGTGTATATGTATGCACGTTTAAATGGATAAAGATTGTTTTTCATGACATTTGTTAGGAACTTAGCCTCAATTTGTTACCATCGTGTTATTGTCATAACTTTTGTATTCCAATTTTTGAGTAATATTGCAAAAAGATTTTCCCTCCTACAATTTTACATTCAGGAGTTTACTAAACACATTCCAAATATGCGCCATTTTATGTTATTATGAACTTCAACTTTAACTAACACTAATTAGAGGTGTACCAGATGACTCTGATTAAACTAGTGGGTAGTGCTTATTCAGATTTAATGTGAGCAATCTGGACATTTTGAAAAACAGCCAAGCTGGGCTCAAATAAAAACCTGCCAAAAATCCAAAGTCTGAATTCAGCCAGGCATGTAAGACTGGTTCCCATGAATATTAAAAATAAAATTAAAATCAGTTGGAAGTCTTGGTTTCCTTCAAACAAGAGAACATCCTCCCTATACCCTAAAGAAATATTCCTGCCTTATACTTACAGCCCTTTCAAAGCCACCTCTCAGCACCCAAAACAAGATGAGGAAGATGAACCAACAAGGTAGTGTTTGTATCAGCTCTTATGTCGCTGGATACTGGTTTGTTGGTGAGGGTGGAGTAAAATAGGAAGAGGGCAGCTGGCATTTGAAACACGTTTTCCAAGACTGTCATCCAGAAATCAAGAGACGTGTTTTTCACTAGCTTTTAATTTAAAACACACTTTACAGAGACATATTTTATTCATCTGAACCTTTGAACATCTGATGTAAGGTGAGACTTAGGAATCAAATATAGTGGGGGCTCAGTTTTCTGGTGGTGTAAGATGACATAACCACTTCAGATAACGGACTTGTGGCTGCTTATACCCACATTTGGATTTTATAGATTTCCCCCACACACTACCATTTGTTCACTTGTGATGCGTGTTTTCTATTTACACTGGTGTTAGCTTGGACAGAAAAATCAGAATCTTACCCAGTGTGAGATACTGTATCTTAATAAGACCCCAAGTAGAGTTAAATCCATCAATATGGATAAGTAAGCAACATTCAGGTCTCGGGTCAAAATTCAAATGGAATCATCTCTTTTTTTTTTTTCCACACATATCTCCAGATGCCATGGTTTGAAAGAGAACATTAAAGACTTAATGAAATGGCTACTTTTACACTGTCTATCGCTGCATAGTGCAAAACTCCCCTAGGTGAGCTTATTTTCGAAAGTTAAACTTCCTTAAATCAAGATGTTCAGAGAATGGTAAGGACAGTATAGATGTTAACCCAAACTACCCTGCATATTAAGGTTTGCTAAAGTGAAAGTGTGCTTTGTAAGGCCAAAGGGTCAAATATTTAAGATGTTTAAGATGTCTAACTCCTGTTAGGAACAACCAGATTACGGGGTTTCTGGAATACTTTCCCTAAACTACATTGTTTGAAAAAAATCATGTTCTTAATTTAGTTTTTTGAAAGTTACTGGATTTTTTTAATATATATTTTTTTAAAGAAATTGTTCCCCTAAACAAAAGGTAGGGTCTTGCTTCATTAAATATGAAACTAAAAAGATTGTGCATGTTTTATGCAAAACATGTTGGCTTCCTGGAGACTCACCACCACTAAACCTGTTGGTTCTGTATGCAAAAGCCACCCCAAAACTGTACAGATATGGGTGTCTTTTTTCATCTGCACTATTGTTTTACAAAGTAAAATTGGCCAAAAAGGTTTGAATTTGAGCTTCTCAAAAACTCATGCATATAAGTTCTAATTCTGGTTTGAAAATTCACTCGCAAAATAAGAATATTTAACAATAAACTGTAACATACCTAAAGTAGATTTCTTCAAAAATAATCATAGAATGTGTAGGCTTTCTTTTTCACGTATCAGCCTGTTGAAAAAAGTGTTTTGGAAATAAAAAAGAAAAATGACTAACATTAATGTATGATTAGAAGAGAACTCACTATGTTTTTCTGATCAACTGCTAAAATAATTTTAGCATTGTTTAACAGTACATTTTCTTCAGTGCTGTTTATTTTAAGCTTCCAATACTTCCTAATATCTGTTTTTTGCTTATATTTCACAATGGATAATTACATCTATAATTGTTATTGGTCATTGGTCATTAATTTATTTCAGAGTATATACCTCTGTGGGCAGCAATTACTGCACAGCCTTCAAAAAGATATTAACAAAATGAGAACGGAAAATACATTAATTACTGTAAATGTTCTACTGGTTTCTCACTGGAAAAAGCAAGCATTGAGATTAAGATCACACTTTGTCCACAGACAATGTCATGTAGCGAAATAAGAAAAATAATTTTACATGACCAGGAATGCGGACTTTTCCTGGCAGTTCCAAGTTTCATTTTAAAAGCTTACAATAAAGTTCACGAATCAAAATTAAATATATATATTTCATTGAGTCATATTTCTAATACTTTCAGTAAAACACCTTTTATGTCAAAGTGCTGTAAAAGTGAGAATTTTTAAACACTTCTTGTGTGCTTAGATTCAGTTTCGTGTTTGCAGATTTGAATCATATGTGTTTGTGCACCCACCACTACTGAATCCATCCATGTACATTTTCACCTATAACAAGTGAAAGCAGCTTGAAGGTTAGCCAACAATATGGGCATCTGTAGGACATTTTCTACAGGTAGAGGTCTTTGGTGAAAGCTATATATCTACATATCCTACAGGGAAAGTCCTGTTTGCCTGAACACAGTAAAAACAGATTCCAGACAGAACTTCCCAGTGAACACTAAAATATGATGAAAAAAATCATTTGCATTTGCTATGTGAAGCTTTGCTATCACATAGCTTGTTGTTCAGAGTTGGCTGCTTTTAAAAGGGTCAGGGCAGGTTTTGGAGAAAGAAGAAAAACTAAGGTGATTACAATTCCTGACTCATTCTTAAATGGAAGATCTAGACTATCAATACAAGAAGACAGGGAATATATTTTCCCCTAAGATGCTATGATGGTTATGCTTCCATTTCTTCAGGAACACTGTCTGAAATAGCATGTTAGAGAAACCCTGATTTAAATCTGAGCCTCTCCAAGACAAACACATTTACAAGCCACAATCTAAAGATGTATTTTTTTCTTCAAGAGCAAGAAATGACATGAACTGCAAGGCAGACACTTCTGTGCCACCAGTGCCCTGCACATGCTCATTGTTTATAGCCTAGTGCACTGACTTGCATGCTCATAACCTATGAGGCAAAAACTCTGCCTACTGAAAATGTGTGAATGTGCATGGTAAGAAAGAGTGCCAAGAGGGAAAACATTTTCAGAGATTTGACTATAAAATTCTCCAGGCTTCCCCAGTGTCCTGGTTTCAGTTAGGACAGAGTTAATTTTCCTCCTAGTGGCTGGCAGGGTGCTATGTTTTGGATTAGAATGAGAAGAGCGCTGATAACATGCTGATGTTTTAATTGTTGCAGAGCAGTGCTTACACTAAGCCAAGGACTTTTCAGCTTCTCGCTCTGTCCTGCTAGCGAGCAGGCTAGGGATGCAGCAGGAGCTGGGAGGGGACAGACCCAGGACAGCTGACCCAAACTGGCCAAAGGGGTATTCCATACCATCTGACGTCATGCTGAACAATATATAGGGGTGGCTAGCCGGGGGGGGGGGGGGGGGGCCGCTGCTCGGGGATAGGCTGGGCATCGGTCAACGGGTGGTGAGCAATTGCATTGTGCATCACTTATTTCGTACACATTATTACTATTAATACTATTATTATTATTATTATTGTTATTAATTTCCCTGTCTTAATAAACTGTCGTTATCTCAACTCACAGGCTTCACTTTCCCGTTTCTCTCCCCCATCCCGGAGAGGGAGGGGGGAGGGTGAGCGAACGGCTGTGTGGTGTTTGGCTGCCAGCCGGGCTAAACCACAACAGTCCACCCAGGAAGATATTTTATTTGAAATTGTCTTGGGGAGGTGGGAAGGAGCACAGAGACAAAAAAGGCAGAGGGCGACTTTGAATCTACAACACCCAAATGAAAGCTACAGTCATTCCAGATTTACATCCATGGGACTACACAGAAACTGGATGTGTGAATGTCTGTGGAAAATAGGCAAAGAAAGCCTAATGATTGCTGACATGGATATGCAGGATTTATCTGAACAGAGATTTGCCCATGTAGTTTTTGAAGTATATACCCAGCTCTGTATGAGACACCACTGAATGAACTAAACTAAAAAAAAAAATTTCCCATATGGCAAAAAAAAAAAAACTACATGGATATCTGACTAGCCATTGTGACTCCCTTAATGCCCTTAAATTCATAAATTCGCTACTTAACTGTAACTGAGATAGATCAAAAATTTAACTTCATACTAAGAGTCCAAGTTCCCTTCAAACTGAGCAGATTAAGCACCATCCACTGGTGTCCTTTCTGACAGCTCCACACTTGAGTGGATCATATTGACTGAACATCACAGGCTAGACAAATTCTTAGCTTTTGAAATAACTTCAGCTCAGTTTTTAAGCTCCGACATTGCAGTCAAAACTCAGCTGAAATGATTTACAGTGAAATTAAACATGAAAACATCATTAAAATAACTGTGATAAGGTTAAGACCTAATGCACGCATGCTTTCTAAAGGCAGCCACAGATGTAAGCACTTTGGTCTGGGTGCCCAGTCAGTACAGAAACAGAACCATGTACACTGTGCTTATGCAGCATGTATGAGTTGCAGGCTTTCAATATTTTATAAAATATTCCCTTTCTTCAGCTTGACTTTGTTTACCATTTTCACAATTATTCATGCACTATCTGTTGATGTTTTATTTTAAATGTAAAGCTCCCCTATTTTTTCCATGCCATTTCTTCAAGTAACATTGCAAGAGAGATAATCAGTATTTTGATTTTTAGAGTACAGTATAGACAATAAAATCAGCCTGTTTATTAGGAGTGATAGCACAGTATTGATTGCAAAAAGGCTTTTTTATTTTTCATGAAAAAAGAAAATATTTCCCTAACAAACGTTTTCTTCCAAACAAATGTTTATCAAAATGTGAATGAAACACTAAATTCTGCTATAATCACACATGTCCAGCCACCTGGTTTATGATCAAGGCAACCAGTAGAATAACACTAATAATTCAGATATAGTTTTAATGGTCCAAAATCCTTTTAAAATATATAATTGGCCTCAAGATACTCATCTCTTCTCAGGAAGATTACTCAAAAAGCAAGAGCTTTTAATACACATATACTGTCAGAAATTATCTTTTCACTAATATCTCAACAATACCTTGGCTTATATCCTATGCATCTGGTGAAAATATGTCCTTTCTCCCATTATTCTTTGTCAAAAAGTCCAGTTCTTTGTATATCATTATCAAGGAGGAATGACGAGATTTAGAAATAAATTGCTTCTTCCTTCCTTCTACCTCAAATCTTTGCCCGTTTTCAATAGGTAAAGTGGAACATCCTGGAACACTCATGGATATTGTCAGCTGGAAAAATCTGTAATAATAATAAAATGCTAACTTCTTGCATGCATTCTTCATCAAAGGATTTCACGGGTGGTGTCATCCTTCCCACTTCCTCTAACAGAGGAACCAAGATGCGGATATGGTAAAGATGACATGCTTACAGGTCTACATCAATGTACAATAGCTGAGAATCTCAGGTACCCTTTAACTTTTCTAACTAAAAGCGTAACTCAGAATCATCAAACAACAATGAATGCTAAGACAAGCTCCGCACATATAAAACTTGAGCTAATTATCACAAAGGAAATGACTGAAGTCAGGGAAGGCTCTCCTGGAGAAAGAGAGCATCTTCCATGAGGTTCTTTTAATGAGTGATGAAGATGAGGACCAGCCCTGATCTACCCTCAGTGTGAGGAAGACAGATGACAGCTCACTACAACTCTCCCAGAAATACTGACAGATGTTTTCTGACTCCACAAGTAGTGTCCAGCTCATTGGACAGACTTTCTAAAATCCCTGTCTTTTCTAGCAGTTGATGTTTTGCAGGTCTCTTCAGATTTCCATAGTCGAATCTAAGCACCAGACCTTTCAGCATTAATATCACAGTAACATTTAAGGACCCCACACAATGATAGGCAGTATTTTAATTTTGCATTTTTATACTCTTCTCTGTGCTATGGAAGACTTAGAAAATACCTGAAAAATTATCCTAAATCTGCTTCCTTCCTGATCAAACTAAGAAGTATTGCATAATCTTTCCCCACTTCTCAGCATACATTTTCCCCTTCGAGTTCCTTCAATGGTTTCCCCTTCACCTTTTGTATCGTATTCCAGTATTTCATCTTCACTTCAAGGCACTGCACTCTACCAGTCCTTCCTGTGTGTCAACCTCTATGAGGTTACTATGAGATTTCCTCATAGTAAATCTCCCGCTGGCTGTGCTCTTCTCATACTGCTCTTCCTAATGCTTCTTCATAACCTCCTCTCATGATTTCTCTTAAATGCTGCCACTTTTACACAGAAAATCTGTTCCAGTTCTTAAGCACCAACTACTCCTTTTCACTGAATTATTTCTATAAAAAAAATCATTTTCAAAGATTAGGGAAAAAAAAAAAAGATTAAATGTAGAAAAATAGGGTGGGGTTTTTTGTATGCATGTTTGTGAGAACTGGGCTTGATAGGCAGTTGAAAACAAATATGGAACTACTGAACTTATGAAATAAGCTGAAAATGAAAGACAAAGAATGAATGTCAGGATGATATTTCAGGAAAAGTTACCAATAACTGGGGGGGGAGGCGGTGAACACGACTGCATTACTAATATGGCAGTCCAAGATAAAGTAATGCAATTAAGATAAAGTAATATGTGTTGTGAAAAATGTGTTTGCTCCATATATAAAACAGCTGGTTCTGAGCTAGTGATTTTCATATAGACATCACAACTAGGAATTATTATATTTCCATGAAAATATCAGCTTGATAATGGTTTTAAAGGTCATTCTAATGTTGGAAATAATTAAGAATGGGACTGGAAAAAAAAATAAACATACTATTTTACTGTACAAACCCATGCTTCTACACTTTGTAAACCATGTTTGTTTCTAAGTCCCACACTTCAAGAAGTGTCTTTAGACTAGGAAATATTCAGAGAAAGGCAGTGAAGATGAATGGATTCCATACAAGGAAAGACTGAGTAGGCTAAGACAATTCACCCTGGAAAAGGGATCACTTAAGGGGGGAAAAAAACAATGGAGGTCTGCAAAACCATGAGTGGCCAAGACAACAGCTCAGAGACTCATTGCTCATTGCCTCCTTCAATACAGGAAATAAGGGCCGTCAAGGGAAGCTAGCTGATCCAAGTTCAAAACAAACAAGCTGTTCTTCATTCATATGTAGCAGAATTTTGTAAATCCTTGCCAAAAAAAAAAAAGTAACAAACAAAACTTTACTGGGTTCAAGGACAGGCTCAATAAGAATTTGAGAAAAAAGAGCTAGGGAGTGTTAGTAAATGGACAAGCCACAGTAGGATCAGAGTCAGAATAGCTAGAGACTAGAATACTCAGCAGAAAGATTTTAGTCATTTGCCTCATTCATACTGTATGATCTTCCTTCAACATCTAATTCTGGCCACCGTTGGAAAAAGAATAAAGCTAGACAAGCCCTCTGCCTGAACTACTGGAGTTGCTCTTAGGAAATAATTTCTGAGCATTATAACAAAAATACACAGGACAGTTCATGTTTCTGACAATGTCATCTCTTGAAAAAGTGTAATCACAAGAGGAGAGAGGGTGATGCTTCATTGGGCTGTGCTATGAAGCAAGGGCAACTAAGATTTTAATAGCAGGAGGCAAACTCAGGATATAAGTCGGTTTAGAGGTAATCTCACATGTACAAGACTGCTTATCTAAACTATTTCTGTATGTTAGATTCAATTTGGGTTTTACACAGTTTAAGGCTGACTGGCACTCTTTCAATTTTATAATGGATTATGCCTGGGCTCATTCAGAAACACACTGAATCTGGGTGAACAATCCCTTGGCTCTGAGGGGAAGCTGAAGGGCTGTGAGCCTGTTTACCCCATGTCCTCAAACATACCCTGGAGACTGCAGCGTAATGAGATGCTGTCAATCACCTCTTTGAAAATCTCAGCCAATAAACAAATATAGGTCTCTTATCAACAGCCATGTCACTTCTCCATGTTCTGTTTGCCACTTAAGTGAACAAGTACCATCTCCTTTCTTGTCTCATACAGCAGCAGGGCACCCTGTCAGGGATTAATAAAGAATAATCCAGTGATAAATTATAGGCAGAAAATCTGGAACAGATTTCATGAGATGAAACTTTGGCTAGCATACAGCACTCACACTTAGAACATCTTCTGTGTCAATGATTAACACTTTGCTGAGCATTCTGAATACATAGGATATTTCATATGCAATCACTGACCTTAATGAGAGCAAAGGTAAGATTTTCCAATCTTAGGGAGAAAAAAAAATGATCAAGAAGCTTTCAACCATAACAATATCCTGAGTCAACACACAGACTCTGTAGAAGCAGGACTTCCTGCAAAAAATTGCTTGTGAAAAGTTTCAAAATACCACCAGCTGCAAACTTATATCCCTTCTTGACACACTACCTGTACTTAGAGAAGTCTTGAAATGGGTGTTACTGTGCGTAGACAAACACATCTAAGCATAATCCACACTCCAGTAAGTTAGGGGAACAGACCTGCAGTGCTAAAGGAGGTGCTAACTGGAAGCGGTTCCAATATGACATATTGCAGCAACCTCTGAATGTCTTGCAGAACACACGGGCGATCCTTATGGCTTTTTCCTAGGCTTGTGCAAAGCATCCCAGAAACCCTTATTACTTATACAGGGAATGCAATACGAACTTATACAGAAAAACACTAGAATGAGGTGCTAAACAAGAATGGAATTAACTATGAGGAATCCTTCCTCAGATACAACACGCTATTTAGACAGACGTTGATGAATGAAACCTGTGACATCCTCTCTCTGGAGCACAGTAAAGAGATGATTCACATTTCAACAACAGGAAAGTCATTGCCAGAAGAGGAATGAGTGGATGTAAATAATGGCTGAAATATGCAGACCATTTCTAAAGTACAGTAAGAGCAGAATATGTAGCAAGTAAACATACTTTGATATTTAAAACAAGGTGCTGCTTGGCATTGGTATTTTACATTTATGCAGAACTTCTTACCCTAACCAAATCCCATTTCTTCAGGTAAATTATGCTGAAACCTGGAAAATCCTGAGGTAGATAAAACCAACCCACTAAGCATGAATGGGGGAAACACATTGATACTCAAATCAATGTAGTCAAAACTAGTTCTTAGAGAAGGTGCTACAACACCATCGCTGTCCCTGTAAAACAAGCTGCACAGATTTCTGACAAGAATATTCTGATTCAGAGATAGAGAAAGAGGAGGGAAACCCACCCTGAAGGTAAGCCAGACACTGATAAATCCTGTTGTTAAAACCATTCAAGTATCCAAGGAAAGCAAGCAATCCCTCTACCATCTGCAAATCACATTCAATTGAAAAGCATGATAAAAGGATGTACATTGCAGATCTGAAAGCCAGGTATCTTTAAGAGATTGTGATGCTCACCCTCGTATATATAGAGAGATTTCCTCTAGCACCCCCCACACTGTTTTTTCCCCACTCCTGCCCACTCCCATCCACCACTCTTCAACTGGTGTTGGCTGAAGCATGCCTTCCATCCACTGATCTCCCTTCAGCCCAGCTACGTAGCTGTCCTGGCTTTACAACTGAACATCAGACAACAGATTCCATTAAAAGTTGGAAAAATAAAATAGAACAAACAGAAATAGCATCCTCTTTCCTCAAAGAAATGCAAAAGATCTTTATTTCCTCACTTGACACCCAGAAGAAAACAAGAATATTAATTATTTATTCCTTTCAACTAGTCTTTCCCACCTAGGTCTTCTCACAGCTACAATAATCTACCCCCCAAATTACCTCCTCCTCCCTGAATCACGACAGGATTTAGAGCTACCCTTTGGTACCCCTCTTTACAGACTGGCCGGTGAATCAATTAAATCCCCACAGCTGGCTACCCAGAAAATCCCTGCACTCTGTTCAGGCAGCTGTGGCCCTTCCTCTAGCAAAAGGGAGAAGATTAACTCCTTCCCTACCATCCCCTGGTCTTAGTTTATGTAACCCATTTCATACACCATAACCACCAAACAGGCACTCAAAGCCCTTAAAGCCTGAATAAAACGAAACCTGAAAAAATATTCCAACCGCTATGTTGCATCTGATTTTTTTTTTTTTTTTACTGCAGAGACCTAGTCTATTAATTTCCATTAAGAAACTAAATTTGATAAATAGATAACATTATAAAAAGAAAATGTAATTAGCATGTAGCCTTGGTAGATGTAAACTTACTAGTACCCAGGAGTAATAGCAGTTTATGTGAAAACTAGAATATTACTATAATTATGAAAATGAATGTATAATTTATGCACAGAAGATGGAAAATATGCAAGGTGTGTAGAGGATATGATTATATTACATTTTCTTGTTTCTATTGATAGCTGATAAATCTTTAGAATATGTTGAAACGATGCATTATTCTGCATGAATTTTGGATGGCCGTGATTTCTGATAAAGTTTTTTTTTTCTTTTGTTTTTAATTAAACTCCATTTTACAACAGCAGCCCTTCCCCTGCTTTATTATGCCAAAGAAGCATATGGAAATACAAACTCTGAGATGTTACTGATTTATTTTGATGTTGGAGCATTTTGCTCTTGTGTAAACATTTTTTGTGACATGAATATGGATAGTTTCAAATCTTAGAAGAGTTCATTACTAAAGGTAGCATATGTTTTTGACTCCTGAACCATGAGGGAAATGAGAACACCCAGCTTGCCAAACAGTAAATTGTAAACAGTTGGTACACCCCTAAGCAAAAGACTGAAATAATTCCTGTATCTGTGTTTTAGAGTAGCCAGCTCATTTTTATGTCTCATTTTTGTTTGTTTGTTTTTTCATTTTGCTGATTTAATGTTTTTTTTCTGCTAGGTTTGTAGATGCAGTCTAAACATATAGTTTGGGCCCGCAGCATCATGATTCTACGCATACAGATGTCAGTGTGGATTCATGGATTCCTGGATACCCTACGACCATGTATAAAAGCCTGTGCTGAAGGAGTCAGTCATCTGTTTCGCTTCCAGACCTACTCATAAAATACATTTGTTTGTGTTTTTTTTTAACCTGGACTCCATGTTGCACGGTACCAGGCTTCTCCAGTCCATCAAGGGATTTTGAATACTTTCACCACTTTGAATATCATGAGAAACTGAGGCCAGTAACTATTCTGGCACACTTACACAGAGCTTGGCCAGAGCTGAATGACATGAATGGTTATTTTATGTGTCATCTGTAAATTCTCACTGAGTTTTTCCAAGGAGTCTGGCATCCTCATGCCCCCGCCCCTCATGGAGCTGCCCTTCCACATGGTTCAACTCATGCTAGGATTGTTCCTGCTGCTATGGCAGCAAGGTCCAAGGCTGTGCTCTGCTGTCCTTGGGGATACCTCCCCACACACAAATACTGCCTTGAAGAGTGTCCCCTTCTCTTTATGAAACAGCAAAAAACACAGAGCTGGATGGGCATACAGAGATACATAGATAAATATGTTAGATATTTAGATATATGTATAGATATTCAGAGATACATAGACATCACGGCTTTTAACAGTAAGCTCATATTCCCTTTCTTACCCTGCCATGTTTTATTGTTCCTGCTGAAAATTAGGCACCCAACCTTGTCCTCAGGGCAGGGAGGAGTGGGGTGGGGGACTGCACACACCAGTCTGAACATGGAGGTTAACAGATGAGATTTGGGTATATTTGCTATCTGCTTTGGTGTGCCTGCTTGGACTTGGCCATAAATGCTCTTCTGTGGCCGGGTTCCTATGCTTGATTTTCCTTCTCCTCAGCAGTCCCCCATATTTTTCCATATGCACAGCAGAGTTCTTGGTGCCCTCTGCTACATTATTTAAGAATTTGGATGGAGCTGAAATGGTGGACATAGATGAAGCAAAGATACAGCTTTAAAAGTAGGAGAGAAAGCTGTCCAGTCACCCAGCTGCAACCTTATCACATGATAGCTTATGAGTTGCATTCAGCACTCCAGATAAATCTGTCCTGGATGTCAGCATTTAAAGATCTTAGGTGTTTGTCTATCTTTGGGAATCTGGGTCAAATGATTTGCCTTGGTCCAAGCAGCAGGTTGATAACATAGTTAGGATTAGGAATCCTGGGTCCTGAGTCATAGGTTAGTGCTCTTTCTAGTGCCAGATACACAACCAATCACACCAGATTCACCCTTGGTGTTGGCTGGAGTCAGGACTTGAGTTTATGAACCACTACACTGTATATAATACCATAACCATGTATAGGTGCATAAGGTTAAAAAGAACAAGAAAAAAAAAAAAAGGCAAGACACTTCTTTAAGTGTTCCCTTCTCCTGGGGAAAAGGAATGAAAGAACAACATGCTAAAGATGTGACTGACATTGTTTAACATATTTATGGGTGACAGTCAGGCATTATGGTAAAGAGAACAGGGAGAGACACCACAGAGCCTTGCATGCCCTCCATCTCCTGGTCAGTGCCACTGCTCGCTCAGCACCCAAAAACCCACAGAGTCAAGCAGCTCCATCTCACAGGCATCCACTGAATGCTCCTCTTGACATACATGTGCATGGATTTACCCAGCTTTGTTACATTAGAACTGTCAAGAAGAAGCACTTCCCAGGAGCACGTATAGCATTATACACCATCAGCACAAGCATAAGCAAATCACTTTTTCTTAATACCAGGCTCAGTGGTCTAACACCTGGGCCTGGTGTCACATTAAATACTGTTGAAGAAAGGCA
This sequence comes from Cygnus atratus, assembly GCF_013377495.2. Lineage (NCBI taxonomy): Eukaryota > Metazoa > Chordata > Aves > Anseriformes > Anatidae > Cygnus > Cygnus atratus. The sequence continues at coordinate 565,367 of NC_066370.1, forward strand.
AATGAGCTCTAACAATCAAGTTGGTATCAATACACTATGTCAGGCATGCATCATAAACCTTTAACAAATCTCTAGAAATTCCTTTTGTCCCAACAAGAGTTATATATTTGGCAAACTCATCTCTTGTGTAACGTTATTGTCTTCCAGTGTAGTTACATGAAGGATGAATTAATCCTGTTACCAAATGATTTTTTACGAACAAATAATTGAGGTTAACTGAATGAGAAATAAATAGACTCTGCTATTTAAAAGCCAAAGTGAGACAAAAACTGCTTCCCCTATTAACTCCTTTAAATCTCTGCCAAAAAAAAAGTGTCAAAGGTCAGGAAATATAACACAACCCTGAACTGCAACGTTGCATGCTCTTTCAGCAAAAGGAGGAGCTCAAGTACTAGTGAAGGACAAGGAACTGATCAAGCAGCAACAAGTTCATTCTTCCAACATATAAAGAGTAGAACATAGCTCCTTTGTTCCACATTTGTTCCATGCAGTTATCAACCAGAATTTACTTAGGGTTTCATTCAGTGTCATTGTATGGACTCATTCAAAGTGTATGGACAGAGTGGTGGCACAGAGATAACGGCCCCATTTTTCTCTCTCTCATCCCCACATTTCATGGACTCTGTTAAGCTTGATCCACCTCGGGTTTTTAGGTAAAACAAAATGTAAAGCAGAAGAGAAGAGGGAAGAAAAGGTTCAAGAGAAATAAGAAGGGTGTCGAATGTCAGAAGTATAGATTAGCAAATGCAGGCCTAACTTAGGCAATGGCAGTTTGAAAACTTGGAAAAGATCTGACATGTTCATGATTGATGTTGAAGTTATGTGACTATAGCAGATTTCATGTTGCTAGGTAGCATTTAGATGACAGTTGAGGCTAAAATCTGTTGTAATGAATGGGTACAGCACAGGTATAGCTTAAGGAGTGCTCTTAAGAGAGATTGCTCTTCACCGAATGCTTGCTGATGTTTATTTCTTTGGTCATGAATCCTTCACTCTGCTTTAGCTCTTTTGCTCTAGCTGCAAGTTTTGGTATCACCCACCAATCATTTTAAGATCTTACAGCAGAAAGCCATTTCATTTGGTTCATATGACTTGCAAAATACGTGGTACAAATTACATCACTATTTACTATATTACAAAGATATACCCAAGACAGCTGGCAGTGTTCTCTGCCAGCACATGGAAAATGCATTGTGGAGAAAGATGGTAAAAGCTGGCATCGCACAGGCTACATTTGGCTCAGTGTTTGTGGTAAGCTTTTCCTCCAGTTAGAACAACTTATCTGTCCAGCTCCCTTGTTTCTGACTTGAAGCAAGTTTTCATCTTCATTAAAATTCATTGTTCCCTATTCTCCCTCCAGGGTTTCTTATTGTTAATTCTATCTTCACTATCGTTATACATACTATAAATACCCTAGATCTGCTTGTCCTCCCCTTTGTACTCTCTCTGCTGGCTTGGTCACAGCTACTTCCTACTACTTGTGTTTTGCTACTAAATAATTTGCCCATCAATTTTAAAGAACACTACAGCATTTGATCTCACGGGGAAGATCAACAGGACTGTGGCCACATCCTACTTTCATTGACCTCCATGCAGCTGCTCCACAGTCCTTTCAAGCATTTTCTCTCAGAAACCTCTTGCATCCAGACCCTCATACCTCACCTTCTGCTTTCCATTTTACAGGTAAGAAACTCCAGAGAGACCAGGAGCACACAAACAGCTGTACCCAGGTTTTCCAGATCCTTGGCTGGTTAACTACAAACTAAGCCACTCTTCTTTCCTTTGTGATTTCCCACACCACATGGATGTTCTTTCCGTTTCTTATACTCCTGCATTATCTCCCTCTCTTGGAAATGTTTTAGTTCTTAAATCTCATCTGAAAACTTTCCATTTCCCTTTCCATTTTTTTGTTTTTACACAACTCATTTCCTTTTTTTCTTTTCCCTTCTCTTTTTCCCTTCTACTCTAGCCCCGAGATCTAGGTTTACAGAATAATTGTGTTGCTATTTTTTCTTTATTTCTGATTTCCTTATGTTCATGCTACTCTATCCTCAGAGATTGTTTTTCATTTTTGCCTCTTTGAGAGTCACTGTGGCAGTCTGCGTAGAACACTCCTTTTTTTCTTTATCTCTCTGCAAAGCATTTTGTGCTTTTTTTTTTTTATGGAGGATGCTTTTATATAAATACATTAGATTCTGATTGTATGGAAAATGAAAAGGCTATAGTAAGCAAGCTCTGAGGACACTGGAAGTATTACAAGTAGCAAAATTTATTCTTTAGCCATCCTTATTAAAAAAAATAAAAGCAGAGATAACATACTTAAAAATTTTGGTACACAAGATGTAATTTGTGTCTCCTCATAACAGTTGGTGTAAATTCAGTTTTGTACCTAGGTAGCCCACTTTGGGAAAACACTCAAAGCAAGTCCTTAAAGAAAGAAAGTCTCAGAGAGAGAGAGTCTTATCTGTAGTTAAAATCCAAGTCTGCACTTTCAGGGACTGCAGTGGTTTTCCTCATCCTCTTTTATACTTCCATGTTGTGCCTCATTACATTCTGTCTTTAATATATAACCTCCTAGGTATAGGTATTTTTTTGCATCAATGTCACCAACAGGAAAAGAAAATAATGCTTAAATCTATAACAGCTGCATAAGCTTCCCCCGAAACTTAACACACTGTAGATGTGTGAGCCTTCACTATTAAATATTTTCAGCTGCTTATGTGATATACACATGTGGGAATTTAGCAAAGTGTTAGCTTGCAATGCTTCCAGCCAGTCATATATCTTTTGTCTCCATGTGTTGTTGTCTTCTATCTCTTGCATATCAATATAATCTTTACTACCTATCTCCACTTTTTATAATGCACCTAATATAAATCTACCTGAGTGTTTGCATAATCAAGAAAAATATGTGCCTTAATATGGAGAGTTAGACAATTAGATGCAGAAATCATTTTTATGAAATTTCAACAGTCTTCAATGTAAAATGGTAGATGGGCTTAGTTTGGTTATGGAAAAAAATGGAAGATTTCAGTTGCTTACGATGAATTCTGGTATTTCAGAAATAAGACAGTCCCATCAGCTCTTGTACATACACAGAAAAATGCTCACATGACTCTGGACCTCAAAAGTCGCTCACCCTGCCTGCCTCATGTCAGGTGAGGAAGGGTGATGGACTGCTCAAGATAGACAGGACTCTTCCACCATTTAGGCAAACCTTATGCCACGCTCCCTTCTGCAGTGTATGGATCAGGTCTGTTACTGAGCATCACATGGGGCCACCATCATGCCTGCTTTACACCTTCCAATCATTTTCCAGAGAAAATGGAGGTTGTTCTGGGTGGAGACTTGTAACCTTGACTCCAGAAACAGAAACATCCACAGATGTCCACAGAATTAATGCTGCAAAAGTCATTTGTGCTGCTCTTCTCACCAGCCACGCAGGAGCAGCCAACCCTTTCTGCTATACAGCACCTGCAGCAATACAGTGCATTAGCATGGTGGTTTAAGGATATAAACAATGAAAAATAAGGACAGAAATTCTCTTTCTGTCAATCTAACACAACATTTGATAAAGGCAGACAAGCCCCTGGCACACAAGCCTTTCACGGACCATGCAGATGAACTGAACCCCCAAGTTTTTCCTGACACTGTCACTGAGTCTAATAAGTGATAATACTTCTTTCTGCAAACCTGGTCTCAATAATTTATGGCTCTAATACATTAAAAAAAAAAAAAAAAGTTTCAAACACCAGTATCCCTTGTATGCAAAGATCCGTCAGAAATGATCACAGCACTTTGGTAGCTGTGAAGGCAGTGAGTGGCTGGGGACTTTCACTTGGGGGCCAGTCTGCTCACAGAGCTGATGACATGGTTGCATTGGCCTGTCCTATTGCTTCTTGCCTATTAGCACTCACAGAACTGATTGTTTCCTGTCACAGCTCAGCTATTATCAAGTTCTGCTCTTCATATGTGGACCACAGTGAATTTGAACCAACTCCAGCAAAACATAGAGAGTTAGTTTGGATTCCCATATGTGATGGGATATACTTTGGCCTGTGTGGGCCACAGCTCTTACTCCTTAATCATGAAAATCCCTTGCAAAAAAACAACATATAAAACTGCAGGTAGACTCATTTAGATTTTGCCCGTGGTATTATAACACTAGGAAAATCAGACACTGTCTTCAAGATTACAGCTAATTGAAATACAGGGTGTCCTATTGATAGTAACTTGTATAATTTCATATATTACTCTAGCCAGAAAAAAATTACAGCTCCCTGTGAGAAGACCTCAGGTTAGCCAAAGCACTGAGGTCATTTTTTCTAGACCTACTTTTTATATTGACCTCTCCAAATAAGATTAAACTTTTTAAATGCAAAAACCAGGTTTTGTTACAATGTAAATTAGAAAACTTAACTTTTCAAACAGAGAAACATGGAAATAAACACTATTATAGACACCCAAATTCATAAGTCTATTATATCCAAATTTAGGCTTCTAAACAAAATTACTTGATTATTCACAGGCTGTGACCAACTACAAGCTCCGACTTCAACAATTATGAGTATTATGTACACAGCCATGCATAATTAGGAAACCTAATGCCACTTTAGGACCAAATTTTAATCTTAAACATTTGAAAATTTTAGTCAACATGTGTGAATGTACTAGCTGTGCATGTAAGGTTTTGCTCCAGTGTGACCAAATACGTCTTCAACAATTCTGCAAAAATGTAAATTCAGCCAGGTCTCCCCAGTGGCTTACCATGTTTCTACTGTTAATGACAAATGGTTTTAAGAGTTACCCATATGTTTTTTGTCAATCTTCAGCTTTCTAGGATTACCTGTGTACCATGTCTCGAATGACAGAAATATCATGATCTCATAATTTATACATTGTTGAGTCACTATGTATTGTGCCCGTGTGAAACACCTTAAAAACTGATATTCATGTTTTAAATCAAAGCAGATTTATCTTGTGCCTTTCTCCAGATGTAGCGATCTGAAGGGAGATGGCAGTATTAGTACAGCTGTATGACAAAAGAGCAAGGCTGCGAGCAGAAAAAGTCACAATTGTGTCTCGATTACAGCTGCTGACCCAAGCACATTGGCATTGTACCATTCAGAATGGACTTTCTGTTGCCTATTCCTTAGATACTACCATTTCTTATAACAGCATTTAAATTACAGATTCAGTAAAATCATAAAAGCAGGACAGATAGTGACGAGATAACATTCACCTTCTTGCCTGTTAATTCAGTCAGTGTTTTGTTGTTGACTTCAAAGAAGATGTAGTCATAAATATGAAATTAGTATGCATTTCAGGAGTCTTGCAAGCACATTGCTCCATGTTTAAGAGTCACAAGAATGTTCTCTCTCTTACCCGTTATTGCTTTAACTAAATATCTTCCATTCATTTCCAAGAGGACTTTTCTGTGATGTATATCAATAGGTAACGTTCAATGTCAAAACACAGGGCCATTGTCCAGGAATGAGAAGATTATGTAAATATTTATTTTATTTACACAACACTAAAAATATTCTACAGAGATATTATATTTTTACTATAGACTACAGAGGTATTATATTATTATTGTTATATTCACATATGATCCAGATTTATGTCATATTTTACCAACATTCATGGCAAACCTAGGCCAACATTTTCAAAAGTGACTAGTCCTTATAAGTCATTTTTCACCAACAGAAGAGACTTAAAAATTGCCTGTTCCCAATGTCCTTAAATAGATCCTAGCTTGGTCACCCCAGAACTTCAGGATGCTGAAGCTAAACCCTCTTTGCAATCTTGGGAAAAGTGACATGATTACGAGCCAGTTCGGGCTTTTTGAAACATATTTACTCTTCTTAGCATTCATAAGCACCAGTGCTAAGGGTTTTGTATGTGGCCTATTGACTGCACACAGAGGTTTTACACTGGTCATATTCACTGCCAGCTTTCAGTGAGGAGGGACCCAATTCACACAGCATCACCTCTGCCCCATGACTGGCCAATTAAAACCTTTTTGAAGAGGTGGGAATCAGTTGGTCCATACAGAGTGAGGAATGTATACTAAAAGCTTTATATGTATTTTCAGACACCACCAATACCATTTTTGAAATATTTGGATTTCACATAAGCCTTCACAAATATTGGCAGATCATGGAAATATCCAGTACAATGATTAAAATAACCCCCAAATTATACTGGGCCAGTCCAACATTATTTGCAATTAAATTCTTCTTTCCTTTGATTTTTTTTTTCACCTGATATCATTAGAAATAATTATTACTCTTGCAAGTTACAGTCAGGATCAAAGTTTCATTGTGCTAAGTGCTGAATATTCAGAAGACACTGTCCCTGCTCCAAGGAGGCTGCTAGCTTAAGAGACCAAAAAAAAAAAAAAAAAAAAGAATCCAGATGGGGAAATGCGATATAACATACAAGCACAGCGGTTAAGGTGATGATAGCTTCACATCTTAGCCAAGAGCCTGCAAACTGAACAGAAATGGTTGATATCCACACCCATACAGTAACCCATTGATTCCAGTGGGGCTCTGACAGGTAGCTAGAGCTTCCTTTAAAGCTCTAACACTGAAATGGGGGTATATTAATACCTCCACAAAGGTTTTTTTTCCTTCTATTTTATTAATTCTATTTGTCTTATTGCTACTTTTTACTACTTTCATTTTTACCCTCTGTCTATACTCTTGATCAGACTAGGTTGCTTCTGGTTTCATATAGCTAAAACTATTTTATTTTACTTTTGCTTTTTAATTAAAAAATAAACTAGCCATTTTCAATTTTAATTTTCAAAGCTCCCTTTCATTCTTTCAATTAATCCATTTTCAGCTAGTTATGCCCTTTACAGTTGTCTGCTTTTACTGTTTAATTCCACTGTTTCTTCCTCTTCCAGTCTCAGAGTTACTTTAAACTTTTAGTTCTGGTTCCCTCCCCCTCGCCAAATTCTCAAAGAATCAAATTACTTCTTCTACAGTCAGCACAATGTCTTGATTATCATTAAGTTGTCTAATTTAATCTTTACTAACCCATTCAGCAATATGAATTCCAAAATAAAGTACTATATGAAAAATAGTGTGAAAATAAACTATCTAGTAATGATTAGAACTCCTGCTGATTGCCTGGCTTTATGTGAAATGATGGCAATCACATGTTCAAAGCATGCCAACTGAAGTGTGGCTACCATACTTAGCAGTTCAGTTTCTTATGTGACAGCAGTATGAAATACAGAAAATAACCTTTCCGGGGCTCTAATGTTTTATACAGTGCTTAAAGAGGAAACTGTGTCAGAACTGGGAGAGAAGATGAATCTTTAACATAACACGGAGGCTAAGCAATGTCAGAAGAAAAGGTTTTGTGGTGAAAAAAAAAATGCTGTTTGTAACTTGTTTGTTACTAAGAATGTTTGCTATTGAATGAGGACTGGTTAAACTAGACTGCTCCTCAGACTAGACTTACTGTGTATCAGTCCAAGCCTGGAAGGGTCAGATGTTTCTTCAATGATGAGTTAACAAAATGTAAGTTGAAGAAATTAAATGTCTTTCTGTTTAAAAGATGAATCCGTATCAAGTGGACCACAGATACCGCAAAGGGAAAAGTTAAAGTTTCAGATATCAGTGGCATTATTTTGGGTCCTCCTGCTCTGTATAAATTTTACCACAGCCTTTCTTACCATAACATTCAAGGATCTTTGAGTGGTTCTGACTGGAGCATGATTTTCATTAGCTGCCTCCTCTGCTCTGCATCCCTCTTCCTCCATGGGGAAACAGATGTCAGAGGGGCAGGACTTGGAGTTGAGGGCTTTTGCTTTTCTCTGGTTTTAAATGGGCAAATGTGGTCTTAAGTGTTTATGGCAACAAAGACTACATAAAAGATGCATTTGCTCTTGGATGGGGAGGTAAGTTTTCAGACACTCCCTACTTCCAGTAGAAGCATACAGGAGAGATGTCACTTCAGTTGTTATATCTGAGACAGAAGTTGTGATTTTGATGGTATAGTAAGAGCAAACGTTCCTACTGTCAAAAATGTCCTTTTGTCAGCATAGTTTTCTACTTGGGGAACTAGTACAAACTACGCCAGCAGAAGGTCATTTCTGCAGGTCTACAGTGAATCTGCCTTAGGAAGGTCTGCTAATAAAGCTACTCTAACAAACATTGTACAGGTAGACAATGCCTCAAGCTGATTCTCATGAAATTTCTGCCTTTTGCAGATATGAGTTTCTTTTCCTAGTAGGCACTTCTGTTGCTCTTTAGGAGACACAGTAGATATAAATTTCATCCCAGGAATTAAAATGAGTGTAACTGAACACAGTATTCATACTTATTACAAAAGATCTAAGGGGTGAGTGGATTTCAAAGTCTCTACAGCATAGTCAGGAATCAAGAAATATATAAAAAAACTCATGACATAGATGACTGCAATGTGTTTCTATATTGATAGTAAAGTACCATATACTGCACTTGACATTGTCCCTGTACAAACCACAGTCTGTTCCTGTGTGTATAATAAGCCTCAGAAGTTGCCTTTTTTGCATGTAGAGGCCCAATTAAATTCTCCAGAATCCACTTTCACAGCAGTTGATCATGCAATGAACTGCAGGATCAGAGCCTAAGAATATCAGGAGGAATCTGTATTCTCACAATGTTTTATAGCTCTTACTAGCTATTTCAGTGATAACCTATTTCTAAAGCAAGTGTAAATCTCATGGTATAGCCAAAAAAAAAAAAAAAAAAAAAAAAAAAAGAAGAAAGTGACAGAGGAAACATTTTATATATGCCGTACTGAAAGATTATTCAAACCTTCTGAAATTTGAGTTATTTTATTGGTATAATTAAACATTCTTGACCATTGGCTTATATCATACTTAAAACCAATTTTATAGTTTCTGTATTAGAATAATGCAGCTTACTTATGGGTAGGGAAAGACACAACATCTAACCCATCACCTCTAACTTACAACTGTCAAGAGTCAATGCTCTAGTTGCTAGCATAATTATTGGTTCCATGCAAAGATCTTCAACAGCAAACTAGGCTTTGGCCATGTAACTCTCATTAAAAGCAGCTGGGAGAGTAAATCCTTGTGTGACTGAAGTGCAGCAATACATGTTTGCTAGTAATATGCCTCTCAGTCTTTGTGACTAATCAGTCTCATCTGTGATAGCATGATACAGGTAAATCTGGTGGACGCGCTTTCATTTTATTTATACATTTATACAGTTCATTAAGCTGTAAATCAGTCACCTTTTGGAAACTGACAGTATCATTTTGGCATATAAGAGTGCTACCTCAGAGGTCCGCAAGGTCACACACTGCAGCCCCATTTTGCACAGTTTATAGATGGTCTTAACCATCCTGCAGCTCTTCCCACACTCAGAGGATGAAAAACAGATAGAAGATGAAAAGCAGATATAAGTTTTGCTGAGAACACTGTACCAATATATTTTTTCAAATGTAATAATCCTACTGTTGGATGTTCATATCTATTTGTGTCCTCTGCTGGCCATTTTTTCCCAGGGTGTACATTTATAACCTTTGGTTATAAATAATTAATACAATTTAATTTTCAATACCAGTGAAAAGGATATAGTTGCTGTATCTTTAATAAAGTATGTTACCACAAAATGAACATGTGAGCTTTGAATGAACAGAAGGCTAAGATGACCTGTGATATTTTCCAAATGTCAAAAAAAATATACTGGTTTGCTAGTTAATATTGCATGATGTAGCTATTAATTTCAATGGGATTAAGCCACAATAGAATCAGAGAATATCCCAAGTTAGAAGGGACCCACAAGGATCATCGAGTTCAACTTCTGGCTCCACACAGGACCACCCAAAAAATCAAGCCCTATGTCTGAGAGCATTGTCCAAACACTCCTTGAACTCTAGCAGGCACAGTGCCATGACCACTTCCCTGGGTGGTGTTCCAATGCCTGACCACCCTCTCAGTGAAGAACCTTTTGTTAATATCTGACCTGATCCTCCCCTGTCACAGCTCCATGCCCTTCCCTCGGGTTCTATCCCTGTCCGCAGAGAGCAGAGTTCAGCGCCTGCCCGTTCGCTCCCCTCATGAGGAAGCTGCAGGCCACCATGAGGCCTCCCTTCAGCCTGTTCTGCTTGGGGCTGAACAAACCAAGGGACCTCAGCTCCTCCTCATCTTGCCCTCTAGACCCTTCACCAACTTCATAGCCCTCCTTTGGACACTCTGATAGTTTTATGTCCTTATTTGATCATACAAACTTATCTGAGGCACACAAATTGGGGAATATGAATGTACACTTAAATATGTGTGTGTGTATGCACACATCTATAACTGTGTATGTGACATATATGCATATTATGTATATTGGTATTGTATGTATATATAGTACATATGTATATATTATATATGTAGTATAGTGTGCAATGATTACATACATATAAACATTGCAATCTTCTCAGTAGTTTTAAATATATTTGTAAAAATTGACCCCAGCAGCTGAGAGAATTAATCATATTTTTTTCCTACAAAACCTAGTCCAAAACTAATTTCTGCACACTATTTATTTTACTAATCAAAATTCTTAGTTTAGATGTAGAGATATGAATATTTAAATATAGATTTCCGTTTGCAATTTCCAGTGTATAAAGTCAAATATATAAAAGTATGGCTGATACAATTTGGGTAGTTTCATCAAGATCAATAGTTATGCTGATTAACACCAGCTGAGTATCTGGCCCAACAAATAACTAACTATATAATGAGTAAAATAATCCACTCTGCTATTAATTAAAAAAAGAGTTAACAAATACTTAATCCAAATGTTGGGGTTTCCAGAGGGCGTTCCAAAGCACGTAGGCAGTTGCGGGCAATTTGGGAGTGGATCAATGTGTCAAGCTGTGGAGTTCCCACATTTCTCTGTTCTCGGCTGTAAACCCTTTGCATATTTTGGGAGTAAAGGAGGAGTCTACATTTTTTGCAGATGCTGAAAGCATGCCAAATCCCCCTATTACAAATATTTCTACATACTGCCAAATGCTCCCATTGGGCATACTCCTTGTATCCCCTATAACTACTGGTTTTGCTCAGTCCATTACTCAATAAAACTAGTTACCAGTCCAGCTGGAATAGTCTGGTCAGAGAAAAAGGGTACCAGAAATTCAGACACATCTAGCTGAAGAAACTGGGCTGTTAATAAATCCAGCCAGCTGAGATTTATTACATAATTTTTGCTTTAGAAGAAAATATAAAGCACTGCCTCACAGGTGCAAATATGTTTCACTAAAGATCATGTAATGACATGACTTGAAATGATAACAGTATTTAAAAGTATGATGTGAGAGAAATGATCTAGTGATAATAGATATAAATTTCTCTTAGACCCGTATTTTCCACTCATTCATCTATCACTGACTTCTGTAGGGCCAAGAGTTCAATCCTGATGAAATCCTAATGATTTGGGAAAAACTGAAAGTATCTGAGCTTTAAAAAAATTTATTTTCCACCTATAAGCAGTACTTGAGATCAAGTATGTTTTCCCTGGTGAATCTGAAAAGAAGAGAATTCATGTATTTGCTACCTTCTACTTTCTACATGCAATTTTTCTATTTTCTTATCATTCTGTAACAATGAAAGATGCCACATTAGTGCATACAGCCTTAATCTTAACCTGTCAGGTGCATTCATTCCTTTCACTATAAAAAATTGCATTTCACATTTTCTTTTCTTAGACCCCAAATTTACAAACACTTAAGCATGTGCTTAATATTAAGTCTCATTTGGTACAGAATGGGAAAGCAATGAACTGTACTTAAGAGGCATCAGTGCTCTACAAAAATATTGTATAGCTGTTTTTCTAGATTACATTTAATTATTTTAATACCAAATTGAACTGTTTCGTCTCATCAGCAATATACCACAGAAATCTTGATGCTGCTCTTTAGGCTTCTTTTGATCTGGTGAATATTTTCTGTTTTTGAGAATTCTTCGAACAACCCAATGATTTAATTGCAGCTCCTTTTCCTCCAGCCTAACAATTAAGCCAGAGCTATCCCACATTAAAGGCAATGAAAATAGACTAGACAGATTTACAATAAAAATATTTATTTTTAATATTAGTATTTCTATAGTAGGTCACTAAAGGAATAGTAAAAATGGTAGGCTGTTGTTACTGCTTTAAAAAAAAAAGGATTTTTATTTAAGCAAATCACGTCAATGTCTGAAGCCTACTGGATTATCTTCTAACATATGGTAAGTATTGGTTATGTGGTGAGCTGGCTTGCATTTCATTGTTGGAAAAGCATAGAAAACTGATTTTAGTATGCCTTTGCTCTTAGCAGCAGGGTATAATCATTTTTAAAAGAAATTATGGAATCAAGCATTAGTATACTGTGTAAATTTAGGATTTATGGAAGGATGTCATATATCACACACATATATTGCTTTGGGATGCTTAGGAAATCTTCAGTACCACATGTCACTGTTTTGTAGTTGTTTAAAATGATAACTAAGCACATGCAAAAAGATAGCAATTCTAGGATAAATTCTTCTAAAAAATTACATTGTTAAGTATTTAATAAACATACTGAAACATTAATATATTATCCATTTTACAGCCACTGAACTTTCAAGTATTTTCTTCTGCTAATGCGTCAGTTATCATTATCCCTGAGGGTATTAGTTAAGCCCCAGGTATTAGCACCTTGCAGCCTTGCCACTTTTACAGGATTTTGTTTGGGTGCCCAGAGGTGGGAGGTTGCACAGACGTGGAAGCAGGGTTCCTGGCACCCACAGGAGAGAAAATCATCCCCTTGAGAAGAACGATGGGCCAACTCCTGCTCTTTTCTACACACACTGGGAACAAACGTAGTGCCAGCAGGTGACACAGTCTTGCTGGCCACCCCCACACACATCCTGATGGACAAAGGATGAATGTACAAGATTTTTACCCAGCAAAGCCCTGTGAAACGAGCCCTGCTCCAACACTTGTAGCTGTCAGGCTGATCTTTTCAAACAACCTGTACCTTTTCACTCCAAATGGGAAACCAAAACTGTAATTAAAAGGTGAGAGCATGGCACACATTATGTACTTGCTAGCTCACACTTGTTATGGATGGTAGACTTGACTTGATCCTTAAGATTTCAGGGGTTTGATTAATCTACTAATGTCAAAAGGAAAATAATCTGTTCTGAGCATTTATTCTAAATGCTTGATGCTTTGAAACTTCATTTCAAAATCAATCTCTCCTCCAACAAAATTCAGAGACAAGAAGACTCCTGTCCTGGGACCCTCCACTGCTGTCACATTTGCTCCACCAGTTCTCTGTAACTTACCACCTCTCATTTGATCATTGCTATTTCTTCTGCACTTGTGTTTAAATAAGGCTGTATGTTATTCATCCACACAGTGACAGCCAAGCCACAAAAACCCAAAATTAAGAGGATTTAAGGGTATTGCCTGTTACAGGCCAGTTTTGTTGGATTCTGACTATATGGGGTTTGCAGTGAAGCCACTGTGGTGGTGAGTCCTGGCAGCAGGCTATGAAGAGAGGGCACAAAGTCAGGATAACCCACCCTTTTTCATTGCACCATGTCCCATGCTTTACTAGTGGCAATGGGCTGCCTGTCATAGATGCTCAGCAGAGAGTGACCAAAGTCCTTTTGAGATATGGGACGAACACATGTTGTGGGTGTCGAGCGCTAGGCAGAAAATGACACTGCATGAAAAATGAACGTTGCTAGTTCCTGGAGACAGCCAAGGTGAGAGAAGAGGGGATTTGGACTGTAGAAGGCTGCTCCATTTAGAGGCCAAAAAGACTATAATGATGGAAGCTGCTCTTGATGTAAATGATGGTTAACAGACATGTTGTGGTCATATAACAACTGTTCAAATGTGATTGCTTAAGTATACTACATCCTGATATTTCACTGATATTTTCCTGATATTTCCTGATATTTTCACTAGGTGCCAGCCCTGGTCTTCTGCCTTCAGCTAGGTTCTTGCTTGGTGGGAGACAGAAAAGTAAATCAAGACTCAACAATACTGATGTATTGGATGTCTTAAACTTCAAACCACTGGTTCATAGGAGAAACAGACACAGCCAGAAGCAAGCAATATAAATTATTTAATATTATATCTTTAAAAAAAAAAAAAAAAAAAACGGTTAATCTGTAATAATCTAAAGGAATCCCAATTTTTGCTGTTTCTCCATGTCCTGCCAGTGCCACAGCCAGGTTCCTGGGTCAGCCAGGCTCTCCGGATTTAGCACTTGAATAGACCATGAGGTAATTTGCATCTGTGCAAGAAAGGGGATATGTGGTAAAACCACAGGAAAAACACCTTTGCTGTCAGATGTGAGCCTCCAAGTTCTGCCCTGCTAGAGAAGTTTTCTTTCTCCTTTTTAACCTGACCTGGCCCCTCATTCCACGCTGGTGTTCTGCAAAGCCTGGGGATGTGGGGGGAGAGCTGACTGCCTCTGCCCAGGTGTCCAGGAGGGCAGTGCCAGAGAATGGTTCTCTGACCCATTAAATCATTTTGAAAATGCAATTATAACTAATTAGTGTTTAGCATTGGCTGTCTTTAGTGTTTACATTGGTTTGTTTCCATGAAGTGAGATTTCTGGGTTATTTATTACTGCTAATATTTTATGCCCTGCTTTGACAGTCACCTTATGTTCAGTCAGTTGTTGTTTTGTGTTGTAGTGGTGTTTTTTTTTCAATTATCCTGATTTCATGTACAATTCCTGATCTTTATTTGACCTTTCTCTTCAATGAGTCCTCTCAGAACAGAAGTTTGCCCTTGTTGCAGTTGGATTGTAAGGGCTGGACTGTAGAATGACTGCACAAGAAGTAAGGAATTTGTTTACAAACAGTTTGTCAAGGTAAGTTTGCCCAAGCATTCAAGCTATCCAAATTTCACAGAAAATACACCTCTTACACTGAAGGAGAGTAAACAAAAGCTGTGGCTCGTGGTTGGTTTTATATTTGCATTTTCCATCAAGGGGGTTATTTCATCATCTCTGCAGGGAGCATTTACTTGAAAGATGGGTCTCAGCCACAAAGTGTAAATTCCATTTCACCCTTCCAAAAAATTTGGGGTTATTCAGAACTCCCAAGTTTTGATCCTCGTCCATTCCAAACTTAGTCTGTGGAACATGAGCTGCCTTCCTTTACATTTCAGCTGTCTTTTTAATATACACTTCTCTCTTTCACACTTGATAATTTCTCAGCCTCTTGCTCAAAAATGACAATGTCAGCTCAAGCATATGCAACGAACATATAGTTCTAAACCACTTGGCTCTGCAACACAAGATAATCTTAAGGAACAACTGCAAATTAAATGCTGTAATACAACATTCACATATATGTTATCTGATAATGTACACTGTGATTTAAATCCTACTACTGTCAAATTCTTTGAATCATTAAATGCACAATACTCTATGGACAGTATATTCATTCTAGAAATGTTTTGACATTTTGGATCAAAACACTTTTTAGTATGGTTAGCTAACTTTCTTAGCAATTGTTCTCTGGTGTGCTGCATAAACTAAGAACACTTTATCAGTTATGGTGAATTAACATTTTTATCTCAGGACTATGGATGTTTCTAAAAACTCACATATTCAACAGTGGGTGTTCTCTAGAGAAGGATAACATTTATGACTCATTAAGAACTAATGGCTGTTGTGTCTTGATGTTATGGAGGGCTGGGATACTATGAACCCAAACTTCTACCAGTAAGATATTTTCTTTTACATTGAAAGAAAGTAAACAACAACATTTAAAAAAATAAAAGTAAAAACACCACCAACAAAAAAAGTGCACAGAGGTTTGACTTCCTGAAGCCACCAAGGTTGCTGGCATTTCAATGCTATGAGTTATGCAGCTGGATTAGATCAATTAGTCCCAAAACGGAACATTAAATAATCTTTTACTAATATTAGTTTATGCAGTCGCATTCTGTTACAAAAGCAATATTTTAAGGGTGAACAGCAATACGTTTTCAATTTCCTTATAGCCACTGAGTACAAAGTCAGAATTTGGAGAGTAATGCATTTAGAAGTGTAACAGTTCATCCTGCTTATTTTCCTGAAAGCTCTAATAACAGTTTATTTTTACTTTTCTATATCCCTACCTAGTAATGGTTGTTTAACTGCTGTTACATCATCTACAGCAAACACTTCAAAGAGATGAGGAGAGAAGAGAAGGGATGTGTTAAAAAATGCAGTTACATCACTGTTGTGTCGGTCTTGTGTTGCCTTTATATTAAAACATGCTAATGGTTCAAACATGCATTCAACCCTATGTTGAGTTTACAACAACTTCCCTGAAAAGCTATTTTTGTTTAACCATAGACTCCTGGGGCCAGCTGTGGCCCAAGCCCTGTACCCCACTCCTGTCCACTTTTGAATGGGACCAAGCACCATGATCTGTGCCTTGTTTTCTTTGAAGGCGAGAGCTACCTCAGATGTACGCGGGAGCAGAACTGGTGTCACTGGGAACTGCCAAGAAGAGCACAGGGCTCCTGCAAGGCAAGCAGAGGTGACATCTCCCAGTGACAAAGAGGCGTGGGGGCACGGCGCTTCTGAGAGGTGCACTCTGATTTCCACCACATTCTGCTGATGTCTAATAGTCCCCTTCTGCCTTGGCACCAGGGAGGTATTTGTTTGCACGTAGATTGCAAGACTAAAGATTTTAATGTTAAATGTTGTTTTGCAGGAAATCAGTCAACACTGATGATGTTTTCCAGGATCGCTTTTTTTTACATATATATTAACATTGTGCCTCACATTTCAGTGACTTTTATTCAAACTTCCTTCAGCTGAGTTGCAAAATGTTGTCTTTGTCCTTAAGACCATGACAGAGAACTTTATCTGCATTCAGATGCCTACTGGTTTGTGGTACTTCAATAATAAAACAGCAGGATTGAAGGCTCATGATGAGAAATCTGACTAATTACCTGTTAGATGATAGATGGTTGTAACTCGGCAGTGCCAGTCACTGAAAACAAAACACTTCTAGATATCAATCAGCTTCCCAACAAATTCAATTTCCATCACATTCAGTGGACAATAAATGTGAATTTTATCTCAGCAGCTATATAGCTTTAACTTTTAACTTTCCAATATGCATAATGATATTTTAATAAAGTAGAGATTTTTTAAAGTAAATTAGTATTTAAATACCTGACATATTCATATTTCAGGCTTAAAGCTGGTGGAAATAATTAATATTGTAAATCTGTCTTGTGTTCTACTGCAGACAGCAAAGGTGCACTTAATAGCAGTTTTCCTGTTTTCTCCATATATTTTTATTTAAGATCAATTATTTACAACACTTGTAACAGATCTATGCACCCTCTTTTTCCATCACCTTCTTCATCCGTATGTCAATGAGTTGGGTGCAGATTCTACATATGATTCAAAAAAACAAAATGTCCAATTATCACCATGACATATCAGCATGTGGGCAAAGTTAAAACTAAGAGGGATTGAAGCGTGGAAATTGAATATGGGCTTGAAGAAACACCTCTCTTTCTTTCCACATAGGGAACAATTGCATTGTCAACATCTGGAAGTTGTGGATAAGCTTGTCCAACTGAGAATGAATCTGAGTCCACTTACTCTGTTATAAATCAGGAGAGGTCAATCACAGTGTCTTTAATATCCAGATCAACTGTGTGAGATGAGAATTAGGCTCTAGAGGTCATCACCTTTTGTCACATTGGACACAATAAAAAGGAAGCTAAGAGGAAACGTTAGCATTGCCCCAGCACTGTTATTCGTGTCCTGATATTGCGGCAACAAATCACCCCAATGAACAACCCACTGCCCCATGCAACATACATGCCTGGAACAGCCATAGCAGGCTCCGTCCCAAACATCTGAAATCTTCATATATTGTGGGATACAAATACAGATAAAATCATTGTCTGTGCTTAATGACTGGTGGCATCAATAAAACAGAAAGGAAGGGCAGCAAATACATGGTTTATAGTTGTAGTTAAAATGTGGTTTAGAGCACTGTGGCTTTCCCATTCTATTTTACTGCATCAAAAATAAATAAATAAATAAATATTTTAAATGGCCCTTAATAAAATTGTCCTTCTTGGAGGTGGGAACACTAGGTGCAGCCATTTCACTGAGCCCCGTCAACTGCCCGTGGTGAAGCAGAGCTCTGAGGAGCAGCCATCCACCCTCGGTGCAGGAGCTGCGGGAGTTTTGTCCTTGGGAAATGGGATAATTATTAAGCAGGTAACATCTGGGACCTGCTTCTCTCAAAGAACATCAGGGAAGGATAACTGTGTTAGTGTAAATGACGGTCGAGGGTTTGCAGGGCTGGCCGCTGGCCTGTGTGTTCAATGTGATTGATTGGCGGATGCTGGGAAAAGCCCTGTGTGCTCATTTCTCCAGACCAGAAAGAGCCTCAAACTTCATCCAGAGCTGCCCTCAGGATCCCCTACTCCACAGGGGGTCTCCAGGCAGCTGCTGGACCAGGGATGGGCAGAAGACACCTGGGGACCACCTTGCCCCGGGTATGAAGCCAGCACCCCATGGAAGGGCATGGTGGTTTGGGGAAGCCTGTGCTGGAGGTGAGCCCTACCACAAGGTGCAAAGAGGTGCAGGGGATGAAAGGGCTGAGAAAATTTCACTGGAGTAAGAGTTTAGCCAAGAGAATGGCACAGCCATTTCTCCTGAATGTGGGTTTATTTCTTTCCAGGTCCCACCTCTCCATCTTACAGCAAGCGCTCTGGGAACAGCTGTCCCAGCACACACCGCAGTGTGCAGGGTTCCCAGGGCACTGCAGGTTGCACACGTACGGATCAGATTTGGCTGCCTGGTGTTATAAAAATAAATGGTTTTACAATGGAAGCTGTGGCCAACTTGCCCTCCAAACCACATCCGTTGCATTTTGCAAGTAGCTGTTATTTTCCAGTTTGCAGCAATACATGTCATTGTTTCTGAATTTTCACAAATTATTTCTACTTTGTGTTAAGAAGGATCTTTTTTACTACTGCTGGGGTTTGTCTCTTGCTTTGTACACAGGCTATCACTGTAAAAGGCACCAATATATCTGTGAAATAATAGCTTTAGAAAAGCAGTGAAAAATGATATTCTTAAAAACAGGTTATTAAAGATTATGTCAAACTGCATGCGTGTATGTACATACATATACACACATATACATATATATATGCAGGTAATCAAATGAGAACAGTTTATATTACATCTTTTGGAAGACAATGATGGTTGTAACAACAAATTCTTCAGTTTCTGTTACCAGCAATAAATGACCGGTCTCACATCTATATACTATATGTAATTACATATGTATTGAAGACTTTATAATGATTTTTTTCTTAATCAAACCACTATAGTGTAGGTCTACTTAGGCTTTTCTTAAAGCAGCCTGATATCAAAAGATTTCAAAGGACAAATGTCACCTTTAAAAGCTAACATACTATTTATGATTTTTAATGGCAGAGGTATGATTTAGCCTGCTTTATTACAGATGTTATAAATGATGTTTCATATAAGAATATTATTCTCTCATGGCTTTCTAGGTAGAGTTTCCACTAGCTTCATTAAAAGCCCTGAATGTAAAACAGCTGCAGAACCATGAATTGGGTCCTGGCTAGTGAATTCTTTTTTTTTTTTTTTTTTTTTTTAATCACTTGACATGGTAGCATGGCAGCTATTTAATTACAGTCATACAAGAACAATAAATAAAATTCACATGACCTTATGTTTCAATAAAATAAAATCCACTTATTCTTTTTAACTAAAATGTCATTTCCCATTTATTTTCCTGTGATGTGGTTGCCAGTGCCCAATTTTTAGGCTCAGTGCACAACAGTGATAAGGTCAAAACCTGAGACAGGGTGATGTGATTAGCCCTGTCCTAGGTTACCTCATAAAAATGTCTGCCACAGCAGATGCTCTATCATGCAAGAAAAATTGTTTACCAAAGGGTTCAACAGAACAGAGAGTTATATGAAGATGCAGAAGGTGCTACCCTTACTTTTTACAGTCTCCTCTCAACCAATTTGTACAAGGGAGGTGTAGGAGGAAAAAAAATAAAATAAAAGTAAAAATAAAAATAAGAGAGAGAGAGATTTTAAAATGGGTAAATAGAAAATAAAAGTAGGCTCTCTAAAAAAAGAACTCAAAAATTGAGGTGGGTGGTCTGACAGCTCAAATAACTGTTGCAGATGACCTTATGAAGTAGAGGTGTGATTCATCAGCCCCATAATACTTGCGATATGAGATATTCTCCCAGCTTCAGAACAGGCACCAGCCCAAACAAAACCTGACCTGACGAGGTTTGGTTCACAGAGGTCTCCTCTCTCCATGAGAATAGGTGGGGTTACAAGCATCAGTACCAAGCACTAATATGGCACCATAGACAGAGACTTTATTTATCATGCAGGGAGTGAAAACAAAGCTTTCTAATAGATTTATTAGTAAAAGGGAACAGAAGAATCTAGTATGGACAAACTACATGTTCCCCACGTCTCAGCTGCAAGGACTTCCTGCCCTCAGGCTTAGATATATTTATCTGGTTATAATTCAGTAAAGTTGTGTGATTTCAAGCCATTCCAAACAAACAATGCATCTAGGATATCATTCAAGGATGTCCTGACAATGCAATATTTCACATTTCAGTTTAAAATAAAAGATGGAGATGCTAATTAAATGCTTTCACAAAGATAAGTTGTTCTTCTCAGAAATTGTTTTTATTAATTTTATTTTTTAAACAGTTTAAGGACTGTAAAAATTAAAATGATGACAGTTTTATCTGTATGAAATTACTACAACATGTACATCACTGGGAGAGAGAGAAAAGCATATGGAATATATATATATTCAGAGCTTGATTGTGCTGTTTCTTTGTATTCAAAGGCCTCTTTGACTTCACTGGAAATTTTACATATGTGACAGTTGCAGAAATAAGTCTTCAAATTGTAGAGAAATCAAATTTCCTTGTTAAAGAGACCCTGTTTCTAATTTCACTCAGAAAAATCACAGTTTTTCATATGTCCCCCCCATCTTGTTATTTTCCAGCCTTTCTAACATTGGGACTTTTTATAAGTGAGGGATACTGATTTTAAAAAATAAAAATAAAAATAAAAAATAATGAAAGAAAGGAAGGAAGAAAGACTCTGTCTCTACCAGGGGACAAATGTGCCACTGGAACAAGTGTTTGGTGTCAAGTGCACTGTCAGGAGTAGAGAGAAACATGGGTAATACTATTTGCACCCCAGTGCTCAAAATAAAATATTAATGGCAGCATTTCCTGAGAAATTAAATTACTAGGAAAAAAAATCCAAAAAATATGCAATTCCACTGCCTTGTTGAAAGCCCTCACACAAATTATGGTAAAATTAATGTCCTTTTGTATTCTGCACACATGCTTTATGACCTTGAGGGATGCTCCCATGTAAATGTCTGAGGTTTTCTTATTTAGAAATAGTCATATTTTACATGTACTCAGTGGCCAAGGAGAAGAGCATAACCAGTAGCTAGGTTTGAGTGGGTGAAAGTTGGTATGTTTGCAGCAGTCGTGAGATGATGTGGCATCTATTCAGTCCCCACTTAAACCTCCAAAATGATTCATCTTTACTGAATCTTGAAGTGACACAAGTGCACAGATGCCAAAGCTTTAAGTCTGGTTTAAGCTAAGCCAGTTTTTCTCCATCTCCACTGACAGACAGTTGGTGGGACTTAGCACAAGATGAGGGTTCCCTTTTTGTTGCATACTCAGCCATTAGCAGTGACTCACTGGCTGTTGGGTAACTTCCATTCTCACTAACCTGAAAATAAAAAGAATCAAGGCCCATTCTAACACTGGCCCTCCATACGTGATAAATCTGTCTACTATACCTCTAAGAAGAATATGACTGTCTTAAATATAATTCCACAAGTTTCTGATGCACATCAATGTGAGTTAAACAAAGAAAAATAAAAAGTTTTCTAGATTACTACTGTTTCAAAAAGCCAGTCGTGATGTGAAGGATGGAAACATGATGGCCCATGTCTGTTGATTTTTTATTACTTATATTTAATTCTATCTGGAAAACCAAATACAAAAATTTCAATGACCTGCCAGTAAATTAAAAATGCTAACACCTTTTATACACATTAAAGTTATATTTCAAGGCATTTAATAACATCCCACCAGCCTCATAAGCAGTAACAGACGTAGCCCTCATTCGCTGCCCTGGATGACCGAGGAGCAGGCTTGTTCCCACTGAGACTAAAAGGGGGCTAAAACTTTCCTTTCTCTGACAATAAGGTCACCAAGAAACACAGATATTTGGTACACAAACCTGCAATTGGTTGGATAATGTCAAATCTGTGTGTTTAGCATCTGGTAAAACACCAGTGCACTCAAGTAGGGTCAGAGCAAGCATCTGCCTCCTACTCCTACTTTTACAAGAAGAAACTCTCTAACACTGTTACTAATAAAAAGCTATAAATAAATATCTTTCTCAGTCATAAATATTTTTTCCAGCAAGCTTTTTAACTGTTTTCTCCCATATTCAGTTATAATTCACTCTGCTAAATTTGAAGGACAGTTTTGCAGAGCTGACGTAAACATGGTTAAATCTAGACCCCACAACAGTATAATAAATATTTATCAATATTGCATTACCCTTTATGCACTTCCCAAGATTAAAAAAAGAATAGCTAAATGAAACAAATTTGTTATATTGGTAACAGCAACACAATTATGGTTAGTGGCCTGTCCCTGCTAGCATCCAAACTTCAGCTCACAATAATATAAAACTCTTGACAGGCCATTCATGTCTCAAACTTAAAATATAAAGAAAAAAGAGAAATGGTTTTAAAGACTGAAAGTTTATGGAACTACCAAATAACAGATGAACTTGTGGAAAAGAAAACCAAACGTACAGTGAGAAATTTAAAAAAAAAAAAAGTGCACTTTTTTAAGGAATGGCAAGAAATGAAGAGCCTGAGGGGATGTTCTCCTCCAAGTCAAGAGTCCAAGCTGAGCTCAGGAGAGACAAAGTCCATCCCGCGGACATGAAATGCATGATTACTGCTGGGTGGCAAGCAGTGCCTGATGCCAGCAATGGACATTTCGGGGGGATCCACTCCCTTCCTTGCAGGGAACTGTCCCCTAGTAGAGAAGCTCTCACTCCCTGATTTGTTACTAGGCTTTTCACCAGAAACAAAATGAGTAAAAGACACCATTTGGTGTTATTCATGCCACTGCTTTTAGCGCTCTGGTCTGACTGGGCTTGCTCCATGGACTGGGGAAGGAGGAAGAAGGGGAGAGAAAGAGGAGAAGAGAGGTTTTCTTTGGCAAGTGGTTGAAAGCAACCAAGTCAAGGTCCTCCTCCAACCTGCCAGGATGAGTTTCTGTCTCTTCATCATCTAAAGAGCTGAGGAAGAAGACAACACAGCAGCCGCCTGGCTGCGACGACCTTCCCAAGGAGCTGCAAACCCCGCCCCAGCCTCTCCACCAGCCTGGACTGGGCTGGCCCCGGGACTCTGGGATGTTCTTAGGGATCATCTCTGAAATGAGGTCACTCACTCAAGGAAGAAGCACTCGCTCATCTTCTCACAAAGGATTGCATCTCTGAGTGCTACAATGGGGTCTTTGGTCACTAAAACTTAATTTTTTTGAAAAACACATTCCATAGCTCCATGTGCTAGCAGCCAATGAATTACTAACATAAATAATTAAAACTAATATATGGTTGTAAAAATAAATGAATAAGTATCCTTGATTTTTATGGTGTTTGTTTGATTACTCACTAATTTGCAAAATGTGGTAATCTTCAGTATGCATCCCAGTCATTAGTGAAATCATACTGTACTTTAGTCAACAGGCTGATGAACTGACATGTTGCACCAGCAGTCAGTGCCCCTCCTAGAAGAGAAGAAACAAATTAGAGGGCCTGATTCCTGTTTTTGTAAAAGCCAGTTTGCACTCAGGCAATGAAGGGTAACCACTGCTGCAGAGAGGCCTTTAGTATAGTATGGTGATACAAGTGACCATCAAAGAAAATAATAGTCTGACCAAAGACACTTCTGGGTTTTTTTTTTGCACATATTTTTTCTTCTGGTATCTCCAATTAAAACTGGTGAAAATATTTAGGTGCCACCCAGAGGATAAATATAACTCAGTATGGATCAACAGCATAAGTTCCAACACCCAATTTTGAGAAACATATGTTCTCCTGCACAGATATATGGGTGTTATCATTGGCACTGCTATAAATAAATGTTAAATCCTGTTCAGTCAAAATATGGAGTACTCCAAGGTTTCACTTTCATCAGATAACAATAACAGCTCTGGAAAAACATTGTCTAAATAATAGCATATTTATTATTTGACGAAAACTATCTTACAAAATATTTTGTTTTAATTCCTGGATGATTTACATAATAGATTACAACAGCTGCTATAACAATCCCAGAGTTGGATTCTTTTTTTTTTTTCTGAGAAGTCTTTGAATCTTCTAACACTATAAATGTTTTTCCAGGTCTTATTTTTTTTTAATTAGCATGTCGTGAGAAAATAGCTGCACTTATTTTCCTAGAACCACACCAGCTATTGATCTCAGCTCAACAAAAGTGGAAGAACTCATAGATCATTTCAAAGTCACCTGTTGAACTAAGGTTCAAAGAAGAAATATTCCGTCTTCACCAGCCCAGAACCTGTGCAGCCTGGAGGGCAGTGAAAAGGTTTTCCAGGGCATGGACATACGCGGTGCACAGCCAGAGCATGGCTCCTGTCCTGTCTCCATAGCTGTATTTCAGCATTTTAATCAGAGCCCTGAAATAAATGGTTCTATCCTGAGTTGCTTCTCAGGCAAAACTCCTCCTGAAGCAGCATTGGGCCCTTTGTTTAATTTCTATACACGTGCAAATTTTATTTGGGGATGAGCAAACAGTATATTAAAATATTTCATGGGACATTCAGAAAGTTACTGTGAAAAATTATTGTCAGTGCAGAGCTGAGATGCTGCTTTATAGAATTATCTCATAAAATAGTATCATGTGTAATTGCCTTCATGTTGTCACTGTCTCTTTGCAAATCTCTAGAGATTTACAGCACCACACATTGGAGCAAGACTATCTAATATTTATAAAGTTTCATTATTTTCATCTACTTGGAAAAAAACCTATAGACTTACATGAAATCCAACATGATGTGTCAGAAATAGCAGTGTCCACTTGCAGGATTTAAAGCAGTACACAAAACGCAGGCAGACACAATATCACAGTAATTGCAAGCTACCAAACAGCTGCATGGCATTTACTCAAAATACTTTATGCATTTAGCACACTTATTGAGCGGAACTTGAAATAGGCTCATTGTTTTTTTGGGCATGTCAGAGGGGAAATTTTGTTTTTTTACTAGACCTACAGAAAGTAAACAGATCTGAATTGTAAAACCCTTTCATCATCCTTCTACAGGTAAAAATAATATTTTAACTAATGACAGCTATGGCTGGGGAAAAGTTAAAAGACAGCAGAACTTTCCCTACAGTTTAAGTCCTGCTTGGAGGAGGACAGCCAAATGGCTCTTGCATAGCTTTCATATCAGAAGTGAGTTGTTTA
Source organism: Cygnus atratus (assembly GCF_013377495.2). Lineage (NCBI taxonomy): Eukaryota > Metazoa > Chordata > Aves > Anseriformes > Anatidae > Cygnus > Cygnus atratus. Next base: position 590,966 of record NC_066370.1, read on the forward strand.
CAGCCTTTTGAAATGTTTTGGATTTCATATTAATATTTCCTAATTTATGACCATTAAAAACTATGAGAAGGCAGCTTTCAGACTGTTACTCTCAGCCTGCATGCAAACTATGCACTAATAGTAAAACAACTTCCTTGTAATCAGTGTGGCCTTAAAGTACGTGTCCAAGCTTAGTAAAGAACATAGTGCTGATGTCAATGGGAATTTTGCCAGATTAAGAAAAGAAGAATTTGGCCCTTTCTCTGTGACTTCTGACAACACTGCATAATTTTGTGTCGTTAAGATTTTTAATTAAATGTGTTGCTGTTCAGTACACAATAGAACTTGAAAGCAGAAAGCATCTAAATATGAAACAAAGTTTGTAAAGGAGTCTGGAAGGACTTTGCGAATGAGGGGAGAAAATAAAAAATTCCACTGATAGTGAGCCTTGGTAGATAAGCAAGTTCATATATTTCTTAAAGGGGTGGGATTTTTTGAATAGCTGGCCTTTTTGCTACAGTCAATAAATATCATGAGAAGGAGAAATATGATATTAAGCAGGATCTGATCCTAAACTTATGGCTCCAGTGGGAGCAGACTAAAAACCATTTATAGCATATCCCAACAGAAACACTCCATTTGCTATAGCAGTGCTTACTGCAACTGAATTCTCCTAGCAGAAAACAGCATTTTCACAGTCAAGTTCCAATATCAGCAGGGAATTAATTATTACGTTATATTTGTAGAACGGGGTGGGGGGGGGGGGGGGGATTGCTCCTTCATTGCTGTTACTCCTTGGCAAACAAGATGACAGAGCTGGTAATCTGGTCAAATTTCAACTTGTAGCCATGTGTCTGAAAGAAGAGATTTACTGGAGAGGACCAGACCAGTTCTCTTAGGAAGTTGCTGCATTCATACAAAAGTACATCTTCATGTAAAAGAACAGGAGTTTATGAAATAACCTAAAAGGAATCAAGACAAGATGAATCTTGTGTGCAATTTCCACCAACTCTGCAATACCAATCTGACCTTACTATGGGTACTTACATCCAAACACAGGTCTTTTTACCCCAGAGACGAATCAATAAATTTTAAGACATATCAAGAATATTACCTGCTAATAATGTGCAGGAAACCAAAGCAAAACTGGAAAGAGATGAAAAATGCTGTACCTGTACAGTCATTTATACCAAGCCTGAAGCCTGTTCCAACTCAACAGGAGTCTCCCATTGATTTCAGTGTGTTTTGGTTCAGTCCCTTATTTCAGATCTCCTGTGTTCCACCAGCTTAATGTAGTTACACCTCCTGGTAGCCTCTCTCCCCTGCTTCTTACAGGAACATTTAACAATTTGCTATATGATAAAAAATGTTTGGGGATGCATGAACCATTTTGTATATTGATCAAACATACAGACTAAGCAACTCCTATAAATACCACAGCAGAAAACTAATCAGCATAGAAAAATATTTTCCTTTTAGTTTTTAAAAATATCCCAGGCATCTTAAACAAACTAATCAGGCAATTCTAAGTGATCGTGTTAGGGATATTCACTTCAGTGAAAGTCCTACTGCAAGTGGTAATGGTAAATAAAAATAAATAACTGAATTTACTTGGATCAAAAAATCTGACTGATACTAAAATTGCCAAAAGCAAATAACCTGCTTCACTCACCTGCATGAAAGATAATGATTTTGATTTAAACAGAGACGCTTGCATTACCTATGTAATTGTATCGTAAACCCACTTCTTAAACCAAACATGCCAGTAATCAAAATTTGAAGGGTGCAGCAGCTTTCAGTAAAGCAAAAAGTCACAAGGCAAACTGGAATAATTAAACAGACATATTTATAAATATGAAAAAATATCTTAAGTGTTGTGACACAGCATTTACAAATTACTGATTTATCAATAACATGATATTTGCTGTGTTTCCTGGTTTATGTTGCAGAGTTGGTGGAAATGCATTTCTATTTGGCACTTGCATTACCTACCAGGTGAATATTTTCCAAGTATTTTCTAGATGACAGTTCTTTTAGATAGTAAGCAAAAACTACACTTGCTCTGTTCAGATATTTTTTCTGATGTACAATACTTTAAAACCTAAAATTTCACTGTAACCTCCATTACAATGTTTCATGCTGACTTCGGTGTAAATCTTCACCATTCAACATCAAAGAAAGGCGAAATTTTAAATGGAAAATAATACATATTTGCAGAAAAAAAAAATGTTGTTTCAGAAATATTACGTCTAGTCCAAGTGTATTTCTAACATCCGAGCTTGTTGATCTCTCTTGGCCTGCAACCTGCTAAGGTATCTTATCAGGGTAGCTGTTCCTTTATTTATTTATTTATTTATTTATGTGAATTTTTAGTAAAATCTACTAGAAATAAAATGGAGGAAGAAATATAAAGCAGGATCTATGTGGGCTTTTTATCAACTTCTGAGGTGACCATTTTACATTCTGACTGTAAAATATTCACCAAAAAAAATGGGCCCGAGAAGGAATTTGGAAGCTTACAGCATTCGGTTTATATTTTTTGAATAGAAGCGGTGTCTGGCACATCATTCATTTGCTCCTGGAAGGTGCAGATTTGAGGACATGTTCAACCCTGCTCTAAGTTTAGAAAGTTTCAGTATAAAAAGGAACCCAAAGTCCCTGCCCTCTAGCCTCTCTTTTAGATAATGGAAGATTCTGAAAGCATTGCTCAACACAGACCAACTGAGGAGGAAAAATAAGGGAGGTGGGGGGCAGGAAAATGACAGAAAAGCATATGCTTTTGCATTTCTTCTGCGTTTATTCAGAATTATATCCATCTGGGTGAAACAGCTAGCTCCCCAGCAAATTAATGGTCTGATGATTCAGGGAAATGTCAAGCTAGGTTCTTAGTTGTAAAACGCATGTAAATGAAGAAAGGCGTGCAAGGAGGTGAATCTAGTTTGGTAGGATGCACATTGTTCATAGATTAAGTATTAATTTAGAAACAATACGCTCCTAATAAGATGCCAGCGTTACAGCAGTTTTATTAAAACACATCTTCAAATAAAGGATCGGACTCTCTCGGACTCAGCTGCAGACCGCTGAGGAACCTGAGCTGAGGCATCATTTATTAGCAGAGGCGACTCATTAGAGGGGGAGATTGCTGGCGGCTTGAACTCGCTCCTGCTTCAGAGGGAAGTTTTGCCTAAGCAGCTCGGGATCGGCCCCTCCGCCGTGCCCCTTCCCCTTTCCGCCCCCGCTGCAGGGAGGGAATGGCTCTCACCTCTTCCAGAGGGGAAAAAAGGACTTTAGGCTGCACTTAGAAAACGCTCCGTTGTCTCTAAAACAGCAATCCTCTGGCAAGTCTGCGTGAGCAGAGCAACAGTGTCCGCAGATGCTCAACAAATGATCGGTTAAAACCCGGAACGTGGTTTCCTTCTTTTTTTTTCTTTTTTTTTTTTTTTTGGACAGCAACTTCTGGGGACCAAGCCCTCTCCAGAGTTTACCATGCCTTGTCATGTGAGTAACGTCCTGCCCAACTTCGCGCCACCAACTCCGCCAAGCTCCCTGCCCCGGCATCCCGGGGGCCCGCGGAGCCGAGCCCCGCTCCCGGACCCGCGCGGGCGGAGGAGCCGCGGAGCGCCCCCGCCTCCCCTCTCCCCGCGGCCGCGCAGCTCCGGCCCCGCCACCCCTGCGCGCCCGCGGCTCCTTGCGCGGCGCAGGGATGCCGGGTGCGGGGCTTCGGGGTACGGCCGTTGGGCCGCGTTCTCGGGGGCGCACCCTGAACTTGGCGGTGCCCCCCCCACCCCGAGCCCCTCCGGCGGCCTCTCGCCGCCGCCCCGGCTGCGGGGCAGCCCCCGGCCGGCTCCTTGCGGGGGGAGCCGGCCGCCGAGTCTCGGTTCGCCCGGAGAACTAGAGGGGCTAATGGAGCCGGTCCTCGTTTGCGAGAGGTCTCCTGCTAAATTATGTCAGCCAAAGGTCAGCCGGACTCTGCGGTCCTCTTCATTTTCTTAATAAAAAAAAAGGGGGAGGGTGATGGGGGAGGGCGGGGGAGAGAAACCATCAAGTTATTCAAATTCAACCTCATCTGAATAATCGCGAATTTGATCCAGTCCGAGCTGCAGACTGTACATTAAAAATAAATGTCCAGGAGGCATTCACTGTAGTTGATTTTTTTTTTTAATATAGAGGTTCTGAAAATACAACGTCTCTCCAACCCCTCCCCCCAAAGATGGAGTGAGTTTTCAGGTATTGCACAAACCTCGCGGAGTGGTATCAGTGTGCCTGCAACACTTACGTTGAATGCATGAACCCCCAATCATAATTGTATGTTCACAAAACACATATGGCAGCTGCATTCTCTGTATAGTTTGTTATGGTCTGGGGTGTAATGTAAATATAAAGATCAGACCCAAAACACAGGCTCATTCTCCCAATAACAATCAAAAAAAAGAAAAAAAAAACAACAACAACAGCAACAACAACAAAAGTTGCTTTGCGAACTTAAAAAGAATGACTTTCGTGCCATGCTACTGTCTGAGCCAGCAATGATTATTTGGTCTGTTTGCTCCCATTCAGAGTTAATACACGACAATAGTTTTACTCCGTGCTGCTTGACGTGAAACCACTGGGGTTGGGCAATTCTGTTCCAAACAAATACAACTTCTACACCCATCCCTGCGACAGCGAGCCGAGAGCTGAGCGAGTTGTGCAATGGAGAAAAGCATCACTTACCACGGCGGGGATCTAGATCTCGGCAAATGCTGCCAGTAGGTCTGAGAAGTGAAAAACTGGAAGGGAAGCGCAAAAGGCAGAAAGTTGGAAAGGGAATTTGTGTGTGCGTGCGTGTGTGCGTGTGTGTGTGTGTTTAAGCCAGAGGGAAATGCGAGCACAGCGCTCCCTGCTCTCCCTAGTCGCCACCAAAACAAAGATCCAGGAGTTAAGGGAGCAAAGCTGTGCCAGATCTATGCACACAGCTCCTCAGGGCCAAACCTCAGCTTCTCACTCACTCCAGCTAGCGACAAGGGTTAATGCTCCAGAGGGACAGGCTAGCCGGCCCCTGCCACCATTGGCTAGGACAGAAAGCAGGTTTAAGGTAAATTCACTGGCGCTTTGGAAGTTACAACGGGATAAATTTAATTTGGTTAATAATAATAATAATAATAATAATAATAATAATGGGAATAGAGCCCATCTTGGTCCAGTTGGCTAAAAAGTGCCGGCGCTGCCTCCTCCCCTGCCTCGGCGTCAAACGCTCCCGTCCTGTCCCGACAGCATTCCTGTACCCGCCCAAGCCCCGGGGCAACCTGGGGAGCTCTGGAAATACAAAATCGGGACGAATTCGGGAAAAGGGACGGGGGGGGGGGGGGGGGAGCATCGCAGCCATGAGCACTGACTGCGAAGGTTCAGCCTGGCACTTCGAGGAGATCAACAGTTTTCTGAGGAGTTAAAGGATGGAGAGGGTTCCCATGTGGCTCAGGTGTGCGCCACTGTCCCCCTGAACGCCCTCCGCGGCGCCTGCAGATACCGGGGAGCTTCACCCTTGGCCAAAGGGGAGAAAATGGAAGAAAGAAAAAAGCTTGGTTGGAAGGGAAAAAAAAAAAAAAAAAAAAAAAAGCAAATCGTGTCTCTATGCGTTCATACGCATCTGTGTAAAGGTTGGAGTAAGCGGTGCCCGCAGCGCGAGCCCGAAGCAAGCTTCCACTTGAGGAACTGAGGTCAGGAAGCGCCCTCTTTGAAATGAGCAGGCGACATGATGGACATCGGCTTTCTTGTCGCCTCTTGTAGTTGGCTGGGGCGAGCGGCGAGCCTCGGCCGGCGGGCAGGGGAACAGAGGCGCTCCAGGTGTTGATCCGAGACGCTCGCGGGGCACCCACCGCCGGGCGCGCAGCTCCAGGCGGCGCTGGGCGAGGACGAACGAGGGGGCGATGGAGAGGGTGGGCTGGGGCGGAGGGGGAGCAGGAGCGAGGGGCAGCCGAGAGGCAATTGTCGCCGGGCGATTGCCAGCCACCCGGCAGGGCCCCGCCGGGAACTTGCGAGGTGCCGGCTCGGGCTGCGCGGCCGTGCCCAGGTGCGCCCGGGAGGGAGCTCCCGGCTCCGTCCTGCTTGCTGCGCCCGGCTCTGGGGGGCAAAGCAAAACCCACCTCGTTAGCAAGACCGAGAAGCACATTTCTGATAACACGGGATGTAATTTCGCCACCGTACAAAGGGCTTTACAATCACTTTGTGCCGCCGAACAATGAGTGCTGGGAATTATTACTATTTGTTTAAAAAACCCCGCAGCCTGCAAACGGAATAAACGCCAAGCCCGTGTGTTTGTTACTCGGATCTATCATGTAATGTCAATATATCAGCAATAAAATATTGGGCCGGACGGGATAATGAGATGTTACCAAGAGGAGAGAGGCAGAAAGGAATCCATCACAATAACCTCGCTCCCTTCCCACGAGCCCCTAGTTTTCTGGCGAACGCGCCACTTAGGGTTTCCCACGCAAGCCCACGGAAGGCAGCAGCTCGGCCCGCAGCCACCGGAGCGCAGAGCTGCCGGGAGGGCCGGTGGTCTCCTAAAGTGTCCCTCAAATTACGGGGGTCGCCCTCGCCCTGCGTGCCAGGGAGGGGAAGACGGGGCGAGCGCCTTCCTGGGCACCCCAGTGCGGGCAGGGGGAGGAGAAAGCAGGGCACGAGCAGCTCCAGCCGGGCCGGGATGAGCAGCAACGCGGCGGGTCCGCTCCCTTGCGCGGGCGCGGTTACCTTCCGCGGGCAGGGGGGCGGTGGGGAGGGTCATAAATATTCAACAGCACGTGGAGCCCGGCCGCGGGGCCGCGCATGCGCCGCCGGGCGTGCCGCCGGGGTGCGCGCACACCCCGCCAGTGCGCGCACACGCACAGACTCCGCGCACGGCCGCGATTTCTAGGAACCGGCCCCGGCCCCACAGCCCCGAAGCCGGCCTCTGCCCCCGGGACCCCTCCGAAAGGGGCAGCCTAAAACACGTGTCCGGGCACTTTGGGGAGGGGGTGTCTGGCTGATGTCCTTTTTTTTTTATATACATATAATTATTATTTTTTTGTTCTTCAGCCTTGTGCTATGTTCTTCATGGGATTTGGGAAGGGAGAATGATAGGAAAGCATCTGAAAGTTCTGACCCCGGCCAACAGCCAACTTTCCGATTTCGCTGAGGAAAGCCCTGCCCACGGGCGGCGAACGGGCAAGAGTGGACGTGGGCTTGAGTGAGCACCGCTGCTCGTGTGCTCTGCCTGGCTCCAGCTACCCCAGACAGCTAACGCTGTGTTTGGGTCCCAAGATGTAAACACATGCACAATCACACATGCACACACGGAGCATTTTTTTAATAGCAGTTTCATAGAGAGGTAGTATGATCGTATATATCTAAAAGGTAATTAATTTGATTTATTATACTTGAAAAATCCTGTCTGCATTACGGGCGTCATCTGGAAACTTCATGCTATTTTATACTATCGTTCTAAAGCCGAAATAAATGTTACGAATTGATGACAGCTTCCAGCTGCATGATAAAAATAGCCCCTTCGCTTCACAGGATCGTGTTTCTTGTTATCGAAGATGAACAAAACCTGACCCATAGAGGTTAGCAGCGAAAAAAAAATATTTTGGTATAAAATAAAAACCTTGGCTATATTTAAGATACAATGAACCCTAAAACGCCGCCTGGTTGTGCTGAACCCACCTTAATACGCCCAGCAAGTGGAAGAAATCTACCCTGCGCCTAGCTCAAAATAAGAATCTCGATTATTAATCTCCCCGGATGGGTTTGGAGAATATGCCCATTTTGTTAGGAACGCGATCCATTACACGTAGACGTTCGCCTGAAATAATAGAGCCTTCCCTTGAAGCCTTCAAAACTACACCTCCGCGTAAACACACGAACCCGTGTCTTTCTAGAAACATCACCGTTTCCCTCGGTACAAATGCAGAGAGGTGGCCAGCGGTGCCTATTCCTTGGGGTATATTTGTAATCCAAGCAGGACCGCGAACGGTGGTCCCGGGGAGCGGGTGTGCATCTGCAGCACTGCCCGCGTGTCCCGTGGGTCGTGCCAACAGCAGACTGTGCATCGCCCGTGGGTTGTGCCCACAGTAAACCGTGCATCGCCCGTGGGTCGTGCCCACAGCACACCGGGCATCACCCGTGGGTCGTGCCCGCACCGTGCGCCTGGCTGCGGGCTGCGCCGTGCCGCGGGGCTGGATGCTGCGGGGCTGGATGCTGCGGGGCCGCGCTGCGGGCCGCCCGCTTTCTCCCGCTCCTCGGGCCGGGCCTCCCGGTGCCGCCCGGCTTCTCGCCGGCAGCAACCCCCCTCTCGGGGGAGAATGGCCCTGTTTGGACGAAATCGCAAGGGTTTCCCACAGAAACGCCGCGCTCGGGGCGCCACGCCGCGGGGACCGCTGGCTGATATGGAGATGCGCAGCGCGCACGTGTGCACGGGTGCAGAGCCGCGGTGCGGGTGTGAGCGGGGTGCCCGTGTGTGCACACGCACATGGACGTTTTGTAACCGTGCCACGTAACACGTCCAATAAAACAGAGTGCCCCCGTCCGTGGGGAGAGCGCTCGCAAAATCTTTTTTTCCTTCAGAGCTCTAGCGGTAAAATGCACACTGACTCCTCCAGCCAGCAGGTCACTCGAAATACTCTGCCTCGTACCAGCAGCATGATCCGGACGGGGGTCTTTCGGCCCCCTCCTGTCTGCTGGAAGTGGGCTCCGCGCCGGGGCTCCGGCTCCGCGCCGGGGCTGCAGCCGAGCGGGGCGCGCTCCGGGCTCCCTGCGCTCCAGGCGCCCCTGGGCCGCGGCCGTGCTCGCGTTCGCACCTCTCCCAACTTGCTCGCGAAGGAGCAAGAGCCCTGGACGTGGGGAAACTTACAAAGTCGAGGCCGTTTAGCAGAGCGGCCAGGAAAGCAGTAAATAAAAAGTCCCAGCGTTTCGTGCGGCAGTCCAGGGGCTGCCACTTCCTTACAGCTAAAAAAAAATAAAGTAAAATAAAGGGAGATAAGCAGTAGAGTCCAGCGCGGAGCGTGCGTCCCCATTTCACACAGGGTCTGCTTTAAAGAAGCTGACATTGTCTCATGAATGCCGGGCTCGCCTTTTAAAAAATTCAAGCGATCATTCACAAGCCATTAAAGCGACCTGAAAGGCGACTCTTTCGGGGGGGAAATGGAAGCACCCGATCCTTGTTTTACATTTAGCTTTCGGCGGGCGAATGGCGCAAGCACGGCCAGGGGCTGCCGTGCGCGCCCCTCGGGCACCTCACCCGAGCGGGGACGAGGCAAACACACACGACGCACCCCAAAAAAAGCCTCCCGCTCCCTCCCGGGAGCCCTGCTGCGCTGCCCTGCCTCGCTCCGGGAGCTCCCCTCGGCGCCGGGAGCCTCCGCACGTCGGGCCTCGGCGGAGAGGCTGCGCAGAGCGGGGCCGGCTGCCGGCACGGCCTGCCGCGGGGAGAGCCCTCCTGCCTCCAATGCCACCGGGCCACGGAGGAGGAGAGCACCCCGACATCATCTCAAGAGCCAGGCTTTAAAGGCAGAAAGGAAATAACGAAGCCCGTCGAGGCTGGAGAGCTGGGGGTCGTGTTTCTCCCCGCAAGCCTTCGCGAGGAAATCCGCACAGGGCGAGCTGCTGGAGGAAAGTTGGCTCTGGCGAGCGAAACGGCGCAGAAACAGCCGCCAGGCGCCTCGCAACCTTTCTGCCTGCAAAATACCCCTCTCTCTGCCGGGGATTTCAAAGCACTGCTCCCCTCTCCAGAGCCAAACGCACAGCACAAGCAAGGCGTGGACTCGAATTCTGCATCAGCAACTGCAGCCCCAGCGATCCTCGCTAATTCAGAACATATATGGGACGGCGAGCAACCAGCATTGCCCCTCCGACCGTCCCCCCCCACATATAAAACAACAGCAGCAGCAGCAGCAACAGTAAAAGGCTCCTTCATGCTGTAGGACGCTCAAGCAAACCTCAGACCAAAAGTTTAAAAGAATGCTCATTACCCAAGTGCTCAGATAAGCACAAGTACAGATCTGTGCTAAGCGACCACTAGGGACCCTACACAAGTTCAAAGAAACTTGCAATACGCATCTTTAAAATACATCGCCCACACCACGTCTCTCCTGGTTTATTTTACAGTGGGATGGCTCGCACTATCTCTAAGATTTTTTTTTTTATTTTCTAGCAAAACTCAGGTTATTTTTCGAAAACTCCTGCCTGGTCTCGCAGGCGGGACATTTTACCCGAGAGCTTTACAGAGAGCAACGTTTTCGGCGCGTTAGACAATTTTTCCTGCCTTTTTTTACCCACTGGCTTACATTTCCTCAAGCACCAGCACTTTCTGCCTAGGTCCCACCGGTCTCGAACTTTTCCTATCTCGCCAAACCCTGCAAGGTGGCGCTCTTTTCATTGAAAACTGATATTGGGCTTATAATAAAAACATTTTGCAGAAAGTAAAGTTAAACCGAAGCCTTCCCCCGGGTGCTGCAGAGAGCAGACGGCGATGCCGAGGGGACAGCAGAGGGGCTCGTCCCAGCAGCACGAACTTTTTTTTTTTTTGGGGGGGGGGGGGGCGGGGGGCGGCAGATGGGGGGCTTTGGGGCGGCGAAAAATCGCCAAGGGACGGCCGAAAATGTTCCAGACAAAGCAAAATACTTGCATGGTTTTGCCGTAAGACAGCCGGGCTACGCTCTGGCTGGTTTACAGACGGAGCTAGGAAGCGGCTGCATGAATATGAACACAGCTCCGCTTCCTCCGCCGCCCCCTCCCCCCCACTAGCGGTTAATATGCCTATTGACTCGCTGTACACATAATATTTCTTTAAAGAAGCTGTTAAAGTGTCATCCTGGTCTACTGGAAGGTCAGTCCGTGCAATTCACTCTATGACATATCACAAGCACTCGCAGCTTTAGCCAACCTCATGATTTGTGTTGTCTGTTGATATGTTGTCTGCTTAATGGGGCGATCATGCAAGCTACAACCAGGAACAAAGCCCAACAGTTCCAACAACCGTAGCTAAGTTAGTGGAAGCAGTACAGCTTGCAAATCTATCAAACTAAACTGCAAGAAAGACAATCTGATTTAGAGAAAAGGCGTTCTGCTACAGTCATTAAGCACAAGTAATTTAGATTTTTTATATTGTCTTCTCATTTACAAATTTACTGTATCAACGCCAGCCAATGGAACGAATTTCTTAAGTAAATGAGAAATAAATAAAAGAGATAGAAAGATAATCAAATTACATAAAATAATTCTTATCCCCTAGATTTATTTTTTAGAAAGCTATTAACACTGGCAAAATTATAGTAATAATAACATAACATAAGAAGTAATTGATTTAAATTAACATCACGTTTTAAGGAATATCAGCAAAAAGAAAGAAAGAAAAAGGACTAAAAAGAAAAGGAAAAGAAATAAAATATACCCAACAACAACAACAACGGACTTCGTGAAACAGTGCTGTACTTCTTGGAGTAAAGGGCCCAAGGAAAGTCATGAATCCACTGCCTGAGAATTAGTTATGGTCATAAATGCTTTAAATTAAAATAGCAACCAAAATCTCCTCTGTTTTAAATCTCCTAATATATGTTAGCCCAATTAATTTAATTTAGAAACCCGGTCTATGCAGATTCATGGGCAGTGCTGGAGTGGAGTGAAGCACTTCTCGTGTAACAATTCCCCACATTAATATTTATGTAGCATATGCAATCTATTTCTGTTATTTTTATGGTTGTTATTCTATGTCTGCAAAGGTCATTTAAATTATATTGCGGCCGAAAATTTGTTTCATAAATTTTGATATAAATACTAATTACACACTATAGTAATGCCAGCAGGGATCCTTTCATTTATCACATTTATATCACCTTCGCTGCTTTAGTGATGACATAATGGAAAGCAGTGAAAAACTGGGACAGTTTTATTCTAATATCCTAAAGCTAGTTGGAGTTGCAGCAGGTTGACTGAGCGAATAAGAATTCCTACCACAAATCATGGGATTTAAGAATCTTTAATAAGGTACGAAATGTTACCAAACAGTTCTGTAAACTAAATTTTACATACCAATTCTTCTAGCCATAAATATTGAATATCTTGTAACATGTATAACCGGACCTTTACATGCGGATAAATATGGAAATTAGGATTTATATACATTATGTTCTTGTATTTGCCAAAAGCAATGGACAGATATAGTTTATATCTTTTTTTTTTTAATATCACTTTACATAAACAAATGTAACAGTTTGACACGCAGATCCAGGCTTTCACTATACGAATTTCTTGACAGGACGTGTAACAACATTTTACTGCACTACTTAGACTGGACTTTGGGACGAAATGTTGCACTTTATACAAAAAAGCACATTAATACCAATAATATTCTGTTAGATCGACGTTTAGACTGTAATAATACAAAGTAATTCACATTTTGGTACACATTTACTAGAACATTCTTGCCATTCAGTACAAATAGTTGAATTTCTACCTCTTCCCTCGGCCCCCCCACCTCCGCCCCACCCGCCGCCGCTCCCGCCCGCCCGCCCCTCCCCTCCCCCCACATATATGCAAAGACCACAACTCCACACATCCCCGTAGTCAACTGGCGATATAACTATGTACAAAATCAAACAGTACATTTCTGTTTTCTTTTATTTTTTTATGGGTTTTGTTTCCTTTTTTTTTTTTTTTCCCGAAGCTAATAATTCTGTATATACAAGGGGACGGGGAAGGCCGCTGCCCGAGCAGACATGCAGTTGGAGAGCTCTAATCAGTGGTTTCCAGTAAAGCCCTACACGGTTGGCATTTGCCCTGGTAACCTTGTCTTCTTTAGGCATTCTACTAACCCATTTCGCCTACCAAGCCTCAGAGCAGAGCGGAACAGTCCGAAAGTGGAAAAAAAAAAAAAAAAAAAAAAAAGGAAAGAAAGAAAAAAAAAAGACAAAAGACAATAAAAAAAGAAAGGAAGAAAAACAAACAAACAAAAAAAAAAGAGTATTCATTTTACTCAGTCCTGGGTCTACTGGCAGCATTTTGTTTTTGTTTGCCTTTTTTTTTTTTTTAATTTCAAAGTGTTCATTATTTTTGGAGTCTTTTAAATAGAGTACTGGTTTGCTCGCTTGGGGCTTTTTTTTGTTTTGTTTCGGTTTGGGTTTTCTTATTGTTTCGCTTTAGCGTTTTAAACGTACCATTCGTTAAAATTTGATGTAAGCGTGCTGTGGCTGGACGTGTGGTGGACTGCGGACGAGGAAGGGGATAAGGAGCTGGCGGTCTGGTTTTCTGTGGATGGCGACACGATGGTTGGAGGGGTGGAGGACTCGTAGCCTGAGCTGGCGGCGGGAGAAGGCTGAGACCCCTGCGAGGATGATTCATGGACCTGCAAGAGGAAAAAAAAAATAAAAATAAAAACAAATCGGGCAGAAATCAGGAGCAGAGGCTGCCGGAGTCCCCGGCGGCGGTGGCTCCGCGCCCAGCACCGGCTCCCGGGGCCCGGGCACCCCTCGGGGGCTCCCCCCGGCCTCTCCCCGGCCTGACGGGCAGCTCTCGGGGGGGCTTCGCGCATCGCCCCCCTCCCTCCCCACGAAAGGCGCTGCCCCAAGGGCAGGGGGCTACAAGGCCCGGCCTGGCCCTGAGCTACCGGGGGAGGCTCCAGACCGGGTCCCCCGCCGCCGCTGGCCGGGCTCCGGGGCCGCGCTGTGCCCCCAGGGCCCGGCAGCTCCCGGTGCCCCCGGCGGCCGTGCCCGCTGCCCTCCGCCCCGGCCGGGCCCGAAGAGGGGTCCAAGCCCACGCGGGGCCAGAGCCCGCCACGTTTCCATGCAGCGCCCTCCTTCCATTTACCTTCATGTGCTTTCTGAGGGAGCTGGGGTGCGTGTAGGACTTGTCACACATTTTGCAGAGATAGGGCTTGTCGGAAGTGTGCACATGCATGTGCTTTTTGCGGTCGCTGCTGTTTGCAAAGCGCCTGTCACAGCCCTCAAATTCACACTTAAATGGTTTTTCACCTATTGCAGAGGGAAGGGGGGGGGGGAAAAACGGATCTGATTAAGCAGGGCCGGCCGGCTCCCTCATTGTCCCCATCGCCCCGCCGGACGGGAGCCCAGGGCTCCATTTCAAACACTTGCAACTTTCTAAGTTCAACGATGCTCGAAGCTCAAAATCCTTCCTCTCTTCCCTGTCCCATCCGCGCTCCTGACCCCTCTCAGCGCCCTTTCTGCAGGGACGGGAGGCCTGGGGGGGCGAAAGGAGGGCAAACAACTTTTCCTCTCTCTCTCTCTGGCCGGAGGGGCGAGTTTCATTCGCAGCCCCAAGCCCCGGGCACGTCTCCCTCCTTGCAAGGCTCGCAGAGCAGGCGTGCTGGCATTTCCACACCATCCTCAGCGCCTACTTTCCGTTTTTATAGCCCATTCTCGTGATATTTTACGCTCCCACCCACCCCAGCCCCCTCCCCCGTATTTTCTTGCAATCTCGAAAATTATCGGGCCGGGGAATACAATGCAAGGACAGCTCCACAAACCCTCGGCGAACCCGCTCGGGAAAGCGATGCTGGCTTTCGGCGCTCGGGGGTGGGAGCTGGGGGAGCGGGGCTGTGCGAGCCGGGGGCAGCGTCGCCACCTCCCGCGGCTGGGAAAAGTTCGCCGGGATCCCGCCGCCCGCCTCCCGCACAACAATGCCACGCTACGGCGCCGGCCTCGGTGTATTTCCAATCGCTCCTCGGAATTAAATATTTACCAGCCCCCCGGATCGCAGAGGGGAGACGGATGAGCTGCCTGGAATATTTTTGCAGGATTTCTCATCGCGCCGCGGTCCAAACCGCCGAAGAACTATTAATTAAAACCTATAAATTTACCAGGACAGGTCGCTGCGATTTTTTTTCCCCCCTGCCATCCCGATCCCGGCAGCAAATCGCCTTTCTCTCCCTCCGCCTCGTCAGGGATAATCGCTTTTTGTTGCTGCTGCCGGCGCGGCTGTGACCGAGCTTGCTTCGCGGCGGAGCTCCGAGCCTGCCTCTCCGGGAAAAACCCAGGGTGGCCCCGGAGCATCCCTGGCCCCGACCCGCAGCAAAGCAGCGCCCCGGTCCCTCCAGCCCGGCCCCGCGTCCCGCTCCGGCCCCGGCGCTCGGCGCTTCCACTCGCAGGCAGAAAAGCTACAGAGAAGGTTACCGTACCTGTATGAGTTCTTTTGTGTATTTTGAGATTCTCTGATCTGGCAAACACTTTACCACAGCCTGGGAAAGGGCAGGGGAAAGGTTTTTCACCTGTGTGGACTCTGATGTGATTTACAAGTTTGTATTTGGCCTTGAAAGGCTTCCCTTCTCGCGGGCACTCTTCCCAGAAACATATGTGATTGGACTGCTCGGGTCCTCCAACGTGCTCCACGGTGACATGAGTCACCAGCTCGTGCATCGTGCTGAAAGTTTTGTTGCAGGACTTTTTGGGGTTTGACAATTGCTCGGGCTCAATCCACTTACAGATGAGTTCCTGTTTGATGGGCTGCCGCATGTAACGAAAGAAGGCCCCTGCCCCGTGGTGGGCTGCCATGTTCATGTTCATGTGGCCGTAGCCGTGCAGCTGGGTCGAGGCATAGTGCTCGGAGCGGGGGCTGGTGACCTGGCCGTACTGGTCGGGTCTGCCGTACATGTCTCCGGAGAAGCCCAGGCGCATCTGCCCGTTCACCACGTTGGGTGAAGCGTGGCTGGCGGCTTGCTCGTGAAGCCCGGGGAAAAGTATATGTCCCGCGGCATCGCTGTGTCCGTGGGGGCCGGCGAAGCTGCCGGCGGCGGAGGCGAAGAGGCTGTGCTGGGCGCTGGCGGCCGCCGCCTCCCCGAAGCCGCGGTTGCGGAACAGAAAGTCCCGGGTGGAGTTGAACGCGGCGCTGGAGTAGGAGCTGACGTGGGTCGGGTGGTGGTGGTGCCCCAGGGCCGCCGCCGCGTAGCCGGGAGCCTGCGAGGTGAAGGCGGTCTGGCCGGCCGAGGCCAGCTCATGGGTGCTGGGGTTGATTTTGAAAGCGCCCATGCCGTCGGCAAAGGGGTTGATCCCCAGCCCCACTTCTCTGTCCGTGACATCGGCCGTGGAGTGGTGGCGAGACGATCCGAAGGTAGTGACTCCTATGGCGGGATACTGAGGTCCAGCATCCAGAAGCATCTTCCCAGCGTCGATGCAGCAACCAAAAAAAAAGCACGCGCGCACACACACAACGCAGAGAGAAGCAGCAGCAGCAGCAGCGGCGGCGAAAACACCCTCTTTGGAAAGTCAGCGACGATCACCACCAAAGCAACCACATCAAAAACACCCCCTTCGGCATCAGAGCAGGGAAAAAAAAAAAAGGGGGGGGGGGAGAAGGGGAAAAAAAAAAAAAACAGAGGCTGGTGGAAAAGGGGGGAAGAGATCTTCGCAGTCGCAAATAATAATAATAAAAATGTGCCCCAAAAAATATTCCCTGTCTCTCTGCTTTGACTTTTCAGGGAGGTTTAAGTGTGTGTGTGGGGGGGGTTGGGTGGGCTCAAAAATAAACTGGCTGCAAATAACAATAAAGGAGAGAGATCAACGCGGGCAGAAAAAAAAAAAAAAAAAGCAAAACAAAAATGAAACTTCCTTCAGTGATTTTTTTGGCTATAGGAATGTTGCGAAGTGGCCGAGAGATTGTTTCTCTCTCCTCTTCGAGCTTCCCCACACTCTCCCCGATTTTTTTTTTGGCCTTTTTTTTTTTCTCGCTCTGCAAAAAAAAAAAAAAAAAGGCGCAAATCATGCACAATATTGTCTTTTGCGGTTTATCTTCCTGGGGAGAAACTTTCACCTCCTCAGCCGGGCGGTGAACGCGAGACTGATAGCGGCAATCATTCCTGCAGATAAATGAATTGAAAAGACGACACCGGCCCCCCCCCTTGATGAATGGGAGCCGGGGGCGGGGCGACGTGCGGGGCGACGTGGCCGCTCATTGGCTGCCGCCGGCTCCCCCTTCCCCGCGTAACTCCCCCCGGCCCCGCCAACGAGGGGCGCGCACGGCCGCCTCCCGCCGCCCATTGGCCCCCGTGCCTCATCAATCGCAGGTATTGTGAGCGCCCTGACAGCCCCGGGGACGAGCAGGGCTTCCAGGAGTAGCAACTTTTTTAAAAAAAAAACAAACCTTTTTTTTTTTTTCACGAAAATATTTCCAACGCATCTTTTTGTGTGCATACGTGCAAGGAAACAAAAAAAAAAGGTCTTCCATCGTTATCCAGGTTCCTCTCCATCCCCGTCCCTCTGTCCCTGGTAGTGGTGGTGAGGGGGATGTCGTGGCGGGGCAGGATTTTTAAGATCGCTGAGCAACTTTGTAGGCTTTGAAAAGGGAAGCCCTGTCGTGGCTCGCTCCATTTGAAGTTGTTGTTTTCCTCTTGCTTAAAACTGCAGCTCTCCAAGAGTAGGTGCTGGGTGCGCTTGATTTGATTTTTAAACATCAGGCGTGATTTCTCTGGGTAGCTGACTCTGTCCCTCCACCAGTTTTCTGAAATAAATCTTGTTTTCTGCACCCATCAAAACGCAGGTGGGTGAGAACTCTTAACTTTCTACTTTTGTTGTTGTTGTTTCGCCTCTTTTTTGTTATTTTCTTCCTCCTTTCTCTCTCGCTCTGCCTTTCTCTCACTCTCTCTTTTTACGGGGACTCTTTCATTCAGGTAAAACTGTAAATTTCCCAAACCCACATTGTGTCTCTTCCTGCAGCATGAAAGTCCCAGATAGTTTTTATTTATTTTGAATATATATATATATTTAAAATCCTCGACAGGAGCAATGTAAATTTTCTGACATTCAAACCTTTTCTAGTTCACAAATCAGTCACCCTTGTCACAGATATTGAAATTCCTCAACTTGCCACACCAGGACGGTGGAAAAAGCAGGCGGCGTCTTTGTTGCTGACCAGGCTTTTGATCGCCAGAGAAAATTTACTTACCTTCAGATGAGTGAGCAGAAAAAGAAATAACACTCCCTTTGATTTAGTTAGAAAAATGTAGACACTTGGATTCAGTGCAAACATACAACACTTGGTTGTTTTCTAGATGCAACCCTCGATTAACCTGTCTTTCCCCAGCTCAAAGTCTATTGAAAAACTGCGGATAGTTCTTTTTTGTTCTCGCCACAAAGAGCCATTGACGATATATTAAAATGATTGTTGAAGGGTAGAAGTATGGTATTTAAAAGCAGAAAACCTTTGTGGCTTAATCAATTAAGCTAAGCAACATTTGTACCATATTTTAAACGATGCTTCGGCACCGAAAAAAAAGGTCTCACGAAACTTTAAAATATATGTGTTTGCATACGTATGTATACATACACTTACATATGTGCACATTTGTATGTGCGCCTATATAAAGCCGGCGAATTATTTATTTACTCGGTCGCCTGCATATTAATTAGGTCTAATTATTTTCTAGTAACGAAAACACAAAAAGCTCGCTAAGAGTCGGAATCCTTCAATTTCGCCTTTGTTCGGCCCTTCACTTGGCTTATTCGCAACTAAATCTGAGTCTCTCAAATTCGTGGTGGCAAACAAAGAAACTTTAAACTCATCCTGTGGGCTGAAAGGCGCTGGGAAGCAATCCGCAGCGCAGGTACTGGGCGATCAGATAAGCAGCGACACTGCCCGAGTACTTCTCGCTTGAGAACTGCATAATTTCAGGAGCCATTAAAATGGCCATTGCCTAGGAAACAAACAAACAAGCAAATAAGCAAACAACAACAAATAAACTTGGATATGCCTTGGTACGTTTCGCTGCACTTTATCTGCAGATGCAGTTTGACTGTGCTCAATGCATGCAGATCGCTTTCAAAGCAAATGCATTATGTAATTTCCCTTGGATCTTGGGAGGCTTTACAGCTTTTCAGGATAATGATGGGCTGAATCTACACGTTTGCATTTATTCTGCAAAATCCACTCGGAGGAATTGCAGTAGCTTATAGCAACAGGTATACCCGCTCTACGTACGCGCCTCAGTGGGGACGTGGTCTTTAGGCGGACGTTACATTATTCTCTGTATATGTTTCTAAAATTAACCTGGGCAAAGGACAAAGTAGGCAGCATAACTGTGAAATCTTCAGGGTGATGGCATTAGGAGATACTGAAAGTTAGGTAGTCCAGTGCTAGGCTGCCTCCAAGTGCAGGGGGGGACCCAGTGATCATTCCAGGTCCGTACAAAATATAGGAGAAGGCAGACGAGAGGGTACTTTTAGGAAGCGTGTCTAAATATATAGCGTAATAGTGAATGTAAAAAAAAGAAAAAAAAAAAAAGTGTTGTGGGTTGTAGAAGTTATCAAGTGGGATTTGCGGCGCACTCTCTGCAGGAAACGAAAGCTGCTCCAGTTCAAAGCCACATGCACCAACGTGACATATAAGCCATTAAAATATCATCCTGACGGCTCATTTCTGCTTCATCATACATTCCCTAACTGCTTCCAGAAAGCAAGAAAAGAAGAAATGAAGGATGACCGCCTCGATGGAAGCGCCAAAGAGGTGGTGGGTTCTTACGAGGGGGGGGGGTATTGTTTTCTTCTTTCATTCTTTCTTCCTTTCTTCTCCCTCCCCTCCCCCGCAACCCCCCCCCCCCCCCCCCGCCCCCCCTCCCAACGTTAATTTTTGCCTGTTCAGAAATGAGGAGAAACCTTCAACAGGTCGAAGGGGTAAGTGCCTGGGAGGAGGGGGGACCTTGGCAGCCCGGGCACCAGGCTTCCCCCATCGCCTTCCCCGACACCTTGGGCGACAGCTCCCTGCCCCCGGGGGGGCGGGACACGGGCAGGAGGAGGCTCGGCCACCCCGGGGGAGGAGGGCAGGAGCCCCGCGGTGCCGAGGGGCAGTGCCTCGGCACCCCCTCGCCCACGTGGGGCCGGCCCCCAGGGGCGGGCGGAGGGAGAAGCCCCCGGGAGCCGTCGAGGGGGGCACCGGCACCCTCCGGCAGCTGCACACCCTCCCTCCCGCTCCCCCCCCGGCCCCGAGGGGGCGGCCCGGCCCGGCACACTGCGCAACGAAGGGCGGCGGGGGGCCGCGAAGCGGGGCGGGGGTGCTCCCAGCCCTAAGCGGGGTCTCGGCAGCCCCGACGGCGGCTGGGCTCGGTGGGGAAGGGCAGGCGGCGGGGTCGACAGGGTCCTGCGGCCGACCAGGAGGGACCGGTGGGGCCCGGGGCGGAGGGCGGAGGGCGAGGAGCGCTGACAATAGCGAGCCCCGTGGGGAGGCGTCCCGGGGGATGCGCACCCCGCCCAACGCCTCGCCCACCGCCGCGCCCGGTGCCACGGGGACACGCCGGGGGAGCCGGCGCTCCGGCCCCGCTCTCCCTTCTTTATAGGCGGCTGCAGGAGGGATGGAGCCCGGCCGGCCCCCTCCAACCCCCCCTACCTTCCCACCCCCCGCGGGCAGGGCCGGGGGAACTGCCAAGGAGCTGGGCGCTGCCGCCAGCTTCCCACAGCGCCCTCGGAAGGGCTGGGACCCCGGCCCCAAGGGCTGCCTGGGATAGGTGAGAAGCCCCCACATCGCCACCCAGGGTGACCTCTGACCCGAGCCCGGCTCTGCGTGCCAGCCCCGTGCACCGGAGGGCTCCTCGCTTCGTCAGGCACGGCCCCCAGCACCAGGCAGCACGGCCGGGGGCGAGCAGTGCCGCTGTCCCCTCTCCGGGAGCCCGATCGTTGGGGTGGGCTCGGGGCTTTCTCCACCCGGTGCAGAGGAACTTAATTTGTGCACCGAGCACTCCCTCCTGCCCGTCACCCCGAGCAGCACAGGTTGCTTGCCCAGCCGGGCACACGCCGCCTGCCTGCCGCCCGCTCCGCCCGAGTCGCGCACCCCGGGGCAGCACCGCCGAACCGGGCACCGGGGCTCCTGCGGGGGCTGCGCGCTCCCGGCCCCGCGCAGCCGGGGGGCCGCGCACCTCTGGCCGCTAGTCTGGGGAAGGGCAGAGGCTGCCCCGCGGGAGCCCCGAGCCCCCCGGTACCAGCTTGGGCCCCCGCGGGGGTCCCGCGCCCCGCGCCGGAGCCCCCGGGCTCAGCCCGGCCGGGAGCCTGCGGAGCAAGACGGGGCCATCCTGCCCGGGTGCTGGGCACCCTCCGCGCCCCTGCTGCACCAGAGGCACTCTGCGGATCAGAGAGGCTGCGAGGTCGAGGCAGAGTTCTAGCCAATATTTACTCTCAAATCCACAACTGTTTTGCCTTCTTTTTTGTCATCTGGTAACCATTTGAAATATTAAATGCAGCGATTTTTTTTTTGTCCAGTTTCAACAAGTTTTTGGCGAACGCTTAGGAGCTGAGCACTCCTAACTCCTCCAGCCTCCCCTCCTAACCAATAAAGCACAAGTCCTGCAAAACTCTCGCTAGCAGGACACTGCTGCTCTGGCTTCATAAACTTGTGAGCATGAATGGAAGTCGACTAGTAAAAATAATTCCTAAGGGCTTCCTATAGTTCTTATTATTTCGGCAGTAATTTTCGTCACAGCGGTGAAAATATTGAGAGCGTCAAATTATTTGTGATGGAGTATGCCTGTGATACTCTGATAAAGTTTCATAATTAATCTCATCAATTATTTGTGTTAGTATAGATTTTTATTTCCCAGCCCTGGAGTCCCAATAATAATAGTAGCAACTGCAATAGTAATAATAATGTCCTTAGAAAAAAAAATGTGTGAGATTCTCGTCTGCTTTTCTGTGGTGCAAAATACTTGAGAATTTCAATAGTATCTGCAAAAATTCGGACTCGGCCATTGTATCAAACCCCCGATCTGCATTCGGGGTTATTGCTGCCGCTCAAAGAGAGATGTGCCAAGTTCTGCCTGCAGCAGTGACAGTGCTCTGCCTTGCAGAGTGCAAAGAGCAAGCTGAAAATTATAGGCAGGGAAAAGTGCTAGGGTGGTACTATACTAATCCTTGCTGAGACAACAACTTGTGTTGGAGGCTCGCAGAGAGTCCGAAATTTAATTTAGGGAAGGAAGGATCTGTAAACAATGTAGTCGAGTTGATAAAAACCCGCCTCACAACAGCCTGCCAGAAGGTGAATGTCAGATCAAAGGAGAATTTGAAAATATGTCCTTTCATAATTTTTTTCCCTTAATCAGCCATGGAAACTTCATGACTCCATAAAACATGTGCCGGTTTGCTGAGGAGACAGCCTCCAGTTTCCCTTCGGAGCAAGCCTGTCTCTCCCCCAACCCTCGCTGCTTAACACTTGGTTTGTTTTTTTTTTTCTTTTGTTTCTTTCTTCTTTTTGAACCCACGATGCCCGAGACATATAGCGCCGTCCTCTTTTTATATCACACACACAAATGTTTTTGCTCTTAACTTTCCACCCCTCTTCCCAAACAGGAACAAAGTCAGGAAATGAGGCACAAGACTCCCCTTTTAATGAGGAAAAGAAAACGACTTTACAGAAACATCCTGGAAAAGTCAAGTAAGTTAAAATATGGCCTTTTTTCAGTTCAAAGGAGACAATATTTTTTTCAGCTTAGTACTTGCATAAACACAAATCAGCGACAGAACGCCCCACCAGCAGCTGCCTAATCCTGCTCAATGCCTATTCATTTGGAGGTTCTAGAATTAATATTTGACGACTCTCTCATTGAAACAACAACCCCTGACCCTATGTGATTGCACTGTCACATTATTCTATGACATATTCATCTTGAATTCATTTACGGATGATTTGATTGGAATGAGGTTTGACATGTATTGGATCCTATTAAAGAAGAAGACTTTGATCTTGTTGATGGGGTTTACATGATATGTATCATCTTTACCAGGGATACCAGGCTTCTACAATGTGGTGTCTAAGTAGTTAGTGACTGACAGCTTATCTGACAGGAATACCTTAATCTTGAGGTACTGAATGAAATATTCTATTTAAAATAAGCATATGATTTGCCTGTCATAGGGTAGCTCTAGGTTACAAAAAGTGAGAGACAAACCTAGGCACCAGCCCTAGCTCGTCTGGTGGCTGAATTCCCCTTAGTCGGGAACCCTGAAATAAGTCCCCGTGAGCAGAGATGGAGCAAGGAAACAGAAACAAAGGAGGAGGATGATCCCAAGCCAGTCGGTGCCCTTCTGTCCGAGGAGATGCTGAGCTTGCTG
The DNA here is from genome assembly GCF_013377495.2 of Cygnus atratus. Classification (NCBI taxonomy): domain Eukaryota; kingdom Metazoa; phylum Chordata; class Aves; order Anseriformes; family Anatidae; genus Cygnus; species Cygnus atratus. The sequence continues at coordinate 613,990 of NC_066370.1, forward strand.
AGAGGCTCCCCTGACCCACCTCCTCCTGGGCAGCAGTGCCTTGTGCCGGGGCTGCCAGAGGCTCGGGCTCCGCTCCTGCGCCCTGCCCCTGTGCCAGCCACTGCCTCCCTTCTGCCTCCCGGCGACTTCGATGGCTATGGAACTGCGCAGGATGAGTGCTCGGTCCTCTCTTTCTCTTCCTCTTTCTCTTTCTCTTCCTCTTTCTCTTTCTCTTCCACTTTTTTTTTTTTTTTTTTTTTTTGTGCTTCCTTTGAGTAACTATTAGGATTTTCATATTAATCTGTTCCTCTCGTCCGGGAGTTGAAACCTAATGAAACCCCTTGGAAGCTGCTGTATGGACGTCTCAGGGCATCCCCTGCCAGCCCGGGGCACCGGCCGGAAATTTGCCGGCAGCTCATCGGGGAGGGGAAATGTTCACAGAGGCAGGGTTGGGAGGGCACAGCCAGGGGGCTGGAGGTCAGCTTTTGCTCTCGGCCACGCTTCCCGGGGCAGGAGCCGGCCCTTGCGCTGAGCACCTCTCGGGGGTGAGCGGGTTTTGGCCCCAATTCGAGGAGCACAAACACGAGCAGCTCCCGCTTTCCTGGGACTTTTGTATCACCTTCCAGCAAGCCCTGTCTCCAGCCAAGGTAGAATACTGATAAGCGCCTTGCTGCTTGGGTAGATGTCTACCAAACACAAGGCAAACCACTGTGGGTCAGTAAAGCAGCTCGGCGCAGCTGGGGTTGCGCCCATCCCCGGGGCTGTGCGGTTGCTTTTCGGTCCCCTAGGCCACGGCAGGCGCAGGCTGCGGCGTAGGGGTGCGGGCAGGATGGACCCGAGGTGTGGGCAGGAGCTACAGGGCTGGGGCCAGTCGGAGCCCTGGGTCCTGCAGGGAAGGGGCAGAAAGCAGGAAAGGTGCCTGGGACTCGTCTTACAGGAGGAAATCCGGGTGCTCATCCCTGCCACTTGTCACCTTTCTAAAGCAGACCTCCAACACAGGTGGGATTTGGGGCCGGGGGCTGCGGTCGGGGTCGCAGTTACTAGCAAAATTGTACGGACACCGAGCTGCCTGTCTACACACGTTGATTCCCCCTGGATCAGGCACCAAAGAGTCCATGGTCCCTCTGAGTGTACTCTAGCACCGGACCTTCCCTGGTGTCTGAGTTGTGGCTTTAGCTCAGGATGTTTCTGCTTTGCTATTTGAGCGTTCTCGCTTTCTGCCTGGAAAAGCTCAGCTCGTCCAGCTCAGGACTCCCAGGGGAGTCCCAAAGGGGATGCCCTTACCGTAAGCAGGTGGGTTGGAAAAGAAACTTAAAAAAAAAAAATCTTGGCCCTGCACAGTCTGATGTTGACACATTTGAGAATGTGCCGAGAGCCTGGCTTATCTGGTCCAATACGGCTCAGATCGCTGCCAAGAAGCGGGAGACCTTGGTCACTCCTCAAGTGGCAGCCGGACGAGCTGGAGCTGCCAAAGGGCCGCGTAAACAGGCAGGCAACTTCTCCCAACGTCCTGCAAGCTGAGCAGCCTGCAGCTGCCGGCTGGCTTCGGCCCCGCTCCCCTCCTCTCGCCGTCTCCCCGCCTCCCCGCCGCCAAGTGGCGGCCCCCGCCCGCCCCGCGCCGCTCCCCACGCGTGGAGCCCCCGCTGAGGAGGGCGCCCAGGACCTTCGCCTGCCGGGGAGGGACCCCCAGCACCTACACCTGCCGGGGAGGGCCCCCCCGGACCGGGGGCTCTCTCCCTGTCCGCAAACGGGAGTGGGAGCATGCCTGGAATGAGGGACGAGCCGAGAGCCATTAGTGTCTGGCGAGAAAGCATTGCAATATTTTCAGGGAGCGTAGGGCAAAAGCGGTTATAACATTTTTTTAATTGATAAACTGTTCCAGATGTTTCCTCCCTTGACTGGGAAGTGTCAAAATCGGTGGATAACAAGTATGTAGAGATGAAGGGTTTTAAGGAGGTAGGAGGAAAGCAGCTTTATTAGGAATGCACACTCTCAGTACATTTGTAAGTAACAGATTCATACTTACTAACGTTTGTCTCTTCCGTGCACTCCTGTTGAGATGGTCATGAATGGGACTGTCAAATCCATTCTGTAGAGCAAGTAGATTTGAAAGTTAAGTTATTGTGAGGATGGTGTGTGGTGTAAAATGCGTGCACAAACATGTTATGTAAGGCTGGAGAGCTAATTGCATCATTTGCCACTTTTCATCATCTCCACTCAGAAAGATGTACACGAGGATGTATCTACAGCTAGCTACCTAAATATTAGATTTGTGTTACAGGGGAAATAGGGTGAAAGCCAACCAGAGCCAAAATATTTAACTACAGCCAGCCGCAGTATAGGGAACTGTGATAAAACGTCCCCTGTGCAATTATGTATGTCCTAGGCTTTAATCTTACAATTTCCTATCGTTTGCTGGTAACTTCTGTTACGAGAGTAGGTGGGCTGAGAATGCCAGGCGTTTTCTTGCTTTGCTACTTGTCATAAAGCCGATCGATCGCCGATACTGTTAAACTTTTCTGGAAACCCAGGCTTCTGGGCGGGGAGCTTCACCTGGTGTGTGTGCGAGGGAGCATCCCTTGGGAAGGTAACAGTAAGGTGGTGGACCCAAATGCTGGGAGTTTGTCCGACGGTTAGAGAACTAATTGCTGCTCTATTTTGTGCCACTCAGCGTTTATTGGTGGAGTCACCTCTATGTCAGAACCCGAGCTCTGGGGTAATGCTGTGGGCAGATATTTACAGTTGTGTTTTTCTTTCTCGAAGCGGAAGCCCTCTTTCTTCCGTCTTTTCCCAGTTTTCATTGTCTTTTTTTTTTTTTAAGTTCACAACCCCCTTCTTAAAAACTTAAGTAGGAGCTTCCTTCTGGGCAGAAGCCCTAAGCTTTTCTAAACCTACAAGGCCTCGCCGTGAAGCCGCCTGAAGCCCCGACCCGCACTTTCATCATTAGCAACGCAAACCCCGCACACCGCGCTCGCTCCTCCAGGTGAGGAGCATCAGCAGCGAGGCGTTCACGAACGTATCGCGATGCTTTTTCCTCGAGCCAAGGATGGGGATCTTACGTGGAAGTCCCCTGCAAGTGCTGGAGAGCGAGCCGGCAAGGGAGAGAGACTCCCTCTTCTGGGTTAAACTCTCCGATTCAGTCTGGGCATGCCGGTTTCTCGCATCGCCCCGGCAGCCAGCCCCCAAATAACCCTACAACTTGCGGGGGGCCGGCGGCGGGAGCTCCCCGAGCCCTTTGTGCGGCCCCGCGCCTGCCCCTCGCCGCCTGCCCCCGACCCCGCCCGCCTGCTCGCGAGTGCCTCGGCCTTCCGGGGGGAGCCCCGCCGGGCAGGGCGCCCCCGGCCAACAAAGGCGGAGGCCGGTATATGGATGGGGAGCAGCCGGGGCGCTCCCTCCCGGCCTCCCCCCGCCCGCCGCGGCTTTGTTCCCGCGACGGCGGGAACCGGGCCCGTGCCCGATGGCGGGGAGCGGGGGCAGCCCCCGTTTGGACCCCAGCCCCGAGCAGGGCTGCGGCCCCGTGTCGTGCCGTGCCGTGCCCCCGGACCGGGCCGTGCCGCCGCCAGGGGCTCGGCGGGGCGGGGCGGGGCGGGCGGCGGGATGGGAGGGGGGGGGAGGGAGGCCGGCGGAAGCGCATGCGCAGTGCCCCTCCCGCCGCTCAGCCCCCACCCCCCGGGCCGGGCGCTAACCCTTTCGGTCGGCGGCGGGACCTGTCATCGGTGACGTCGCAGCAGCGGCAGCCAATGGGAGGGCGCGGCGATTGTTTGCCCGCCGGGTCCGGCGCGGCGGCCCGGAGGCGGTGTGCGGCCGCCCGCGCCCTGTCCCGACCCGTCCGGTCCCGTCCCGACCCGACCCGTCCCGACCCGTTCCTCTCCGTCCCATCCCGTCCCGTCCCGCACCGCGTGGGGCTGCCCGACCCCGGGAGGAGGCCGGGCTCCGCGGGGGGACCTCCCCGTCCCGCCGCCGCCAAAAGCCGAGACCCCGCCGCCCCCCCAGAGCAGCCCACCCGCTGGCAGCGCCGCCGCCCGTGCGCCCCGCCGGCGGGGGCAGCGGGACGGGGAAACTTTCTTTTTTTTTTTTTTTTTGGGGGGGGGGTAGGAAAGAAAGAAAAACAGTTGTGGTTTTTTCTTTTGTTTTTTCTGTTTTTCCCCCTTTCTCTCTCTCCTCCCCGCCGTCAGGTGACTTTTTAGCGTTAGAAGCTAATGAGCGTGGATGCTTTGGGGATCCCAGTGATGGACCCTGCTGCACTCTCCCGGCGGAGCACGGCACTGAGCTTAGTAGACTTGGCGGGGGCTCCTCGCCCCCAGCACCACCACCGCCCCCCTCCGAGCATGCCGGCCTTCCCGGCCTTCGCCGGGCACCCCCACGCCACGGCGCCCACGCCGCCGGGGGAGCACGCCGCCGAGTCCCGCCTTGGGCCAGAACACATGGGGCACCGCCACCATCCTCCTCCTCAGCCTCCTCCTCAGCATCGCCCCGCGACCCTTAAGCTCGGCCCTGCCCCTCAGCCCCGCCACCAGCTCCACCACCACCATCATCATCATCATCATCCTCATCATCCGGCAGGCCAAGCCCAGGTGGTCTCTAGTCAAACAGGAGCGTTTGGCCCGGCGCAGTCACCAGCAGTCCCCTACCCCGTCTCTCACACAGCCCAGGCTCTGGCAGCAGGTAGGGACTTTTTCATACGCAGAGACCTGCCGGCCCCACTCATGCCAGGGCTGACCGAGCAGCATCCCGCTGCAAGTTCTCACCACGGACTGTTTGTCTCAACAACAGGTAGCTACCCTGGACACCATGGTCACCACCAGCACCACCACTCAGAAGCTGGGAATCCCTCTCTGTTCACTGGACTCCATGAGCAGCCTCCCCATGCAGCTCCAGGTGGCCATCTAAACGGACAGATAAGACTGGGGTTACCTGGAGAAATGTACGCCAGGTCTGAACATTTCAGTCAAGTACCAGCCTCCAGGACAGATCCTTTTGCTGCTTCTTCGCTTCATAGCTACGGTGGCATGAATCTGAACGTGAACCTGGCTCCACACCACGGCCCGGGGGCCTTCTTTCGTTACATGAGGCAGCCCATCAAACAGGAACTCATCTGTAAGTGGATTGAGTTGGACCAGACTCCCAAAAAATTATGCTCGAAAACTTTCAGCACGATGCACGAGCTGGTGACTCATGTCACCGTGGAGCACGTTGGAGGACCCGAGCAGTCCAATCACATATGTTTCTGGGAAGAGTGTCCAAGAGAAGGGAAACCTTTCAAGGCCAAATACAAACTTGTAAATCACATCAGAGTCCACACAGGTGAAAAACCTTTCCCCTGCCCTTTCCCAGGCTGTGGTAAAGTGTTTGCCAGATCAGAGAATCTCAAAATACACAAAAGAACTCATACAGGTCAGTATGTAAAGCTCTCTTTACTCTCTGTGTTATTCAGCATATGGTTTTGCTTTATTTTGTTTTAATGTATCCTTTGCGTTGTTATTGAATGCACGCCAAGTACTTCTGGAAAATAAATTCTCAGATTTGTTTGCTTCTTTACCGTTTGGAGGGAGGGGGGAGAAATGAAAAAAAAAAAAAAAGATGGGGGAGGTGAGCGAGAACAAATCTCAGAATTCTCATCCGTATTTTTGCTGCTTGTGCGGAGAGTGCTGTACCGTGTATGCGGGTAGATCTGTGAAAATACAGAGTGACATGGCTACAATTTCTGTTTCTTCACGCAGGCGAGGATTTATTTTTTTTTTGGCAGTTTAAAGTAGTTGGAGAAAAAAATGAAATCATTGTGTAAGCTCACAAATTAAATGTGAACAATAGGAGTTACAACTTGTCTAGTCAGTTTTGACTGATGTCGCTGAGATGCTGCTGCTCTAACATTGTGAGAATAACACAGCTGCGACCTTTTCGTTCAACAGTTTTGTTTTGGTCAGAGGGAGTTTCAAATGTTTGATCTGAATAACACTGACATTTTTAATGAGCATCGCCAGCCGAGGATTCCGTGCGTTCGCAGATATGGGGAGTTGCAAGTTCTGATTCTCGGGAGGGAAAAAGAGGAGAAGAAAACCCGGTATTGTTTCGGCCTGTACGTTTTGAAATGTCATTTGCAGATCTGTGAAGCGAAATTGGGACATGTGTCAGAAACGTCTGGTAGTTCTAGATAAGAGAAAATAAAGTAACTCGCTGGACGATCTCGCAAAACTATGTTTGAACTCTTCCGGGCAGGAAAACATTTATAATTAATGAAATTACTCGTAGAAAGTTTTCACACTTCCAGAAGCAGCTTGTCAAGTTGTATTAATTAGTTTAGCAGACGGTGTTTGTAGTCTGTAGCGCCGACTTTTTTTTTTTTTTTGCCTTTTTTTTTTTTTTTATCTGAGGAAGAAGATAAGAAGTAAGTCCTTTTTTGGAAAATGTAATCAGTTCCAGTGTAAGGTTTTCCACCTCCCACCCCCTCCTGTACAGCCTTATGCACTGCGAGGGAACTACATAATCCTATTGTAAGATCTGCTTACAGCCAAACGATTTTTTTCGCCCTCCAGTTCATAAAACTCCCCTTCCCTCATGCTCGGTGCGGTTTGACCTTCCAGGAGTTGCATTTTTATGCTATAACTCGACGTGGTATAATATGCATGACATATATACTAATTTCGTATCGCTATCGTCTAAGCATAGCACGGAGATTTTACGGCAAGCATCACTCGTCACCTAATTATTTTTCCATCGCTCTGTGAGTAGCTCATCTGTGAGGAGGGGGGGCAACAGCGAAGTTGGGTTCCTCTGCTGGCTTCTCGGCCCCCTTTTCGAGAAGAAACGAGTATCCCGGGTCACATAACTTGTATCCGAGCTAGCTCCTTGGCGGATCAGAACAGGTACAGCCATTAACCGGGAGAGCTCATCCCTTAATGACGGTGTTTTTCTTAAGTAAACAAACTTTTACTGCTCTTTAACGGCCTCACTGTTTGAATTATCTGAAGCAGAAAATGGTTAAATTCTTGGGGAAAGTGACCTACATCGGAGAGGCAGGTTCAGGGCAAACCCGAGATCGGAGCCTTGCGTTTATTAAACATAATTCCGCGCGTCTGTACTTTTCACTTTAACTTTCCCGGTGATTAATTGCTGTATTGTGAAAACTCCTGCAGGGCCTTTATGGTTCTACCGTTTCTATTAAACACCCAGAAGTTGTCAAAAGCGAAATGTTTCTGAAACCCTAATAGAACTCGCTACAAATTATTCATGAAGACAGTCCTAGATTCAACAGGAAAATTATTGCCTCCTCAAATATTCATGACTTCGGATTTCTCCCAGGCCGGGGAGCAGGCGGAGGGCTTGCTGGCGACGGCCGAGCTCTCCCCGCTCGGGGCTGGCCCCGAAGCCGGCAGCGGGCCGAGGGGCGCGACCGGGGCCCCCCCTGCGCCTTCCCAGTGGGGCCGGGAACAATGGGGCGAGGCGGGGGCCGCAGCCCTCGCCCTGCAGGCCGCCCCCCGCGCCTCGCCCGCAGCCCCGGGGCCGCCACCGCCGGCCTCCCACCCCCCGGAGAAGTTGGTAAATACCTTAATCCACTCCCGGAGCCGGGGGATTATGCCCCGGTTTCGCAGCCGAAATGCACCGACCGCTTTGGCACCAGCTACAAGTGTGGGGTTAAAATGGCGGGGTTGGGCTCCTGCGCTCCTTCCATCGCCCGGGGAACTTTCTGCGTGGCTGCATCGCCGCACCTCGGTGCCCGGGCTGTAACGTGGCCTCTCCCTCGCGGGTAGGGATTTCCACGTAAGAAAAAGCCGCTCTCGCGAAAGGAATACTTGCAAAAGGCTAGGCTGGCTCCTCTTTAGCGAGGCGTTCAGAGAATGCAGAGCAGACGGCAGCGAAAACGCTGCCCTCTTCCCCGTCGCTGTCTGAGCGCACGGAGGGGCTTTTCGGCGGCTCTTTCACGGGGTTAAGCCAAGTTTCACATTTTTCAACTCCGGAGAAGGCAGAACGCGCCGCAGCCCGCTTTTACCTGAATGCAACTCACTTTGCACAACCGGAGTGCTTATGACGATGGCTTTCCCTGGGGTCTCCTAACTTACTGCTTGCTTGTACTACACTAATATCCTTGATTTGTTGTCTCAACTTAGATGCTGAAGGTCAAATTGTTTCCTTACGTGGAGCTGTAATTAGATTATATGCGTGCGTGTGCCTATGCATACGCACCAGTGTATAGGGACAGTATTTGGTTACAACCCGCATCATTTTCTAAGAGACCTTATTTTTAACCTCTCCCCCCTTCTCTCTAATGCCAGGTGTTTACCAATCCTCTGTGCAAATGTTAGCGGTGCACGGTGTGAGAGATCGGCATTGATTATTACAGTGGAAAAGACACACTTTAAACGCGAAGCCATGAGCTTTTTCCCACCCACCTTGCATAAAGTGCATTCATGTGAAATATTTGGAATGCCTTCCTTTATCTGCCCGTGTTCAGACCCGAGCGAGAGGTGGGCTGCGTCCCTCCGAAGTTTAATCGTGACGATCGGGGGGGTGGGTGTAGGGGGCAACAAATTAGAACACAAAACCTCGAAGCTTTTATACATGTTCGAAGTCCTTTCCACCATATACGCCATGATGGTGAACACAGTGGCTTTGTTTGCTCTTCACGTTTAAGGTTCGGCTGTATATTTTGTGGTGTCCTCTGCTCCCCGATACTTTTGGGCTTTGGACAGATGAGAAGTCTATTTTCATACTCGGATGCTGCAGGACCTGCGTGCTCCTTGGCAAGCAGGCTTTTGTAGTTTGCTGTTATCAGGGACAAAAACGTAGTCATCGCTGCATCCTGAAGCTGTCTGTGGCACGTTTCCTCGAAAGCCTTCTCTATATCGTGTACCATGCCCGGTCCACACCTTCCGAGGTTAAACTCGCACACGACTCTGGCAGCACGATTATATTTCTATTATGCTTAACGTCACTTATCTTATTACCCGACAAATTAATCCCGATTGCAATTCCTTCCATGACTGAGTAGGCTCAAATGAAAAGAGGATCCTACCCTCCCGACAGAACCGTGCACCGGCCTAGTCATCCTCCAGCCGAATCCCTACCGTTTCGCCCCCCACCATCGCTGTCTTTTACCAAGATTTTGGGCTTTAACGCACGGCATCAGCAAGCAGGGCAGCGGGGAAGGGCGTGGGGATGCAGGTCTTCCCCGGGATTGTAATCAGCGCGAGAAAGGAGTGGAGGAGATGCGATCTGGCGAGGTGATGAATAATATTTCCACGTGCACCTCCGGGAGTGTGAGAAATGTATTTAACGTAGAAACGTTCCCATGGATAAATCACTGACCGCTCCTTCTGCGGGACACCGGAGTCCGCAGGGACGGCGCACATTGTTTACCCGGACAGAGCACTTGGCCTCTAAGTTTTCCTTATCTCGGGGCTTTGTCTTTTGCACAAACCCACGTCGACACGGAGGGCAGGGGAAGGAGTGGCTTGGAGCTGGCCGGGCAGGGAGCTCCCGCGGCGGAGCCGGCGGCGCAGCCGGGCGGGCAGAGGGCGGCGGCCGGGGCAGCTCGGCGGGTCAGGGCCGGGGGGGAGCAGCCTCGGGGGGAGCCGTGCCTAGGGATGGAGAGAGGGAAGGCAGGGCCGGGGGTGCCCCGCGGCCCCCTTACTAACGGCTGTGCTCGCCCGTTCCCTCCTGCAGGGGAGAAGCCGTTCAAATGCGAATTCGAGGGCTGCGACAGACGCTTCGCCAACAGCAGTGACAGGAAGAAGCACTCGCACGTCCACACCAGCGACAAGCCCTACAACTGCAAAGTGAGAGGCTGCGACAAGTCCTACACCCACCCCAGCTCCCTGCGAAAACACATGAAAGTGCACTGCAAATCCCCTCCTCCCAGCTCCGGCTACGAGTCCTCCACGCCCTCCTTGGTGTCCCCCTCCTCGGACTCCGGCCGGGAGCCCCCCGCCTCGTGTTCCCACGCCGAGCCCTCCACGCCCGCGCCGCCCGCCGCCAACCTGAGCGAATGGTACGTGTGTCAGGGCGCGGGGGCCCGCGGCCCCCCCGGCCCTCCCGGGCCCCCCGCCGCCCCCCTGCCGTCGCGCCCCGACGGGCAGCCCCGGCCCCGCTGCTAGGGGCGGAAGGCGGCCGCGGGCGGCCCCCGGCGGGCTGGGGACCGGGAGCGCGGCTGCAGGGCACGGGGAGATCGAGCGGGAGAGGAGGAGAGGGGCCGCGGCGGGAGCTCGGCCCCAGGGAGGCAGAGACCTGAGCCCCGGCCACCGTGCCCCGGAGGGCTGTTGCCTCCTTCCCCCCTCCGCCCCATACGCCCCCGCTCTGACCGCCTCGCTCCAGTTTGTTTACAAGCCCACAGAGTTTCCTTTCCTTTCCTTTCCTTTCCTTTCCTTTCCTTTCCTTTCCTTTCCTTTCCTTTCCTTTCCTTTCCTTTCCTTGCCTTGCCTTGCCTTGCCTTGCCTTGCCTTGCCTTGCCTTGCCTCGCCTCGCCTCGCCTCGCCTCGCCTCTCCCCTCCTCTCCTCTCCTCTCCTCTCCTCTCCTCTCCTCTCCTCTCCTCTCCTCTCCTCTCCTCTCCTCTCCTCTCCTCTCCTCTCCTCTCCTCTCCTCTCCTCTCCTCTCCTCTCCTCTCCTCTCCTCTCCTGCTCCCCCTTTCTTTCCCTTCCCCTCCCCTCCCCCCTTCCCTTCCTCTTCCCTTCCCCTTCCTCTTCCCCTCTCCCTTTCCTCCTCTTTCCCTTCCCCTTCCTCTTCCTCTCCCTTTTTCCTCTCCCTTCCCTCCTCCCTTCCCTTCCCTTCCCTTCCCTTCCCTTCCCTTCCCTTCCCTTCCCTTCCCTTCCCTTCCCTTCCCTTCCCTTCCCTTCCCTTCCCTTCCCTTCCCTTCCCTTCCCTTCCCTTCCCTTCCCTTCCCTTCCCTTCCCTTCCCTTCCCTTCCCTTCCCTTCCCTTCCCTTCCCTTCCCTTCCCTTCCCTTCCCTTCCCTTCCCTTCCCTTCCCTTCCCTTCCCTTCCCTTCCCTTCCCTTCCCTTCCCTTCCCTCTCCCACCCGAAAAACCAAAGCGGTTTCACACACATTTGTAGCCGTACAGACTTTCTCTTGTCAACAGTATCTCGTGCTGGAGTGTTCTGTTCACCCACTATTTTCTGTGCGAGTGTGTTTTTTTAAAGAAATATATATATATAAGCTATTATTTGTTACCGAATTGTACAAAATGGATCCATTAAATTTTTTTGATTAATTAACTCGCTCGATGGACGTTTCTGTAAAGCATCCCCCCACTTCTCCCTCTTGCAGTATAGAACTATATATGCATATATACACACACACATATATATATATATTTCCCCGCCGGCAGTGGCTAATCGAGGCAGCCCGGGGGTGGCAATGCCCCCGTCAGCCCTGGGCGAGGGGGCTCCTGGAGCAGGGGGCCGGGGGGGGGGCACAGCCGGCCCGGTGACGTCACGGCGGGGGGGGCCAGGGCCGGGCGACCCCCGGCAGAGCGGAGGCCTGGGGCCGCTGCTCCACGGCCCTGCGAAAATTTTAAAAAGGGGATAAATCCTCGTAGCGGGCAACACTGCGGCTTTGGCAGGTTCGTCTTGCCCCAGGACTAAAAAACTAGACCCTACACAAACATGCCAGGGTTGCTCCTGTGGACGAGAGAGAGAAGGAAGGGAAAAAAGTCACAAAATCCTCCGGTGGGGTAGCTTGAAACTGCTGAATGGTGTCGTTTTAATTACTTTAATGATGTTTAAGAATAGCAGATCGGCAAATAAATAGCCAGGGCTGCTGGAGGAGGTTTCCACGGCTCGCTCCGTGCAGGCAGAAGGCTGCTGGAGCCGCTTCCCCTCTCCCCTTGTGCACCACCTCTGCGCCCAGGTGATGGGCTGCCGTGTGTGCAAGTGCACGTGCACACGGATACACAGATGTGTGTATTCGCATCCAGAAATGTAAAAGCTGGAGGAAAATAAACAGACGGTCAGTGGCACAAACACCCCCGCAGAGAGCTCATCCCCCCTGCCGCAGCTTAATTTTCCTCCCGAGGCACTAACTCGGGGTCCCCTGCCTCACCCGCACGAAGTGCCCAACTTTTTGGGGTTTTATGCGCCGTTCATTTCTCTCGAGTGGTAGCAGCGGTGTGTCCGTGCCGGGAGGGGCACGCAGCGATTTACCCAGTCGAGAGAAATGCGAGAGGAGCCCAAACTGGGGGGCGAGTGCTGCCCTCTGACCCTGCAGCCCCTGAAACTTGTGCCGTGGAAATGGAAAGGTAGGGGAGGCAGCTGCGGGCAGGGAGGATGTTTCCATCTTGTCCTGAGATCTGTTTATTTCTTTATTTCTCTTTTTGCACAAGTGTTTGGATGTGCGGGCTAATCACCTTTAATTTTTCATTTGCTTGTTACAGATGTCTACCCCGTTGCTCTCAAGGTAATCTAGACAGACGCAGCTGAAAGCCTGAATCTTATGCCTTAGACATCAAAGAAAGCTCGCACAAAGAAGTATTTCTTCACAACGGTGAATCTTCATGGTAAGTTAGGATTTCTATGGCAATAGGCAAGTCATACTTAAATAGTGAAAGGCGAAGTCTGGAGCCCATCCAGTCTTTTCATTAAGGACATAATATTTACGTCTAAGAGACCCTTTTTCTTGTGTATACAAGTATATATTTTTGTTTGACGCGAACTAAATCATTTTCATTTAATTTCCGGTAAACAAAACCCACGCGAACAGGGCACTTGTTCCAGATCATAATAAAAATGGATAAGAATGTCAGGAAGAAAAGGCCCGCTTGAACCTCGCCTCAGCTCACTTTTGTTTCTGCTTTCTGCCGGGATCAGAGAATGCGTTTGGGATTTGAGGGCGAGTTTCTAAAGGCAAGGAAATGGTTTTTAAGAGGGAAAAGAAAAGGAGAAAGGTCTAATCAAGCTCGGGTTGTTCAAAGGGCCTGATTTTGGGGTTGAAAGTGTGAGTTTTATGGTGCATCAGCATGCCACGTTAGGATCGCTATGGTAATGAGGAGAGCAATAGCAAGCGGCCTTCAAAGGAGGCACACTCCATTTGAGACAGTCTATTAAGATACATTTGCACTGACCTTTGGTTTCATGCTAGCTTAATACACTCAATCTGCCCCTCGCTACGGACATCCTTTCTCCAGCCCCAGCCCTTCGGCGGGGTTGCGGCCCGCTCGGCTTCGCCCTCACCCCGAGGCGGGCTCTGCAGCCTCCAGCCCCGGCCGAAGGGAGGCTGCGGCCTCCGGCCTCGCTCGCCGCCAGCCCGCGGCCAAAAGACCCGGCCCCGGAGCCCCCAGCCGCGCACCCCTAGGCCCCGGCCCTCCCGAAGGGAGGTAGGACGGGAAGCGGAGCCCCTCCGGGCCGCCCCCGATCCCCCGAGGACCTCGGGCCTCGACAGCAGCCCTGGCACCCCCGGAGGCCCGCGCAGCCTCCGCGGGGCGCGGAACTTGACACCCGGCCGGCCGGGGCCATGGGCACTGGGCCATGCGCCCGGGAAAGTTAGAAGTCCATGTTCCAGTAATTGTCTTGTTGTTTATTTTATCCAAGTACCCCAGTGAATAGGGGAAAAATAAACACGATGAAAAAAAATTCAAACAGTTGAGTCGTCTTTAGTGCCAGCCCTTGTGGTTGAATAAAAAGGATGGTCCAATTTCTATTGAGCTGAGAAATCTTTGAAGTGGGAGTTATTATCTGAGAAATTCCTGCTCGTCGTCCTAACAACGCTGATGAAACGTAAAAGGTTCTTTGTCAGCGATTTGTTCTCCTCTCTGTCAAACTCACCCTGCCCGTTAGCTTTAAACCGTTTCTAAAGAGATAAAATCAAACTTTTAAAGATAACTTTAGGGGCCCAGAGGGTGCAGAAAATACCAAACTATCGAATGCTGTGTATAGACATACATCTGGATATGTGTGTCCGTGTCTGTGTGAAACTGTCTGTGTACAGATGTCCATAGACGTCTGTATGACCTTACTGCTCGAAAGTTGAAATGATGTCCATTTTTGCATTTTATCCTCTGAACTTTTCTGTCTAATAAATTATTCCTACACATATGCTGCACAGAATGCAGCTCTTGGGGGAGGCAGAACTGTTGAGTTTCATTGCCACCAGAATGTGACCAACAAACGTTTTCCTTCCAGTAGAATGAAAGCAACAGCACACACGTAAGAGTAAAGGCTTTGATCGTTTTAACAGTCCGAATACCTATTAAGCGTGTATATACTGCAATGTACCGAAGTTGTTAACGCATTCAAAGCGACGGCTTCCATATGCTCCCATGTTTTATTGTCCGTAAGTGTAAAGATAGTCAAACTACATCTCTTTTGTATCTTCATTTTATAAACATCACCGTGTGAACTGAAACCATTCCCTTCTAAGGGCTTATTTAGGAGTTTCTCATTGGAGATCATTAAATGCTCTGTTTGTAAAACGAATTCCTTGACCTTGTAATTCATCAGTGTACTTCTATTTTAGTTGCTACAGAATGATCTGAGCCCAATCCTGCCATTCTAAGCAACCCTATTAATTTAATGGGACTTTTCCTGAGTCAAACTGCAGACCGAGTCAAACTGCAGTGGAGTGGGTATTTATTATTACTATTATTGTTATTATTGATCCCGGGTCTTGTCATATTTATGGGAAAATCTACCACATGTGAACTGTACAGAGAAGAAATGTCTCTGAAAATGTAGCTTACAAGAACATTTGCAATGTTGATATGCTGTATCTCTTTTCAGACTTCTTATATTCCATATTTTCCTTCATCACATGTTTGGTAATGAAGGAACGTGCTGTTGTGTGTTTGAACATACTATTTGTTTTTAGTATTTGGATTTTTTTACAATAAATATTTATAAACCTATCATTTCTATGGTTATTTTACAAATGTGCACTTTTAAAAATATGTGTTTGTACCGGCGATACCGAGCCATTCCTAAAACACTGTGTAGACGACCTTGTCTTTCTGTCGTTTTTTTTATTAGTTGGAAAAAGAAAGTGTCAAACTGGTGTATATGTGGTGTACAATCAAGTCCTAACGCGTGGTTTTTGTTGGTCTTCAACCTCTCCTAATGTTAATCGTTTTAGGTTGGCATTTGCATTAAAGAACCGAACCAAACCCAAACACCTCGTTGGCTTCATTTCCGAGATTCCGGTTTTCAGAGCAGGGGCTTCAAACGAGTTCTCCTTTCCATATGGGCCGAAGCGCGGCGTGAGAAAGCGGAGCCCGGT
This sequence comes from Cygnus atratus, assembly GCF_013377495.2. Lineage (NCBI taxonomy): Eukaryota > Metazoa > Chordata > Aves > Anseriformes > Anatidae > Cygnus > Cygnus atratus. The sequence continues at coordinate 629,164 of NC_066370.1, forward strand.
GTGAGCCGAGTTCCTGCCTTGGCCAGCCCTGTCCCTTTGTCGTTGTGTCGCCGGGTCCCCCCGCCGGTGCCCGCCGAGCCCTTCGCACACGCGTCCCGTCGGAGGTCAGCGGCGCTCGGCGGGAGGTGCCCTCCGGGGCCGCCCCACAGGGCTCGGCTCCCACTGCCCGCAGGGGTCATTGTGCCGGCGGGGCGGGCGAGAGCTAAAATTGGTCGTTTGAAGGACTTTCCCCCCAAAAGGAGTCCCCGTCGCAGTGACACTTTCTGTGAGGGTGCTGAGATTTTTATTTTTTTCGGAGAGGAAATCCTTTCATCGCTTGAAGTACCCAAAGGTAACCCCGCTTCGCCTTGCGTGTTCCACTGACCGGGTTTAATATGTTGCAGGGTTTCGCAGCTCCTGAACTTGCTCAGATTTTCTTCGCGTGACTTTGTAAGGCTCGGCGTTGCCATTTGGACAGCTGCAGCCCTGGGCACATAGCAGCCCCGCGGGGCGCATGCGCACTGCCGCTTCGCCTTTTTTTTTCTTTTTTTTTTTTTAGGAGGAGGAAAACTTGAAAGAAGTTGCCTAACACCCAGAGATGACAAAAAGTTGGCTTCGTCTGGCAGCAATATTGTCAATAAAGAATGCATTCGACTGCAGAAAGAGAGAGAGAGAGAAGGAGAGCAAGAAAAGAATTCAGGAAAGAAAAGAATTCAAGAAAAAGAAAGAACGGAAGGAAAACATTTTTGCTGATATGTAAAAGACAAAAAATGGCACATAAAGGAACGGAGGGCTAACAGTACATGCTAATTAAAGAATACAATTCTATGGTCTGTAATGATTGAGCAAAGACATGTACTTATTACACTTGACTGTCAACAAGGGAAGGAATGTCCCCTCAGACAACATGGTGAGAGACGTGTGGGCATTATTAGTGGCCCTTTCATAGACGTTGCCTTTTCTTTCTCAATGCTGACAAACCATTTTGGAGGGAACCATCCCCTGTTGCTTCCTATCATCGATCCCCATGCAAGTCCCTGCATTGTGCAAGTGCATTAATTAAAGACCATTCATTTAACAAAAGAACATTGTATGTTCAGGAAAGGAAGATTAGAAATATGAATCAGTAACCAAAGCCCATTTCTGATGTGTTATCAAGAGAAGCAGAGGGGCGATAGGTGCAGTGAGCTGCTCCACGCACTTCACCTCGCCAGCCCTGAGTGGCGCTGAGCTCGTTCGGACAGAACACCTGAAATGGATTACAATTGGAAATAGCTTCTTTTCAAGTGTCTCAGTGTGCGTCAGCCTGCTGAGCCCTCCCTGCCTGCTCAGAGGGGCTGGCATGGCCTGGCATGGCCTGATCTGGGCCCCCACTGCAGCCAACAGGGGCAGAGCCCCCTCCCCAGAAACAACACCTGAAATGGGCCCGGGCTGCTGTGTGTGGGCACTCACACTCACATTTGTACTCACACTCACTCATACACTCACACACAGACTCATACACACGCTCCCCAGACTCCCACCCACTCCCACTCATGCACACACTCACTCACACACACACATTCACACACACATGCTGTCATACACATACACTCACACTCATGCACACACTCACACTCACACACCCATTTGCTATGTCAACGGGATTTTTCCAGCTGTCTGTGCACACACACGTACAGGCTCAGACACCCATACATGCACTCTTCCCTCCCCATCCCTTCTCTATCTCGATTTTTCCAGCCCGAGGGAAGAGCCAGCTGCTGCTGCCAAGCCAGTCGCGACACGAGTGCGGCTTGTCACGAGAAGGTGGAAGGGGAGTGCGGACAAGTGGAGCTTAACGTGGAGTGGGGGCAGGAGAAGTCGGATTCCCAGTATCACCCACATGACTCTCTAAGCGGCTCCAGCTCCGCTAAAACCTCTGGGCCATATGGTAGTTTATTTACACCCTTTGTCTTTTCGTGTGTCGCCTGGTGCAAAAATATTTCTGGGATATAAATGAAAGTAATCTAGGGTAAACAAACAAGGGGAGTGGCTGCTTAAAGGATATGTAACATTTCTGAGATCCCAACAGAGCACGTCGTTCCCATGGTTATAATGGGTCAAGAATAGCAATTAAAGCTTCTAGTTAAACCCCCCAGATTTTTAATGCTGAATGACACATTGACTCCATTTTCTCGTAGATGATTTAGAGTTTTTGCAGGATTGCTCTAGGGAAGGAGAAGGAGTGGGAGACGACAAAAGTCACCGCAAAAATAATTCTTTAATATAGGAAAAAAAAAAAAAAAAGATTAAGGTGTTCCTAATGATGGCAACAGCTTAGAAAAACCTCTACAGTTCTTCTGTGAGGCTGCATTTGGTCTCAACCCGTTCTGCACTTGGAGCTATCCCGGTCTGAGGAGAGGACCAGGACCTCGCCTGGACCAGGGGATGGGATCCCGCGGCACCGGGCACCAGCTCCGGCGCTAGAAATCCACACACCAAGCTCGATTTCTTCCTCAACTGCGGCAGTAGCCCACTGGCCGGCACTGGAGCATGCTGGGCTACGACGAACATTTTTTTTTCCTTAAAATAAACAGGACTCCCCAGTGAATCGGCTGATTTTTATTATTATTATTTTTCCCCATCCAGCCTATGTCACCCAGAGGATCGGCTCCTTACTGCTGCGAAACCTGTCTCCGGGTCGCTGTGCTGGTGATGCGCGGACTGAGGAAACCACCCTGGGGTGCCGGAGGGGGAGCGGCCGCGGGTCGAGCTGGGGCGGCTGCTCCGCTGCCTGGCCGGGGGGGCCCCACCGGCACCGCGCTGCTCCCTGCCTCTCTGCTGCCCCTGGGATACCTGCCCGAGCCCTCACTGAAAGCCAAACAAAAGCTCAGATCTCCACCCTCCCTCCCCAACCAGCTGTTTTGGGAAGACCAAAAAAAAAAATATATATATATATATGTACATTATTCATTATTCTCCAACTTTTGGCTAGTCACTGCTGGCTTAAATTATCTTCTGCCCTGGGGGGGCAATAGTGAAGCAGTGGGAGCTCCTTGCTCCACCGCCTGCTTCCGCGAGCGGCTGGGAAACTGGGTGCATCTGAACTTGGGCACAACTGTGCTGCTCTGGTGCAGCCCTCGTCCTCCAGGGGCCGGGGCTGGTGGGGCTGGAAGTCCCGGAGAGGGAATTCAAAGGGAGGTTTCAAGGGGGAGGTTTTGTTCTGTCTACCTGAGGACAGATTAATCCCCGCATATACTTGGTAAAGATGAAGATCTTGCTGGGAGGAAGGGAAAAAAATATCGGTAGGAAAAGACTGAAGGAGTCACTGGATTGTTATTGTCTGGAAAACAGGCCACCTTTTAAAACCTGTTGTAGAAATACAGAGACTCCTTTAAGTGTGAAATATCATTTCATTGTAAATAGTCAAAAAAGAGTCGGTAATCCAACTTCCGGAAACTGTTCTGAATTATTTCAGCAGACTCTTTTAAAAGGGGATTAGCAGGGCTTTAGGGGCAAAATCCTTCTGTTTTATTCAATCTCTGATTTTATGTTATAATTACTAGATGTAAAGACTCGCGAATTAGTATGCAGGCGTCGTCCAGACATTATGCAGGTGCTATTCTAATCATTCAGCTTTTTAATTAAGGAACGAGGTAAGAAAACAGAATCATAAAAACACTTTTGTGAGAGCTGAGAAAATCGTGAGCGACTGCATGAATAAAGCCTTTATACCTTATCCTGACAGGTCAGACACCAATTGCCTGACTTACGACCTTTTCTTGCTGAAACAATGGTTAACAGCTTTCTCACCTTGTTCCCATTATAGCCTTTATTTTCGTAGAGAATTTATGGAAATGGCCCCGAAATGCTTACACTAAAGAGGGGTGCAAAAAGGTATTGCAATTTTAACTGGTGCGTGTCCCGTTTAAAGATACTTTCGGGTCGCTCGGAAATGGAGGGTCTCGGTCCGGCAGGAGAATTTGAGTAGATCGAGGCGGTTGGAAGCATAAAATTCTCCTCCATGAGAGGAGGGGAAACAAACAAACAAAAAAAGCCACCCAAAGTTGCCGGAATGCCCGGGCAGCCGGAGCGGCTGGGACGGCGCCGGGTCCCCTTTTGTTCGGTGCATCAGAAGGCATCGTGCTCCTTGATCCCGCAATGCAAACTTAAAGCCTTTGTGGGCTTTGTTATTATTACTTAATTTCTTTCCCTTGCCTTCCTTCCCTCCCCTCCTCTCCCCCCTCCCCACTCCTGGCACTAGTGCATCACGTGTATTAACATATGAATGAAACAAGCAGAGCCAATGCACTTAAGGTAATACCTATGCTCCGTTCTCGCCTGATTATCTTTTTATAGAAAGTTACATTAACTAATGACATTTACATAAATATGAATAATTAGTAAGGTAAGTAATTCTGCTCTGACGGGGGAAGGCGGAGTAGGAAAGTGCCTAAGACCTCAGCCCAATTTTCGGCTCTGCAGTCCTGGGTGCTGCTTCGCCCTGGCACCGGCAAGGAGCCGCAGAAATGTGTGCGGGAAGGAGGGGAACTGTCACATTTATATTGTTTTCTTTTTTCTGATGTGAAACTTTTATCTTGTGTCCCTCTTTCATCTCCCCTCCAGACCTCCAGTTCTGAGCAGAGTTCAGTGGCTGTAAATGATAGGTTCCCAAAAGCATCAATCCGCGCTCCTCTAGTACTTGGCCGAGAACAATGCAAGTATTAGGATATCAGCAGCACTCGAAATGATCACGCGTTAAATTATTTTGCTTTCACGGATGAGGGGGCTTTTTTCCAATGTAAATCAAGCGCTTTAGTTATTAAGTCTGAACACTAATCTCCAACAACCTTTACATAATGTGGCAGAATGTGCCACACCACTTCGCACCTGCACTCTGAATAGAGCCGCCTTTTCAATGTAAGACACGCTTGTTGCCCCTGGGCTCCAAAGGAGTTGTGTGAATAAGTCAAGCTTTTTGAATACCCCTACTCGCTTTCTCTTCCTCCTTTGATCACAGAAAATGTCTTCTAATTTGTCCTTTTTCATTGTAACAACGTTTTCAAGTCTCTTTTTATTTTCCAAACCACATATTTATAAAGAACATAAATCGCCCCAGAAAACAAAAGTTTTCTCCTCGCCAACTGGCCGAGTAGCCTATGATCACTTTGTTATTCACAAGGGGAAGAAGGGGAAAACAAGGTTCTCGCAAAGACTGTTGCTTCTCGAGTTTGTCCTAAACAAACGTTTAACTTTGAGACGGGACGCGGGGGGAGAAACATGCTTGTTCCCTTCAGGAATAAGGGCAGATCCATTTGACTTGGGGATCCTCTCGCTGCTCTCTCCAGGCTGGTGGCCAGCTGCGGTTCAACCTTTCAGGCACCAGTGATAAATGGCGTGGAGGAGGGCAGGAGGCACCGCTCCCTCTCCTTGCCCACTGCAACCTCCGCCTGCTTTCTGAGCTCACCAGGCAGAGCAGGGCGAAGCCAGCTGTAGCGAGGGGGTTGCGCGCATTAATCCGTAGCTGAGATGCCTACTTTAACGACCTCCGAGGATAATGATCTCTAATTTATAAATCCACGCAGGAAGTCAAAGCCAATAGGGAGCGGACCCGCATCGTTCCTGCGAAAAACCCGCCGGGCTCCCCCTCCCCCCAGAGCTCCCCGACCCTGATGTGCCGCCGGGAGCCGAGCGCTGCTGCCCCGCCGTGGAGTGCGCCGTGCCCGGTGCCTGCTTTACCGGTGCTCGGTGCCTGGTGCCTGCTACCCGGTGCCCGGTGCCCGCCGCCCCCTGCCTGCCCGCCCCGCAGCTGCTCCGGGGCTGGCCCCCAGCAGGGCTTCCACCTCCTGCCGCCTCCCCGGCCCCGTCTCAGACATCTCCGAGGCTCTCTGCCCGAGTGTCTGCTAAGGAGCAGTAGGTTAATGGCATCTCAGGGAAGTTGGTCGCTCTGCAGGCTGTGCCCGACATAGGAGTTCCTCACTCCTCCTTCTCCCAGACGGGTTTCCGGACTACTCTTTAACAACCCTATTCATTAGCAAGTTAATCAAGGCTGTAATCCCGGCGAAGAGGTGCCCTTCTTCGTCAAGAAAGGTGCATTTCTGCCGCAGCTAAAACCACCTCTGGAGCGTGCACCTATGCGCAGCACTGCGCAGCGCCCGTTCCCCCCTCCGACGGGCTGCCTCCACCGAGAGGCTATTTTCTTACATTACCGTAGGCTCCGGGTAAGAAAACTAACAAACCCTTCTAATACAGTTTAAAACACTTTGATGTCTTGCCAAGAAACAGACTTCCTTCAAGAGACAAGTCAACATTTGTTTTTCACATTAAATAGCGTTTAGTTGCCACTGAAAAAATGATGCTGAAGGACCACTTTTTAATTCGATGTATAACAACCGCGGGGGTCTAAGAGAAAATAACGGCGAAGGCTATAGACACAAATAACTAAATTACCAAAACGTTAGTATATCTCCTAGGTTCATTAATATGTAACAGACTCCCCAGTTAATCTCCAAAAGCCAGTGTTCCCCCTCTAAAATAGCACTCTGGGACGAATTGTACAGGAGATCAATCACTGCTAATGCAGTAAGGTTTACTGCAAGGGGGGAAAAAGCTATTTACACCTTCAAATAGAAGCTTTTGAGATTTAAGAGTAAGGGTCATACATCACCAAGAATAAATGATTATGAATTGGTAAACGCGCCCTCCAGCCATTAGCTATGCGACGCGATTTATCATTTCTGGGTGTTTTTCTTTTTAAAATCATCTGGCTGTTTGAAAAGAAAAGCATGATGGAGAAAAAAACACCGCGGGAAAGTTTGTTTTTGCATATACTATAAGTCATCAAAACATGGCTATTCAGAAATAAACGGGGTCACCTATGAACTGCTTAACGAGAGACAATAAAGCCTTTCCATTGTACACTTTTATGACTAAGGGATCGGTGGGCTTCTCCGAGCCGAGCCTCCGGCCGCTTCTGCCTTTTTTCCCCCCTTTTCATTGGAGGTTACAAAGCCGCGAGTGTTGTAAGAAATCATTTACGCCCTAAAAATGAAGTGCCAGGGTCTTGCCGTCGCCTGACATAAATTGAACTTAAACTCCTGGACTTTTTTGCCAGTTTTCATCAATTACCAGTTGTTAGCCAAGATGCTCACAAACACCCGCGTAAGGACTGGACGGGGAGGACCTGCCCTGGCATCAGATGCTGGATGATAGGACAGGACACCTCTTGTTTCTTGTCTCCTTTGTCGAAAAAGGATGAGGGCTCGTTTGGGTGGAAAACCTTGCAGCTCAGGTCCGTGGAACCCGGCTCAGCCCTCTACCGCTCCATGGAGAGCTTTTTTGCTTCTGTGCGTGTCGTCGGCTTTTTTTTTTTTCTTTCTTTGATTGAAATTGGTTCGCAATGCCAAGTAAACCTTTTTCCACTTAGACTGTGCTCAGGGCGGTGGGAATGTTGCTCATCAAATTAAATAATCTATAATAAAACGCATACTTCAGAGCTGGGAAAGAATGACAGCGTGCTCTCCGAGGGCGGGGGCGGCTGGCTGGCGGGCCCGGCCCCTGGCTGCTGGAGGTCGGGGACCGATCCCCAGCGTCGGGCACCGTGCCCGAAATGCCTGCCCAGCGCCCCTGGCACCTTCCGTCGGGGGCAACCGACGGGGCAGGGGTTGGGGGGTGGCATAAAAAAGATTTTTTTTGGGGGGAATCACCTGCCGCTTCGTTGAGAGCTCCTGCGCCCCCTAAATAACGGAGCGCCAGGCCAGGGGCGAGGTGCTGGCGCTGGGTAGGGAGGAGAGGCGAGGGGGACATCTATGATGGGGCCCTTGGAGTCGCTCAAACCAGGGCAGTCCGGTCCCTTCAGGCCTCTCGGGGGAGGTGTGCGAGGGACCTCCGCTCGGAAGGGCCTCCGGGGAAAATACAAAGCTCCCTAAACGGTTATGTCCCCCTGCCCCAGTACGTCGGGCTTCAATTGTGGGAAGTGCCTGTTTTCTTAGGGTAAGAGATTCAATATGTCTGGTGAAAGGGTCTGTGTCAGTGAGGCTCACAGCAGGTAACGAGCTCTGCTAGGGGGCTTTTTAGTCCCACTTCTAACACTCCTAACATATTTGCAAGATTTGGGAATAAAGCGACTTGCTTGTGGACTTGAGGAAGAGTTGAGATTTCTGGTTTGTTTTACAAGCTCGTTACAGGCACATTTGGCCAAAGGACACTGTTTTATGTAAAGACAAAGACACAGAGCCCGTTCTGGGGAATGCGGGGCTTTTACAAAACCCTGCTCCGTCGCTTATTGTCTACTGGGTGGCTTTGAAAAAAAGCCAGGCAGTTGCGCATGACGGGTTTCTGTCCCTCTCCTCTGGGAGCAACTACCTTGCTCAAGGCACCTGGAGACGTTGACCAGGCGATGCTGTCCCCTCTCAGTTCCTGGGCGTCTCCCTTCTCTCCGCGGCAGCGCAGCGCCCTTGGGCCAGCTGCGGAGAGCCGCGGAGCCCCAGACAGACGGGGCGGGCGCGCCGGGGCGCACGGCCCCCGACAGGAAGCGGCCCCGTGCCGCTCGCCCACCAAACCAGTGGCAGCCTCGGCGTGGACTTCACTGTGGCAGCAGCAGGTTTGCGCTCTCTGCCAAGCGGGGAGGCCGTGGAAAGCTTTGCCAGGTGCTGCCCGCAGCGAGGAGAGGGCAGAAAGCGCCTGGCCCCTGCCCCGACCTGCTGCGCGCCCGGCCCCGGCCTCACGCTCCGACCTCGGGGCGTGTAGGCGCACAGCATCGCCTCCTATTCCCTCTGTTCCCGTCACTGGAGAGGGGTAATAAACTGGTAATTCCCCGTTGTCACAGGAGAAGGGAGACTGACTCTGCTCCTTTCCTCACCAGGATCCCCACTGGAAGGTCCACTTCGTGGTCCACCAAAAAGGACTGGAATTCGAGATGTGTTCCTCAGAAACCCTCTTAACTTTTCCTCAGAAACCTTCCCCTCTTTAAGAAGCCTATTTCAGAAGGCAGAGGAGGGAAAAAAAATTCTTAGATGGTCTAGTTCTCTGGAATAGATGAGATTGTCTCTTTGAATATCTAATGCTGCAATTCCAGTTCGAAGTAAACCCATTTCCTCTTTATTACATCATTCTGCATTTTATTTCTATGATTTTATGTTTTACTGCTGTTGCTTTTTCCTGTGAAAGTCTCTATTTTCAGCGTTATAGAAAGTCTCTGAAGATCCATAAGATTATTATTTATCTGACTTTGTGTGTCTCCAAGTGCTGTATACATTATATAATTGCTTTAAAATGTTTTCATAAATTACATTCAGAAATGTGTCATAGTAAATTACCTTTGTAATAAAATGTAAAAAATGCAAATGGCTGTTGTCTTTATTACGTTTTAAACCATTGGTTTATCTGCACTATTTCACTTGTCAGTTGCACAATATGTTGTATAAAGGGAAAGCACAGTTTGATAACAGATAGATGGAACCTCGTGTGTAATCTAGCAGGCACGTACAGTTTGGGTCATTTCCTTATCTCCCGCAGAAAAGACATTATCCCCCTCATATTTACATACTTTTCAATATTTGTCAAACAATCATAAATTATAAATTAATGAAATGTTCGACAGTCTTCAGAGATCAGACTAATGAAGACATTTACCTTTTTGGTGATTTGGAGTCTCATCTTTGTAAGTTTAATGACATTTAGACTCTCACGGTTTATTAGGCTTTATTAGATTTGTCCTTCACTCCTGCTGTCATTCATATGTCTCTGCATAAACATCACCTGCTTCAGGTACAAGAACAAATCGACTTCTTCCAGGAAGGCTCCGGAGCGGCGGCGCCGCCAGCCCCGGGAGCGGCGCGGAGCAGCGGGGCGCGGGGGGACGCGCAAGGCCGCGCAGGGTTCTCCTCGCCCGGCACCCGCAGCCTGCTCGCCGCCCCGGCCGGGGCTGGCAGCCCGCTCCCCAGCCAGCTCTCGAAGTTGGGAGTTATTAAATGACCTCCCGAGCCAAGAAAGCCATGTGCGTTTGATTACGCCGGAGACCCAGCCCAGGCAGACAGGCGCACCCACCCGCCCCAGCGCCCCCCGACTCTCGGGGCCCTCCTGGTCGGACTCTGGAGCCACGGAGGGAGTGTGCCAGTGACAGAAAGCTGGAGCCTTTATTTCATTCCCCTCTCTCTCTCTTTACAATTATTATTTGTTTTTTGACCGGAGGGATTTGATGCTCCAGAGCGCCGGGCCGGGCACAGCGATGCCCGGGTGGGCAGGCAGCCTGTCCCCGCTCTGCGCCGGGCGGGGAACTCGCTCTGATGGATGGTACCTGCCTCTCCAACACGATTAGGCTGCAGAAATTAGGTTGCCCCCTGAGAGAGGCCGGATGCCGTCCCGCTCCACCTTTGCCTGGGGAGGTGCACGCTGAACCGCGCCGGCCAGACCCCGGCGCCATCTTCCCGGGAACAAAGACCCGGGCATCCCCCAGCCTCTCCCTCTAATCGAGTTTCCTAATTGCATTACTCCGCTGGCAAATGTCAGGAGCATGTGCTGGGGCGCCGTGCCCCCCCCCCCTCCCCGCACGCCTGCCTCCCCGGAGGCCTCACGGAGGCCGGCCGTCGGGCCTCGACGCCCGGCGCCCCCTGCTCGACGGCGGCCGGCCCGGCCGCGCTGCCCTGCGCCGCCCCGACGGCTGCGAGGGGAGCTGCCTCGGAGCCTCCTAAAATAGAGACCGGGTCTAAACCTCGCGCTCAGAACCTCGAACATTGTTTGCAGAGGCTTCCAAATATTTCCAAACAACGCTTTTTTAAAACACAATGGAGAGTTATTAAAGCGCTTGTTGGTAAAGTGAGCATGTGTTCTGCAATCATCAAAAATTGATATGTACCGCCAGTAAAGTAATTATGCACCATCCTGAGGATACGAGAACAGTACATTGTTAATCCACTTGCACACCCGTTGACTTGCAGCATCAGGCTGCAAATAGCTTAATTAAGTCATACACGTGGAATATAACCATATTGTTACATTGCATTACGCGCACTATATCTCAATTTATTGAGACAATTAATGCTAGTGATAGACCTCGGGCAAAAAATATTAACCGCAAAGCACTGAAGTTGCATTCTGGTGACATTAGCAGTGCGGCAAGTAAACACTGGAACTAGGCACAACCTTCCGAGAACTGCGAGGACTTCCGAGCATGCCTCCTGCCCCCAAACCCGTCCTTAGCAGGCACTTTGGCCAGCCGGAGGGAAAGATCTCCGCAATGCTCCGCTTCCTAGCTGTGTCCTGACTTTCGAAAACACTCTCCGAGCCAAACCCCCTCGCTCCTCTTGACTCAAGGGAACTTTGTGCTGAACGGGAACTCCGGGATCGGTCCCCAGAGAGAGTCTGGAGCAAAGGAACTCAGAGTTTCCCCGCAAAGCTGAGGAAGGGTGACATAACGGGGTTGGGGGAGGAGGCGGATGAACATCAGCTTTTTGGGGGCAGCGTGGAGCTGAGAGGACCCAGCAGCCCTCCTAGCAGCCCGTACACTCGTGAACGTGACCGTACGTCGGGACTTCGCCCAGGGGAGCGACGAGGCTGCAGCGAGGGGGGCGATGCTGCGGGCCCTCCGAGCCCCGAGCGGGGCAGAGCTGCCCCGGAGCATCCTCACGGCGGCGGAGCTGGGTGCTGGGGGCCAGGGAGCGGTGCGGAGTCGGGGCACAACGAATAAAGCCCCCGCAGCTCCCGACCCCTCGACCCCTCCTGCCCCTCTCGACGCCCCCGCTGCGGGGGGAGCCCCGGGGTCGCTCCCCCGACGGGACCCCCAAGGGCGAAGCCAACACCGGTTGCGCTCGCAGCACCCCCGTTTTCCCTCCGTCTGCACGGAGTCTCCGGGCGCCCTGCACCGGCTGCGGAGCCGGAGGGAGCCGGGAGAGGTGCGGGGCAGGGGGGAAGTGCCGTGGGGGCGGCAGCGCCTGGGGGGTGGCTCTGCTCTGCTCTCTGCTCGCTTGTGTAGAGAAGCGCAGGTACGCGCCTGGAAGCGGGCGGCTGGGGCGCACTCCTCTACCGCCCGATTTATCCCTTTTTCTACAAACCAACTCAGAATCGATAGTGTTTTCTGGGGAACAAAATATCCTCCAACCAAAACCAAAACCCCTTTGTCTGCCTGACTTAACCGCCCCTTCCAAATTGTCCAGACGCCCCTCGGTTGTGCGCTGCCATTCCCAGCGGGATGAGGTCTCTCCAAGTTCCCTCAGCCTGCGCTTTTTGGGGATGCAAAGGGCAATTGCCAACCTCGCGAAGAGCTTTGATTTAACGGATTTCCCAAAGGTTTTGCGAAAAAGACGTCCAGAAGGTAACCAGGGTTGTCCTGGACGTGTCTCCCTCCCACACCAAGGTGACCCGCCGGGGGCAGCCCCGGGGACAGGCAGGAGCAGAGCTCAGCCCCGAGCGCTGGGTTGCAGCGAGGGCTGCAGGGAGGGCTGCAGCAGGGTAGGGGGTGCCAAGTGGGACACACGTGTCCGCTCCCACCCCGCTGTCCAGCGCGGCTCAGCCCCGTAAACACACGAATGGGGGGGTGCTCTGAAGCTTTTTTTTTCGTAGTTTTCTTCACCAGCTCTTCCACTCTTGCGCATCTCAGCGCTTTTCGTGAGCAGCTGCACCAGCGATGGAAACGACTGCAAAGTGTCTCCTCGTCCTGACCACTGGCATTGCCACAGCCATGGTCAGCTGGGCAGGGACTGTCGGGGACCAAGTCCCAGACACGAAGATCATTAGGGTTAGGAAACCACGCAGCAAGTTTGTGCTTTGAAAGGTGACCGCGCCAGTGCGCGATTCGCACTCCCCTATAGACAGGCAAACACGCGCTCCTTCTGCCTTATGGTTCACTTTTTTTTTTGCGCGCTGTTCTCCTTCTATTTCGTTTAATCCTTTACAAATCGAGCCCAATTTTACTGCCCCCCACACACAACACCTCACCCCCCATCCCCGGAAAACAGACGGCTCCGGGGGTTTCCCCTTCTTTTCTCGGCTTCCGGGGGCTCTGCGCAGCGAGACCTGCGCCACGACAGGTCCCGAAGCTCGACCCCCCCGCGGGCAGCACCTGCCCCCACGCGTGGGCACGGCGGCTCCACAGGTGGGGCCGCGGGGGCTCTGTCGCTGCCGGGACACAGGTGGCTTCAGGCTCTGCCGCTGCCACCGGCCTCTGGCCGGGACCGCACGGCGGCCGCGGAGCGCTGTGCGCCCGCCCCAAACCTGCGGGACAGTGCCCGGCCCCAGGGCAGGGGGGAAGGAAGGGAGCGAGATCCTGCGGTCCCCGAGCGGGGGGATGCTCGTTGTGCACGGGGGGACAGTGGTGGGAGAAGGGGAGAGCGGAGAGGAGAGCCCGGGCAGTTTAGATAGCAATTAACCTCCCCTCTACACACGCCGAACTCACTCTTCCCCCGGACCAGGGGCATCAGAAACTCCGTCTGCTATCAAAACAGGTGGACACAGTCCCGGATAAAGGCTAAAGGGCCAAATCTCTGCCCTTTCTTAGAGCCAGGACAACTTTCTGGAAGGCAATTGTAGCCTCTTCCTGGCACTGAGATCACAAGAATTGCAAAGGTTTTTAAACCAGGAGAGAATAGAGTTTATTCGAGGTTTGGGAACAGCTTATAGATGTTTCCTAATAACAACCAAAACCACACCGAATTCATACCCTGCTCCACAGAGTCCCTCGTCTGGGTTATTTATTATTATTATTATTATTATTATTATTATTATTATTATTATTATTATTATTATTCGGAGCTGTTATTATTTAGATCTATTTATTACTCAAAAGACAGGAGCTGTTTCACAGCACAGCCTGCAATCCTTGCAGTCCTTTGCAGTCCTTTCGACTTGTCCTTTCTGGTTATGGCCGTGCAACCCTCCCCGGGACCAGAGATGAGGTGCTGGTACATTAAAACTAACACCTTGCCCAGGGGCTTCGAGACGATGCACCTTTTCAAAAAAACAAAAACAAACAAAAAAGATGCCTTGTCCCTTCTCCACGGGCAGAAAGAAGAACGATTCGTGACACGTGAATCATAAAAGTTCACTTTTGTTTATTTGTTTGTTGAGATATTTAAAATGGAGCGAAACAAAGCACGTTAAACAGGGAAAAAAAGCAAAAAAAAAAAGCAAATAGTCTGAAGGACTGTAACTTCAGTGGCTGGGTTTGAAGCGGGCAGACTCTGGCTACCTTTGACCATCTGGCTGGTTTAAGCTTTTGCCCCCATGCTGTATGATTTTAGCTTAAAATCTCTTCCGTTGCAGTGCCGCTTTTATTGAATTCATCAAAAGCAAACTTTCCCGAGTTTTTTTTTTTTTTTTTTTTTAAAGAAGGGCTAAAATAATAAGTCGACCACTGTGACATTCTCTGGGCTTAGGCCATTTTTCATAACGCAGCTGATACGCTTTTGTGCAGCTAAGGCGACCAAACAGATGAATAACGAGAAAAGTCTTTCGAAAACTAAAGCTTCCAGCTTTTCCCATCTTTAAAAAGTTAAGCAAAGTGAGAGGTGCATGTAGAAAAACCTCTCAAATCCAAAAAATAAACTCCACCACGCCAAAGATCAGGGCATTACTTTTATACCTCTGAATGGTAACGATGCCTTTTAAACAACTTACTGCACACACACACACACACACACACGCACACACGCACACACACACACTCACACAAAACTTTAAAGCTTGTGAAACTGCCCAGGTGGTGTTTATAGGATCGTAGCCAGTGGGTTGTAAAGAAATCCGAGACATTTGAAGGAGATTAGACTATTTAGAAATATATGACACAACATTTTTTAAAAAATATTTTAGTCTTGTTTCACTGTATCCACCGTGTATAATGCAGGGCTTGAAGGATCAAGTTGTCTGCAGCGCTAAAGAAGAGTGCCACAATTTGTGATGATTTGGCAGGCGGGGGTAAGTTTATTTTTTAAAACGTGTTTTCTCATGTGTGTATGCTTGTATTTAAAGTCTGCGCTGCGAAGAAATGTGCCCTCGTGATTTTAATGTTATTTTAGCCATAAACCAGTTTTGTGCTTAGAATCACGTCTCTAACGTTGTTGATGTTCTTCCTGGAATTTTGTCAAAAAAAAAAAAAAAATCCAGATTCTCTCAGCACCAGAGCCCCGCAGCAGTCAGACCCCACAGTGCAGGACTGCTAGGCGACTGCCTCTATAGCACAAGGCAACAAGTAAGAATTTCACGAGCTTTCGCTTGGGTTCAGAATAATCGTTTTTAGTTGGAGTCTTTTTTTTTTTTTTTTTTTTTTACGTCTCACTTCCATGTATTTATCTATTTATTTATTTATTTATTTTGCACGTGCGAACGCCAAACCTGAGTGCTTTAAGACCACAACTGTGAAACCCGGGTTTATTACGAAAACTACTGTATGTATAGCCTGGATGGAAGCACAGCCATTGGTTCAAACAAAATGACTATTGATTCAAAGTGCGAGCCCTCCAGGCTGAACCGAGAAGGAAGGAATGGGTCGACGGCTTTTTTTTTTTTTTTCCTTAAAAGAGAGAGAGACTTCTAAGCTGCGAGTGTGACAACCACCACCCAGACCTTTGATTCTTCTGTATTTTTTTGGATGGCAGGAAGAATATCCCTATGAGAAATAATAAGGTTTCTTTGGAAAATTCTGCAGGCAGATCACCCTCAGAGATAAATTCCAGCCTTTCCTATTCAAAACATGGCTCTAGTTTATTGCAACGACGTGGGGAGGAATGAGGATAATAAAGTAACTCGGTTCCTCCTCCCCCCTCCTCCCCACGCACTCTCAATGAGGAGTCAAACTGCACTTTCCTGCCACTGCTCTCCGCTCGCCCAATTCCTTCGGACTTGCTAACATCGCCCTTCTCCCTGCGCCGCTGCTCCAGGCACGGAGCCCGCTGAGTCGGCCAGCGACGGTCAGCCCAGCTTCGTTTATCCAGGGGACAGGGAGGGAGAGGAAGGAAGAATGCATGAAAAAAAGTAAAAAAGGAAAAAAAAAGAATAACAAAGAGAAAATCAAAAAAAAAAAAAAAAGGAGGGGAAGAACAGAAGAGTACAAAAAGCACCAGCTTATTGGAAGTAGCTTGTTAGCGAGGGGACGTGATGGTGCAGGAGCTGCATCCCGGGCACCCTCGGAGCCCCCAGCCCTTCCACCCGGGAGCTGTCTGGAAGCGATCACAGCCAGCTCACAGCTAATAATGCCCTTCGCAGAGGTTTGGTCTGCGGCACTCGCATAAAATGCAACTTTTGCCCCATTGGTTAGCTAGGTGAATTAGCACACACTGCAACTGAACAGTACTTGACCTTTGCCTTTATGTTTGCTCAAATGTTTGCCTAAAACACAATCACCCTTGACAAGAGAGCATGCTACCGTGTGACACTGCCTATTCAATAGATAGATGTTCCCTGCCACACACAACCCAGTTCAGCATTTTAAATAGCTTAGGTATTTGTAAAAGCCGTATAAATTAATGTCTGATGATTGCTAGTTGCTGGTTAAAGAGCCGACCATTTAACGCGTAGAAGAAAAGTCGGCTTAAAAAAGCCCAAACCGGACCGAAACCAATGAGCAGCCGGACTAGAATATAAGGGCAGAAAACCAAAGTCGTGGTCAGCGCGAGCAACAGATTATTTTTCTGACCCGTGCAAAGCGTGGTTTGCCGAGCCGCCCCGACGGGTTGCCTTTGGGACCGGCTGGCGGAGGGGCTGAGCTCAGGCGCTGGCCGGAGAGGCTGATGGCAGAGAGATGTGCGGGCTGACACACGACCGCGCACCTGAGAAATTCCCAGGTGACACAGGCGATAGGATGGAGGCAGGCAGATCACCCTTCTCTACACCTGACCCACGAACCGACGTCGCCGCGATCGGGCAAAAACCGCAAAACTTCAGACAAAAAAAAAAAAAGTTGCCATTCAATGGGAGTGTTTTGTACTTGAATTTGCTCGCTGAAAGTCTCGTCTCCCCAGAAAAGCGTGAGCAGAAGGGACCTGGAGCTGGGCTGGAGCCAGCGGCAGGCGCTCCGTCGGGGCTGTCCGACGGGGGCTCGGCGCTCCCCGCCCGGTGCAAGCTCGGGGGGCCGGGGGGCAGCGGGGGCACGGGGCAGGGAACAGCCACTGCTCCGAGGGAGCGGGCAGGGCGGCGGTCACAAACAAAATGCCACCTGACGTGGGGCTTTTGTTTGAAAGGCTACTTTGTTGTTTGGAAGCCTGTGATAAAGCTGTTCCGTGGAACAGAATGTTTATCCCCGTTGCACTTTGCAATGTAAGCGGATACCTGCACATCTTGCTGGGGTTTCCACTCGGTAAAATACTGCGCAGCCCAACAGGAAGAGTACAAGTGGGATTGCAAACAGTTGCTCTGCTTTGATTTACCTTTACTGTCTTCATCTGGAGATTTTTGATGACCTTTTTTTACTGTCTTTCAATTTTGGGAAACTCAGCTTCCCCTCCTTCTCTCCCTCTGTGTTTTATTTTCACGGCACGATTTAGTCAGGAGCATTTTGAAAAAATGAAAAAAATAAAAAAGAAGTTGATCCATATTTATATGAACCTCCTGCTTTAGATCTAACGTTAACATGGCATTAAAACCAAATAGACGGGCAGAAATCAGCAACGTAGCTTAGAAGAAACGCTTGTTATAAGAGCCGGATTGCAAAGCACCGAAGGAAATATTCAGCTGTTACTAGTTGCCAGTTATATAGAGAATTTATTTCTATCAATCATTTCATTTTTTTTTACTAACAATTACATTATCTCGTTTACAACAATGTAGTAAATGATCTTTAGAAAAATAGCAATCGGACTTCTCAAATAATCCATTTGTAAATGAAAGGAATCCAAATCTAATTTATTTGGAGTCTGACTGCTCCCTGATGAGTTTATTTCTGCTCACACAGATAAGCGTGAAGCGTGTGTCCAGCTCTGCCAGCCCTGATCACCCCGAGCAGCGCGCTGGGCTGCAGCACAACCCCAAATCCCTGCAAAGGGCAGGGCAGCGAGGGGTTTCAGTGCCCGGACTCCGCTCGGGGCTTCTGCCGAGGGTTAAGAGCCCTGCATTTGGCACTTCTCGGCTTTGCTCTGTTCTGCTTTTTGCCAGAGCCAAACTTGACCTGGCGGAACCAAACCTTCCCTATAGGCTGAACCGATCCTTTAGATGATTTGCTTCTGTGTGGCTCTTTTTGACGTGGACACACGTTCGCTTGGGCTTGTAGGTCACTGGTGACCTGGAATAACAGAGCACCTACCCCTAGAGGCAAAACGACCGAAGTGAACCGTAAGGTCAGATGAGAATTCAAAGGCAAGTTGCTGTGCACCCCGCTCCCGCTCCCTTCGGCGGGGAGAGCAGGGCTCAGCCCGGCGGGGACGGGCGCTGCGGGGCTGCAGCCCCGCACATCTGCACGTGCCCCGCACTGCCTCGTCCCCAGCTAACTCGCTGGAAAAGTGCACCTGGAGGAAACGGAAAGGCAGGGAGCCCTCAGCTGAAATGGGCATCGACGTCAGGAAAGTTTTTTAGGAGGGTTTTCCGTGGTTTTGCTGGGAGTTAGGGGCTGTTGGAAGGAGAATTGCCGGTGAAAAGAGAGACGAATGGCTCTGCACAGGGAGAGGGATTTCAAAACAGAAACATTTGTTTAAAGGAACGATCACGGCATTAGAAATATATATATTCCTTTATGTAAAGAAGAGCAAGCTTTCCTTTTTATTATTATTTTTCCTTAAGCCAAGAAAAATAGTTTTAAATACTATAAACTCTATATGAAATAAGAGCTTGATATTTTCCCAAAGCGATTGTTGATCTCGGTTAATTTTAGCCAAGCTCTCGTTTACATTTATTAACTTTCTCTGTGCTAAAGGTAATTCTCTGGGCACCCCGAGGAAAGTTGTGTTGCCAGCAGCCCCATTCCTGCCAGAAATCTCCCCAAACGACGCGTGCTCGTTCTGCCCAGAAAAGCGCTCTTTCCAGAGGCACAGGGCAGAGCTCAGCATCACCGCCCGTTTCAGGGATGGTTTTCTTTGTCTTTATACCTTCAGTTTTTAAAGGATGAGTTTTACTGGCAGGAAGATCAAGGATGTGTGTGTCTCTCCTATGTTTGCTATGCTGTGCAGGTATCTCTAATTAGAATAAGACACCCCGCACAATGAGGAGCTATTGTACGGGTGTTTGAAGCACAACAGTTCCTCTTCTGGTTCAGAATCGCTGCCTACAGTTATTCTCCGATTTCCGATGCCTATTATGTATACAATCGAGCCTATAATTACCTGCTGATTTCTTTGTAGTAGTTAAAGAGACTTTGTACTGTTCGGGCAATATTGTCCAGTCGTTATGTCTCCAGAAGCTGTCATGAAAGCTTGAATATACTCTGTACAATCTGCAAGTAATCAATTAAATTTACGATCTCGACCCACGCCCCCCTTCCACACACACATTTCCTGTCCAAAGGAGAAAAAACAGAGATATGAAGGTGTCTGGGTGTCCTTCGCAGCACCCTTTTACACGGCGGCTTTGGGAGGAAAACGAGTGCCAGGCTCTGTGGGTCTCTGCGGGAGCGGGAGCCGGGCAGCGACGAGTGCCGGGGGTGGGGAGGTGCCCCCAGGGGCGCTGCCCGCAGGGTGGGCACCGGGGGCTGCTCCCGCTTCTCCCCTCTCTCCTCCAGTTTCGGGGGGGCGAGCCCAGCGCTGGGCGACCCCCCCAGCCCGGCCGGCCCCGGGGGCTGTGAGCACCTCTCTATGCCGACCCCCCCCCCCCCCGGCCCCCACCGGTTTTGTCCCCGAGCCCAGCCGCCACCGTCCGCCCCCCCCCCCCCCCCCCACCCCGGCCCCGCTCCCTCCCCTGGGGAGCCGCCGGGGTCCGGGTGGCCGCGGCATCACCTGGAGGGGGACATGGGGGGGGCTCCCTGTGCCCCCCCCAAAAAAAAACAGCTGCCCGGGGTGTGTCTGTGCCTGTGTGAGGGAGGGAGTGAGCTGCCCCAGGCATCTCCCTGCTTTTCTGAACACCGACCCGCTGCGGCGTTTTTCAAACGCTGTTATTAAAACAACATTTAGGGAGTGTGCATAATTGTACAGTTAAAAGGCATGGCTGATGTCTCGCAGCCCAGAAGGTCGGAGCGGGGTAGCAGCTCCCACCCCATAAGATGAGGGAGGAGGGAAGAGAGGGAGCCTGAAGTTTGACTGAGGCACTCTTAAAAAAAAAAAAAAAACAACAGAAGAGAAAGGCACTTGCAGGCAGACACAATGGTGGATCCGCCCTGACCCAACAATTAATCTTGGGAAGAGAATGTGACCAGATAGGGTGGGAGCCAGTTCCCCGGGAAACTGGGGGGAGAAGGTGGAGGGAAGGGGGGCTGATCTTGGGCCCCAGGCCTGCTACATCTTCTCCCAGTACTTATCTTTCAGACAGGTGAAATGCAGCCCAACCCCCTTCTCTGTCTCTCCAAGGCCCAGATACTACCTGCAAGTGGGTGCTGTGGTCCCTGAGTCCTCCAAGTGCCATATAAACCTGCTGCCTTGGGAACTGTGTTTACAGCCGGGTCCCCTCTGCAGTCCCTGGGCACAGACTCCGGGGAGTGGGGATGCCCCAGACAGTGAAGGGTCTGATCCTTGGCTCAGAGCTGGGGGTGCCATGGGCTGGACATGGGACCAGGGGACCAGAAGCCCCATGCAAGCCTAAGGAAGGTGCTGGGGGACACCTGGAAGTGTGAGGCGATGCCAAACAGGTACAGCAGTGGAGACTTGGCTGGTTGGTGTGCCAAGAGCATCCAGGTTGTGGCCCTTGTGCCCACCTGACAGTCTCCCATGCTGGGAAGAGGCTGAGTGTTGTCCCTGTTTCGTGTCTGTCTGGCAAAAAGGCAGGAGTGAGGCATCTGAGCCTTCTGCGGCCAGCCCAGCACCCACCCTGCTCCCAGCCTTCCAGCTAGGGTGCCTCTGCCTCCACTTACAGACTGGAGTGAGCGTTCTCCAGCAGCACACAGTCAGACGTGTGGGCAGAAACACTTTTACGTTGACTTTAGCTGTAAGTTTGGAAACTGAGGAGTTCCTTTTGAAAATAAATAAGAAAAGGAAGCCAGAGACTGAACAAGCCCTCACCAAGGATGCTGGAATTTAACAAGCCTTCCTCTAATTCCCACTCTCTCCCCAACCTGTTGTATTGTATTGCCCAGAAATTGA
This sequence comes from Cygnus atratus, assembly GCF_013377495.2. Taxonomy (NCBI): domain Eukaryota; kingdom Metazoa; phylum Chordata; class Aves; order Anseriformes; family Anatidae; genus Cygnus; species Cygnus atratus. Next base: position 650,265 of record NC_066370.1, read on the forward strand.
CTCCAACAAAGTAGGAAACCAGTCTGTGTTGGAGTTAATCACCGAATCGTATGGGAACACATATGGGCACCAAGGCCAATGTAACTGATACAGCACAGACCGGTCATTTCTGTTGTTTCCTTAGCTGACATAAAGAAGAGGAAGTAGCTGTAATGCAATCCTTTTGGAGAAATCAACACTTCCCACTGCTCGAAGCTAGGCAAGGAACCAAGCCTTGTGATTAGGGTTAATTCCAGGAGGGTTACGTGTGTAGTGTCACGTGTAAGCCCAACCAGCCACTTGTCCTCATAGATGGAACCAGGACTGGGCCCATTTTTTTCTCCAGGATTATTTACAGCCTGTCTTACACATATGTGGCAGTGCCTGTTGCCACTTACAAACAGAGAAGTCAAACACATACTTGCATGTTTGCATGGACACTCCAGTTGCTTTGCTTTACTGGCATGTAAAGCCAAGATTTCAGCATTTCAGGTCCTCATGCTTCCACATTTGTCTGATTTCTAAGAAAAGGACATTAGTGTCACATTGATTCCTCTAATGTTCACACAAAATCATGATTTGGAAAAAAGCCTCATTTTGCATCATGCATTACAATCTGTGATGGGCATGTTGTTATTTGCACCCACCTCTGTTCTTGATATCAGCATTAATTAGTAGCCTCAGGCTATCCTAATTTGGCCCTGGGCAGGGTCAGTGCCTTCCAGTGGTGGCCTGGGCCCAGCAGGTGGCAAGGTCCCAGGCTGCAGTAGAGCCCTTAGGGCCAAGGCCAGGGGACAGCCGGTCTGGGCAGCACCCGTCTGTCCTCCTGGCTGCTTTGGGGAGGAGGTGGGGAGAAGGAGGGGGCCTTTGGCACACGCCGTGCCCGGGGTCAGCGGGGCTGGAGAGAGCCCAGCACACACATCAACTGCCCTCCTTCCCTGCCCCTGCAATCCTCAGGCACAAAAGTAGACCCAAATTATAAAAGCCTGTTCTGTGCATCAACAACAAAAAAAAAGCCCCCTATTCTCCCCTGACTTTGTTCTTTTGATTTTTTATAGATCAAAGGCAGGATAGAGAAAAAAAATTGGCAGGCAAAGATAGACATTGTTCTAGTGACAAGACGAGGGTCCTGAAAGGAGAATGCTTGCTCCATCGGAAGTGGCTGCGTGGCAAAGGGAGAAACCTCACTTTTCAAGCCCCTTTGCGAGGCATTGTCTTTGGGGCTGGCGCTGCTGCCATACAGTAGGGTCCCCATGGCAACGCAACCTGCTGCTGCTGCTGCTGCTGCCCCTCTTCCAGAGCTGAAGGCACTGAAAGGCAGCTGAAGTGACTGGGCTTAAAGAGCAACAGAATAAACAATATTTTGATTCATTGGGAGAAGAGAGAGAGGCTCCCGCCCCCCAACCCCCGCCCCCCGACCCATGAATGCTGGCATTGTCCATGCTTTTCTGAATCTGATTTACCATATCATAACCCCTAGGAAGAAGAAAACATCAATATCCCGAAGGAATGGAGATGTTTCTATGGAAAACCTAGGAATTTTAGTCCATAACAGATCTGGTGTAAAAATCAAAGAGATCAAAGGCGGCGCTCCCAGGAGTATAGATGCGTCTCTGAATTAAAGATGGACGATGCAGACTACAAAGTACTTCTTTTCCACCCCTCTTTATTCAGGCCTCTGTTTCCATTTCAAGGGAAGCGCTGTCCCAACATCATATCTGAGCCCAGACAGTCACTGCGAACAATGCTCGCGAAGGGGGAGAAACGCTAAAGAAAGCAAATCATAACAATCATCCGGCCTCGCAGGATTGTTTCCATTACAAACCCGAGTGCAACAATTAATTACGAAATTGTAAAAAACCAAAACAAAACAAAATCAAAAAAAAAAAACAAAAACCAACAGCCCTAAAAACAAAAGAAGGGTGGTGGTGGGGAGGAAGGCTCAAGCGAAGCGAATGATCCAGATGATGCAGGCTGCGGGGGCGGGGGGGTTCAGAGTGATGTGATTTGGGGGGGCAGGTCACCCCCCAGCCCGGCGGGGCCCAGGACCCTCAGCTCTGCCCCGCATTTTGGGTGCGGGGAGGGAGCGCGACCCCCGCGCAGTACCTGTGCCGGGCACGGAGGCTCCGTGCGCGCAGGGGGCGAGCCCGCGGACCTTGCGCGCCTGCTGAGCCCGGCGCTGGAGGGCAGGGCGCTGCGAGGCAGCTCCCAGGGGGAAGGCCGGGTCTCCTCGGGCCGGCAGCGGCCCTCCGAGCGGCGAAAAACAAAAGCGAGCCGCCGGTGTGTGTGTGGGGTTGAGCCAGCTCACTCATCGGCGCGCATCTCTCTGCCACTGCACCACGCACGGCCCCGACCCGCTGCGACAGCGGCGACACGGCTGTCCCCTCGGGGAGAGGGTCACCCCCGCCTGCTCGCCTCCCTGCCAAGCCACCCCTGCAGAAAGGTGCAGCTCTTTCCGCCCAGACGCCCTTGGGCTTTTTTTTTTTCTTTCTTTCTTTTCCCGGCTGCTGGGAAACGCGGGGGGAAGAGCACCTTTTTTTGGAGCCCAAGAAGATGAATATTGGAGAAGTCAATTAAGTTGTTTGGAAACACATGCAGAAAAAAATGCTGGGACTAATGTTATGAAGAAAGCCAATTAAAATGGTTTGATAAGCATATGTATTAGCAACAAGTGTAGCACAGAGGTCAGAAACAACACTAAGTAAACAGAGTTGATAGAAGAGTGAATCTTTTGTGGCGGGTGCGCAGCTGTCCGGCCTCCCTTTGTCCGGGCTGAGGCTGGGTGCACGCTCCCTGCTGCCCTCTCCCCAACTCAATGCACAAAAACAGATTGGGATGTTCTGCATGCATAGGCAACATTGCAGCTCCAGTCCTCCCTTTTCTGTTCCTTCTTTAGGAGACAGGGCTCTCCAGACATTTTTTCCTGACAGTAACAAAGCGGGGCTGTAAAACAGTTCAGAATAGGAGGGGAGAAAGAAGAGAAAGGAGTCCCCGAGGGGTAAAAAAGCGCCATGTCACGGGACAAAAGAATAGGAAGTTGAAAATAGAAATAAAACTGTAAGCAAGAATTATCTTGTTAAACAGAGGTGCTTTTTGTCCAGAGTCGTCTTTGTGAAAGTTTTTAAAGTATCACGACGTGGAACAAGTGTGTAAGTCCCCACACGTACTTCAGTCAAAGATTCATGAGCTTCCGCGAGCCTTGATGGCTTATTTATGTGTCAAATTCTGCAGCTTAAATACGTTTTAAAAAACAGATCTAGGGTTAGTCGGAGTCCCGCAGACATGGCTTAAAGCGTGCGGGGCGGGTAGGGGGATTCCTCCCAGGTCACGGAAAGGAAATGAAAAGATCAAGAAGCAACCAGCCGCTTTCTTTTCGTTTAAAGTCCCGAGCCCAGCCCTAGGCCGGGCTGTTCGCCGCCGGTCCCGTCCCCCTGCGCAAAGCCGTGCTTGGCGCAAGTGGCACGGGATGGGGCCGGCAGCGGCAAGAGAAGGGAGAGCACACAACAGGGCCTTTTTCTGGCAGGAGAGGTGATGTGCCAGGGCAGGGAAAACCCAACCGGGCTGCGGCTGGGGGCTTGCACCGGACCGGCCCCGCTGGCTCGCAGCTGGTTTGCACCCCTCGCAAAAAGCCACCGCTCCCCGGGCACCTCTTCCCGGGCACCTCTTCCACCGCTCCCGGGCACCTTTTCCTGAGGCACCTGGAGGGAGCGATACCGCCCCTCGACCTCGGGCAAAGCCCCGTCTCCGCCACCTGGAACCCTCCGCACTCCTCCCTCCTCGCCGAAGTCACTTCAGACAGTCCGTAGTAAAAAAGAAAGAGGGAAAACAAAGTCAAGGTGGGAGCAGTACCAAAGCCCCAAGTCGAGCAAATGCACTTCTTCCCAAAGTCTGCTCATCTCCAACCCCTCCCCAAGGTAGGCAGAGGATGTCAAAAGTTAAGCCTCGCTTGCCTTTCCCGAGAAACCGTCTTGAAGAACAACTTTTGTCAAACCGGAGCTGACAGGGAAACCTCAGGAGAAACAGTCCATCTCGGCTCCCAGGGACAACACGTGTTGCCCAGTGTTGCCCAAATTGCCCGCAACATTGTCAGAGTAGCTATGCGGCAAGTGGCTGCTGCAGTCCCCTGAGAAATTGATAGCTCTTGCGCGCTTTTGATCTTGGACTCTGGTTTAGTCAAGTTTCGGTTTGGAAAAGACAAATGGGAAAGCCTAAATTTTATGACTTCGGGATTTGAATATGAATCTTCGGTCTGGGCACAAGAACACACCAACCCACTGCAAATCAGAAGGGGAAAATCATTATAGCCTGTCATTGGAGTTGTTGTTCCGCCTTTGAAGTGGAGTCCAAGCGCAAACTTTTCTGATGAATCGAAGTCGTTAAATTTTAGTGCAGATGAGTTATGGCTGAGCTTCCAAAATAGTACAAATGTTTAATAAAAATCGTCTCATATGTGGCCTTTTAGAATTGTCTTGTTTCACCAGCGAAAATTAAATCTGGGTTGGCTCACCCCTTTCTAAATGCCATCTTCCCAGTAAACTCCATTTATTAACATTATCAATTTTCTCTTTCAAGTCTGTCATTGCCGTGATTTAAGGGGACTCTTTGTCTTAAAGCAAAGGTTTCACAATCGGAAAAAATAAAAAAAAAGCTGACTCGAGTCACGCCGCTGCGTGATTTCGGAAGCGCGTACAAACGGCCCCGGGGGCTTGCGCGCACGGTGCTGAAAACCCACGGGGGGACAAAGGCAGGCCCCAGGTGCGACAAGTCTGTGGGGTATGGGGCCGGGGCGAGCTCCCACCCGAGCTGGGCCCGCCGTGACCTCTCCTTGCACTTCCGAGCGCGGCACCTTCTCCGGCGCTGCGCCCGCACCCCCGTCGTGCGCGGGGAGCAGCCGGGAAGGCAGGGGTAGTGTGCGCTTTCGACATGGATTTCAGTGAAACCAGATGCCAGCGTCTAAATTAATACTAGTGTTTGCAGATTCTATAACCATTAAAGCATCGAATTAATTAAGTTCTGCGGCTTTCTTTAAGTCGAACGCTATCGCTTTATTCCCATCGACGGGAGGCGGGTCAGAGCGCTTGGGCACAGTCATCAGATACTTTCCAGAAGTTTATCTGTACATCAGAACACGTTCTGAACCGATTCCAGGAACACTCTGCTTCTTATCCATGAAGCCTGCAAGCTTTGGAGAGTACGGTATAAATAGCGCGGACAAGCCTGTGATTCCAGCAGAGCAGACCACAGCCCTCCCAACCTGGCCACTTGGAGTGCTTGGATTTCATAGGGGGGGAGTGGGAATTGGGGGCTGGAGCTTTTCTTAAACTTTTGTTTTTCTGTGTTTCTTTTACTATTATTATAATATTTGAGAGGCACTTTCCTGTAACCCCGCCCCGACACAGCTAGGTAAAGTCAACAGGCAGCGTCTAAGTTACAAATGTTCTAACGGGAGAGGGGTTGGCTGGGGACTTCTCTCGTTCACCACCTTGCAAACAAAAAAATAAAAAGTTTCCTAGAGCACAGGAAAACCCCGATGACCTTACATTTCACCCCGCACATTAAAACAGTGGCTGAGCGCTGCCTGCCTGAGAAGAAAAAGCAATAGACTTAAGAGGAAATTGAAACAAGGACAATTCTGCTGAGATTGAAGTTGATCTGGTACATCTTTTGGATTAGATCAAGACAACTGGGTTTGATTTTGCTTGGCTTTACAGGGAGGAGAAAACCGCATCAAGGTGGGGCCCAGGGCTTCAGAAGGGAGCAGTTGAGGCGCCCCCCTCCCCAGCTCGTGCGGTGCCTTGCGCCAGGCAGCGAGGCAGATACGGCTGAGCCCTGCAGGAGGAGGACATCTCCGGGCGGGTTTTGCATCTCCTTGCTGAGAAAGGGGCACGCACCCCCAGGCGAAACTCATCCTTGGGGCCCCGGCTGGCCCCCGGGGCCCGACCCTTGTTCCTCCCCCTCCCGCGGAGCTTCAGGGGTTGTCCTATGGGGTCGGGGCCGCCCGGCCCCCGGGCTAGCCAGCCCGCCTTCTGAGGGGGACTCTCGCCGCCAGGTTTCCTCCTCCGAGAGGAGCTGCGCCTCGCCAGGGGTCGTTACGCGGGGAGAGCAACCAGCACGCTTTGGTACAGCCCTTTGGGGAGAAAATGACAGGCTAAACACAGGCGAGGGGCAGGGGTTCTCTGGCTGCTGGGGATCACAAAGCTGTCCGCAGACTTTCCGAGAAAGCAGAGGAGGAAGGAGAAACTTGCTGCGCGGGACACCGGTGCTGGGCAGCTGTGTGCAGCGACGCCTGAGCAGCGGGAACGACCGCGCAGCAACTCCTTCTTTATTTCCCTCCTGTTTAATCCCACGATTACCATTACCCCTGCATGCCTTCCCCTGTGTGTCCTCATTCAATTAATAAAAGAAAAAAGAAAGGAAGAGAACCGTACCAGAGGCCTTTGGAAAGCTGAGCAAATCCCGGGCTTGGTGTAAGGCAAAAGGCGTCGCGTTGCTCGCCCGGCTGGGGGCTGGCCGCGGCCGTGCGCGCCCGCGGAAGGGCAGCGCGGAGCGCCCCGCGCCCCTCCGTCGCGACACTACGCCTGTCGCGACATGAGTCGGGCCCCGTCAGCGCGACAGCAGCCCGCGGGGCCAGGGAGGTGGCTGGAGACTGCTGCGCTCCGGGGCGATTCCCTTGACATCTTCGGAAGTGGGAAGGTTTTCGGGCTTCCTATGGTCATGGCCAGGGCTGGGGCTCGGCCGAGCTCGCCAAGACCCTCTGAGGAATGTAAATATTTCAGTTTTTCCTATGAGAAAAACACACCCTGCCTGGGGTAGGTCCCCGAGAGGGAGTTTTCTGGCTACGGCCAGCCACATCCCCTCGCCGAGGGACATCGGTGAGCCCTGATGGTAAACGGGGAACCGACTTCATTGCCAAGGGTCACACTTCTGGTAGCAAAGGGCTGTTAATATTTTAATTACATATTAAAAATATAACCCGATTAAAGGATGCGGTTTATTGGAATAATGCGAGCGTATTTCAAAGAAATCAAATACCCAGAGTTAATCAATATTCAGACACTCGAGGCTACAAAGCTCGGTGAAAACAAAGCTTTTTTCAGCAGCGTAGCAGTAATGCGCGGCACCTGAAGTAAGTCACTGCTGGGGAGCTCTGTCAGACACTACTAATTAACCTACTTTTCAACTGAGTTGATGTCAACTTTTCCTAAGCCAGGAGAGAGACGCACTTTTCCTCGGGTTTCATCCTCGCCCAGAGCGGTCCTTCCCGAGCAGCACCCCCGGCTCTGCCGCCGCGGACCCGCTGCGGGTCTCGGGGCTGCCGCTCGCCGCCCCCCCAGCCCCGGCCCTGAGCCCCTTGGGCCCTCCTGCGGGCCAGGCAGCATCAGTTCAGCAGCCTAAGCGCTCTCCGATTTTTTTTTTTTTTTCCTCCCTCGTGTTTCTTGGAGCGTGTTAGCGCAGCACCGGTAAGAATGACCTTTTTCCCCCTCCAGGAGTGACCCCTGGCTCCTAACTGTTACCCGACAGTGAGTGGCCAGGGGACAGCCCTCTTTCGACCCTCGGAGTTTCAGTAAAGAACCAGTTCTTTGCACGGAAAGAAGCCCATTTCCCAGAGGGATGTAACACGGCGCTGCTTGTTTTACTTTAACAAACCCCAGCCGAGCAGAAAGACGATACTAAAGTGTCCCTTACAAACCCAGGAGCGCCTCTCATGGATTCCTTAATTTAACAACGCACAAGTCTAAGTCTCCTAAATAGCGCCCTTTCCTCATATATGAGCAAATCAAGAGCCCTAACTTTCTTACTATTGAAACAAATAAAAGAAACCTAACCTTTCTCCCTACCTCATCTTTTCTAAGCCAACAGTGAGGAAAACTATCCCACCCACCAAATTTCCTTAGCACTTGTATTAGGCACAGCCCTGTGCCAATGTATATCACCTGTGGGTCTGACCCATGGCTATATACAGGAGAGAGCACAGCCTCTCCCTTCCCAAAGCTCCTGCTAAGTGAGAGAGGACAACTGGAAGTTTAGTAGGAAGTGAGCTTTAAATAAAGGGAAATGATGAAGCTGTTAAAGAAATTCACAAGTTTGATCACAGCTCTAGGGCGTGATTTGTGAAGAAAGATAGCACAAATAAGACTCATCCTGGAGAGGATGATAGCTTAGGAGAGCCTCTGAATACACTAAAAATATATATATTGATAAGAAGAGGGGCTGAACACTTCCTAGTTCACTGCAGACAGGAGAAGAGAGAAGGGGCTTAAACTACAGCAAAGGGGGCTCGGGCTGGAGGCAGAGCAAGGTCTCCAGCTGTAAAGAGCACTGAGTGCTGGGGCTGACCTGGAAGGCTGCTGGGGCTCCAGCCATGGTGGAGAAGGCAGACAAACATCTAGGTGTGACATGAGTGCGGGGATCCTGCCTTAAGGCAGGAGAATCACTCTTAAATCTCTCTGGTTGTATCCTGTATCACTTAGGTAAGAGCAATGTCAGGTTCAGCACTAATGAAAAATAAAGTCAGAGAACTTAATCTTGTAGTATCAGTATGCTCAAGGGGAAGAAGCTTTTGCAAGAGGAATTGGTCTGTGTGTAATTCCTCTGCTACTGCTCCCAGCAAGCAGGGCTAGCTTTGAGGATAATAAGGCAGGCTTTGGCAGCAGAGGGAGTATTTTAAGTATTTAATCATGTACTTACCATATTAAGCAATAAAGGACAAGCCAAGTGAAAGGGAGAACTTTGCTAGGTGAGAGGACTGAATACTGCACAGGTCTCCAGCTAACATGTGCTCCACTGAGGTTGTTTCAAACTGTGTCCTGAGGTACTGAGATATTCCTAACTTTGAAAATCTATAACTGTAGAGCTGATAGCTTTCCTGAAGCAAGTGATGGGTCTAACTTTTGAAATCAGTGTGGGTGTTCTCGTTGGACATGTCCAAGCTTCTTAGTTTTAATTATTCTACCCACCAGATCGCTGGGGATGAGAATCAGCACCTGGCCAAATGCTGAAACCTAACTGACTTTGCACCTGTGTGGCTCTGAAATCAAACAAACAGCTCTTTCACAACTGGGGGCTGAGGAAAACCAATATATGTTATCTTGGTTTTTCGTTTCTTAATGTATTGGAGGAAGTTTATGAGGGGTGGTGGGAAGTATGGAGAGAACTATTTCTAATGGAAAGCAGAAAACAGCTCAACAGTGCTCTTCCCTGGAATTTAGTTGTCATCCAAGTGTTGTCCATAAGCAGTACCATTCCAAATATATCCACCTGGTAGCAATGGGTACAGCTTTAGAGTTTAAAATTATTTTTTTTTCTTATATGAACCTGAAAACATTCTTTCTAATGGGAGACAAGATGTTTGGTGAAGAACTCCCACTCTTTCCTCTGCTTTGATTTGAGCTTTTTCTTTTCCATTTACTAACTTATGGAAATAATTTGCAAACATATTGTATGTTTTAAAGTTTGAGATATTGTGCCATTTGTTCTTATGCAGACTCTCAAGTGAAGTCATTGTGGGGGTTCTGTTTAAACAGTGGATGTGAAGAAAGCTTCATGTATTTCACAGGTTGGTGGGTATGGATTTTGCTACGGTATTTCCCCTCCTGCTTGTTGCATATTTGTGGATCAACTTCTCACTTTTCATTTAAAAGGAAAAGAAAAGTGATTCTAGCAGCCTCAGTCACAGTGAACTATATAAAAATAAATTCAAATCCTAAACCAATCCTTTATTGCCATTTTGGGTTGAGGAGAGGCTGAAATGATCTGTAGGTATGAACAATTCCATGAATTTTAGAAGACAGCAAATTCGGAAGCAAAAATTGGATTGGGAGGAATGCAGTACAAAATAAATACCATATGCATGACTCATCAGCATGTTGTTTCTTTTCACATTTAATTATAGCAAGGCTTTAAGATCAGTCATTTAGCTTAAACTACTAGTAAGCACCCAGCTTCTTTAGCAAAATGCAGTCAAAATTCAGGGATTTCAGTCCCATTTTGCTCTGTGAAAATAGTTGGGACATTGGCTACGTGACAGAAATAATAAGCTTCACCTGTGATAATTTCATTTTGAAAAGTTTGCCTTGCACATGTTTTGAGAAGATAAACACAAGCACATGAGCAGTGCAGCAATTACGATGCCAGACAGTCGTTTGTATTGAATAGGTCGTTTAGAGTGGAGTTCTGGCAAGTGTAAATGTCTGCTGTGCAGCTTACAGCTTCTCTTGGGCACAATAAGATTTGTGAAAATGTTTTCTACTTTGTGTTTCTTGAACAAACATTTTCTTTGGAGGAGTCAGGGATGTGTGTCTTTTTCTTGTTTGCTCTCCCTGAGCACAAAAGACAACATAATTATTACATCTGAGGTGGTGGTGGTGTTGAGGGACTTTCAGCATGTTTGATTTTTTCTTAATTAAAATTTTTTCTCCTCTGGCTAAAATTTTTCAGAAATGTATTAATTGTCTGTATAACTCATATATAAACCCTACAATTTATGAAATTACTATTATTATGGAGGATGGATACTGACATTTTTGCTTTCATATACTGAAAACTTATTTGTTCTCTTGTTGGTCTTATGAAATGGCATGGTTTTCTGTGTAGAAGAATAGTCTTGCAGTTTGGATTTTGCTTGTAGAGACACCCACAGGAAGGGGGTTGTATTTTTTTTTTTTTTTGGTGCATGTGTTCTTATATAAAAATAAAGGGGAAAGTCTTGTGTAACGTTACTTGTGCAAAAACTGGCAGACTTAGCTTGATACAGGATGGCACTTTGTGCAGCTGGGAATAAGATTCCTTATACTCTCTACTCTATGGCCTATCATAAGTTATTTGATGAGATTATCTGATCATGTTCAGCACCAAAAAAAGGGAGGAAAAAAGGGAATCTGAAGAAATAAAAAATTGAAACTTCCTCTCTGTGTGATCCACAAATTATAGAGAACTCATTAGAAAGACAGACTATCCACAAGAACTCTGTTCTGTTACAGTTGATGTCACCTTGCAGTGCTGCAAGTAGCTGGGGCAAATGCCTTGGCTACAGGGATGGGATGGCTGAAGGCAGCCTGAAACTGAGCTCTGCAGAGCTCCTATAAAAGGCAGTAAACAAACACCTCTGGTGCTTCTCATGGGCTACCACTTCCTCATGCACTATTACTTGAAGGATAAGTCCAACCTATGGGGCAAATATTCTCCTTGGCATTCCCTGGAGTCCTGGTCTTTGATTATCCAGAAAGTAAATGTGGGCTGATGCATGTTATGATGAAACCAGTGGACAGCAGGTGGGAAAGGGTTTGTGCTTTTGTCTTGCTTTAATGCAGGCCATGGACTGCAGGATGAGGCCATGGCATAGGCTGCAAACTGGTGCTAGGGCTTGGTCCTGTGGTGCTAGGTCTTGGTTCTGGGTTCTACAGGCTGCAAATGGTGACATGTTCTTGCCTGGTCTTTCTCCTGTCTCTGAGGCTGATATCCAATTTGGTAAAAAGCAGGTAATGTCTTTTGGCAAATCAATGTCATTCTGACGTATCAGTGGATACTTCATTCTTTTTCTTTTCATTTTTTTCCTTCTTTTCTTTTTCTTCTCTCTTTTAGCTGCTATTGGCTTCTGTGCAGCATGTAGCTGAGGTTGTTGGAAAAAAGTAGCTGTAGTAGCTGGTACATCTGGTTCTGTTAAAGCTCTGGTGATGGCTGGTGCAAACAGCCTTGCTGACACCTGCACAGTTAATCTTGTCCCACAAGGGCTGGTTCACTCTGCTTTCTGATCCACAGATTGAGTCTGACTGTTCAAGTACTTACTCAGTTACGCATCTGCAGCCTGGCAAGGATGAAAAATGGATGTCTGCTGATATGTCAGAAACAAGAGTTTGCTGATCGCTTCTTCAAAGAGCATTCCTCTAGTGGCTGTGGCCCTGGACACAATAGCTTTCTTTCTGAAAAAGAGAGTTGTTAGTAATGCAGTGCCTGGGCATTTGAATGATTTATGGTGTTCTCTGTACCTCACAGAGGCAGGTCTAATCCTTACTTTTTGTGACAGGATGAGGTAAAAGGACCTTTCTAGACACCAAGATCTTCCTAGAAGTATTTCACACATTGGCTCTTCAATGATTTTTTTTTGACTTACCATTGTCCTATGTTCAATACTTTGGGGAGAGGGGCTGTGTCTTTGTTCTTTACAAAAAAAAATGTCATTTTTTTGTACATTGTTCCTTTTCTTAAGCCTGAAAGGGAATTTCCTGGTTAATGTGCCAGCCTGGCGTGTCTTGCTTGGTGTGCCCTAGGATCTGATTGCTTTGCTATTGTGAAGGATTGTGGATTTGTTCTAGTTATTTTTGCTTTGGCTTGCACCTACTTTTTTTTTTTTTTTTTTTGGGTGTTCCTGACTGACTGTGTCATTCATCACATTAGATCACATACCAAATGTGTTTTTCTGAACATTATCTGGATGTGCAGGCAATGAGAAATTTCCAGACCAAAGGTTTCTGATATTCTAGGGGCTTCTAGTTTCAGATCACTGTCACACTGGTGAATAACTGGGATCTCAGCAGACTTCAGATTTATGTGTAGAAGAGCAAAATACAAAACAAAAAGACTGGACCCTCTATATATGATATGTCTGGCCTAATTCTGGTATGGTCCAGTGAACTGTGCAGTGTTCTGCCTGATTTACCTCAGGGTAAACAGTGTCTGATCTACTCTCCCATATCAGTCTGTTCCCCCCTCCTTAGGTAAGGAAATCAGGATAATTTTTGATCCCCATAGTCAGAGCAGTGGCCTGGCCTCCCACAACTTGTTTTATTTGAGGGACTCCCCAGCCAAATCTCCTGTGTTCAATTGGATGCTGCTGCTTCCAGGATGTGCTGTTCATGTTCACCCTGCTGTGTTGGCTCTTCTCTGCATGCCTTTAGTATGTCTGTGATGTTATGTATACCCCAAGATATATGGATAACCTTGATCACAGTTTGCTTGAATTCCTACTTTATTTTTAATGGATCATGTATATCTGATAAACAAACATTTGTTTTTATCTAAATCATAGACCAGAATGCCTCTTTTGACCTTTTGACCTGTTTCTTGTTTGTGTGTGTGCAAAGTGCAGAGTGTTTTGTAGAAATTCAGTACTGTAGGAAGAAAATACCTTTCAGATGTGTTTTCACTTAGAAAAAGAAAAAAAAACTTTCTCACTATTTTCCAACGTTATGCATAGTTATGGTATTCAGATTTAATTACATACAGAACAAACACAATGCAGACCCCAAACTGGTGAGATCAGCTTTCAATCACAGCAGGCCATAAGTTCTAGTAATTAACCATACCTCCACATACCATCCCTACTAATAAATCCAGGGAAAAAAAGAACACAGCAGAGGGAAAAAAAAAAAAAAAAAAAGAAATGAAAAATACAAGATTTTATAGCAAAGGGCCAAACAACGCCCTGATGTATATGCAATGTAACCCTCAGAAAACAAATGGTGGTAAAGAATTTGTTTTCCGTAATGAGATGCCTGAAGCTGGGGATCTGTAAGCTGAGATCTGTATGTAAGTTAGCATCTCTTTGAAATGAGGATATGTTGGAGGGCTAAGCAGGAAGGCTGTGTGGTGGCTTAACTCCCTGTGCCTTCATCCATCAGTCCCCGAAGCCCTTCGGGGGGCATGGAAGAAGATAAAAAGCCAGGGAGGCAGTGAGTGGGCAGTATGGGCAAACTGTTTTCTTGAGAAGTTGACTTAAGGCAGTAAGGTCTGGACCGAGTCACTGATTTTGGTGACTGAGAGTAAATACGGACTGTCCTCTGCAATAAGAGGTTCTAAGACTTCAAGTGAAATGTTATGTTGCTTTTCAATGGTGTTTAAATTTTTCCTCTCCACTTTTTATGCAACATGCTGCCTTTGAAAGACACCAAACTGGAGGCTTAACAAAAGGAATAAAAACCAAGGAGTCACTCTCCAGTTAAAAACAAACAAAAATAAAGAAATTCTAAATGAAACAATGGTAATTGTAGAAAGATCACCTGTTTCATTCCAGTCAGGCCCCCAGAGATATTAAACACACTTACTTCACAGACTTAATTGCCTCAGGATGAGGCAATCCTGTATATCTTTTTTAGAACCATTAATAACCTACTTCACCTGATTGCAGCAAGTATTTTATCAGAGGATTTGTCAAATGGTAAATGCAAGGACTTTATGCACAGATAAACAACAAAAATTGACCAAATTTAGCCTCCACTTACAGCTAAAGCTCATTTTTATTTTAATCTTCCATTTAATTTGAAACTTAATAGCTTTTCAAAAATTAAACCTACGTGATTTTCCTACAACACTTATTTTGATTAAATCAAATATGCTCATTTGCACAATGCTCAGTGCCTTGTTATCGAGCATTGTTGAACATGTGTAATTTTAAATCCACTCTCTATTTCTGACATGTTATAGAAACAAGTTAGATTTTTTAAAAGACAAAAGAAAATAACCACCTTCAATTTATATTTGTTGATAAATCAAAATTTGAAGGCAAAGTGTAGGATGCTGCCCTTCAGAAGTCAAGGCATGTTCATAATAAAAATGTCTGCCTGATTACCAGTATATTGGAAAAGGGTCTGCAAATTTCAGGGGGTCTCAGTCAAATCAAAGCAATGCAATGATTCTGCAAAAAGTGAAGCTGCCATCCCGGTATGATTGGATGTGTCTAGCGGGCAATGTGTCCAAACAAGGGGAGGTCTCTACTGCATGGCATCCAGCTCTGGTCAGCTGCACTAGGAGAGATGCAAGCAAAGTGCTGGAAGCCAGAGGAACAGCAAGCAACTGTGGGGGCTTGGCAAATGTTGTAATTAGATGCTTTCTTTAGTATTAAAAACAGGACAATGAGAGGTGTCACAGGTGTTTTGGGACAGGAAGGTTAAAAAGGGGAATAGGCTGGGCATAAATCTTTTACTTCTGTGCATCTGTTATTCAAAACTGCCTCATATTTATAGAAAGAAAAGACTAGGTTGGATATTCGGAACAATTTCCATCTGCTGGGATGGTGAGGCAGGGAGCAGCCTGTCAGGGTAGGTGTACCAACATATTTGATGGAAATTGAAACACCAAATTGGAATGCTCCTCTTTGAAGGCAGGTCCCACTCCTGCTCCAGGGCTGCGGTGGTCTCTTGCACTGCTCCCCAGCGCTCTGTTCATGTGGCCCTTGCCATGTGGCAAGGTCAGGCAGACATGCATGCAGTGCAGCAGAGAGGATTTTCTATAAAATAGGGGGACTGTATCTGATCCTCAGTACGCGATACAAATTTCTGGCTGGGAGTTGAGTCATGGACCGGGAATGATGTCTGTCTGACCTACTCTGCTGCTCCTATTGAAGCTGCTTTGTAACAGTCTTTTTTATTATGAATTTGGGCTCATATTTTTCTTACTTTTAATAAAATAAACGAAAAAGCTAGCATGGTTTTAACACAACCTTCCCCACCCACAAATGTTTTCATCTAAAATACCACTATGATGCCCTGTAGTGTTGTGTAATTTAATTTCTTGCATCCTTGCTCTTTGCACAATCAGCCTGTGTCCTTCAGAGCAGTGCAGCCAGGAACTCCCTCTTCTGTCTTCTGATAGGGGGCACAGTGGGGAAAGTGGAAAGACGTTGAGAGCATATGAATAGGAAATTAAGCTCCGAAACAATACAACTTTGTTTTTTTTCTTTTTTTTTTCTTTTTGATTTACAGCTGGAACACGCACAAAATGTTATAAAAGGTAGAAATGTTCTCATGGCTATTAAAATTGGAGTTCTAATGTGCCTGCAGATTCACAAAGAACTTTCCTGTGTGCTGTTGATTGGATGTCCAAGAAGAAGCTATTAAAAACAAAGGAAATTTCCACTACAGAAATAGGATTTCTGTTTGAATACATTTTGACTTACTCTGCTGTTGTATATTGGTGATATTTGGAAAAATATTGGAAGATAAGGACTGGTTATAAAGCTTGTGTTGGTGAAGATTAAAGATTCCCCTTAATTTCTGATGAATTATTCCAACAGGAAAATATCATGTCTCAGCAGTAGATCCTGGTTATCTACTTGCACTTTGGCAGGAGGAGAGAGAGAGAGAAGGGGGCTCTTCAATCACAGGCCGTCTGGATTCTGAGGAAAGTGCACTGATAGGTCATCAGAAAAACTCACCACTTTGACTAACTGGCCAGAGGAGGAAGATATCTTCATGTACAAAATGTCTTTTAGCCCTAAGCTTCTCCTGAAGCTTCTATATTTCAATTATAAACCTAGCTTCAGGCATCATTAATGCATTTCTTTTTCAAAACCATCTTTATTGCATTAAAATGAGATAGGATATGTGCACTTACACTGTAAAGGGAACATGAAGAGGGCAAAATGAGCCTTTAATAATCATTCCATATTGTCAGTTACAAACTTAATAGCATTCATATTTCAGCAATAAAAGTCCAACTGGTTCCAGTGCAGGATAGTCCTTTACCAGTCAACAGAAGGCAACTAGACACATTCTGAAGGTGACCAGGGCTTCTCTGTCTTCTTGCAAATATGATTGTTCCTTTGTTTTTGCCAGTAAATGTTCATGTTAAAGGCTATTCACTTCTCTAGAAGGAGTTCTAACTCCTGGGCTCCACCCCGCCCCCCCCCCCCCCCCCCCCTTTTTTTTTTTTTTTTAATAACTGTTTGTTCCTGACTGGTGGCATACCTTCAGTAAAAAAGATGGAGAACATCCCTGTTTGGAGGGGTTTGTAGCTAGGTTGTTTGCCCATCTTAACAAGCTTCCAACTCATTCTCTCTTGGCAGGTAGGATTTAAACCTGATCTCTTGTTTCAGACTGAATGTCTTTTAGGATGTTACTTCCTCAGAGTCCCAAATAGACTATTTCTTTAGTTGTGCTTGAAACCAATCTGTTTCAGTCAGTGAATGTTGTGGCAGGCTTGAATGTGTTTGACTTGTGCTCTGCGAACGCCATTTTTCCTTGCTGGGGAAGGAATGATTGGTTTCAGTATCTCCACTGGACTTGAGAATGGGAGTGGTGCCAAAATGCTTGTGATTAGAAAAAAACATAAGGAAGTTCAGTGCGTGTTCAGGCAGACTTTCTGAGTAATTTATTACTTAATTCTAAAGGTATGGAAAAAATATACAAGTTGGAACACTTGACTGCAGCTCTGCAGAAGTTTTTACAGCTCTTGACTTGTGGGTGTTTACATTCTGTTTAAGACTCATTTTAGGAGATTTATGTTCTGTTTGGATCTGGGCCCAAGGTATCAGTAACAAACTTATCATCTGTTTCTCTCAAGGGAATTAGCTTTCTCCTGGAACATCAGCTTCTGATAGAAAATCAAGCATTTTCTTCCTTAAGGAACAGGATCATAAAACAATAGGACTAGAAAAGACCTCCAGAGTTGGGCTGCTCAATCTTCCTTTTCCAGGTATATATTCAACCACCGTTATGTTGGTGTTGAACCATACATTGGAGACAATTTGGGATTGAGGAAAGGAGTCTGGAGGACAAATAATATAATTTGATTTTCTTGTTTAGGATCTAGGAAGGGAGAACAAAATGATTGGGGTATGAAACCTGTAGTTTAAAATTTTACTTTAACATGTATTTCTCTCTCCAAGGAAGCACCCTCTTGATATTCTCAATATGCTATTACTTGTATGTGTTATTTATAAAAGCATCACCCATTCCAAGTATCCTATCCCTAGCGGTGTTCAAGGTCAGGTTGGATGAGGTTCTGGGCAACCTGATCTAGTGGGTGACATCCTTGTCCATGGAGGGGGGTGGGGTGGTGTGGAACTAGAGGTCTTTAAGGTCCCTTCCAACCCAAGCCATTCTATGATTAATAGTTCATCCACTTAAGTTCTGACAGACATCCCTTCCCATTCTGTTGTGGTCACTACTCAGATGTACTGATGACAGAAAGTCTCTGGGTTACTGTTTTTTTGGACTCTTCACATAGTGTTAACTCTTTTGGCGCTGCTAAATTCTGAGTTGCATCCCTTAGTGGTTTGTAAGACTGTTCTGCCATGGTTTCAAGTTTAAACAATTTTAGTCTTTGCCTGATGTAGGGTAAGCCCCTCATATTGACTGGTTACTTCAACTCCCATTTACAATTCAGTTAGCAGAATATACTTTTAGAAGTCAGCTTGAATGGTGAAATCTTAAGTGATGACTGGCTTATCTTCTCAGGTGTGAAGTACTACCTGAGCAGAGCTTCATGAACTCTGTGTATAGGACGTAGGATAAATATGGATCTGTAGCCATTCTGTAGGCAGGCACAAATGGGATCCCCTTCTCTTCAAGGATACAGAACAGACTTTAAAGGAGGAGAAGACAAAGAAAAGAGAAACTTCGTTTAAGACGTCTTTTTCTCTTCCCTCTGTGGAGATCAGGGACTATTTTTTTTGTGTGTAAATTGTTTTGTTGTCAGTGTGTGGGTGGCCTTCATGGTACAGAGCTGGAGAAGCATTCAAAACATACAGGGGAAAACTAAAATAAAGTGCCAAAAGGGAGTTGTAGTTACTTAGCAAAGTAATCGAGTCCAGTATTGCAGGAAAATCAGTTTATGCCCAATAAAATTACTTCTCTTGCTTAAATGAGGTATTTTTCAAGTTGTTTGTCAACAGAAAAATACTTTTCTAAAAAGAACTTTCTCCATAAATTCTGGGTAATGGAGTTCTGAATACTGCAGGTGCTCTAGGAATGCAGTACATCCAAATGTACTCAGTTCTGTAATACCGTCTTTGTGGACTGGAATTTTTTTGTTCTCTTTCTTGTTTCACAATGGTCAAGAAAAACTGTTGAACTCATTTTTGCTTTGAGTCTAAGACACTGAGAGCTTATTACAAACTGTTGTGTATAGATTTTTAATAAGGGCTGGTAGATCTTCATGATTGGAGTTTCCCATCTCTGCTGAAAAACTCACCAAAGCTTTAATAAAAATCATTAGGTTCTGCAATCTTTATTTTATGTACCTCTAGCTTACTATCACCTCCTGTAAAGCAGACAGAAATTGCCCATTAAAGTTCTCCTCTAAGGTCTTCATTTATAATCATAATGAAAAGATGAAGAAAATATGCATTAAAATACATCCTTCTAAGAACAATAACAGTATTTCCTGGATCTCCTTAATTAGTGTATCAAGTTTTTCCTCCCTCCTACGTGAATAAAAATCACACAGGAGCTACCATAAACTTTTACCTTTTGTAGGTACAGTTGAATGAAGTGATAACACAAACACAGAGCTCAGTGATCTACCACCCTGTAAGGTATGAGCCCGTTCATTCCCCCACTGAGTTGAGTCCTGAAGATGAGGCTTTCTTTGTGAAGGTCATGACCAACATCTTCATTTTTGGTCTTGGAACTGATTATATTTAGATAAAAATATTGGTCATAGTCATACAAAAATATATTCTAAGCCGGAACACATTAATGTCAACTACATAGTTTTCAGGCAACTCCTTAATTTTATGCAAATGATGACTTCTTTCTGCTTGAATATTAAATGCAAAAGCAAGTAGATTGTCTATCTCTGCTTATGCAACAGCTTTGTGATAAACGTAATTGTTCTTAAGGTTTATTTTTTTTATTTTTTTTTCCATAGAGAGGGGTAGGGAAGTTACTGGAAAGAAAATATTCTAATTTTCTGAATTTTAATATACAAGTGAAAGTAAGGTTGTTTTTTAGGACAAAGAATGTATTCTGAATATTTCTTCTCTCTGCCCAGGAAAAGCACCTCCACTGCCTTTGAAGGGGTTTGTTCAATGTTTCTATGAAACTGTAAATCACCATTGTTCATTGTTTGTGGGAAAATACATGTTCAAGCGCTGTCTCCAACAAACTCTGATGAGACTAACCTTTAGTCTTTGCTCTATAAACACTTCTGTTTTCTTCATAGTGCCCTTTTGCTCAATGAATATGTGAAGATATTATCAGGATTGCTGTGGAAACAGATGTCATTATAGTTTTAGAATACAGATAGCATATACTACTCTGTTCTTATTTGTAGCTGGTACTGATGGATTCTTAATTCATTTGGCTTGTCACCAACATACCTGAACAAGACCAAAATGATATACCTAGGTTAGGGCAAATGAGAAGACATGGGAGATGAAATCTCTTATGATTACCTCAGTTAGTGCTGGGTGTGCCATCATGATCCCCAAACTTTATGCTTGGTGGCAGCAAAGGTTGCTATTTAATCCTGTGGTGACCTCAGATTATATCACCTCTCAACCCAGACTAGTCTATAACAGAAATATAAAAGTGTAGAAATCACAAGGATTGCAGAAAAAATATTTTATTGAAAAAAAATTAAAGATATGAACGTTTTTGGGTTTTGTTCTCATCAGAAGGAAGTTGTTAGATTTTTTTTTTGGTCATAAAAGCCTGGTACTGTAGTAGTTAAGACTTTTTAATTTCTGCTTGGCAGTGGAAGGATGCATTTTTCTTTTTGCTTTTAGTCATAACTACTATTTGCTTATTTTCATTTATGCACTTAATAGTTCAGCCATTGTGGCCTTAGATTAGTTCATCATGACCTAGTGAAACAACTTCAAGCTATTGAAATATTAAGACACTATTCAATTTCTAAACAGGATTGATTGTACTGAGGAGATGAGGTGAGTCCCTGTGTTCGTCAGACACCTGTGCTGGAAAATATATTGCTCAGATGGTGTTTCTTGGCTCCTGAACCCAGAAGTACATCTGAAGAAACATAGCTTTTTCTCCTCAATGTTGTGTTGAAAGTAATGCTTGATGATTGTAGAATAATCCAGGGTTTAAAACAAGAAAGACATCTCCTTCCAACTTAACTGACTGATGTTTTCCTTCATGGTCTAATTCAGCTTATTCAATCAAAACAATATTATCAATTGCATATTATCTGTATTTCTGGTATAATCTTCTAAAATATGACTTAAATTGCATACAGTGATGGCTTTATAGAATATAGGCTGCATATAAAATTGCTGAGCAGCAGGTACTAAAATACCTTAATATTTATTTGTTATTGTATTATAATATACAAGAACAGAAGGGGCTCAAGTGATGATGTTAGGTGATAGTATTAACTTTGGGTTATTTTCAACTTTTCCACACAGTATGTGGTGTGAAACTCTTTGCCACGGGATGCTAAGATACTATACGAGTTGAACAAACAATTGGACAATTTAATTGAAGAAAACACTATCAAGAGCTAGAAACTCCAATTTCAGCATTCAGGAAGTGGTTCAGGATGTCTCTGTGCAACAAATGGCTGAAATTGAGACTATTCCAATTTGTCTTGCAATGTGCTTGGCCTCCCTCCCCAGGCATCCTTTATCAACCACTGTTAGAATAGGATACTCCAGCTGATAAACCTTGGTTTTACCTACCACAGCTGTTCTTGTCCCAAAGTAGGTTAACTGGCCAAACAGCCAAGAGACAGAGCACATTCATTCTTAGAGATATAATAGCTGTATTACTAAAAAATCAAATTCTAACTTGGAGCTAATTCAAATCTTTCTGAAGTCATTGACTCAACAAGCTGACTCTCATTTTAAGTTAGGCTAAGCACTGGAAAGAGCAATAATTTGCAATTTTTACTTTTGTTATTACAACTACTGTATTAACTGCTTCAGCCTCTGATAAACTGTCAGTTAAAGGTTAGAATAGACGGAGCATGACTTTCAATTTCTTTTAAAGTATTACAGTTCTCAAGTATATTTTTGTACTGACATCTGGATATTTCAATCTCTGAAGTAAATAGGAGCAAAACAGAAACCACCTGGATTTTCAAACTCCATATGTAGATGTAAATACTTACAGTTTTTGCCTTGCTTCCTGCTTTCTTTGATTTTTTTTCTCTTCCTGCTCAACTTGTTTGCTCTTGGAAAGCTTCCTAATTGCTTTATTTTTATTTTTGAGTTTCTTTAAATAAACATAGTGCCGCTGCATTAGAGCTGTTATTCTGCAGATGTGTAGGGAAACCCTGACCTCTACTGAAGTCTAAGGGAGACTTATTTGTATGACCCCACTCCAGAATTTCAGGGTGGTAATCACTAGGCCTAGGAGGAGAATTTTTATAGTTATGCAACGTAAGGACTAACCTACTCTAGTCTAAATTTCCATATAGCTCAGCGTATGCATGTCACTCAATTTTCAGTGCTGAGTATTCTCATTTTGTTCATCTGTGTAATGGACAACATCAAAATATTGCCTTGGGTTTGGATGTGGAATTCAGCTGTGTCACGCAATATTTGGCTCACTAGACTTCAGTAGAGTTAGATGAAGAATGAATTTAGACCATTGAATTGAAATCAATTCAGTTAATTAAAGTCAGTCAATAGGAGCTTTTTGTACATATTTGAAGGAATAATGTAGACCTTTTTAACTCTAATCAACTACAGAACATTATTAAGTTCCCATAAGAAATGGTTTAAGTGCACCATGATAATGAAAAATGCAAGTGAAAAAATTTTGTTCACTTTGAGTAGCTCTACAATCTAGAATCTGAAAAGAAACCACTTTACATAATGGAAGGAGATACTTACAAAGCAGTCAGACTGAAAATACCTAGAATTATAGGGAGTAGCAAATTAGAAAAGAGCTTGTAAAGTGATACTGCAGCAAAAGTAATTTCAGGCTGGAGAGATATCTTTTTTGAAACCAAGGAGGTGCTAATGCCTTTATTATGTGAAATGGTGTCTGCAAAACTGCACTGAGTTGTGGGAAACTGATAGTAGAAAAAACATCACCGAGAATCAATTCACAAAAGGGAACTGATCTGAGGAATCTTTGGAGGTTGGGGTAAAAGTGTATAGGCAAATGCTGATTTCACTCTGCTTTAGAAACGCTTAGGAGGCTCCTTTGTGATTTAAAAGACAAATGTCACAAACGATATGAATAACCCAACATTTACCAATTTATTTTTACCTCCAGTAGTGTATTAACAAGGGATATTCTGAACTAGACTCTTAAGTGAAGTGTCTGGTTCCCTCATTATATAGTAGCATTGTCTTTGAGAAATCTAATTCTGATTTTTTTTTTCTGTGTACATTTCTTCAGAGTTGTTTAAACCTCAATATTCTATATCTTTTGCCTTATTGCTGAAGACACTGAAATGAGTCACATAGCTGTACAGTTTTCTTCAAACTGTAGGAGTGCCTGCACTAGGTCAGGATAAAGGTCCATCTGGCCCAATATCCTGTATTTGACTAGAGACATCAAAAGATGCCTAGGGAAGAATATAAAAGCAACTGTGCAGTGGTACTTCTCAGAATTACACTCCAAGCTTCTTGGGGTATTTCCTCTTGTAGAGATGCCATGTTTCCCTTTACTAGTCCTAATGGGTTTCTTTTCCATGAATATCTCCAAATGCTTTTGGCGGTCCAAGTGTCTTCCAGGTTAAAGAATTCCTTACCTTACCTATGCACTGTATATCAAGAACGCCCTTTTTATTTTTAATTCTAAACTTGACATTTACAAGTTTCATCTGATAGCCCCTCAACAATTTTAGGGTGAGCATTCATTCCTTATATATCCTGTTCACATTATTCTTGATATTATGGAGCTTTACTATGTCTCCATTAGTCATTTAAGTACATATATATATCTATAGTTTTTTTTCTTCCAGTTTGAACATCCTTCATTTATTTAACCCACCCATACTTGGAGGCTATTGCTGAGTTTTGATCATACTGGTTATCCTTCTCCAAACCCCTTTTCCAAACCTTTTCCTGTTTTATTATAGATATTTTACTGGGTACATAGATGTAGCTGCATCTGCTCTCATTTTGGTAATTTGTAAATTTAGATGTTAATCGTGCAGTTGGAGACCAATAGGCTGAACCTTGCTCTGAACTCAGCTGAATAGAAATCAATATAGATCCATTGCAAAGATCTAGTAACAAAACTGAAACTGAAGAGAGGAACATGTTCTCCTTGTGGATGTACTGGGGCAATTTATATCCCCTCAAGAAGACCTTTCTCTACATTGATGATTATTTCATTGCAAATCTTTGACTTAAAATTAGTTATGAAGAAAAAGAACCCTGCAGTTGTTGTAAGCAATTGGACAAACCACATTACCCTAGAATGTGAATAATAATTGTTGTTTAAATTCTTTACTTCCTAAGCTCAGTTTCTTCAAAGAACAAAAAATTGGTCTTAAAAATAATCTCCAACCAAAGGGCAAGATTTAGATTTAATGCCCCGAAGTTTTGGAAAACTGTAAGGTGAAAAACAGTCAGCTGGAAATGACCACCCAAAAGAGTGATTAACAGGAAAAGCAGGAATTTAAATAATGCTGGAGCAGCACTCTGCAGATGCACACAATTTCAGCAGAATGGCTTACAGCAAGGGAAGTTCAGCTTGTTCATGAGCCTTTGCAGGACTAGGACTACATGGAGGACGTGTTTTTTCTCTCCCCAGAGCTATATAAATGATGCATCTTGGATAAAATTCATCCCCGATGTATGAGTTAAAAATAGAGACTAGAAACAATTCTTTTTAGATCTAAACATTTGCACGGGATAAGGACTATTGAATATTAAAAATCTGTGAAGTAACATAAAACAGAACTGGACAGACATTCTCAGAGGGCTCTGTAAAAACTTACAGAAACCTGAGGTAACAATCAGGCTAAAAAGGGTTTTTAAAAATAACTTTCTCTAACTTCTTCAGGGTCCAGTAATTTTTATACATCAAAAAATACTCTCTGAAAGTGATCTCAAGTCACTGGAAACAAAATTTCTCTTTAATTTTTGGTGTGAAAAGGATCTTTTTCTAAAATATCGTCTTTGCACAGCAAGTTTATTTTGCATGAGTTTTTCCTGTCTTCAGGCTGTAGAAGGTGAATTTTGCTCAGTGCTAATCAGCCTAGATTATTAATGCCCAGTTGTGCTAAGCATTTAGGTTTATGATGCTATATAAATAAAACGCTAAATACAAATGAAATAAAAACATCATTACTACAGTTTGTGTTAGGTTTATAGTGTTGTGTTCTCAAGATGTGCAACCAGTTTGTGTGTAGCAATTGAAGGTTATACACTTTAGATTATAAGAAGTTCAAGCATGTGGTACAGGAAGAAACATCAAACGTTAGACTGTTATTATTAGGACACTTCAAAGAAAGGAATTTCTGAAGCCTTTAAGTTTTACGGCAGGTGCATGAAGAGGTGCCAGGTCATCTCAGGGTGGTCAAGAGTAGACTACATTGAAACTAGATTGCATAAGACTCCTTTTATCTGTCAAAGACAGTTGGGATCCTGACTTAGACTTTTAACAGTGATTTTGAATACTGGACATCAAGCCTCTCTAATTTCAGCTGCTCTCAGCATGGAAGCTTGCAGTCATGGTTTCTACCAATGGGCACATCTGGGTAACAGAAGAGTGGTCCTCCTGGTCATGTCTCAGCCACAGAGCCTCTGGTGTGCTCTGCGGCCACCACTGGGTCAGGCAGGCTGAACGCTTGGCAAATGCTGTAGGTCTGGAAGCAGATTTTTGCTCCAATAATTTTGGCAGTGTGGGAGGATGACCTCTGGCTCCTACTTGATGTCTATAATCCATTTGAAGACAACTGTAATTCTGGTATTTCTTATTTAGGAGAAGTGCAAAAGCAGACTAATTATATTTATAGTTTAAACACAATAAATCCAACACCTTCTGATTAAAGTGTGATCATATTCCCCTAGTGGGGTATTACGCAAAGCTATATGGAGAATAATATTTTTACAATCAAATTAAGTGACAGTGATTGTTAATTTTGGCTGATTAGAACAATATATGTTCAGAGCTTGGAAAGAAAACATTTATTTCCTTAGGTTGTGCAGATTTCTCTTTCCGAAAGACTTGTATCTCAGCCCTGACTGCACTGTGCTACTACCCATCAATTTAATACCGCTTAACTATATTCTTCTTTGGAACATCATCAGAAAAAATAATTACTTTGTTCCAATAAAATGAAAAAACAAAATGAATTATATATAGCTAACAAAAACATACTCCCTGCAAAAAACTGCAAGTGGGTTTATTTCTGCTAATGAATTAATACATTAAATAATAATAGTTAAAAAACATTTTACATTGGTTTGATCGTTCACTTACATGTCATTAACTAGACTGAGCATTTTAGTGTGAAAAGGCTGTGTTTACAAATTACACCAGAGAACGTTTCACACTGAAGATCAGCACATATATTGTGTTTTATTTCAGCTGCACATGACACAACCTTAATATTAGAGCCAGATGATTAAAAGAACATTACCTGAGCCTTGAGAGTCACTGAATGAGCTATGCTAAATTGGTTGTTTTCTATTTTGTGATTAATTGTGCTTCTAAACCATATTTTAGTGTGCTTTGTTTTTCTGTCCCCAGTCATTCCATATTATTAAAGAGAAATTCTGCATATCTCTCCTGGAGTCCAATTAAGGATTTGCATCATGACTAGATTTTTCACTTTAATTACTGTATATAAAGTAGGTTTTGACTTATTTCCATATTTATCAAACTATGCAGAAGAAGCAAAATTCATCAAATAAACAGATATCTGTGGCTATAATTGCAGCCTGCACTGAGCATGTAGGAAAAAAATATGAGGGTCCAAATTTCATTATGTAGAACATAATAAACATCTGAATAATTAAACTGTGTGTAAATCACACACTTGGCAGTAGTAAGAATAGAGAAGAGACACCTTAGTTTGATCTCAAGAAAAATACCATATTTCTAAGTATATTGAAAAAATATATTCTAAACATAATTCAGTCAGCAGTGAGTAGAAAAACAAGAACCCAAACCTTAAATTGGTGGCTTGTTATCATGTGAGGAAGGATGCCACATATATTTAGAAACATTTTTTCATTAATAGTAAAACAGTTTTCCCCTCTGTGTGTGTATTGCAAACATGTTGCAAACTAGAGGATGCAAACTAACATTCTAATGGCAGGTTCAATTAAGACATGCAGTCAGTTTTGATAAACTGCATTAAATCAAAAGTTTGAAAAATGTATTTCAAATTGTAATTGCTAAAGTAGAAGCTTAGTCGAAAGTAAATGTGGGGAGTTCATTGCTTGCTTAAATATCTTCTCTCAGGCCCCTGTTAAAAGCAATTAAGGAACATTTCCTTACTCAGTAATTTCTAATTCAGTTTTATTTATTTTTATTTGTTATGAAATAGTGCTATAATTTATTTCTATTACATACATTTTGACATATGGTTTTATTTCTATAAGAAATTCAGAGAATTGCCTGCAGAACTTTGCAAAATTGTGCTGAGTTTAAAATAAGATTCTGGGGACCAGGCATGAATCCAGTATAAAATACTAGTGATGCTAAAGCAAAAAAATAGGAGCATAAACAACATTCATGTTGATTTACTCTTAAAAAAAAAAAAAAAAAAATCCAAGACTGTTTTTCCCTTCATTTGAAATGAATGCAGTGTGTATTACACTGAGGCAAACGTATGTCTACTCACTTCAGAATTAATCTGGATTTTTAATTGAGTTTTAAAAATTATTTTATATTGTTACCTTGATTAGAACTTGTAGCTACATAAAATATTTTTAATTTGCTGGAAAACTTCTTGAAAGAACATTGTTATTTATTTTTTTTATATATTTTATGCTGTTTATAAAAAGTGAAGAGCTATTCTACTATAATTGAACCTTTTCATGGACACTACAGTCGTTTCTTGGAAACAAGAACTTGTTTTACTAATTTATTTGGTCTGCCCTACTGAGTATACAAATATTAAGTGAGGAGGAGAATAATAGCAACTCAGATAAGGTAGCAATAGAGAACTTAAAAACCAGTGTTTTAAATGAGCACCAAGAAAAAGAACTAATGCCTGTGCAAATGAGAAAAGAAAGCTAATAAAAAAATCCAGAGGTAAAAAATGTATAAGGAAATTCATGCCAAATTTTAATCTACACCCATCAGCCAATCTAATTTATTGTTTAGTAAGGTGAGCAGGAGATATGCTGATATAGTAAAGCACATCTGTTCTTGAGGAGGGAAGGCTGGAAAAGTACCTCAGTGCATTTCCTAAATTGAGACCTATTTAACAACCTCCCTGTACAACCACTGTTCAGCAGAACCATCCAAAGGACTGTGAGTGATGCTGAAAGCCTGGATAAAAGCAAATATAGTGCTCATTCTCAAATAAAAGAGGAATAATCATGCAATGAGCATCCATTAACTCTAACATCATTTTCAAGCAACGTACTACAAAACCCTGACAAGATGTAACATTACCACAAGCAGCTTAGGTGTGGTTAAGCTTAGCTTAACCTATTACGGACCATTATCTGCTATTACATTTGTATCATACCGCTTGTGTGTGGCACTTAGCAAACAGCTAACATGCCAATTCTGGGGTAGATAAGGATGACAAGGAGCTCAGGATCAGAATGACAGGAGAAAAACCTGAAGCATTCTCTTGAAAAAAGGTTAGTGTACCTACCTGTCAGGGTGGTAACTTTCTACAAGGAATGTAAGCAGTGTGTTGGAAATGTAAAGGATAAAACTTGCTCCAGCATGTTTTTTCCCATGGGATTAGTTGTGTGTGCTCTCCTAACTCTCCAGGTTAGTTGTCTTTGGTAAGATAGAAAGCTACTGGTCAGAGATATCAGTATAGATTCATATTGTGACTGGGAGAATCTCAGCTGTGTAATACATTCTTTTAAACAAAAAAATTAGAGAAACGGGAGATGAGATGTCTTTTCCATACTAGGTATTGCCCCTTCTGCTTAGGATTGAATAATGCCATTACAAACCAAGTATGCACTACTGCTTGTTGTGTTTATTTCAGTATATAAATGGATGAATGCATAAAAATTGAGGAAAACAAAACAGAAATTGGAAGGAATGCAAAGATATTAAAGTTACAATAACCTATAAACATGAACACAGCAAGTTAGTCTTTTAGGAGGCTGACCTACCAAATTGGCTTAGTGGAATAAAAACATTAAGCTGACGTAAATCATCCATAGTAAACAGTGTAACAAAGTTGTGTCTTAACATTGATGTGGATCAATGACTGATGTCAAGATCTTTTTTTTAAACTTGAATTGTTTTCTTCTCTGACTTGTACTGCAAGTTCTGCTTTTGTCCAGTAATCAGAGTTGCTGAAAAGAGTATATGGCAGGGGTGAGGAAAGCCAGGTGTTCTGTATTGGTCAGAGTCGCCACTGGCCAAAATACCTCATGCTCAAAATTTCTGGACTGAGACTGACAACCTGAAGTGGAAATAATATTTATTCCTGAGAAGAAAGAAGAGTAAAGGAGTAGAGAGCGCAGTAAAAGCCCAGATACTACATCTGTGCTCAGCAAAGAAGGCATACAGGGGAAAGGAATCCTCTTGCTTGAAGAGAAACACATTATAAAGAAATGTATTCAGGTTTACTGACTCTCTTTCATCTGTTTTGTGTCTCTTCTTCCATCACTATCCTCCCCAAGGGCTCACTTTTGCATAGAGAGTATTGCATCGAAGCCTGTGATACAGAGGAAATGGAGATCCACATCTCATATTTCTGAGACCTGGTTACAATTTGGATGCAGTGCACAAAGTGGCCAACTGTGTAGTGGAGTTTATTAGACTATCCAGGTGTTTCCTGTACTTCCAGGGAAGGATCAAAGTTTGTAGTTACAAGGGTGTATAGACTATCAGGGTGTATGAAATATATCACAAATGTATTCATTGAAACTGTCAGAGCTACTGTTGGAACTGTACTATTAGCCTTAGAGACTTCAACATCCATATGAGCATCAAACCAGATGAGGCAACATCTGTTTTCCTGGTAAGGCTGAGCTCCCTAGATTTTACCCAGCCATTTGACAAGCATTCGTAGGGCAGAAAAAAGTATTTGATTTTTATTTGCATGTGGCCTAGCTGTCTGAAGTACAGAGGGACTCTTTTTGTTTAGTTTGACCATTTTCAACTACATTTCAATGTGAGAGCTATTCCAAACTGCCTTATCTAATCAGTATCTTCAAGATCAGCTAGGAGTTACAAATCTTGGCATTATCATTCAGTGAAGTATAAACTTTATCTTCCTGGCTTATTGTTAGTGAAGATAATAAATTCTCTGGGTTGTGATAATACAGCAATCATTTGGATCCCGATCTTTGTCCTTGAAAATAAGCCACATGCTTGTTCAGTGGTCATAGTTCACCACTTCTGGCTTGGGGAAGGTAGCTGACATTTTTTTGGCGTTTATGTTTTTATTATCAGATGGTAATATAATATTGGGAATACTTTTCTGAGTTGTGATGCAATTTAATTTCAATCTTCCCTTTTCTATTAAGGTTCTCCCAAATGCAATTGTTTTCCATAGTTAGGTTCATATGGGTTCTAAAAATACTTGCCCCTCCTCAGTAAATGCTTTTTATTTGTTTTTACTATGGTCAATAGTAGCATGGAGATGTTACTCACAGATAAATATTCTTGCCATAATGCTGCATTTTCATTGCATTTTAGGCTGATTTAAATTGTTCAATTACTTGATATACTCAGAAATAAAACAGCATTATTATTTTCGGTTGCCTTATCCAAAGTGATTTATTTTCAATTTTTCAAACATTTTAGTTGTGCTTTATACTACATCTATTTTATTAAGAACTCAGCCTTACAAAATGTTGCTTCTGATATTCATGACACTGTTGACCTTTTTTCCCTAGCAGTGGGTTCTTTAGATTTTTAATCTGACAATCACTTCAGAAATCAGGTAAACACTCACGGGTCAGTACCTGCTTTTGCTGTCTTTGCCGTATAATTCCTGTTCTAGTGACTTTGAAACTGTTAGTTTTGAGACCCACTGAATGGTAACACATACTGACAAAGCACTCACAGAAAATAATGTGAATACTGGTAGTGACAGACACTTAATAAAAAGTACATTTGATAACAAAAAGTGCATACATTCATAATATATATATATTGCACAAAAAGGCCAGCCATTTACTAATCTATCACTCTTAGTGGGCTCTATTTTGATAGTATTCATTATTCTGCTTGAGTCAATGGGACATGAAGCAAAATAAAGTGAACTGGACAGTACTCAAAAGTTTCTCTTGCTTTGCACAGAGTGGTGCAAAGGAAATGTAACGCTGTCTTACAGTGCTGATTTTTTTTTTTTTTTTTCTCTGTGTGAAGGAATCCTTGAATAGCATAAAACCAAACATACTCTTCCAAGACATCTGTTTTAGGAGCAGCAGTGGGGCAGGAGCACTCTGGTACTGTAGGTGAAGAGTTACTCAGCCCCTCAAGACAGAGCTTTTCACATCCACAGGACGTGGTGCCATAGAAATAACAGCATAGAAATTTGTTCCAGAGCTCTTCAAGTGCTCAGACATTTTTTACTCTAAGTTTCAGCTTGCCTGGTGGCTTTCCATGTGCTATATTCTGGTTATGTTGCTCATGTTTGACATGTAAAATAAATTGCCCAGTGTGCTACAAATTTACATGACTGCTTGTTGAGAGCTTCCTCAGATTTTTGATGGGAAAAGGTGTGCATAAGCTTTAATGACTTTCCTATAAAAAGTATCAGACAAAGCTTCCCTTCCCTCTGTAGTTTAATCATCTATGGTGTAGCACAACAAAACTTTCTGGAAAGCTGATGCTACACCCCTTGCATTAGCACTTTAGTAGAGAAAGAAAAGGAGACTTCTCCCAGCCAAGAGAATCATTAAAAGGGGAAACTTGTAAGAGGTTGCTTTTAAAGACTATTGTCATATCTCACTGTTTTCAAACTTACAAACTTTTACAAACTTGTCAAACTTATTTCAAACTTACATTAGTCTTTTCTAAGTGTTTCTACATGCATCCACATCTGTATCTTTCAGAGCTTCTGGTACACTAAGACTGCAGAAACACTGAGATTAGTGAAAATATATTTTCTTTAGGGTCAGGTCTTTGTTAATGGTATTTTTTGTAATTTAGCTGACACTGACATAAAATGTACTATTTTAATTGTATTAATTCCTACAAAATGTAGTTAATAAAACACATGCCACTTGGAACTTTTTCCCTAGAGCTACTTATAGCAGACTTAAACTGTTAGAAGTGAAGCAAATGGTATTAGGAAATTCTAAACTGGAGCCTGTTTTTTCTCTGAAGAACGGGGATCACATTGTGTTGACATTACTTATTTGAATACATGAAAGGCGCTTTGGCTATCTAAAGGGCTTTATAAACATCATGGTAAAGTTCTCATTACCTCTGTTTACATAGTACCATGCTACAGGCAACTACTGTCACCACTAAATGCTAGTTTCTTCTTAATGGTATCAACTGTATGCTGCTAGCTAGTAAAAGTACTGTCTAGAAAAAGCAAAATGGATGAATACCATGTGGTATTGATGAATACAGTGTGCACTGTGAGACCAAACTATAAGGAGGCAGCATAATCCACTTAACTAGTTTTGGAGCTGGGAGTGTTGGCATCCTTGCTCTCTTTAACTTTCTGTTACAAAACATATACATCCTGGTTTATTTTCTCTGACTGTAAAATGGGGATTCTAACAGATTGAAACTATTTTTCATGTCCTGCTTTCTTTAGCAGGGTGGGAACAGGGTAGGTGTGTTTGAAAGTTGTCTGATTCCCTGGTGTGGAGCCATAGCAAGGCTGAAATGGTGGGGAAGGGGTTTAAATCTCTCTAATATTCATTAGCTACTTATGCCAGGTACAAAGAGGGATGCGCATTTTGGGCTGCACTGTTCCTGTCAAAGGGATTAAATGCTGCTTTGCTGACTCTTATGGAGAGTGGGAAAGGCTGTGTAGAAACACCAGATTAATCTTTCAAGAGATACCTCTTTATCTTTGTGTTTCTGGAAATGATGTCTCTACTGACAGTATTTCAGAATAGTCCACTAGCTAGTTCCCTCCATTTTGCTGGAAATAACCAGTACTGCCTCAGGAGCAGGTTTCTGAGCCCAGTAGGATTGGCAGTTCCAATTCCTTTCCAGAATAATTCATGCAGATTTCATACTTGTGAACTGTTACTTCCTCTTTTTTTTTTTATCATTACGTAGGATACAGATAAACTATTCAAGGGAAAATGTAATGGTTATACAATCTTATCCTGATATACAGTTATACAATACATATCCTGAAATGCTGCAGGCCTTTTTTGACTTGAGTCCCTGAACTCAACGCATATAGTTTTTTATAGATTTTTTTCTTCTTCCCTCTGTATTTTTATTGTGCTAGAATGTTGCTTACCTGTGCCAGTTTGAATACATTGGCATAGCAACATAGCCAGTACCTACATACCTGCATTTCTGCTTACACCAAATACAGTATTTTTAATGAAAAGTTTTATCCCCAAGATATAATACCTTAGTGCTGGTAAGTGATAGATTATCACTTCGGCATTAAGTGAGTGCCTTGTCTGATGTCCATCGCTTCACTTGAACTTGGATTATGACAGACTGAAAATTCTCCAGCAGTTTGCATTGAAGTCCCCTCTCAGCCTGCCTTTCCAGTTCATCCTGGATAGCTCTATTACAGATAATCATGAACTGCATATTTCAATGATTAAGTTAATCTTGGATTCTGAGCTTTCCACTCCTGTTTGCCATGATGATCCTGAGTGCTTTGCACTTTCAAATAGACTGCAGTGTACCTTGAAGTTATGGTATTGTAAAAGTGATGGTTTTATAGCAACAACCCACGGTAGTAAAAGCAAAATAAGATTTGTCATCTGTCTGTGACTTGGAACTTACTATAAATAGAAAGTGTTCAAAAGGTGTTATTTAGTAGTTTGCATTATGCAGCTGTCCATTTAAACCATTTAATTTTGGCATCTAATCTAACTCCCAGTCTCCATCAGAGACAAATAAGAAACCATATGCGAAAGCATCTGTGAAAATCTTTCTTTTATTTATGACAACATTAAAGAGCGGCTCTGATGTCAGTTACTTAACAATAATAGACGTTCCTTTTCACCTATAGTGCTGGGTTACTTGGGCATATCCCTCTGTGGTATCTTATACCTACTGCTGTTTGCTTCATTATATACAGATGCACAGCAGTGAAGGCAGTAATAGTCTTTCTTAATTAAATAAAGCTAAATGTTAATTAGTCAGAAAAATTGATTTATTTTCAGCATATGAAACTTTTCATTGCATGCCTCTTCTTTTTAAAGAACAGGTTGGATATTCATTTAGGACTTTACATTTTTTCCTTTATTTCTGCACTGTATTTGGACTCTTGTGGTGGGATCTAATCGTCATAGAAAAATTATAGGTCTACAGATGTTTTCAAGATGTTACTCTGTCAGTAGCAGATTATCCCCTGTAGCAAAATCTCATTAAAGTGCAATTTACAGAGCTCTGCTGATGTTGCCATCAACTAAAATTAAAGGCATTAATTTTTCAAAGTTCACAGAAGTCCTTACATAAATGATGTAGCAGTTTGCAAGAACAATTTACAGAAGTGTTATTTGCAGAATTAACCTACATTAACAGAACAAATGTTGTAAGGGTATAAGAAAGGATTGGGCAGTGAAATTACAGCTGTTCATGGTTTATATTAGGTACTGGGTGCAAAGAACTGCTGAAACATAACAGTGGTTCTTCCTTGATGAAAACTTGGGTGGATAACTTGAATCTGAACTCTGTCTGTGAAGAATTAAGCTTATAATAGTGATCACCAGTTGGAGACACCCAGGGAGACCTTAAATTCTACTTTGAAACATCTGTACTTGATATCTCTTAAAATCTTCCCATTTAGAGAATGAGTTTATGTAGCTCATGTTGTGAGTATGCCTCTTCAATACAGTACCAAATGGTTATCCAGATATTTATTGTCACAGGAGGTCTATATTTTAACTGCTCCTAAAACTTCCATGTCAAATACACCAGAAAACTTCAGACTATTAGTGTATTATTGACTGGTACCAGAATAAACCTTAGTTAAATCAGGGGCAGGAGATAAATGACTCACTTTTGGTACTTAGAGCCATATCTTTATGTAATGACCATATTTAGTAAACTATTACCTGCCTTTTGCAACCATTCCAAAATACTGTCTAATGCAATTGGTATTATGTAGCCTCCACAGCCACAGTTATCTCTTCCACTTCTGTACGTGTTGTACTTCAATATCCAGAAATTAACATTCAGCACATGAGTAATCCCAACCCTTTGCCGCAGAGCAATTGAGCATGTGCTTAAATTTAAAAGTTACCATCTTTATAGAACTGGAAGCCAACAGAAACATTTTAACTTCAGTGCTTACAAGGGACACACTCCCCACTCACACATTGTTCTGGGTATTCATAGAATTTTTTATACCACCAGAACAGGCTAATATAATTAAATCAACATTTTAACTCTTTTTTTTTCCTTTTTTTTTTTTTTTTGGGTCTATGGCAAACAGATAGAGATTTAGACACAAGCCGGTAAAGCTGGGACCATATTATGAAAGGAAAAGGCCAATGAAAGCCCTGGGGTTACTTGGTTATTTTTGGAGAAACATTTATCATGAAAGTTACTTTGGTTAAAGATTTAACAAAAAAATGCCAAAAAGACATCTTGCTATATGTTGCATGGTTCTAAAATTCCCCTATTTTATCTTCATGACAAATTCAGGCCTTCCAGAGACTGCTGTTTTGTCTTGGGCAGTCAGTTATTTCAGGTTTCACCCTGTGTATTACCCATGGCCTTGTTATCTCTGAAGCTTTTGTCCCATCACAAGGGCAGCCATGACAAATATCTTACCTTCCAACACCAGATGAGCACCCTCTTGGTTGATCTGTTTTCGTTCTCAGCAGGTCAGAATTTCCAAGGTGCTTCACACAGTTGTTGGGATTTTAGGTCTTAAATTGTCTACATTTTCAGAACAGATGCTGAAAGCTACATATTTTTTTGATATCTGGCTGCTGAATTGTAGAGCTTAAAATGGGGCATGAGCACTTTCGAAATCTTCCCAAGTACTGAGCTGCCGAAAGAGAAGGCTCCCATGTTGTGCTGATGCTGCTGCATTTGTGGCTGCAGCACAAATGAGTTCTGGGGTGGACACAGGCGCTGGAGGGACAGTGTAAGCTCATTTAAGTAGCACCATTGCCAAATATAAAACCACAGCCCGGCAGATTGCTCATGAGTCACACTTAGCCTTGGCAACTAAACAGCATGGATCTTTAAGTTGTCTTTAACTGCTAAAGATGGAAAAGTAAGGATTCAATGGGTTCAAAACCTGAAAACATGTCTGTTAGTGTGTCTGTGAGTGCAGCAGAGTGCAAGGTCTTGCCCATGGCCCTGCCCAGCCCATGGGTATCAGGGCTGACTCAGGTACCTTCACCACCTTCAGGTCCTGATGGGTTTGCACACCTATAGCAGAGAGAAATGACAAGTCAAAATAAATGACGTGGAACAACAGTGGGAGAAAATCCAGTGTATTTAGGACTCATGTATTTCTGTCCTGTAGGCCTGTGGTTGCACAGCACAAAGTCCTTGAGTTTGCAGCAGCTGGAGTCTGGATGTGTGGCTGGTTGGCATCGGCATGTGTACTAAGGAGTACAGAGCATGTCCTGAGAGGGCCTGCAAGCTGGGACCTTTAGACTTGCAGCTGCAAACACTGTAACAAGTGGCTGATGGGTTAAACGTGGTGTAGATGCAACAATATATGTAAGGCAGATGATAAATGGAACTGCATTTATTAACATTTTATAAATGGTGTTTACTTGTAGAAGTTACTAAGGCAATTCATTATTAGAGATAGAAAAGTCTTCTTGTTCTTGTAATATTCATTTATCTTACAATTAGAAGGGACTTGCTCTATAATCCAGGCTGTAGATTTCACCCACAGTTTTGCCTTGAAACTTTTTGATATAATCAAAATAGAGCCAGCATATAAAAATGATCAGTCTTTGCTAACCTGTTCTCATGTTTGAACGCAACATTAATGGTGTGTTATCAGGTTTTAAATACCAGTGACTGCCATTGAAAATATTTAAATAAAGCCAGCCAACTAAAAAAGCAAATACAAAGCCATGCTTTGTTTCATATTGCTGTTTTAATGATGTAGTTAGTGAAAGAGAGAATGCAATCCCTGATTTAAAATTTTTGTATCGTTTCCCATGCACTGTTGTCTTGATTTCTGTTTGTGTCCATAAATATAGTGTCTTGTTTTTCAAACAGTAAATGCATCAAGTTTTCTTCATATTCCAGCTGCCGCTGAGTGATTAGTATAAATCATATTCAATTTCAACATGGAATATTTTCACATATTTTGTAAAATTATGCAATGGAAGAATAGTTTGCAAAGGAAGAATATTGTGAAACTGCATCTCTTTAGCAATGTATCTCTATTCTGCAATCTGGTTCTTTTGCATAGCAAACGTATGATAAATTTCAGTTGTCATCCTCGTCCTTTTTCTACCAGATATGTGATAACGTTTAGGCCTTAAAGAGTTAACATACAAGTCCATTTTAACTAGTAAACACATGTTCCTGATTTGCAGGAAATAAAATGATTTTTTTTCCATTCCTATAAGCTGTTCCCCAAGCAGCCTTACCTTTATGTTGATTTTGCAAAACCATGCAGTTCAGATGAAGTCACTATGTGTAAACCACTATTATTCTTTAAAGAGCGACAACCTCACGGCCCCCCAGGCATTGCTTCACCAGCAGCCTGGCCCGCACCTCCACACGATCCCAACCTTGTGTGTGGCCAGACCCGCCTTGGCTCTGAACTCAGGAGTGAGGGTGTTCAAAGGAGGCCGTACAAGATGCTCCCACAGGCTGGGGGGTGCCGGCAGCGTGCTCGACGAGGCTGTTTTAAGTTACAGTCGGCTGCAGCAACACCCTTGGGACCGCCACGATAGCTGAGCGGCGGAGGAATGCGATGCTCCCACGGCTGGGAGGGTGGCACTGCCTCCTTCCCGGCATCGTCCTGCGGTGGGAAACCTCCCGGGGACAGAGCCGGCAGGGCTGACCAGCTGGGTGTGGGGGCACGCAGGCAAAGTACTCCCTCCTTTTGGTTTTCCAATTAGCTGGAACCCTATGAAGTTGAAAGATGGCATTTAAAAGTAGATAATTTAAAAGGAGATAATGTAGCTGATGCTGTCACGCTGCACAATGCTTTTTGTTATGCTCCCTCAGAAAATAAACAGGAGTGGGTACAAATGCGTTATATTAATATTTAATACATGTTCGGTTATGTGAACCTAGACTGTGTTTTAAAAAGATGACACAGTGAGGAGAACCATGAATGTTTTCAAAGAAAACAGCACTCCTTGCAGCTTTTGGTAAATGCTTAAACTTAACTTCTGCATGACTTCTCAGAAAATGTGAGAGCCATATGAATGCCTGTGCCTTATGGAAAGTCATGAAATCCAAAGGCATTAACTG
The DNA here is from genome assembly GCF_013377495.2 of Cygnus atratus. NCBI lineage: Eukaryota > Metazoa > Chordata > Aves > Anseriformes > Anatidae > Cygnus > Cygnus atratus. The sequence continues at coordinate 688,556 of NC_066370.1, forward strand.
CTGTTCAGTATTAACAAATAAAACTCCATTCTATTTCTCTATAAGGTCCTGATTAATGGACAAAAACCTTCCTCCTTGTTTTTTCACATTCTTTTTGCAGTTCCTTAAATGTATGACAGACAATAAATTATTTGCGCAGATCCTACTACATACCAGTTCCTATTTGGAGCTTGACTGAGAGGCAGAAACAAATATGGGTATTGTGAAAACCACATTGGGTACAAAGACTGCACACGGATTGCCACTTATAGTCAACAGCTGGGAATCATATGGGTCTTTATTAATCTGAATATTAGTGGTTGCCATTTTGTTTCTTCTTTATGGGTTTGACAAAATGGTGGGAGAAAAGACACCAGTCATTCCTCACTGATAAGTCTGGTCTCCAGGCACACTTCATGCCAGTTCATTTGCCCCTTTTGAAAACAGCATTCTACTTTTAGTTTTCTTTTAACAGCCTGAGACTCCCATAATTAGAAAGAGAGAACTGAATTTCAGACTGTACCAAAAATGGCAGTCTTGATGTGCAGTGCGTTAGAAAAGGAGACAACGAGATCAAGCAGGCAGGAGAGAGGAGAGAAGAAATTTATGACAGGGCATTGCCTAACAAGATGGAAATTCCTTGGGATTTTCAAATAAGCACCACAGGAGCAGTAATAGCAGTATTCATCTGCACAAACCTTCCCACGCTTCAATTTTTAAATAATAACTGTGTCTTGTTATGGGAAGACATGGACAGCACTGGGAGGAAGGATGGGACTGTGGTTAAAGTGAGTATTGGATATAGAAAATCTGACCTCTCATTCCATCTTTGCCAGTTTCAGTCAGGGGTACTTCATTCTGGGTGCGCCTCAGTTTTCCTGCTTGTAAAAATATGTTGATTGTATGTCTAGCCACAGGGGATGCGTCCCAGCAGATAAAGCCCTTATATATATTTTAAAGTAAGGTGTTATCGAAGTGCATCATGTTATTGCCAAGTTGAAATCTTTGCTCGTGACTTAAATGAGATTCTCAGTGACCTCCCTGGGAAGAGCTGCAAAGGTCAAGGCTATTACATTTGGACCATTATTACACTCCAGATCCAGGAATAGGAAATAAATCACAGATAACGAGGAAAAGTTTCAAGGAGCTTTTTGTTTTGTTTTGTTTTTGAATGGAGAAGAAACTAAAAGAGGAACATTTTCTTGTTAAAAAGACACTTTCATACACTACTGAACTAATGATAATTTTTCTTTATATTTTTACTTTTTACTGCTCTTACTGAAAAGAGGTGAACACTGCAAAGCACTCTAAATCCCCTTTTTTACTGCACTTGTATTTTTGTGACTTATAGGCATAGGCATGATCTGCAAGTTTTTCATCCAAACAAAAGGTGATAAAAGCAAGAGATGAATGTTTGTTTGTTCATTTCTATCATCTAGCTCTCTCTGCCCTGTTTTATGTCATTGTTTTAACAATTTAGCTAAGTTGCTGGGAAAACAGATGCTCTTTAAATCAAAGTAACAGCCTAGTGTGGACACAAGTGCATTAGCTGCAAAGATCTTTATTTCACCATAGCTTTAACAAAAACAAGAAGCAGTGGTGTAAATAAACTCTGTACCAGTGATATTCTGTCTGTGATACAGGGTGGTACCAATTTTAATGGAACCATTTTTCCTGTTGATTTAATTATTCTGGTGCAGAAACTATATGTAGGCAAGGCCTGGGGTGGGGGCATTGCCATTGTGAACAAGAAAGGTATAGTAAGGTGCAGCTTGGCTGTTTTGCCAGTTTGATTTCAAAATAATTTGAAAGATTTTTAAGACAAGATATTTGTCTTTTGAGACAAATACAGTTGTTACTTAAAAGTTTAAAAGTTTTTTTTTTTTTAATGTAATATGAAGTGATATTTTGGGTTTAGTAGCAGTTCCATGCTTCATATTTCTGGTTTGAAAATACATTTATTTCACTATAAATAGATTACAGAATTGCCTTTTCAAGAAACTCATTAAGAAATATATTATTGTATTTATTCAATGGTTTTTATTGAAATAAAAGATATTTCCAACGTTTGGAAACTAGGACTTTCAAGAATAAAATATTTTGTATAAAATGTTGGTATTCAGACTGACTCATTTGCGTCCTAAAGTTTGAAAACATCTGTCATCTATGTAGAATGTAGTGAGCGCATGCATCTCTTTTTATGCTCCTGTTCCCTGATTATATCATATCTGAAGAGTGTGGGAGTAACTTCTTAAGTGAGGAATAAGAAATTGTACATTTCTTGTTATAGATAAATTCATGCCCAAGCCACAGTATGGTGTAAGCTTGGAATCTACCACGTATACAGTAAATTTATTTAAATTTTCTTTTCAGTGGAGAAGATTTAACATAATTGCCCTATATTTTGCACTGTTTCATATTTTTAATTATATTGCTAATGCAGTGATTACACAATGACAAGCCACATCTTAAAGCAAACACACTGAAAGACAGAATTAAGGTTGAATATTCATCGTTAACTGTGCCTATCTTCATTTTTATATGCTTAACTCTGCAGCTTTAATATTGTATAAACTTATTTTTTACAGAGACTGTTTTGCCCTAAGTATAGGAAAAATGTTGATCTTTAATGTTCTCAGCCAGGGCAGATGCAAATCCTCCTAATGTTTATTGAAGAATTAACCACCTCCCTCTGGAGCACAAATGCAAGCATTAACTAGTATAATTTTATTTTTAAGGCTATGGCCTGTAGTAAGCTGATTGAATGGTATAATATGTTATATTCAAATCTGACTGCTTATGCACTTTGTTCCACAATGCCTTTGAAAATATATCGTGTTCCAAGAGGAATAAAAGTTATGCATAAAAAGCTGTTTGTTGCATAGCTCAGAAAATGTGGACTCAATTACTGTTATATTTAAGAAAACCAGGAGCCTTTTCGATTAAAAAAATATTTTTATTGAGTTTGTAGTAATAATATCATGTTACAGTGCAACAAATTCATTTCCATTAGAAAACTGAACTAAAACAATAACTCTTGAAGGGATAGCGAGTGTTCCTATTAATATTATGTCAAGTTGTTTTACCATCAGCATGTATTTACTAAACCAGGAAACCTCTGAAGGCCTACCCTAAAAATCACCATGTTTACTCAGCTGAAAACAAATCTGAAGATCCTATTTCATTTTCGTGCCATGAGGACACGTTGGAGTGTGTTCCATGTGTTGACGGATCCTTCAGGTTTTATTTATGGAAGCAGCATTTGCATGAGAGATAATAGGCTAAGAATAACCATTACCTCACATAATTGCTGTCTCCTTAAGTCTTCTAAAAATGTATTTGGGGTTGGAGAGCAGGCAGCGTAATGAGTCCACCAACTGGTACCATCTGCATTAGCTACTGGTAACCTAATCAGTGATGATCAGATGCTCCTGAGACACCTTCTTCTCCATACACAGAGAACTAGTCTTAGAATAGAATGACATATAGATATGTGACAGATATAGAGGTATATGATCAGTATATTAACAACAGATAATAGGTAATAGTAGTAATATAATAAAATAATAAAATAATAGATACATAAATAAAGCGTGCCATGAAAGTGTGCAACAGAGAGCAGGCCAATTGGTAAACTTTTTTAAGAAGTTGCATTTTAACCATATCTAAGCAAGACATTTCTCTTTTTGCCGTTTGAGCACTGTTTCTTTTGAGCAATGAAATTGCTCAAAAATTGCTCATTTGCCTGAAATTGCCAGACTGGCCCTACAGTTTGGACACAGCCAAATGCAGTAAATCTGACCCTGAGTAGTAGCTTTTGCAGTTTACAGTGGAACTGAGAGGGGCTGCAGACTCTGGGGAAGTGTCTGGGACTTGGACGGAGCCAGAGTGCTCCATCCCCTTCCATAAGACCTAATAGGGCATCTATACGTACCTTGAAATCCTCTGTTTGCCATCCTACATTTCTCTAAGAAAGAACAGTACTAGAGGACAGGATGTTTTCATACCTCATTTCCTGCTCTCTCTCTCCTTATGAATATCACTCTTTTTACATCTGTATTCAGGTTTTGAGTCTCCCTGAAACACAGGAGATCTAAGCAGCACCTTGGCCATGTTTGGGGCCAATGAGAAGTCCATTTTGCCTCTGACAATGCATCTGTTCAGAGAAAAACAAAAATAAAGTTTTTCCTAGGAATGCTGATGGAAACTATAAAAATGTCTGAACGTTGGAAAAGGAGTTTGGCTTTTTCCTTATATATTTTCTGACTCCAAAACAAAACGTGTCTAGTTTTTAGTTCTTGGGTTTTTCTACAGAAAATTGGAAAGACTTGAAGGAAATCAAGAAGTTCCCATTAAGTTTTTGATTGCTGAATGCACTAAATTCTTGGGAAGCTTTACTTAATCTGTACGGTGAATCTGACTCTTCCTCCATGAGGACAGGAAAGTAGACCTCATCAGTTATCTAAGTAACTACAGGAGAAACAGGTTAAGACCAAATGTGTAGCAGGCCAAACATGGGCACAGGAAGACCATTAAACCACAGATTTACTTGAGGGAATCATTTCTCCTCCTTGAAGGAAAGATTCGGTGTTAGCAGCTTCTGTTACCATTTCATAGGCACCTGGAAGGTGACTTCCAACCATCCAGAAGAGAATCAGAGAGATTCTAGATAATTTATGCAAATGTGGTGGTGTAAATGTGTGTCATTGTATGGGCATGAATAGAATCTAAATATTCACTGACATACAAATAGGTCCTAATATGTGTAAGGAAGATATGTAAGAGAAATTGCGACTTTCAGAGGGAAGGGAATAGCATGCAAAAAAAAAAAAAAAAAAAAAAAAGAAGACAAGAATGATGAAGAGATCTGTTAATTAGTGGGAATTTTAACTTACTGTTACTACAAAGAATTACAAATATTTTTGTAACTACATCCATGTATTAACTGGAAATGACAGCTGGAAGAAGGATTTAGTTTCTACATTTCTGCACATTTTTTTCTAGCTTGTGGTCTTTGCCAGTCAAAAGACTTTCATGGTTGCATTTGGGCTTGCTTTGACTGATGGTGGCAAAGAGTCTCTTGACTCCAGCCAAAACCACACAGAATTGCAGCGAGATGCAAATTATGTGCTTGCTTGTGTACGGCTTCATATTTAGGAAAGCTCTTGATATGAATCAGATTTATGAAAAGGGTTTTTGTAAGCCTGTACTGAAGAACTAAAGCCCAGGTTCCTTTCCCAGGACTATGATGTGTGGGTACTGCTTTGTATTTACAAAATATCTGTCAGACACAAATATGTCCAGAGCTTTGGAACAGTCTGTGTCTGTAGTTCTGCCTTACAAATTAAGTGTGTTAACATACATGTAAACATCTTCAGGACTTAGTCATTCTAAATCTGAGATGCTTCTTTGAGGAGTGCAGCTGTACAGCAATGCAACTTGAGGCTTTCAGCTGGTCTTGTATTTCTGAGACAAAAAACAAACATACAACAACAGTTTTTCTGACAAAGTCCTGCAATAAAGCATAGATTCTACTAAATTCACTGGAAATTCTGATAGTGATTTAAACAAACCTGTTTGCTTCTTTAGGATAAAGATTTCAATCCTAATTTTAAAAATATTTGTATATAGCTACCTAGTGTATTAAGACTGGGAGAGAATAAAAAGCACCACAGCCTGCATGGTCATACATCTGAAAATTAGGAGATAATGGCATTATATCTTCCTGGGCTTTTTAATTCAGGGCATTTTTGAGTGACAATGTAGATTGTATGGTCATGTGCCATTTTGCAGGAAGCAGGACCCCTGCCTTGCTCGGTGCTTGGGGTGGAGGTGCCTTGAGCGGTGCTGCTCGGGACATTCTCCTGCACACTACACCCCACTCCAGTGCTCCTCAGATGACACTGAGGTGTGTTTCTTGATGACTTTATAAGGAGAATTGTTGCGTAGTTTTAATGACAAAGACTGCTTGTTTGTTCTTAAATAGTAAACAATTTGTCTTAACTTACTTTGAAAGGAGTAAGTCAGAACCAGAGGAAAAACATGAAATGAAACCACCAGATGTGCAATGCCAAGGGCCTGGGTTATTGTTTTTATTTGCCTCCTTCTCATTTACTTTTGGAAATGTTCTTTTCGTACACCTTTAAAGATCATTTACATGGACATGTAAGAAAAAAATACCATCCCAGACAAGAGAGTGTGTTAAAAATGAGCAGTGTGCATTTTTGGTGCTTCTAGGAAACCTATCTACCTAAGGTTTTGGTGGTGTGAGTACTGTGAACCCCTCTCAGAGCATCATTATCGTTCTGTAAACTGTTATCCAAAATAACAGGCCCCACCACAGTGGAGGCCTGGAGGTACACAGTCCCGCATGAGCACTTCAAGAGATGGGGTCCCCTAGCCAGAGATCAAACGCCACCTTCCCCACATGGAGAATTAAACCAACACATGAGGGTACCTCATCAAACTGTGTTTGATAATGAAGGCTTCAAAAAGATAGGTAGGTCAAAATGTCAGTGTCTTTCTTTTGGTCTGTTCAGGTTCTGTATTGCCACACAAATTATAGAGGAAAAGGCTTAGAATGAGAGATGGCTGTTATTTCCCCTGGGAACTCTTTCATTATTGGCAAGAACTTGTCTTCTGTATATTTCCTTTTTTTTTTTCTTTTTTTTTTTTCTTGATTTCTTGTAATTTTACCAAGTGTTGTAATCTGAAGCAATTCTTGTCTTTCTTTTTCTCTGCCAGTGCCTTAATTCCCTACTTGCAAAGTGGTATTAACAGACCTGTGGGCTGTTCCTCGAGGAATGTAATGTCTCATATAAATTTTTAAATTAATTAATATATAAAAAAATACATCTCTTCCAAACATTCTGGCACCAGAAGACTAACTTATGTCCAGTCACATTTTGATATGAATATGAGTAAAATAAAAATTGCAACATGAATGCCTACTATTTTTTAAGTGACTTATGCAAAAACCGGTGTCTGTTGTGCAAAAACCGATGTCCATTATTGCATGGCACTGGATAGACCATGAAGCTGCTCTGCAGAATGTAAAAAGCATATAAACAATCAGAAAAGGGAATTTGGAAATGAAGGGAAGTGAGCATAGAATACCAGCTGATGAATAAAACATTTCCCAAAGTTCAGAAAAGTCAGCTGCTCTACGTTAAAGTGGTTGCCAGGCAACTCATCTTTTTAAAACAAGTACTTCTGTGGCAGATAACTCATAAAGACATTGAAATGGTGAAATTAACTGCTCTTGAACAATTTATTCGATACATTAGGTACAAACAGGCTTTCATTCATCATCAGGCGTGCATATCTTCTTGTTATAACTTTTTTCCTTGAACAAATACATGTGTTTTGTCCAAAGCAGTGGAATTTTAACTCTTTCCCCATGAGAGAACTGCTAGGCATCTTTGGCTTAAATCTGGGCATTGATATAAGCCTATTTTTGATGAAATAAGGGAGCTCATTCTATATTCTGAAAAATTGTCACACTTGTTTGGTGAGCTCAGAGCACTCACACATAGAGGGGAGCTTGGCTGCAGCCCGCCAAATATTTGCCACGAGACAAACTGGGGCTGCAGGCAGAGGGGGAGGCTCCAATAGATCGTCAAAATACTTCGGGAAAAAAGCAGACAGGTCCTTGTGGTTCTTGCCATGGAGAGGAGGATAAAGCAGTAACTGGAGGGGAAAACCGATCATATGGAATAATTTATTTGACTTTATTCCTTGCCAGTATTCAACTGAACAAAGTTGTATTTTTATTTTTATTTTTTTCTTCTTTTTTTTTTGTTTACTATTGTGTTCATTATTCATGATTGCTCAATGAGCACTTTAGTGAAATGCTGAGCACAGAGGATGTTTGCAAGCTGATCATAATGCCTGGATTTTCAGCACTTTGCTACTTGTTATTTATCATTTGTAATTGATCACCCTGCATAGTGAGATACTCTTTCTGCTTCCAAACTGGATGACTGGAAGTTTTACAGATTAGAAAGGGAAAACCAAAAAAAGTTTTCAAGGATTGTTGTTTTCTTTTGAGTGCAACCAAAAATATCTGTATCAAAGTAGAAAGGAAATAATACAACAGTTTTTACTAATTTTAAAGCATATTGTTAACACTTCAAACGCTGCTTGACAATGTTTAGAAAGTCTTCTTGGAGCATCAGCTCAGCTCTGGCATTGAATGCCACTTGGAAATGCCTGGGCCACCTCTGGCAGAGCAGCAAGGAGAAGCAGCGCAGGGCTGTGCTCCTTTCCTGGCCATTTGGTTGCTGCCAGCAATGCAGCAACAAACAAAAAATCCTGTGTTTGAATTTGCCATTGTCCTCCTGAATTGCTGTCTGGTGGTCATTTGGCCGTGACCGTTGCTCCCAGTGCTGAACTCAGCACAAATGAACAAAAAAATCACCTGACTGACCGAGAAATGTGAATTTTCAGTAAAACCTACAAACATGCCAAACAAAAATAACGCTTATTCAGACAGAAATTAATGCCATGTTGAGGTTACCTGTCAGTAGCTCACAGTCAATCCATGAAAGTGCTGCTGGGGGGACGTGTGACCAATGCCCAGCGATCGACTTGTAGCTTGGCAGCCTCCTGCACTTCTCCTGCTGCCTGCCCACGCAGACCCTGCCCAAGGGCCTTGGCCATGCTGGCTTGGTTGCAGGATAATGTTACTAAGAATATGGTAGGGAAAGATGTCAGCTTGAAAGTTGAGTAATATTGTAAAATATTATTCTTATGTTGTTAAAAATGGGTGGTGATTTTTAAGATCTTTTGGCCTTACCCAGCCATACAATCCCATTAAACTAAATCAGGTGAATGAAGTGGACAAAGTGCAGACAAATTTAACTCCCAATTAGATGACACCTTGCTAAACAAGTATTTCATAGTGGCTTTTGTTTACTGTTTACCTAACTTTCTGAACTTCAAATGTTTCTGCTTCCATAATCCAAACATCCTCCTGGGCCCTGCAGTGGCAGGAGGCTGCAGCGACTCCTCCAAGGCCTAGAGCTTTGCAGCGCTTGAGGGGCAAGGCCCAGCTGCCCTGCCTGCTTCCCACAGCCCCATCAGCTGGGCAAACGATGGGCTAAGTTAATAGTACTGATGTTAATGTACAAGCTAACATGACATTTCCTCCTTCTGGTGTATATAAATGTGCATAAGCACTTGTGTTGCCTGATATATACACTTGTTTTTGTTTGTAGTGAAAAAGTCACAAGGCTTGAGATACACAAATAGTTAACAAGGCTATTTAGATATTCAAAATATCCAAGATGTGAAACTTCAGGCTGGAAGGTGCTGTTGTGGGAGCTGCAGCCTGTTATTCAATTCCTGGGGTCAGACCAGCAGCTGCTGTAAAAATCAATAAGGCTTAGAAAGATGAAATGAACTTTAAAAAAGAAATGTTGACAGAGGATATTCCACAAAGCCAACCTTGATGAGTCTGAGCCTGTTCATACCAAAAATGGGGGAAGTTTTACCATTTACTCTAACAGTCCTTGGCCAGAATCAGGAACTTGCAGTGTTATTTAGACAAAGTTTTTCAAAGTCCAGTCTCCTGATGAATTGGGATGCAGTCTGATTTGTGTCTGAAAGGTGGTTGGGTACATCACTACAGGAACATGTTGAGGTAGCTTGTCTGTCTGTCACTCCTTCCTGCTTGTGGCGGATGGTTTTGTTGAATAAGTCCTTCCTCCCTCCACCCTGTTTTTTTTTTTTTTAATTTTCTTTTCAGAATTTTTCAGAGTACTAAACAAAAGACAAAACCTTGCAAGACAAAGCCAGATATGTAGGTGTTAATATCACAGAGCTGAGATCATCATATAACATGTTAGTGGAACAAACTTTTAGTATATATCGAGAACATTCTGAAGCTGCAAACACTGGCAATAACCAAAATCTTCTCATATTCTCATAAAACTCTCCTTTTTTATTCTCCTATACTTGTCTGATTTGAAGTCATATCAGATTTAGCTGCAAGGAGAGCTGTGACCAGTGTCCTTTTAAGGCCAAAGAGAACTATTTACAGTAGAAAGCTTGTAGCAGATGATGTATTCCTGTAGAGTCAGAGCCAACATAGCAGGGAAAATTTTGGGCCCTGCTTTATGTAGTGTACTTAAAAAATAAATCGCTGTTTAACACTAATATTTTCTTACAGAGGAAATGATTTTGCACCAGTCTGCTGACTTTGAAGTTTTTTTCCATGTGTTTAAAATGGTCAACATGGTATCCTTGCCAAGCGCAAACATTCAAGAATGCATCAAAACCCTGCACAAATATAAGCACAATTAATTGATGTTAAAAAAAAAAATAAAAAAAAAATCTGAGAAGATAATTTTGGACCTTATGTGCTGTCTCTTTTCAGCTGCTTTATCATTCATGCTTGCTAGATTTTCTCTGCAGTTGTGAGTATTAGAAATTGAGAAACTGAGTTTTTTGCATAACCACATGAGTCCAGGAAAAGCACTTTGATACAGAATGACCAAATGTCACAACTGGTTGACAAGCATGCAAAGACTGACAACCATGAGACTGCGCTGTCAGGTTTTGGGTTTGAACTTCCAGTTATGGTCAAACATATGAACGTAAATATACCATTTCATTATTATGAGGTAGTATTTCTTTATTAGCTCATAACATGGTAGAAATAATAACTTACACTTTGGAAGCATCTTCAAAATATTTACTGTCATATGAGTATTGCAACACTCTTTTTATGGCATCCATAATTTATAGTAAAGTCATTTAAAATATATACCTTGATTAGATCTACATTAGTCTTATATTTTTATGTCAAATTATGTTAAAATGGAAATAATGATTAATTTTGCTATAGGAAATTTCATCAAGTTATAATAATTTCAGTCTTATCTCTTTGAGCTGCATGTTTCTCCTATTGCTTTAAAACTAATTTAGGCCACATTATATACAAAATTAAATCTTACTTTTATAGCTACACCCTTGGGGTTCAATGAAAAGGCTTTATGAGCTAGAAATTAAAAGTACTGGTTGAAAATACTATTACATTATACAAGCTATTATTAAGGCAATTTACAAAGTTGGTATTAAAACTATGCACATTTTTCATTGTTAGCACCCATATATTCAGCAAGCCCATGGGACCATTTGGTATATAATTTGGCAAATAAAATCAACTGAAAGGTAAACAGTAAGTCCACAGCATTTCTTGATAGGGAAATTGCACTATAATAATTGCAAGACTGATTTAGCCCAGGATTGTTATGAATTTAAGAGATACACACCACGTTTGTTACTTGCAAAAATAAATCTGAAACTCCATATTCTACATGTATCAGAGGACATAGAGATTTATGAGTTTGTCTTCTCACAAAGAAAACAAATATTTTATATTCTATTAAATCCAATTCAGCATATGTCTAATTTTGCTTCTTGAATGTGCTGTTTTTCTTCACAGTTGATTTTTGGTTCCTGTGTAAGCACTGCTACAATTTGGAGGCTAGATAATTGATTGCTTGTTTCCACTTGGACCCTAGGTGACATAATACATGGTTTAATGCTTCAATATTTTTGAGTAATGTATAAAAAAAACTCACAATATGATTTATGTTAACTATAAGAAGAAGAAATGGCCTTTTAATTTCAAGAAAGGTTGTCCTTTAATGTTATATATTTACATATTCAACATTAGAACATCCTTGCTCTTTTATCAAGATGGGAAAGGCCTGACTGTATTTTTAACAGAAAGGGAGACGGAATATTTTCCCTTTCTCAAAGGGAAAATCATTGCAGTGGCAGAAATATTTTGGCAAGAAAGAAGCCACCAGGACTGCCCAGTTGCAGCAGGAGTGCTGGGAAGAGTGGGGCAGGCGGGAAGGAGCATCACTGAAGCAGCATTACTGCTTGCACCATCACCACTCTGTGGCCACTGGAGTTGTGCTGGGAAGACCAGACTAATGTTACTGTAACTGAGAAGACTTCCCATCTACTTCCACTCCAATTTTACAGCAAGCTGCTTGTCCCACTGCTGGTGGAGTTAGAGAGCAAAAAGCTCATGCTTCCCTTGGTTCCTAGGACTATGTGCTAGCCAGCATTTGGCTGTTGATGTGGACAGGGCTCTTCGAGTTTCACAGTGTAGTACCAATTTTAAGTCTGTAATTTATTTGGAGCATCATTTCTCCTAGGGAAGTCTGAGAAAACACAGGATTTGCTTTTCCCAGACTTTTCCCATGGGCTGATCCTTGAGGTGGCAGATTTTATGCTGGTTAGGAGAGGGCAGAGATTACCAGCATGTAGCTGCAGGTTCACTGGGGAGCTGGGATGTGAATTAGAAACCTTTCCAGATTCTGGGGAGACAGCAAAATTCTTTTTGCCCCTATACTTTTTGGAAAGTCTGTGGCTAAGGAGCTGCCTGGGAAGGAAGAGCTCATGTAAATATGGTGCCTGGTAATGGGCATCTGGCTTTCAGGGGAGAGCTGTGGGAGCACTGGAAGGCAACGATCTTTTCTTTGAATGCTTGGCAGCAAGCAGAAGTAGGGGTCAGGTGTCAAAGGGGCACTGCATAATCATGCCAATAAGCTCTGCTGTGTTATTGAGCAAAAGAAACTTCGGCTGTGCCGGGAATTCCCCATGGAGATGTTTGTGGCTGCTGGGTGCTGAAGCATGCTGCTCATCCACAGTGGGGACTCACAGGAACACACGAAAATGTTGGCTTGTGTTCGAGTGACAAATTGCCTTTTAAAAGAAATAGCTCTAGTTTGCAAATTTTAGCAAATTTATGTCTTCCTTATGCTATGAGAGCCATTTGACAAGGAACATAATTTTCTTTGCTTAACCAAAAATCCTCTGACCAGCCAACCTTGTTGCTGAGTACAAGTTTATGATTGATTTATAGAAATTAAAGCATCCCAATAAAAAAACAATACATTTGATATTGTATTTAATTTTGGCAGTTTTCATTATCCTCTTACTGCTCCTTAAAAGAAGATTATTTAACTATTACAGCATAATGCAAACATTTCTATTATTAGATATTCATAATTTATGGCATTGAAAAAAGTTGACAAATAGTTAATTTGATTATGTATAAAGTAATTCAATTTTATATTGCCTACACTAATTTATTAAATACTGTAAAAGATAACAGATTGAGTGCAAAAGGAAACGGAAGAAATTGTTTGCACTCAGAAAAGTATCAAGCACATTTAACGTGTTTGTACAGTGCAAATAAAAAAAATGACATTATGTAATATATCATCAACCTACAGAGATTACACTTCGAAGCCATTTTATATTGAACAAATAGAGCTTGATTTTTAGTCTTTTAGAAGTATCTGAATTTACAATACTATAAATTTATAAATAATGCATTTTATTTTTGTTGCTATTGTTATTATGGCCTGAGGATCAAAGCCCTAAATTAGGCATCTGAATTAAATACAACCCCCTTCTAAGAATCGATAATCACCAAAGCAATTTCTATTTATATATCTTTTCAGATTTAAATTGCTGAATTAATTTTTGAAAACATTTAAAATGAAGAAAACAAAATTTAGGGAGGATGTTTAAGAGAAGGTACAGGTTTACAGCTGCAGGTTTACAGCACAACCGTCCATAGGAGCATGTGCTGGAGCTGAACAGTACAGCCCTGGAAACCCTTCCTCATGCTCAACTTCCCTGGTAAGCTTGAATGGGGCTTCTTGCTCAAGGAATGCTACTTATGCAGTGATTTCAGAACTTTGTCGTATTTAAAGGTGATTTAAGAGCTCTTTTATAAACAAAAAGGTTGATACGATACAGATTCCATACTAAATGATACTTTCTCAATAAGGTTGATGAAACTTCACACATATGAATGCAGGGATCTCTCTGTGTATGTCTTTGAACGGTGGGGACATGTTCATCTAATTTTTCTCTTACAAAATTGTTTGTTTTTCTTATTCTTATATTGAACCATACCTTACTTCAACCACATTGCCACTGATTTTAGCAAAAATGTCAGATTCTTCTTAAACATTAAAAATTTGCAGACTGTAATGCAAAATATTGTAAGTGAGAGCTGAAGCTTAAACTGTGACATTAGTGTTTTTTGGGGTAAAAATCCCTACATTCCCTCATTCCCCTTTTAAAAAAAAAAAATTATTCTAGGGAAAGTATATTTAGAACAGTTTTTGGTCGCAATCCTACAAAAATATCCACATACACATTTACAAATACAAAGAATTGTGATAGTCAGAAGTTACCTGCATTAATGCACCTACTTAATTGCATACTGGATTGCTATTCACAGTAGTGAATACAATATTTATAAAATCTTTGAAGATATATACAGATCACAACATTTTCATTGTGTGAAGGTTAAGGGTAAAAAAATAAATAAATCTGCACTTCTTATCAGGAGTTACTTTTACTGACATCTTTCAAATGTGAATTAAATGTCTAAGGACTAAGCTTTTCTTATGTGAGAAGTTGATAAAAATACAGAAAAAATTATTTCAAGCTAATGTCCTACAGGATCAGTTACAATATTCTTGTTAGAACATTCCTTGCTGGAATATCACCCAACGCTAAATGAAGACTCATTTGAAGGACATCATTTTTGTCAGTATGTTTTATTGCCATAGTACACTACATTTGACATATATAAACATCAAATTATGAGATATTTAGGCCAAGACATGTAACTGTTCTCCTTTTTCAAAGTCTTGGTTTTAAAATTCTGAATTATGCTGAGTTGATTTGTTACCTTTGAAGCTTGTCTGACACTCACCTATTTTGAATTGATGGGAATACTATTACATTGAAGCATTTCCTGGGGTGCAGGCATATATTTTTTGAAATCTAATTGCAATGAGCTCTTTACTGCAAGAGAAACAATACCTAGTTATGGCTGACACCTTACAAAGCAGATATAAAGAACAGAACCTTAAATGCAGATGTTAATTCCTTACACAGAAGCAAGAACAGTTTAACTTTCTCTTATAATATTTCATAATAGTCTTACATATACAAATGTGATATAAATCTATTACTGCAATAAAAGTGATCCTTTCCATTAAAAAACCACCTCTACTTAATAATGCGTTTGGTAATGATTACTTTTTCAGTTATTACTTAATGCAAGCAAAAAAATGAACATAATTTTCAAACACGGCTGAATAGAATTTCCTAAGTCCATGTTATTTATGATCCTGTTTTCTGAAGGCCAGATTATTTTTCATGCACTTTAATAATTCACTAGATGTGCTAAATGTTTACTTCATGTCTGAATGACAACCAATCTTGTCTTAATTAAATATATCTCCTGACATTGTTTTAACATATCAGTGAATTCAAATCAGTTAGTAAAATGTTAAGCAAATCACATTTGTAGTCGCTCTCTGCTTTGAATATCCACTTCTCTAGTTTCTTCCCACCTGCTGTCATGTGTTAATTTTTTTAAAGCATCATCTATTTGCAAAAAAAGAAAGAAATTGGTATTGTCTTGTGTTGTTTCATCCTTAAAGTGAAACCATTTGCAAGAAAATTATAGGTCCCTAGTGCTGAACTTCTTTGCATATTAATTTTGTTAGCCTTACCTCCTGTGGTCTTTAGTTCTGGAAGGCCTATTAGATAATACACAAGATAAATTTTCCCTTGTATCTTACAGCTAGTCGGGGGAAAAAAATCCTTTTTTCTTAAAGCTTAAAAATTGCAATATTAGCCATGCATATTTTCCCCTAATTTTATTAATAAAGATTAATTTAATTAAGCACAATATTCTACTCAATATTGATTACATTTGTTTCAAGTTCTAGAGAAATTTATGTTTATGGTAAAAAAAAAGTATCTCAGAAAATAATGTAAAAAAATGTATCCTGTACATATTCTATCAAATTGTGTTGTCAGAATGGACCTTGGTGGAAGACCTGTGATGCTCAATAGGTGGAATAGATACAGCCAGACACAAACATCAGGCACTTGGCATAGTTGCAGTAACATTTACCTGGATACGGTTTGTCTTCAGTTAGATTGGATGGTTGGACACACTTAGATGTGCAGAACTACAGAAGGGTGCCTGGTGGGATTTAAAGGAGAGTCTGAGCAGACAAGATACTTGACTCCTATTTTCAGAGTGTGACAATGTATATTTTAGCATTTTGGTGAGTTTTTCTGAGTATCTAAGAACCTGCAACTGGAGCTCCCAGATTCCTTTGGGAATCTAAATCTCAGTGTTATGATTGTCTAGCAACTTTAAATATGCTAAAAGCAAGCTGAACAGTTTGAAAGTGTTCAGCAGCTGACATTCAGCATGTTTCTTTTTGTGCCTGAGAACTGAACTTGTGAGTTCTGAAAGGAGAGGGATGGTGTTGCACTCTGCCTCTCACAGATACCTGAACCAGGTACAGGTTACATTTCTTTAACTAGTTAAACTTGTTAGCTGTTTGCACATAAGTATCATCAGCTTCCTCTCAATAACTGTGTGGTAAGCTCTCAGTTCATGACAGACGACTTGGTTTTGAGCTAGCAATTCCCCCAAAACATCCTCTGCTTTTAGAACAATAGAAATGTTAACATTTCTCAAAATTTTACAGCAGATCAGAGACCAGTCAATTTGTTTCAAGCTTTCCAGCTCATCCTCTGAAAACAAAGCGAGAACATTAGGCTAAATGACATCATTATTTATTGACATCGCCTATTGTTTAAAATGGCACAACCCTTTACAATCCCAAACAAGCCCATAGTAATTTTGTAGAATCTAAGAGTGTAATGGAAAAAAAAAAAAAGAGAGCTTTCTCACAGTTGCTGACATCATTAATTTACAACAGCATTGGTAAAGAGTTATCAAAAATGTTTTTGTGCTGTTACCGGGCATTTTTAAATCTACTTTGCATTGTAATAAAAATCCTTATGACTTTCCAAAGGTACTTCTTCTGGTTTGGAATTTGTTTAATTAAAATCTTTTTCTAAGCACAAGCCTTATGAAGACATTCTCTGTTACTGAGAACAGAGAAGCCATTATGTCTGATTTTTGTTTTTACTGGGAAGCTTTCTGGAAAATAAAACCACCTTTATTTCCTCAGTGCTGATCCACGCCTGGATCAGACAAACAGGAAGAGGCAGTGCCCTGCACAGTGTGTCAAAAGTGAGAATCCACACGAAAGCTACAACATTTGTTTTGGTGATTTCCTTCAAAGAAAAACAACAAAATTCAAAATTTATCTTTTTCAATGTGAGTTTGATATCACTGAGAAAAAAGGAGAAATTAGAAAGAGTGACACTTGTCATTGTCTGAATACATCTCTTTTCTAAAATGGCTATGAGATTATCAACATTAATTAATTAAATGTGCAAAACTGCTTCAGATATTTCAGACAATGGTCTGAAAGCATGCACAAATATTCTTCTTTCCATTACTACTTGGTCATGGGATAAGTAAGGAAAATAAACACCCAAGCCATCAATAACTTATTACAGACAAGATCTTCTGTTTCCTTAGGCAAATCTTTTGACCTTTTGATATTCTGTTGTCTCATTCTTTGCATATTTGAACTGTTTAGAGTGTGGGGGGGAAGATCAGTTTTACTGTGTTTGTTGAGCACCCCAAACCCTTTTGAGATATCAGTTTTGAATGAAGCCTCTAGGCACCATCAGGCTGTTGGTACAACTGCCGGTAGTTCAATCTACTGAAATTTCTGCTTTATAGATAGAAACAGGATCTATTAATACAAAAGGATTTCCAGCCTTTCTTTCATCAGAGCACTTGCATACCATGTGCAGAGACTTTATCACTGGCAGGGGTCATTTGCCACATTTTCCAGTTTCTGCTACTGCTTTTGCATATGGTTTGTAGGAAGCAAGGAGGAGGAGATGGATTTTATGGCAGATTTTGTTAGAGAAGTGACATCATCAAGAGATAGAAAGGAGAGAGCAATGAGCTTCCCTGCAGGGCAAGGAAGAGTAAAGAGAATGGCATGGTAGTATATTTGGAGAAGCAGGATGGAAAGAAGACTGAACAGAAGGAAAGAGTAATAGAGATCACAGGAAGAAGAATTAAGAATGAGCAATGAGACAATATTATTAGAACTTTTTTTTTTTTCCCCCCCACCAGGGAGAAACATTTGCAATGAAAACAATTAAAATCCATTAGACTTTCCTAATAATGTTTTTCCATGCATGTAATCATGGCGGTTTCCAAAGGGATGGGAAAGAAACAGTGGATTGGATAATTTTGAGTGTAAATGAAAAAGTGGGACTTGAAACTTGCAAATGGAAGACTGAATGGAAATGGACTTGCAAATGGAAGACTGAATGCTTTTTATTGTGTGATTGGATAGAAGTAATTGGTATCTATTGGCAACAGAGGTGGTCTGAATGGATGCTAGGGGATGGAAAGTATTCAGTGACAAACTGTTCCTATGGAGAGACTAACAGTTTTCATCAATGCTAAATGTATAGAGACTTGTTTCCTATTGTACTGAGAGGAAAATATTTTCTGTAAATATTCAATACATAAGGAGTCAAAATACTGTAGTGGCTGTAATTTCTTACTTAAAAGAGGAGAATACCCTATCAGGAAATTTTGTAAAGTTCCAAGTAGAATACAGTATTTGTTAAATGCTGGTGTTTAAGTCTATTGAAAACTGAACAGAAATTACCTTTAAAGTCTTTTGAGATATGTTGTAAATGTGGTATGGCAGTGGTTTTACATGAGGTCATTGCATTGTACTCCAATTCTATGAATGACCTAACGTCTTCTAACTGTGATATCACCAAGATGAAAAACCGATGATACCCGGTGACTTGCACTATTTCTACCCTGGCCAGTCCATGCTGTTGTGCTGATGAACCAGAAAGCAACTTCAGTCCTCTTCCTGATGAAATTGCAATGCCAGGTGGGCTTCACCTAAATGTAGCCTCATAACACATTTGTTTAAGTAAGGGCAGGTACAGATGCCGAGTATGTCTTCTTGTATTATTAGTGTTCCTTTTTTGTCAGGTTACTGTAGGTGTGTTTGAAAGCCTTTGAGTAGTTTTCTTAGTTGGAAAGAACTCCTGATCTTGAAGAAATTATGTAAAATATTTCAGTCATGTTCCATTTCTTTTCTTTTCACATTTAGTAGTTTCTAATTTTACATGAAAGAAGTGTTTTTCTTTAATGTTGCCACAAGCTTCTGTTTTCCAGCAATTAATAAGGTTATATTTTCAGTTATATACAAATTTTTGTTACCACTTCACATCTTCATCTGTCAGTCTTATTGCTTGTATCTGTGAAAACTTCAGGAATTTCTTCAGCAATGATTTTTGTTCTGGTCGTAGTAAACAAGAAATATTCTTGCAAAAATAGATCTTCACAATTCTTCCCTCCATTTTCAAATGTTTCTTGTTTTATCAAAGCCATTTCTTTATCTATTCATTACTTTGCCTCTGACTCCATATTTGCTAATCAGACTGGTGTTGAATATTGTACCAATATTTTCCCAGATCTCAGCTGGGCCAAAATTGTTCCCGTTGCTCCACTGTTACTCCATTAATTCTTTCTGTCAAGTTTACTTAGCATCATTTCTATTCTGTGGTTTGTTATTTCTTCTACATAATACATTTTAGATTTTTCCAATAAAGCTTCCATTATCTTGATCTGTTTTCTCTTCCATTGGGTTAAGATAACAAGATATCAATTTCTTGTTACGTGCAAATCATTTTATGCCAGTATAGTCAATAGAATGACGTCAGTAGGAGGTGAACACATTGGTCTGAATCTGATCCTGGTTTCCAGTTTCTTGAAACTTGTGTTATTTATTTTCTCATAATAGGTGTTGTGTCAGCTTTCTTCAATGTATTAGTGCCTCTAAGGTTTGAATTTTTTTTCTCTTTTTTTTTTTTTTTCCTTTTGGTCATCTACAGATATTCTAGTTTCTTGATTTAATCATTTTGCTGATTTTGATTTTCTTCTATAATTGTTCTTGTTTCCTTAGGAAGTGTAAATCTGCTGCAGCATCTGTTAGCCATCCTTGTTTATTAATAATTAGGCATGACTGTAATTATAAATTCTTTTAATAATTTACCTTTACCACCTCTGAGAGGCCCATAACTGATCACTTGTTTAAACATTTCAGATCTTTGTCTTACATTATTTTCATGTATCATTCTCAACGTGTTGACCACATTGTTGATTCAAGCAAAATCTCATCCTCAGCTCTTGCCAGGAATTTATCTCTGAATGTGTTATCTCTTCTAATTGGACATTTGGGAGAGAACAGATTGCTGGAAGCTCCAGCCCTATGGCTCCTTAATTCATAGCTGCTTGGCCCTTGACTAAATTAAAGCTGCATGGAGCTGCCTGATTTAAGAACTCAGAGCATTAAGGGCAGCAAAAGATGAGATACAGTGGAGCTGTGTACTGCTATGCCATTTAAACACCCTATTTTGATCAGGCTCCAAACACTAACACTCACTTTTCTCTTTGGTTATTTTTGCCAAATTAATGCTACTGAAGGAACCCCGAGCACAGAGGGATCTCCAGCCATTTAGTGGCTATTTTGACTGAATATGTAGTGGAAAATGGAATTAGCAGACCAGAAATCTAGTCCTCTTCAGAAGGTGAACAGATGTGCTCTTCCAGCTTCAGCTGTGCTGGTGGATGATATTAGTAACCGCAGCCTGTCTCTGGGTGGTTATCAGCAATCCCAAATCCCTTCAATGCTGCCTCTAACCTATTTTGTTCAAAATCCACTAGATTACTGAAGACTTACTGTTTATCTAAACTATCCTGGCCTTTTTGGACTGAAATAAGTCAGGGAGCACTCACATAGCCCGCTCAGCCAGCATATCAGTAGGGGCAGCAAAGAGCATTGGGCAGCAATCTGTCTCCCTGACATAGCTGCTGCAAAATACATGCCTGGCTAGACCCCAAATTCTGCTAGATACACATTTTATCTCCTTCCCATCCCCATGGTAATTCCAGTTCCATTTACTCTTCTAATTTCTGTACTTTAGACTATTCTGCTTTTGACAGCAGCACTTTGTTTATTTCAAAAGCTTTCATTCTCCTAACGGCTGCGTAGAGTAATGATCTGGTGAGCAGGAAAAAGGGGGGCTTATAACCACACACTTATACTCACCCTGGTTGTCTCCATTTAATAAAATTTTATTATTTACTGCCTCTAAATTCCTCTGTGATAAATGGCCAGAATCTACTGTGTCACACTACTTTGTATTCTGCACCACAGAAAAAAATTAAATACTCGCTCAGAAAAATATATTGAGAAGGACTGCGTCTGCCCCATGGTGCTTCTGGCTTAAATGAAAGAAAGCACAGATGTACTGGACACATTGTGAAAGAGATCTTCTGCTGGAACAAAAAGATACCAAAAATTATATTACCTTTCACAAGAGATCTGCTGCTTCCATGCCAGCAGATAAAGGTGTTTTTTTTTTTTTTTCCATTGCAGACTGGTCAAGATGCAGTCAGAATTTTGTGTTCAGATTGCTGTATCTTCTTCAAGGAAAATGTATTTTTCCCATAATTTAAAATTTATTAGACAATTAACTTTTCTCTCCTTGTTCAAAAACGGAAAATTGAAAAATAAACATCAATTATTTGGCCATTTCAAGCTGATTTTTTCAGGTTGGAAATTTTCTAAAAGGAGAAAAAAAGGATAAGAGATCAAATTTTTAGATTTCTTCAGCGATTTCAGAAAACATGTAGACTTCATGGTCTGCAGTTTTGCAGAGAGAAATCTGAAAGAGAATGAGAATATTGCACTGGAAGAGGGAGCCAGGTCCAGATGCACATGACAACCTTAAAAGAGTCAAGGAAATTGAGGGCAGCTGAAGGGAAAGGTGCAGTGGGATTTATTGGCATCAAAAAAGTCACAGGCTTAGAGAATTTTGGCCTGGCTACTATTTACTGTGTGTTTAATCACAGAGGCTTTGGAGGGAGCCAAATCTGTCTGGAGAAAGCAGAGCTGAAAAAGTAATGTTATTTTTTAATGGGTGAGAAGCTAGACAGAGAGGGTGGGGGGAGGCTGGAAAATCAAACCACATTTTGGAGGGGGAAGTGAGGCAGAAGAGCCCCGAATTCATTTTCATTCAACACGTTAATGCTAAATGTTTGACAGCCACACAACTTCTTTAGGGATTGCTCTGCATCCTGTATTCAGACTGGTCTTAGCACAAAGAATAATGTTTAAGAATAACAGAAACCTTTAAAATCATTAAATGTAAAGCAGACAGAAATGAATAAATCTTGTTTTCCCTCCTGTGTACCCAAGGGGTGGCACTGGCACAGTGCAGGAACTCCTTGTTGGGTCAGGGGGATGCAGTAGGTGCTGTGGGAACAGAACAGGCACCTATGGGTGGCAGCAGCAGGGTGGCTGTGGGGTTGGGGGTAGTGAGGACATAGCAGGCCTGTGGCGTTGGAAGCTGCAGAGGGGTGGAGGGGAGTGCTGGAGTTGGGTGGGGGGACTGGTGGGTTGCTCACAGCTGCACTTTATAGGTCCTGCTTGAGAGCAAATGTATTTATTTAGCTGGGGAAAAGGGGGAGGGTATGGCCTGCTGGTTACAAATAGAGTCTGTCGTATGGGTTTAAGATGCAGGAAAAAAATGGACTAGGTGGGTGTTCTGGAAGGGGGTCTCTTTTATCTTTTTCCCATGTCTTGCTGGGGCTTCAGGGCTGGGTGCTACCCTTTAATTCTGCTGTTCACCTTCAGCACAGCTGGGTGAGATGTGTGTTTGTGAAAGTTGTCATGCAACCTCTCCTATGGTTGGTTTTACACTACAGAAATTTGTCATTTTAGTTGCTTTTTTTGGGTCTGACTTAAGAACAGAATCAAAGTTTATAAAGTCCTGATATTTGTGACAGTTTGCAAAGTAATTGATAAACAGGTACAGGTAAGTCTGACGAGCATGTTTCACAGTTGCCTGGGTTGCAAAATGTAAGTTTTATTAGGATGAAAATTTTATCAGGATGAAAATGCTCATCATCCTAGCTGGCCCCTTATTTTCTTTGTTTTGGTAGTGTTACATAGGACTGATGGGATTGATGTGCTGGAGATAAACACGCACAAAGTTTGCCTGATCCTGACATTATTTCTGTTTGTTTTGCTTTGGTGTATTGTGATAAAGATAGCAAGGCCCTGAAGAGTGTCTTTTGATGTCTCAAACTCTGGCCACTATGTCTCTTCTATTGGTTTGTTCTCAGACTTCCCCAAGGAGAAAAGAACATGGTAGTCATGCACCACTTCTGTTTTAAAATAGATGGAAACTAATTTAATACTAGTATCATGTGCATTTCTCTTTGTCTTTGGTTGATCTGACCTCTGCATACTTCCATTGTCTAGAAGATTCCTTAAGCAAAAGAAAACAAGCTGTTCTCTTCATAAAACAGGTTGTTCCCTTTGTGCGTCCACTTTTGTCTGTCTTCACTTTTTATACACAGGCCATGCTGACCTAAGAGCAACATGAGCAAATAGTGAGGAGAGCAGTAGTTATCACAGGCAAAATAAGGTTACATTACAAAAGTAGGGGGCTATGAGTTGTAACAGTGGGTGAAGAAATGAGAGTTTGGCAGAAAGCCTCTGAAAAGACTGGATTGTTATCACAGCATTTGGTTTTGATGTCACTTTTGTACTTGTTGATGTCATCAGAAACACTCAGTGCTTTGAGTGGGCACTAAATTTTTTCAAATAAAAGCTCAGATAAGGTTATAGAGCTAAAGGAAAAAAAATGCACTTGAAATTCAAGTAATACTGAAGAAAATAAAAGGTAGGAGAAAAGTTACATGAAGTACTATGCATACCTGGTGTTTCCCACTGTATCTATATTTCAGTGATTTTAGAGCTAGATTTTAATACTTCCTTTCCTTAGTTGTTTAAGCAACCCACAGAAATTGGAGGAAAAGAAAGCCTTGATAAAGGATGGCATTTCTCAAAAATTTGCTGAGCTTTTCTGGGTGTGTGCACATCTGTTGGTTTAGATGACTGCATGGCAGCATGGTTGAACAGACTTTTGTTTAATTCTTCATAGAACTGGGGCCTTTGGCATTTCCTCTTTGAACTCTGTGTGATCAACTGCACAATCACATCAACTTCTCTGTTAAGTTCCTCCAGACTTTTCTTTGTACAGGAGGGAGAGATCTATGTCACCTTTTTGTTCCTTTAGAGGATTTATTTGACTTAATTTATGCCATGCTAAAGAGAGGCATGTTGAAGTTTATTTGTGTGTTCAGAGAAAAGACATAATCATTTAGATCTATGAATAAAACTAATTAATCATTTAGATCTATGAATAAAACTAATCTGAAGATTGAACTATTTTCAGCAAAGCACCTACACATGCACTTGAGGCTACTTTGTCATTTCTCATTTCTAAATGGTTTACTGCAATAAAAGTAGCATGTAGTAACTCCTATTAGTTTTTCTTTTTCTGCTAAGAACACAGCTGGTGGTAGGCTAGGTGAGGAGAGAAAAACATTTGTCTAAGTAGTTGTACTCTTGACTCCCCCAAAATTGTTGTTATTATGGACAAATTCTCAGTGATAAGTTTTTTCTAGAGATTGCTGAGATTTTTAGCAGTGGAAAAACTGGAGCATTAGTTCTTTGTGTCAGCTCACAGTCCTCAGCTATTTTTATCAGTGTTTAACATAACCTTAGAAACTTTTTTCCAATCCAGACACAATGTAAAAAGATAAATTAGAGGCATTAATTAACTTTAGTCTGAGGGTGAAAAACCTGTAATTTGGATACCAGGCCTGCCACTTGCAGGCAGCACAGCCTTGGGCAGGATGCTTAGCTTCCCTTTCTGAGGTTTCCTGTGCATAAAACAGAGGCAGTGCTTCCCTACCTGGCAGGAGGGTTTGCACTGATTAGCCTTCCTGCAGAAGCAGAATTGTCCAGAAGACTTCAATCTGTCAGCCTTCACATTCACAAATCCTTTATTTTACAGACTCTATTCTGGTGCTTATGCCTTACACAGATCTGATCCTACCAAAAGTTTAATAAAAGGGGCCAGAACCCAAGTCCCCTTAAATTCTATCTAAACAGTGTTCTTCACATCAAGTTTTATTTTAAATCTAGGGCAGAGAGTCTATGAGCTAGAGATGTATGTAAGTGGGGCATGGATCATACACTCTTTCCCGTTGCTTGTGACCCTGTCATCCTGAATCATCCCTTGTACTGCTGATGCATTTGAAGAGCACAGGGTCACTGGTAATTAAGACAGCTTTGTGAAAGTGCTAGCAGTTGCAGCTGTAGGATGAAGAGTACCTGGAGTGTAGAATTTGTTAACCATGTTGAATTTCCTTGGAAAAAGAAACCCTTACATTTGCACATACACTACTATTTTGTCGGCTCATGAGTTATGCAGGGTTGGATTGGGTCGCTATTTGGATGGCTAATCTCCAGCAAAAATGCCAGGTGCTGCAGGAAGCATTGCCGATGCTACGGTAGCTGGGTATCCCGCTTGGAGGCATGACTGTGCAGTGCCCCACATGCCTCTGGAGCTTTGGGTTGTTGGTGATGGTGCCTTTCAAGTGGGCAGCTCTCAGCTGAAGCATTTGTATAACACAGACATTTAAGGCACGGATCAAGGACAACAGACTGCAAAATCCTTTTTTGATCTGTATGAGAATGACAGGCACTGTGTGATAGCTGCAGTCCAGGTGGGAAAGATCAGCATTGCTCTCTGAGCTAACCAAAAAGGTGTAAGGGAATGCAGGAGAGAATGATGTAGGTGTTATAGAGGTACTGACTGTGGAAAGAAACCAGATAAAATGCTATTGAGAATCTGAAGTACATAAAATAAACTCTGGTGCTTGTCCTGCATGCCTTCAAGGGTATTCTGACTCCATGCTCCCTGCTTATCCTGTCTGCTTTGTTAACCCAGAAATCCTAGAAGAAAAGCATAGCTGGGAGAAGTACACCATCATCTGGTATACACAGGCTGATATGCCAGCCTTGGTAACTGTTGTGCATCACACATATCAAGTCATACATCAGACTCCACACAATATGGTACAGTGACGTACTTACTAAAGGACTAATTTCTGTTGCTAAAGCAGGAGACTTTAATGTGACAGAAAACTGTATTTGCATGCACACTTACAATTTAGCTGGTGTTGAGCTATCTTTACTTGGAGACGAAGATAATAGCACAATGCACAGGGCAAGCAAAAGTGTGAAGGCGGTGATAAGTATTTTTTAATGAAGTGCATAGTCTCAATACATGGTCCACACCTTGTAAGGTGTCAAAATACTCATTTACTAAAGAGCCTTTGGACATTACACACCATTGCTAATAATGACAGGTGGATGCAGGAACCAGCAAAAGATCTTTCAGATAGTGCATACGACCAAGGATTGTACTTGGATTAAATTTTCAATGGATGGGTAGCATGTTTATTCCCTAGAGCAGTTTTATAATAGAGGTGGATATTGGATGGCAGGGGTGAAAAATCATGTCCTTTAGAATTTGAGGTACCCAAAGTTTAAAAAAAAAAAAGTGACTATTTCCTTGGAGCAACCGGTTATCTCCTGAGATGCTGTGATAGGCTTCTTCCTCTTTAAATGCTCAGACTTGCTCTTGATTCTTCTGTATACTGTCTCCCATCTTTGGAACAACTATCAAGTCAAAACATCAAACAGTTGTTTGACAGATATGCTTGTATCTAGCAATATCCCCTAAATATTAAGTATAGAACTAAATGCACCAAAGTTTAAGGCAGACAGTGTATGCTACTGGGCTGCACTATAATAAGGAGTGTCACAAAGATGCATTCCAAAGAAATTTCTAGAAGACTGGTATATGAACAGAGACCTCACAGTGCTCACTGGGCAAATGGAAATCTTGTAATCAGTATTGCTGTGCAGTGGATTAAACGTAAAATTAAGTGTATGTGTTACAGAGAAGTAGACCAGTTTTGCTAGGCTCATGGTTGTTGCTCTAACCCCTTGATTGTACTGACTTTACCTTATCGTTGCAGCCATAAAAATCATGGGAGGTTTCCCCCTAATTCTCCTCACCCTTGTATCATACCCATTAAATCATGGGTCACATACTCAGTGACTTCTCCTGACTTCATGTTGTAGGTATGTTCTTGCTCAATTACTTTATCCTGTGTATCTCTGTAATGGAGATAAATAGAAAAATAATCTGCATGTGTGACTGAACATCCTACCTTCTCTTTTTGTGTCATACTAGAAATAGAAGTGATAACCATTCCTCCCTGCACCCCGTGACTTTCTGATAGCAGGACATAGGCTGGGATCCTGTAGGCTATGTTACCTTTTCTTCCACTGTACGTGAAGCAGCTGGGAGCAGATATAGCAGGGCTCAGATTAGAAAGTATTCGCTGAACCATGAGCATGCCTGTATCAGACAAACCTGGAGTAAATAACCTTTTCAGTTTGGAAACACCTGATTTGACAGTTTCATGGTGTTTCCCAACATTTTTACAAATATTTTTATCCTGTGTATGGATGTCCATCCTGACTGGCTCCAACAAGGCAGTGTGGGTTGGTACATGTTAGCATGGCAGTGGTGATGTGCAGCACTCTGGAGACTTGGCCAGGTGGCCGCAACAGAGCCCCTGGAGCACACCATGGCAGGGTAAAGCCCCCACCTCTGTTTGACCAGATTGTTATGGTTTTCCTTGGCTCTCCTTCTGGCTTTGTGGTCCTGGAAGTATATTGATGGATTCTTTAATTTGCTCTTTATTCTGGGGTGCTAGAGTCTCTAGGATAATTGCCTTCACTGTGCAGTTTACCATAGTGAACATTGTCAGAACAGTGATGCAGATTTGTTGTCGTAGCCAACTGGCATCCAGCATAAGGATCTTTCCCTCTGACTGTTTAAATTAGAGTCTGCATTGTCTTGTGTGATAATGCTCACAGAGCAATGAGACAGCGTGCTTTCTATGAAATGTCTTGTAACTGGTGATCTTTTAAGTCTTTCTTGGCTTGTCTTCTGCTCTGAACATCTGTGCTCTGTCCCTCTTTGTGTTGTGTTCTTTGCTATTGGACATTTTGCTTGAGGCAAGATCAAGTCTAGTGTTCTCCATTTCCCATCCGAATCACTGTATTGTGTTTTTACTGTGTACGCTCTTAATCAGCTTTGGCAATCCATCCTGCAACGTGTGTATATAAAATTTGTAAAACATTCTGGGATCTTTTGGGATGACAGCATTAAAAATATTTTAGGATAAAAAGAAGGGAAACTTTATGTCAGTAAAACCCTCTTGATTATTTCTACAATATTCCCTATGTTATGTTTTAATCTAGGTCAATTAGTTACTCAGTGGTTTTGAAATCTGTAGTGCCTGTTACCTGGGGGGCGAGCCCACAAAAAAACAAGTGAAAGCATCCTCCTTTGCTCTCATCCTCCCTAAGTTCTTCACTTTCTATTAGGGTTTCTTAGAGCCAGAGAGAATTTCTCTGAAATGGCAGGTTAATAATCTCTGGGTCAATGTTTGTGAAGAATGAGTGCAAATGCAAACAGTGACATCTGAATTTTTATTTATTTATGATTATTTTCTAGTTGCTATTGTGATACCCTTCTCATTGTCCTGGTGAGCTAGTGTGCTTAAGACACCTAAAAGAATGTTTTACATTTGTGTATGAATTCCAATACTTCTGAACATTAGTTATTGCAATCAGAAAACCAATAATAACCACAATTGCAGTGTCTCATGCAACTAAAAAGTGACCAAATTCCCACAACCTATGTGGCATTTGGTGGCGATGACTGCTGCAGGGTGTGCAGCAGTTGGGAGGTGACCCTATTTTTTGGTTCTAACAAAGTCACACTTGACCTTTGGCCCCACGTCTCACTCTTGGTCCCAAGTGTGGGGTCATCTCACAGCAACCACCTGCCCTGCAATGTTTCTTCCACAACATATCAATTGCTCTGGCAAAGCAATTGCATACGTTTTAAAGATTTGCAGGCATATTGTTCCCATATGCGAGTTCCCTTGCAATGAGATATTCAGTTGTCATTGCTGGGCAACATGGTGCCCCTTTAACCTCCACCCCAAGCCTTGACAAACCGAGTCTGGTACTGAAAAATTTCTCCCCAAAACAGCATCAAGTGCTAAACGTTGTCTGCTATGCAGATTTTTTTCTGAAGCCTGTGGTTTATGCCTTTAGCCAAGGCTAACTTGCCTACAGTGTTTTTGTGGTCATGGTTGATTTTCTTAAAATAGAAAGATATAATTGAATTGATGAATATAAACGAATTGAAAAGAATAGTTCCCACTCTTTTGCACTTCAGTGAATAAAATAAAGGAAAATGATCCCTGAACAGTCTTATTAAAGGGAGAAATTCAGCATCAGGGAGAATGAAACATTGCCGATCTGCTGCAAACATGACCACAACAATCTAGCTGTGTACTCACAGAGAGAAAGTTATTAGCATTGGAAAGTAAAATGTGATGTAGGGGGAAAGCTACTGGGGTCTTAACTGTTTTTTCCCTCCTGCTTTGGTTGTCACAGATGTTAGTTACATCACATAACGCACTACTGGAAGGCACTCAGCTACTACAATGATGAGGGCACTATAAGAACCTACATAGAATAGAAAAACTGTAAGCAATGGTGTCCTGTGAGGATGAATTCAGGGAAGAGGATGCCTAAGGGCTATATAAGCTAGTGGGTGGTTTCACTAGCCCAGGAAATGGAAGTAAAGCACCAAGCCTCAGTCCTTTAAAGACCCTATTTTTTTTCCTTTATTATCACTGAAAAATCAGGAAAATAAAAAGAAAATCAGCTTGAAAATATCTCAGGGGCTGTCACCCAACAGCCCACAGGAATGAGGGGACACCTTTTCCCCAGGTGATCTCTGGTATCACTGCTCCTGTATTTCTCTTCTGCCTCAAGCAGTCTGGTGGGGACATATGATATATTAACCCACTATCACCTATACTGCCTCTACCTTGCACAAATCAATTGTCAAGGACAAAAAATTACTATATTAAACTACTAACCTAATGATAGCCCGTTGAAAGACTGATTTATTTCTTCCCCACTCTCCAGAAACACTTGGGCTCTCCTCTCCAGTGAATCTTCAGAGTCAATGAGGTCCAAATAGGTGCTTTATCTCAGTGGGGTGGATGTGCCACCATTGTGAATTGCAGTGACAGTGATTGCTCCATGATACGGGTCAGATTCCAGGTGTCTAATGAGAGCGATGGGAGGTACGGAGCACAGAGCTGGCCTGGAAATGGGACTTCTCTAGTTTGGACACTAAGCATATGTAACTCCTCCTGAAATCAATAGGAGGCAAAGACCTCTCAGCGCTGGAAATGGGAATATGATCCACCTCTGAAGATTAACTTTAAAGGCAGCTGCAGAGGTGTCTGCCTCTGAACTTAAATCCCTGCGTTTTAACTACATTTAAGGCCAATGGAAAGAAATAAGAACATCTAATTCTAGTCACTAGGTAATTCTAGGTGGCTCTAGGTAATTGGAGGCAACTACACTGATATGAAATGAATTCAGCTCTTGGTGTCTAAGATCAAGGATTTGCTTATGGGAGCAATCACAGTAATAGAAAAATTTACAAGCTAATTAATACAGTCAGTGAAACATCTCACAAGAATAGCAGGGCCAAGTACAGGATCATGGATTCCTAACTCCCATTCCCACCCAATCATCATACGCTTGCAAATCAAAGTTCAGACTGAAGATGTCAAAAAAAAATATACTATGGCTGTTTTTCAATAGGTGAATGATAATTTGTTCTATCGTTGACATATTGGTAAAACTGTCTTTCTTGGTGATTTTTCACCCAATAATTATCATTTCAAGCAGGATGTGCAGAAATTAGTTGGATCCGTTAGAATATCTAAGTGTGAAACACACTGTAACTTATCCACTGTATGTCAGAGAAGCAAAAATTATGGGCAAGATATAGAAGTAGATAAAGTTCTCAAGCTATGTTTCACAACATTGCAAGAATTGTATATAGGATAAGTAAACCTTGTTTAGATTGAAAAATACATAGTAAGTCCTAAACTTACTCATTATCATGAATATAGAGGAAGAAATGTGATAACATTTGTGATAGTCCCACACTGTGGGACTTGAGAGAGATTTCAAGTTCATAAATATGTTAAATGTTTCCTTCTTTGCTATTGTACTAAGTAATAAGCATGAAAATGCACCATGTTGGATCTTCAATGGCTGACATTCATTTAGCCAAGTCTACTGCTTGCTCAATAAATTATGTATGTACATTAAAATATCATTTGTTGAATCTACGCAAAAGAGATGCACTCCACAGTGCATGTGATGCTGAAAAAAAAAGCAATTATATTTATGTATATTTCTGTTTTACCTGAATATTGGTCTCAATGGTCACATCCTCACTAGATGTAATCTGATTTTGATGGATTTGGGAGAATCTGGACCCCAAGATTTTAGTGCTGTAAGGTAGTCAGTTGTATTTACTGTTCTGGGCTGGCAGTTGCACCTTTTGGGGATGAATATTAATTCTCCTCTTAGCATAACAGTGTTTAGAATATTCCCTTTGTTCTGTTGCCCAGATGTGTCTCGTGTCATCAGCAGATGAGCTGAACAGCAGTGGTTTGACACGCTCAGCGGCTGATTAGGAGCACCAGTTTGAGTAGACTGTGATGAAGCAATTTGCGTGGATGCAGCAGAGCCGCTTCTTAGTAGTTCTGTGGTGTTCAGCCATAGCAATGAAGAGCTGCTTAAACAGCACATGTGTGCGCGCCTGGGTGTTTGTATTTGTAGGGCTGAGTTCTCACCATTGGACCTGAAATATGCTTTGGGGAGAGGGTCAAATATGTGCAAGAAATTATGGTGGCACTGAAAAAAAGAGTATGACCATTGAATATATTTTTGCAGTGGGGAGAAAACAGTGCCAATTTTCTATTGATTAGGATGAGAGAGATGTAATTTCCTGGACAGCAGTCACACTGCATCCACAGTCTGACTGTGTGAGAAGAGGAAAAAACCTTCAGCTGGTGTTTTCTGGATCAGCTTCCTTCAAATGGAGAGAAAGAAAAAGCTCTAGGTACAACAGTTTTTTTTACAGTGCCCAGTGGTATACTGCAGCTTGTATGTCCTTGTGTCTGGTACGTGGGGCATGTTCCTCTGACCACTGCCTGCCTCGATAGGAGAAAAAGCTATGAAAAGGAACAAAGCTCGTTCATAAAAGTGTGTGTGAAATAGGTGATTAGGCATGAGACAGTTATGATCATTTGTCCCAGGCGCCATGTTGATCACTTTATAGTCTCAAATCGTCTTAGTGGGGTGACGGAAGAAATAAATACATTAAGAGGCTTTTCCTTTCATTTCTCATCCTGTAATGAACCAATACGAAGTAGCGGGCAGGGAAAGCAACATTATTTTAGATGTTGGCCTATGACTCCAGCAACAGCCTCTGATATAAGTGAGCCCAATCTTGTGTCTGTAATTACGAGTGGGCCCAACTGTTTGAACTTGCAATTGCACCCATTTAGCAGCTTTGCAATTGGGCAGTTAGTCTTCTAAATGCGGACAATTGCAAGCTACAAATAACTACTTCAGCATTTAATTGCAGATGTAAAATGGTTCCAACAATACTGGAGGTCAGGTAGAAGCCCAGCTAAAAACAAAACAAAACAAACGGAGCCTATTTGGGCACCATGAAGGAGGCATGAACTTTCCTGATCAATATATCTGCCAGTGGAGTACAAATGGTTGCAAAAATTGAAAGTCATGTGTGTTGGCCAGGAAAGAAAAAAAATAAATAAAAACAGCCTAGGGCACATGCTGTTGTGCAGCAAGCCCCCTCTCTCACAGTATAGACAGGTAGACAGGCTGACTGGAAGCCTTCCAAAAAGCAGCTACTGGTATTTCAGCTACTGGAACGATGTTTGAGAAACAGCTCCACAAAGGTCACATTCCAGCCAACAACATACTAGCAACGTTTAAAGAGCAAATAAATTTGGCTTATGTTCTACAAAGGAAACTTTTGTGTCACAGTCAAATTTGATACATAAACAGTTTTTGTACTTCAAAGTAGAAGTAGCACTACCCTTTTGAAAACCTTGCCTTAAGGTTTTCAGTGTTTTTCTGAAGACAGATGAAGAATATTATTAGATTGATACCTGCTTCTTTTTTTTTTTTTCCCCAGATATTATAAGGGGCCTTAATTACAGAACCAAATAACATGTCTTAGCTGCATTTAAATGTAAGCCTGCTAGGGCATAGAGTTATAATACTAGGAATTCTTCCTTTGATAATTTTTGCTCCTCTCATTTTTATAAAATAACCAACATGCCAGAAAGTATTTTTTTTTTTTTTTTTTTGGGGAAAGAATGTTTGATTTCAGTGATGGGAGAATTTAAGCATGAGCTTAGTGTTAAAGTATTTTCTACTGCAAATGTTAGAATTCTTATTTTTTATTTAATATCAAATTGTGGAGTATTCAATGCAAGCTGGATATAGGAAACAAAACAAATCCTGCAAATATCTGTTTGCACTTCCAAGCAAGCTGCCTTTGATTATGTTCACACTCTTTAGTATTTGCTTCCCTTGAACATTCTTTCAGGCAGATTAGCTTTCTGGCAGGAATGTGGAAACAGTGAATTTTAAACACATTTGAAAAGAGTATATTTTTAATTACAAATACAGTACCATAACGTTATTCAGAGGGCTCTTCAAGTTTTACCAACAAGTAGGAATATTCTGTATGAACAACTTTTGAAATATTAAGTGTTAGCAGCGATCTTCTGTCAGCTGAAGGACAGACCAGTGAGAGATTGTAATAGTTCTCTAAATAGCTCCTAATAACAAATGAATCTAGAGCCCTTTCTGTAAACAGTTCATATCTAGAAAAAATCTGCCTGGTTATATAGATTACTGTATTGATTATGCTTCAACTGATATTACAACTGCCAAAAATAGAATCCCAAGTGACTCTTTAAGTTATTTTAGAAAAAAATATTTAATTGCAAAGCAAGTTCTTCCCCCCCCCCCCTTAACAGAGGCTCAGTCAAAGTCTGAGGCTCCTGTAGGGAAGTAAGGGAAAGGTGCACCTTTGTAACAATACTGAGGACAACAGAATTTGTATAACTTCAGGGAGGATTTTGGCCCACTGTTGGGAAGAACAGGAAAAAAATGGAGGAACAGTTATACTCAATACCTCACAGAGACTGGAGTTTATCCATGAATCTTCCATCAGCTGTCAGTATTTCTACCTATACAACTGCTACAATATTTGTCTTCTGGCTTGGTGTATATCAGTTCCCCCATCAAAATAAGTTGTTACAACCAAGGATGTGGGCAGTTTCCCAGGTTAGTCTATAATTTGCTGCCCCTCAGATGACAAAGTTCTTCTGAGAACAGAATCGCAGTACAGATAAGATTATATCCTTCTTATACACATTTAGTCTTGGCCCAGCTTGTGATTAAGGTAGCACTAATTCTGATTATATGTGTATATGCATATATAAAATCAAATTATATGTATAGTGTGCATGAAAATATAAAATATAAAGAAATATATAAAAATATTACAAAATATATACAAAAATATAAAACATATTACATGAAAACATAAATATAATTTATATACACACACACATTAGGGGGTTGGAACTAGATGATTTTTAAGGTCCCTTCCAACCCAAGCCATTCTATGATATCTTAGCCACATGCCTGCACTGCATGCAAAGGAAGGCTGGAGCTCTGTTCTGGCTGCCTTGCTGGCTCCTGGACTGCAGTGAGAGCAGGGGCACCTCCAGGGAGCCTGACCCCTCTCCTCGCCCTGTGGTGTGTGGGTCTAGGGCACTGGG
This sequence comes from Cygnus atratus, assembly GCF_013377495.2. Lineage (NCBI taxonomy): Eukaryota > Metazoa > Chordata > Aves > Anseriformes > Anatidae > Cygnus > Cygnus atratus. The sequence goes on from NC_066370.1 coordinate 723,303, forward strand.
GAGTTTGCCCTAACTGGGAAATAACATTTTCACAAACCTGGAAAGGTTAATATTGACTTCTGGCTGTCGTGCACTTCAGATTTCTCTACTTAAGGAATAGCTAGGGGATACCATTTGCTTGCAATGCATTACAGTTTAATTAAGCTGATTTCAGTTGGATTGTTTTGTACACTTTATGGCAAGAATGGAATAAGCAGGTGACATTTTATTTATTTAAAGATAACTGAAGGGAAATGGTACAATGCAGAAGTATTATACACAAGTATCCTCTGGGGCAATTGTTTTTTGACCCACTTTTTAAGCAAAAGACCATATACGTTATCATGCTGCATCACAGATATGATTTTGCCCCAGCAAACTGAAGGAGATTTTGTCCAGCATATTTGAGAGAACCATTTGACCCTAAAACAGCACTCCTCACATACTGATAAGTGTGTTGTCAATTGTATATTGCACAATACAACAGTGAGCTTTAACTTCCTATTTATATTATTTCACATGCAGTTTTAAATATAACTTCCTTTTCTTCTCTTTCTATTTTCAGTCTGTTACAGAAGTTTGCCTAAATAATGTGCAGTCTGCTATTCTTAGGTAAATATTTTCCAAACAGTGTTCATTAATGGCCATAAAGCAAATCCCAGTGCAGGCTTATCTTTTATGTCTACTCCCCCTGATGTCCACATTTCTGAGAATGTTGATGCTGGAACCAATACAAACCTTCCCAGCTGTCTCCAAAATTAGTACTGAGAAAAATAAACTGTTCTTCAAAGTAATAATGTTATCCAAATAAATAAATATTGCCAACACTGGGTCAAAAATACAAGTAAAATTACACCAAATTCACTTCATAAGATGGATTGTATAAATACATTCCAGTTCCTCTCTCATCATTCTCCTTTATATTTTTAGACAGTCTTTATGTGAATACAACGACTCCAATATCAAACATTTTAAATGATGCTTGAAATATCAGTCACTTGACTTTGATGTCACACACAATTAAATTCAACCCATCTTCTCTCAGTTAATAACAGCAATCTCACCAAGTCTAGTGCCTAATTAATACAAGCTATTTGTCACATAGAGGTGACACATGTATATCAGAAAGCTTGAAATATTGTTTTGTGCTGCAGTATAGCTAGCCAGACCTGCAATATAGGAACTGTCTTATGTATGATTGTCTTTAAAGATTTCAAAAGGCCTCAGAGTTTGGTGTGCTCAAGCTGGGACTCGACAGTGCATAGAAGGCACTACTGATGTGTTGGCTCCCTTCAGGCTGCTAAATAGCAAGGTATTTAGAAAGAAATGCAGCTTCTTACCCGATCATTCATTTAGTTGATCAGCAGAATTATGAATATGTGGTGCCAGTGGTAATTTGCTTAACCTGCAGTTTTTAAGCTATGTGATAGAATACACAATCATATATTTTCTTATTGTTGCATAAGCATTTTTTCCTACTATTTATACTCAGCACTTTTAACAGTATATTTCAACCAAGATTGCTGTTGCCCAACAAATGAGCTTGTCTACCTTGTGTTAATTATCATTGTGTAATAAATAACTGTATAATAAGGTTGGCCTAATCCTGCCTGCCTTACTTAGGCAAAGCTTCCGTCTGCTTCACTGAGTGCTTTGCTTGTATTAAGGCAGCAGCTTTGGGACCAAAAATTGCCTACATCATTAGTAGCAGTAAATTAAGGATAATTTGTTATTGAACTCTTCTTGTGAATAAAGCACAACAGACAAACTCACAAAGTAAGAAAAGGCAGGAAACATTAGTTAACCATGGATAAGTAACCATAGTAATACCTATGGATTTTTCAGTACGTTATTTTTTGTAGCAAGTGTGTGAGTTTTTTTCCTGGTTGTTTGATTTATATGCATTTTTGCTTCTTTTAGATAGTAGCAGTAGGGTGTTTCTAAATGACAAAAACCATCCACAGCACTTCTGGGCTTTTTTCAGCCCATAAGCAAGCATGGAAAGTGCTGCCACAAAAGCCCTTCTCTCCACTGTCAGAAGGAACACCACCAAAATCTAGGGGACATCTGATGCAGGGTTCAAATCTACAGCCTCTGGAGTCTTCTCTCTATTCACAGATAATATTTATATGCTGGTAATCAGATGATATTTGGACTTCATCTGTACTTTCCTCTCTAGCTTGCCTACCCAGCAGGGTTTCTTAAATCTAAGGATAAACCACCAAAACCATCCAGCAGAGATGGATATAGGTCCAGGGTTGAGGATTTTTCTCTCCTCAGATCCAACCTTTGTAATCCCTCTGTGAAAACTCCCTCAAGAGTAGGAGGCACAGGGAAACCTAAAGCAATTTCAAGGTCAGGCCATTGCAACATTGAGATAATCTCTTACTACCTTTCTATGTGACATTCTAGGGGACAGAATGATGTGCATGCATGTTCAATTTAGGAATGGGAATGGGAGAGGCTTTAATAGGAAAAGAATTGGAATTCCCCTTTGCTGCTTAAGCCAATGAAAAGGTTAATTTCACATCACTTGTTAAGCATATGCATATTCACATTTAAACGCATGAAAATATGAGTCTGGATCAAGGTGAGACAGCAATAAGCCAGATCTACATGTGGAAGAGTAAAGGATGCCCCAATCCCTGTACTATTTGAGGAGAAATCTATTTGATCTCAGCAACAATCTTACAAGTTAGCCTGTAACACATTTGTAGTAGGAGTGTTTTTCTCAGTTGTGATATCTGCAAACAACAAGTCACACTTACTGTAAGGAAAATTTCATTGAAAACAATGACTATGAAAAGGTTTTAAGGGCTGTGGTCAATGAATACCTGAATGTGGGCTCCTAAGGGTTACTCGGTTACTCTGGTTAAGAAGATTAATGTGGTGGTAGTAGTAGTAACATGTCGATCCCAGTATGCTAGACACATCATAAAGAGCCATAAGGGGTTTACAACCAATGCTTAAACTGAGCAGCAGGTAGAGAATACAAGCACAGTGTGCTCTGTGGGATGGAGTGGTTGGACACTGAAACCGGCCAGTTTAAGATTAGAAATCAGGTGCATGTTTTTAACAGTGCAACTACTCAGCCACTGGAACAGCATATGCAGAGTAACGGGATAATCCAATGCTTGACGTTTGGACATCAAGTCTGGGAGACTTTCTAAAAGACAGGTTTTGGTACCCTGAGTGTTGCAGCCTTTGTGCAGTGATTACTAAGTGAAAATTTATGTCAGTGCTATTTAGAAAGTCATGTTAAAGACCATAATGGACCTTTCTGGTCTTAAGATCTTTGAAGGTCTCTGAAAGTCAAGTGTGTTCTTTCTATCACTAGGTGTGTTTTTTTTTTTTTTTTTTTTTTTTTTTGTTACCAGATCCATTGGCTGTCTTATTCCCTCAGACACTTCTGTGAAAACATGTTGTTCTCACATTTTGTGCTGGTTACAATCCAGTCCCTGGATTAGAAAACTCTTGAAGATGGAAGGAAGACCTATTGCATAATTTAATGATGTACTGTTAGGAATAGAAATGGTATGGACATTTTGAACGTTTTGTAAAACCTGGTGTAGGATGTGTTTAAATTGCAAAGTATGTTAAGTGTGCAAATGAAATGGCAGGTTGTACTTAGTGTCCCCTGACCAAAACTGGTATGTGATGTACTGGTCACCAATATACCATATATTGTAGAGTGTTATTGTTCTCTCTTACAACCTGTAGAGACAGTTATCATGTGGCTTTGTTCTTGTGAACTTCAACAAGGATTGTCTTTTTATTTACATTTTGTTTTTTGGATAACTTTCATCAAATTATGCTTCAGTTACCTAATAGACAAAAACCATTATCCCTGACGGTCTGTCAGCTCCTTCCTGCTACAAAGCTTCCAGGGGCTGAAGCTCTGGCTGTGAGCCACCCCTGGCAGGCGTCCAGCCGCCTGGCTGGCCAGCTGGCTGCTGCTGCGGCAGTAGCGGCTCCTCTGGAGGTGGAGGAGTGCAGTCCCCTCACAAAGGCTCCAAAGAGTGCTGGAGCGACCATTTGGATCACCAAAGCAGTGCAATATTGCACTAACTCAGTTACATACAAGCAGTGGTTCATACCATATGCATTTATGGAGAGCTGCATGTTGTCTGTCCCAGCAACTGCATGACTTGCGAGCGATTAATGAAGTCGAGTTGTTATTCATTCGAGGTGCAAAGTGTGCCCAGTGCCGTGCAGATGCTCGTACTGAATGTTGATCTTTTGCCATATTGTGTTAGAGCTAAACCCTACATTTTTTCCTGTAAAAACAAAACAGAAGAGAGGCTGTGTTGTGCCTTATCTTTTGATGTAGCAGATGTGAGTATCTAGCCGGGCACACACTCTGCTGTGATGGAAGTAGGAAGCACAGATCAGCCACCCTTTCTCACCAAGCATTTATTACAGGGTTGAGGGGAGCTGGGAACGTCAGGCCTCCCCTGCTCTCACCACCCTCTGCCCCTGCTGTAGTCCAGAACCCCACTGAGAGCTGTGGGCATGTGCCCAAAAGCTGCAGTGCGAATGCTCCAATTGCTGGGCATAGTCCTGTCCTTCTAACTTTCAATTTTCCAGTGTCAGTCAGGGAAAAATCCATGTAAGCAGATCAGGATCCAGTTACCTGTGGCTCTGCTGTTTGTTTGTTAGCTCAGTCCTTGTATGTCACTTCTGCATGTGTTAGGATGAGAGTACATGTCTACAGTGCTAGCATGGCTTTGTTTCCAACTGAAGTGTTGATGTGCTGTTTCACGTGGCTCTCAGTACTTTGTCTACTGAATGGGATGTAGGGTGACCTGTTCACAGCATATTGTTCTTCATTTATAAAACACGTGAGAACTTCTGCTTGAGTCTTCTGGAACAGGTCTTGTTCTGGTCTCTTTAAAGGAACAAATGAGCTTTATTAAACAGTGCTAAGAAGCCATGCATTCCCAGTGCCAGTGCAATGAGACTGAGAGAAGTGTTTGAGGACCACCTTCTTTCACAACCTGGCACTATAAATTCATCTTTTTTATCCACTTAGTGCTCTGTGCTACTGGATTTGGGCAGCGGTCAAGCTAATGGTATATACCTAAAAATCACTCAACTTGGGACTAGCAGGGGTAATGAAGTGTCTTGAAAATAGGGTGGTGAAGCATAGTGGCTGGAAGCAAAAACAATGAGTCCTGCAGAGGCCATTACAAAAGCTCAGTATTTGCCAATTATAGCTACATATGTAACACAGCTATCCCCTTCACTTCCCAAAGCGAGATGAATGTGGTGAAGTCAGGTGTTGTTGCAGGCTGTCTTCAGACACATTTTGACGCTGGATGTGTTTGTAACTTGAACATATCTCCTACAGTAATTAGGTTTTCCTGTTAACGACTGATGCTGCAGCCAGACTAAGGTAAACACTAAGACAAAAAGGGCTGTCTGGCCATACTGACTCTGTAAATTAAAGGTGTACCTGAAGCAAACCAGCAGTACTGACTGCACGTCTCTGAGTAAATCTTCTGTGCTTTCCTCCTGCATTAGGCAGCAGGATTCCCTGCAACATGGTGCCCTGAGCTGGCACAGGGGCAGGCAGGGGGATGCTTGGTTTCAGGGACCCATCCCACTTACAAACAATTTTATTTAGCCATTTGGAGACCAAACCCATCACTCTGGCCTTTAACCTCCTAGTATTCCCCTAGAAGTGACATCTGAAATGTCATAGGTGGTCCTTGCTGACCTGTGAGGGATCTTCCATAGCACTGTTTCCACACTCCTGGTGTTTTCTCTTGGTGTCCTCTGGCTGGTGCCGGTGCCAGCAGGGCTCCCATGCCTTGGCTGGTGTATAAATGGGGAGAGCCCTGGGCTCCTTAGGAATAACTTTGGCTACTGGCCATGTGCAAATGTGTTGGGCCAGTGATTTGCTCCCCCATGAACTGAAAGCAAGCACACATTTCACTTCTGTGCCTTTATGAACCTTTTTAAAGGTGAAGGGTATTTTCGTTGTAATGTTTCCACATATTAGATTACGAAAGTTGTCAGAATTAAACACGCCACAGTGGGTAGATGCTTTGTTTGTAGCCAAATGGGTTTCCGTAAAGTGATGAATTAATGAAATGAAGTAGTGAAGATCATCACATTGTATTGCCAGAACAATGGGAGATCCATAAAATGATCTGCTTGTAAATAATTTGTGGTATCTGCTATGTGGAATGCTATTAAATGAGTCTTATTTTCTGTAGCAAACACTATTTTCTTTTAGAGGAAAAAAGTAGAGTGATGGACTTAAAATATTTCAGAAGACTTTGCAAATATAAATTTAATACTTAGCATTATTTACACTTTTATAATTTGCAGAAAACACAGGTATAATTTTTTAAACAAATCTTATACCTCTAGCATTTTTGTATTTTATGTGTATTTAACGGTATGATGAATGTAGAATAGTTGTGCAAGTATTAAATGCATAAACTTTCATACAAATCGTTTACAGGAAAAACCTCAGTGATATATTTTATTTTTGTGGGTGTGTCATTGATACCTATGATACTTTTCATTGTCATCATAAAAAGGACATGTAAAAAATAACTAAATATCTAAGTGTCTTTAGCTTTCCTAAAATACCATACTGGAAGTAGTTTTAATAGTAAAACAATAGAATTCTTCTTGAATTTCAAAGATAAACTAGGGACTTTTAACATACAATTGTAAAGTTTCATTGATTAAAATTTTTCTATCGATGTTTTCTTGAAATAAATGTATATATATGTAGAGTGCATTAATTTGAATGAAAGTGTTGTGTTAAAAAGAACTCCTAGTGAGGCTATATGAATTTTGGAAGAAGGGTAAAGAATGCCAGGTAATCCCAGAATATCCCATTGTTTAGAGAATTTTCTTAATATTGCAGTAGTGACTATCAGTAGAATAAAGTTGTCCCTTTTCAAGGCTGTCATTTGATGATGAACTATTTTGGAGTTACTATGATGTCGATGTCTTTTTTAGAAAATAAAAACAAGTCTTAGAATCTCACAACCTGTGTTCTTCAGTTATCCTTTCTGTTAAATTAATAATATCAATCAAATGAAAGGATTCTGCTTCTTGTAACATCCTACTCAGAGCGTGCAGAGTAAATGCTTGTACGGGATCTTAACGTATAGTGAAATGACAATACAAAAGATGGTTTTCTCTCCTGTTGAAATCTAAGGGAAATGGGGAAACCTGGCCAATGCTTGAGTTTACTGCAAGTGGAGTCGGTGTGACTCCAGCAGTGTGCATGTGGGTGAGCCTACCCACAGCTCATTAAAGGATAAGGGCTGGGCTTAGGAAACTAAATCCTTATCTTAGCAATGTTATGTGCAGTACTTTAAATCAGGAGAACTTTGTTTCTTGGCTGATAAAACAAAGCTTGGATCCAGCTACCTAGGGTTTGATTCTGCATTTCTTGCACATCAAGGAATTTGGCTTTATAGGGAATTTTAAGCTTTGAAAGAAATCCTGGATTAAGCTTCTGAATGATTAAAATTTAAGTGCTGTCAGATTTCTACATATAAAGTAAAAATAAAATAAAAATTAACATTTAAAAAAATAATACCCACAGTTTCCAGGACCTGAGGCAGAGTTAATGCATTGTAATGGAAATTGCAGTCCCATGTGCCACAGGAACTGCAGTGCAGCAACTTTTTAAAATAGCCATGATGACGCTGTTGCTGATGGTGAGGGGAAAATATCACAAACTCTTTATTTCCTTAACAAGTTTAGTGAAGTTCAAGAATGTGTAACCAAGTAATATCTTGTTAATTTTAAATGTGTTTAAATATTGTTGATGACTGTGCAAAGAAAGAAATGTTAGTTTTAGCATCTGAGTCTGGAGATGGCAAGCTCAAATTTTGGCCAAACAAAAGACATCACAAGCCTTGTGGAATGAACTCTTTGTTTTCAAAATCTTCATGTCCTAGCAAATAACTAGGAATAGAATTAACACCCTGATTTCCAGCAAATAAAAGATTTTAGTGTCAAATGAAGACAACTTTATGCATGTAGTAGAATGGCTATTTCTGGATCTTTAGTTTTTATTTTTTGGTCACTTTAGTGTTTTAAATGGATGAGGACAATGTCTACCTTGTCTCCCTTCATCTTCTGATGATTTGGTCCCACTTTCTGTGTAGTCGCATGCAACATAGTATTGTAAGGCCTGGTTTTGTCTAATTATTCACTTATTGGGAGTTTTTTTTCCCCCCACAAAATCAATTTAATTTACTCAATGATTTATTTTATTTTTTACTTAATATATAAGAAAATGTAAAGGTCAAACAATAAGTGCTTCTTAAATATTTAAATATTATTGTGCAGTGATCCACAGTGTAGATATGTTTAAGAGAAATCATTTTAAAACCGGATTTCATTAATTCATTTTTATTTCGCATCGAATCTATTTAAAACAAAGTAGTCGTTTCGATTAGTTGTCAATACACTAAAAACAAAACAAAAAAAACAAGCTTTCAAAATGACATAAAAAGTGTGAAGTGCTGACAGAGGCATGATACTCTTTTGATTTGGCTGTTTTAGTTTGGTAGTATAAAAATACTTGTATTTGTGCATTAAGTAAGTCCAAACTAGAACTCAGAGAAAGCAGTCAAATCATGTAAGGTTCACAATAGAAAGAAAAACCTTTTGAAATAATAATAATAAACCTGCAGTATTTATGATGTTGAGAAGCCCTTCTTGTGGGTTACAGAACAAACGAAGCCTTAAGTTGCCTCTTCTGATTTTGATGGTAACAAAAGCAACCATTTCAGAAATATAGTGGTGTTAAAGCAATCAAAGAGACTGCTTTCTTACCATAATGTTAGCATCATCTCAGCATGTGGTGCCGGAAAGGTTCTCTTTCTGCAGCATACCACTAATCCCGCATTGTCTTTATTATCTTTATTTTCTGATGCTTGTACATGCTGATCATTCAAAAACTGCAAAGATTAAGGATGGAATGCTGGAGTCTTCAAATACTGATAAATCATATTAATATTAGGATACCCTATAAACTCTTTAGCATTCTATGAATTCCAGGTTGCAGTCACCCTGGAATGTGTGTTAGTACATAGAAGTATCCTAATACGAAATAAAAAATTTTGCACTCCTATCACTTAGGAAGCAGCAATGATTTATAGCTCCACAGTAACAAGAAAATTTCATCTCTGGAATGCATGTTTATGGACATCTTTTTATAAAAGCTGATTTTACAAGTGCCCATCCCCCTTTCTGACTGTAAGGAAAATATGTGCATGAAGTATGTATGTCTGTATTTCTTAGAGCCTGTAGAATGAATCACAGATATAAACCAGAATGGTTGATAGGCATAAGCAGTTACTGGGATGTAAACTTGTGATTTGTACTCTAAATTAATTTTAGACAAGAGATGACAAATTCTGGTCACAGTGAGTCTCTGTTAGTGCAAAAGCATCTGAATATAGGGTATATTTTGTCTTCCATAATATCTCACCCTATAGATCTGGCTATGAAAAATGTCTGTTATGAAACATAGCTTATAACCTGTAAGTAATAGCAACTAAGTAGTTGGTAGTGTCTTCTCAGAAATTGAATGTGAAGAACACAGTGAGTCCTGTTACATCATCTTTACATTGAGTGCTTTCTCATATGAGTATTTCTGTTGAAATCATTTCACATACCTCCCAAAATGACTCTTTCAAAATAATTACAAAATCATTTTCAACAGTGAATAAATGTGTAAAGGCTCACCAGTGATTTTAAGGGTTGAAAAAAAAAGGACCCTTTGTGTTAGATAATTTCATTGCTCTGCGTTCACAAGTGATTAACTCCCCAATGAGATCTGATTGCTTTTTGTATTCAGACCAAAAAAGAAATGTAAGATGAGCAAAATATTGTATTTTGAGTGCTGAGTATGTGGCAAGTTTAACATATGCTTTTTGGGACATCGCAATGATTTGTTACTAGCCATATTTACTGCACATGTGCAACATGGTAGCCTGCCAAAATGCACACAACAGTTACATGATGGGTCACTGAAAAAATAGATTTCAAACGGAGTATCTAAATATTTAATTCACATACAGATATGGGACCTCTTCTAAGACACTGTGGTCTATTAAGGAAATAATAATACACGTTTTATTAGAAACACACGCTGCCTAGGGTCCCAGTTCCTTCTTCCCTTCAAGCAAATGAGAGTGAGTTTATACTAATAAGATGCAGGTCTAGAACCCAGTCCAATTAACCCTGTTAAGTGGCAGTTGGAAAGACACGGGAAGGAAAACAAAATCTTTCTTCTCAGGTAGAAAGAAGTAGACTTACCCTACAATAGGACGAGTAGATACCCATATAATGACCACCTTCTTGCCATTCCCTCACAGTGAGTCTTATTTGTTGCTGTGCAGGAGGCAGAAAAACATTTCAAAGTATGCATGGGTCTGCCCTCCATGTGTGACCCTGATCATATCCCATCTCTACCCTTGTGTGGTGGAACAAGACTGCTCTGTGGCCTCAGGACCTTCTGTTGCATGGAAACAGGACAGGATTAATATCTGACTCTGGATATTCTGTATCTGATCAAAGTGTCACAGCCGACAGAAGTTCCTAGCAAATGTACTGTAATAACAATATGGAAAACTACTCAGAGTATTGTGCCATATTTGTCCAGAAAATAACTGTTTCACAAATCATCTACACAACTAACTGGGCACTGGAGGGTACAGCAGATCCTTTCGAACCACAGTGCTTTAGCTATTAGGTCACTTCTTCCTAGGGATACCTCAAATGAAGCAAATGACCCCATCCTCTACTCAAGAGAAGTGAGTACAGTTCATTTTCAGAATGATGGTTAGGGCATAGCACTGCTAATTCCCATGCAAATCAATGTCTTCAGTGAAGTGGGTTTTACTTTATTTATTTATTGGTAGGACTGTGGTGTTGTTTGTGGCCAGCCTTTAGGAATGCACTAAAGATTACAAGCTACACAAGCCTAAAGATGTTGGGCTTTCATGAGGATGCCAACAATGCTCTTTGTCTGCACCACTGTTGTGGGAAATGCAGCTAAATGCACACACATTCCTGGGCAGATCAGGGCATTGCTGAAGGTTACAGGATAGAGGGATGAATTTGTTCCTTTTGCACTATCACTAGTTACAAGGTTGCCCTAACTTTTGCAGGGTTGGGCGTTGACCATTACTGGCTAACCAGGCATCAATTCTGGGTACAAAATGTACCTTCTGCCATAGTGCATTTTTCATTTTTGAAATAAATAGGAGTTCCTCTGCTATAGATATGGGGTTAGCTGGCTGCTTCCTCATGTTTGTTCTACCCTCTTTGTTTGCTGGCATGTGCTGTTAAACTTTAACACCCAAACATGGTCTAAATGGGGAGGTGCCCAAATGTTTTCATTTAGGTACCACCACTGACTACTGGCTCCTTACTTTATGCCAGGGATGTCCCTGTTATTCCTGTTCTTTATTCCTATTGCATGTACTCTCTATCCAGAGCTGCAATTTCAACCCTGCTCCTCTACTCTATTTCCCCTGGGACCATGCAGCTCCTCTGGCATCAGGGTCTCCTGAACTCTCACATAGCAGGAGCTGAAATACTCCAGCTATTCATCACCAGGTTTCATCTCCATGCACAGCAAATGCTGTGAGACACCGTAAGTACAACATGAGAGCTCTCTAAGCACAAAGTTCCCCAATATTATAGCTTGACATCATATCTACATATATGGTGGGCTTGAGCTGAATTTCTACAATTTTTTTAATTCTTTGAAACTATCCATAAAGATATTTTATCACACTTTTTGTAGAAAAAAGAAAAAAAAAACACTATCTGAATTAATGGAACAGGACATAATTTATTGCTCAGGATATAATATTTCTGACTATTAGTTCTTAAGTGAATGTGTCAAATATGAAATTAATTAGGATAAGGCTGCTTAAAAACTTGAACATCAGGTATTGGTATTTGATTTACAGGATATCAGTAAAAAGCAGAAAACAGTGTCTGCATTTGAAGTTATAAATTTTCCAGTACAGTTTGAAGTTAAAAATAAAATAAAATTAAAGTGTGATTAAGTGGGGAAAAAGAGACTATTATTAGGTTTGTCATAATAACTAACTGTGTATTTGATATATATGTTAATAGCAAGACTGTTGACACTGGAGAGATTGAAATTAATACTTGTCTATTAGGCCAAGGCCAGAAGTTGTTGCCTCAAACCATAATAATTGATTCACTAGTTCATTTGTCTAATGGCCCTGCATTATTCTACAGCGTGCCAGAATGGATGTTGCATTCACATCCTACCTGTGTTTTGGTGTACACTGTGATTCTGTATTTACAACGGTGTAAAATAAGAACAAACGCTAAAATCAGTTGGTGGCATTTGAATCAATTGGGTGAAGATCAGAATCAGTTCTGTGGGATTCCGCTGGAATTAGGAGGGAGATTTTTCAGCCATAAGAGAAGCTTTCCTTCAGTTCCCAAAATACCTTTGAAATTTTTTCTGAATTGCTGTTTTTAGGAGTGAAGTAGAGTTAGCGGGGTCAGTCTCTAGGAAATCAAATGTGATTTGTTAGGAAACATTTTTGATGGACTATTTAATCACAGATATAATCAGCTATGGATATTAAATGTGATTACATTTGAAAGAAATATTTTTATTTGCTGTGTTGATGTATTAAATTCATTGTTCACCAGACACTACTAGTAGGTATAAAAATAACTTTTTTGGCTACTGAGGAAAATAAATACATGTTTGAATAGACTTTCTGGTTAATAGTTAACTACATAAGAATTTCAAATATATGTGTAGCTCAATTCTGAGGGAAAGAAATGCGTTGAGAATAATTCGGCTATTTCAATGTTGACAATGACTTTTACTGTTTAAAAGATGAGATAAACAGTAAATTTAATTTGCATAATTAACTTAATCTTTTTAGATTTTAATGTAGTGTATCACGAGTTTCCAGGCTTGTAAATGAGGTTTTACTGGTAAAACTCTTATTACTAGAACATATACCATTTCCCCCTAGCATGAGTATAAAGTTCAAACCTGATAGGTTCCTTTGTCTCTGGGCTAGGAGAATTTTACTGTTTTTTCTTCTCTTGAGGGTTGCTTTAAAAAATGTAATAAAAAATACAACTTCTGTGTAACGGTTGAAAGTCTATCACTTTGCAGAAAAATAGATTGTACTTCTAAGAACCTTCTGCCATAAGGACTCTCTTGTAAAGATGCCTGCCTTTAAAATGCAACTTTTTTGTTGGATGAACAGCCTAATGTTCCATGCATTGTACTAGTAGTAGCATTTTATGCAACATTGAAAGACTCAATTAATTTGCATAATTCCATGAGTATTACCATGACTTTAAGGTAGGTTAGCTTGCTCAGGAGTGTTGCCTGCCCAATATATACGTTTGCCATTTTGACAAATTAATCATTTCTGAAAACAATTAATTATACTTATGACAAACTGAACCTTATACCCATGGGTCTTAAATTTTTATAGCAGAAATCTAATATTAATGTGTATAAGATCAGTGATTTAGTGAGTACCTTAACAGTCAACAATGCCTAAGGCTGAACAAAATTAATATTTTGTTTCCCATCTGGAGGCTTCAGTAAAATTAATGAGGAAGGGTGCCTTTTGTAATACATAATAGAAATAAATTTACAATTTTTAACCCGGGGATTCTACTGACATCAGTATTTAGATATTTGGTCTGTTTCCCAGTCTGGTGGGTGAGCCATACTCCCTGCTTTATTACTGTAAATATCAATACGGATAATCCTGGTTGTACAGAGGTATTACTTTTTTGTTGTTGTTGTTTTTACTGGCAAAGGTGGACAACCAGTTTCATTTTCTTGTATAAAGAAAATCCTAATCTTAAAACAAAGCATTTGTTTTTGCTAAGGTATTATTAGGATATATAAAGCCTTTAGTCCTTCTACAAATGAGAAAAATATGACATCTACAATTTAAGTGCTAGAAACAAATAAAAACCTGATGTTGGAAAATGAATGCTGGGCAATCAATGCACAGAATTACTTATATAGGAAGTAGCTGTGATCATGCAAATTACAAGCTGAAATTCTTGTGTCTGTACAAATCTGGCAAATGACTTGCTATACTGCAACAGAAACAGTGGAATTTGAAGCTTATAGCTTGGACTCTTTAGGAGCATCTAAATGCAACAGTAGTGGTTGATACATACATACATATATA